>NC_067431.1:4142178-4745544 GCF_009764475.1 Pristis pectinata | reverse complement strand
GGGGAGGACTGCATTTTGTACTAAGGAAGGTGTTAAACTGTGACACAGTTTGTATGCCGTGGCAAGGTTTGGTGACAAGATGGACGTCATTTGTTGATACACTCTGGAATGGGTTACCAGGGGTGGTAGTTGAAGCAGGCAGTTTGGTGCAGTTTAAGAGGCTTTTAGATAGACACATGAATATGAAGGGAATGGAGGGATATGGATGATACACAGGAGGAGGATATTTAGTATAAACTGGCATCAAGGTTGGCACACCATCATGGGCCGAATGGCCTCTCCTGTGCTGTACTGTTCTATGTTCTATGTTTTTTTGTGGAGTATAGTTCCAAGCATCTGCACTTGTCACCAGAGGATTTAAGTATTTACTGGTCCATGACATCTTGAAGGCTACTGATAACAGGGTTTAATATTAATGCCACTGAATGTTTAGATGAGGTATTGAATAGTTCTTTGTTGGCAATGGCAATTGTCTGGCACTTTCATCACGAGCTTGAATTTGTCCAGGTCTTATGCACGTGGTTATGAACAGGGTCTTTATTTTAGTAGCTCCAAATGAAGTACAATCAAAAGCAAACATCTTCATTTTTGACATGATGGAGAAACGGTCATTGATGAAGCAACTGAAGGTGGTTGGGATTTGGACAATGTCCTGAGCAACTCCTGTTGTTCTGATATCAAGTTGGTTGGTCTCAAACAACCACAGCATTCCTCCTGTGTGACTCCAGTCACTAGAGAGATCAGGTTTTGATTCCTAATGATTTCTATTTTATACCGCACTCAGTCAAATATTGTGTCGATGTCAAGGCCACCCTTGACTCATCATTGCTGGCTGCCTTTTCAAGCTGGTGTGTGGGTACACTGTGCTGTTGCTCTGCTGGTGTAGTGTTTCCATAGAATTCAAAACAGGCAAGCAAGTGTGTGATTTTAAACAATCTCTTAAATATTTTACAGAGCATTAAATAAAGATGGAACAAGCACCTTTGTAAAGAAAGAAACTAAAATATGACATAGAACACAGAACAATACAGCACAGCACAGGCCCTTCGGTCCACTACATTGTTCAGACCTATATAAACCTACCCCACGATCAATCTAACCCCTCCCTCCTGCACAGCCCAGAACCCTCCATTTTTCTTACATCCATGTGCCTATCTAAGGTCTTTTAAATGTCCCTATTGTATCAGCCTCTACCACCACCTCTGTCAGTGTGTTCCAGGAACCTACCACTCTCTGTGTAAAGAACCTATCTCTGACATCTCCCCTAAACTTTCCTCCTCTGACCTTAATCTGATGTCCTCTGGTATTGGCCATTGCCGCCCTGAGGAAAAGATTCTGGCTGTCCACTCTATCTATTGCCTCTCATAATTTTATACATTTCTATCAAGTTGCCTCTCATCCTGTGTTGCTCCAAAGAGAAAAGCCCGAGCATGCTCAACCTTTCCTCATAAGACATGTTCTCTAATCCAGGCAGCATCCTGGTAAATCTCCTCTGCACCCTCACTGAAGCTTTCACATCCTTCCTATAATGAGGTGACCAGAACTGAACACAATGCTCCAAGTGTGGTCTAACCAGAGTTTTATAGAGCTGCAACATTACCTCGCAGCTCTTGAACTCAATCCCCCCACTAATGAAGGCCAGCACACCATATGCCTTCTTAACCACCCTATCAACTTGTGTGGCAATTTTGAGGGATCTATGGACTTGGACCCCAAGATCCCTCTGTTCCTCCACACTGCTACGAATCCTGCCATAACTTTGTACTCCACTTTCAAGTTCGATCTTCCAAAGTGTATCACTTCACACTTGCCTGGATTGAACTTCATCTGCCAGTTCTCTGCCCAACTCTGCATCCTGTCTATATCCCATTGTAACCTACGACAACCTTCTACACTTTCCACAACACCTCCAACCTTCATGTCATCTGCAAACTTACCAACCCATCCCTCTATGTCCTCATCCAAGTCATTTATATAAATCACAAAGAGCAGGGGTCCCAGGAAAGATCCCTGCGGAACAGCACTAGTCACTGACCCCCAGGCAGATTACTCTCCATCTACTACTGCCCTCTGCCTTCTGTGGGCAAGCCAATTCTGAATCCATGCAACCAAGTTTCCATGCATCCCATTCCTCATGACTTTCTGCATGAGCCTACCATGGGGAACCTTGTCAAACACCTTAGTAAAGTCCATATACACCACATACACTGCTCTACCGTCATCAATTTGTTTTGCCGCCTCCTTGAAAAAATCAATTAGTCTCGTGAGGCATGACCTGCCCCTCACAAAGCCATGCTGACTATCCCTAATAAGACTATGCTTCTCCAAATGCTCATAAACCCTGTCCCTAAGAATCCTCTCCAACAGCTTGTCCACCACTGATGTCAGACTCGCTGACCTATAATTCCCAGGATTATCCCTATTACCTTTCTTGAACAAAGGAACAACATTTGCCATCCTCCAAACCTCTGGTACCACTCCTGTGGCCAGGGAGGATACAAGTATCATTGTCAATGCCCTAGCAATCTCTTCCCTCACTTCCCGTAGTAACTTAGGGTATTTCCCGTCCGGCCCCAGCGACTCATCTATCCTAATGTTTTTCAGAAGCTCCAACACTGCCTCAACATGCTGCAGCACATTAACCTGTTCTACACTGAACTCCTATTTGTCAAAGTCTCTCTCCCTGGTGAACACTGAAGCAAAGTATTCGTTAAGGACTTCCCCTACCTCCTCTGCCTCCAGGCACATGTTTCCCCCTTTATCTCTGAGCGGTCCTACCCTCACCCAAGTCATCCTCCCGTTCTTCATGTAAGGGATGCCTTGGGGTTTTCCTTAATTCTACTTGCCAAGGCCTTCTCATGTCCCCTTGTCCCCTTCCAGCTCTCCTAAGTCCCTTATTAAGCTCCTTCCTGGCTACCTTATTATTTTTAAGAGACTTGCCTAACTTTTGCTTCCTTAACCTTAAGTATGCTTCCTTCTTCCTCTTGACAGATAATCTTTTTTATCTTACACACACACACACAGACACACACAGACACAGACACACACAGACACACACAGACTCACACACACAGATTCACACACACACACACACACACACACACACACACACACACACACACACACACACACACACACACACACACACACCTTCACAGGTCAGAGCACATGTTGTGTGCGTATTCTGAAATACATGTGTAATGTGTAAGGGGTTTATTGAACACATTTTTATGGAAGATATTTACTAAGCAATAATTTTGACTTATTATACCATTGAAACATCACTTCGAACTCTTGCAATACTTTCAGGGTATTTAAAGGTGAGATTAGTTTGTCAGTCGCCCAAGTTCCTGCCCATTCAAGTGAACTCCTTGATTTCAGCGGTGAAAACTCCAAATATCGCAGCCTATGGACCTGGCATTAAATCACTGGTCACAACTTTGGGGGTTCTGCGTTAAACTGCACAATGTGCAGCATTCTCAAATTTGCTGTCACTCAGCTATATGCAATTCAAAGCAAGCTGGCTAATTGGATCCAAAATTGACTTGGTGATAGGTGGTAGAGGGTAGTGGTCGAAGGATACTTTCCTGATTGGAAGCCTGTGACCAGTGGTGTACCACAGAGATCAGTACTGGGACCCTCGGTTTAAAATAATTACTTGTTAATAATTAATAATTTTAATTATTATGTGATACTAATGACTTGAATGTGAATGTAGAAGGAATGATTAGTAAGACTGTGGATGATACAAAAATTGGTGTTATGCATATCAAAGAAGGTTGTCTAAGTCTATCGCAGGATATAGATCGGATGGAGAGCTGGGCAGACTGTCGGCAGATGGAATTTAATCCTGACAAGTATAAGGGGTTGGATTTTGGGAGGTCAAATAAAGGTAGGACAGTTAATGTCATGGCACCAAGAAATATTGATGAATAGAGGGACTTTGGAGTCCTTAGTTCCCTGAAAGTGGTAACACAGGTCGACAGGGTGGTGACGAAGGCATATGGTCTGCTTGCCTTCATAGGTCAGAGCTTATGTTGTAAAAGTTGGGAGGTTATGTTGCAACTTTACAAAACACTTGTCAGACTGCACTTGGAGTATTGTGTGCAGTTCTGGTCACCACACTATAGGAAGGATGCGGTTGCTTAGGACAGAGTGCAGAGGAGGGTCACCAGGATGTTGCCTGGTTTGGAGGACTTTAGTTATGGGGAGAGATTGGAAAGGCTGGGCTTGTTTTCCCTGGAGTGAAGGAGGCTGAGGGCTGACCAGACAGGTATAAAAAATAATTAGAGTTATAGATAGGGTAGATACTCAGAATTTATTTCCCATGGTAGGGGTATCAAAAGCAAGAGGGCATAGGTTTAAGTTGAGAAGAAGGAGTTTGAAAGGGGATTTGAGGGGAAAGCATTTTGTACAGAGAGTGGCTGATATCTGGAACTCGTTGCCAGAGGAGGTGGTGGAGTCAGATACAATCAGTATGTTTAAGAGATATTTAGACAGGCACTTGAATAGGGGAGGCATTGGGGGATTCAGACCGAATGTAGGCAAAAGAGATTAGTGTAAATGGGCAAAAAGGTTGACAAGGATGTGGTGGGACAAGGGTCCACCTCTGTGCTGTCTGACTCTATGCATTAATGACCCTGTGGTTTTTGAGGAATAATCAATGTACTTAAAACATAGAACATAGAACAGTACAGCACAGAACAGTCCCTTCGGCCCACAGTGTTGTGACGACACAGCTAATCCCTCTCTCCTACAGAATGCCACATCCCTCCATTTTCCTCTCATTCATGTGCCCATCCAAGCCCATCTTAAAAGCCCTCTAATCCAGGCAGCATCCTGGTAAAACTCCTCTGCACCCTCTCGAAAGCCTCAACATCCTTCCTATAGTGAGGTGACCAGGATTGCACGCAGTACCAGATGCGGCCTAACCAGAGTTCTAGAGAGATGCATCAGAACTTCTTGACTCCTATCCTCAATACCTCGATTAATGAGAGCAACCATCCCATAAGCCTTCTTAACCACCCTGTCTACCTGTGTAGCCACTTTCAATGAGCCATGGACTTGCACCCCAAGGTCTCTCTGCTCTTTAACACTGTTAAGGATTTTGCCCTTAAGAGCGTACGGCCTCTTGACATTAGTCCTACCAGGGTGCAACACCTCACATTTATCTGGGTTAAACTCCATCTGCCATTTCTCTGCCCACATCTGCAACTGATCTATGCTGTATCCATTGCCAGTCTTCTACACTATTCACAACTCCACCAATCTTGGTATCGTCTGCAAACGTACTAACCCATCCATCAACAAACTCATCCAGATCATTTATGTGCATCACTAACAGCAGAGGTCCTAGTACAGGTCCTTGCAGAACACCACTACTCGCAGGCCTCCAGCCCGAATAATGGTCAACTGATCAAGGCCCCTGAAATTTCCTCTCTCGCCTCCCTCAGTAATCTGGGGTACATCCCATCGGGCCCTGGGGACTTATCCACCTTAAAACTGTTTAGGAGACCAAACACTACCTCCTCCTTGAACTCTAAATGCCCTTAACATGTTTACGCCCTCAGTTCCAATTTCTGTGTCCTGCATGTTCCTTTCCTGGGTAAATACTGAAGAGAAATACTCATTCAGGACCTTACCCACATCCTCTGCATCCAAACATAGATTCCCTTCTTTATCCTTAAGTGGTCCTACCCTTTCCCTCGTTATCCTCTTATTCCTTTCGTAGGTATAGAATGCCTTTGGATTCTCCTTAATCCTACTTGCTAAGGACTTTTCATGGCCCCTCCTGGCTTTCCTAATTCCTTTCTTGAGTTAATTTCCAGCTTCTTTACAGTCCTCACGTGCTCTGTCTGATCCTAACTTCCAAAGCCCTACATACTTGTCCTTTTTCTTCTTGACTAAGTTCATCACTTCTCTGGACATCCAGGGTTACCTGATTTTGCCATTCACGTCTTTCCTTCTAACCAGGACATACCTATCTTGTACCCTATGTATTTGGTCCTTAAACACTTTCCACATGTTCGACGTGGACTTGCCAGCAAAAAGGTGTTCTCAATTTAACTAGTTCCTGCCTTACGTCTTCATAATTAACCCTGCTCCAATTTAAAACCCTCCCGCTAGTCCCATACCTATCGTTATCTATAGCTATCCTGAAAGTTAACGAGCTGTGGTCACTGTTCCCCAATTGCTCACCCACTGACAGGTGAGTCACCTGGCCAGGCTCATTACCCAACACCAGGTCCAGAATAGCCTCTCTCCTTGTTGGACTGTCAACATATTGATTTAGGAACCCCTCCTGGATACACCTAACAAATTCTGCCCCATCTAACCCCCTTGCACTAAAAAGGTCCCAATTTATATTTGGGAAGTTGAAGTCTCCCATGACCACAACCCTGTAATTTTTACGCATTTCCCTATCTGTTTGCATATCCGTTCCTTAATGTCCCAGTGGCTGTTGGGAGGTCTATAGTACACCCCCAAGAGAGTGATTGCACCCTTCCTGTTCCTGAGTTCTATCCAAATAGACTCTGTGTCCGAGCCTCCATTATGTCTCCCTGGAGCGTTGCTGATATATTATCTCTAATTAGTATGGCAACTCCTCCCTCCACTTTTACCCCCCTCTATTCTTCCTAAAACTTCGAAACCCTGGTACATCGATCACCCATTTCTGTCCCTCCCCCAACAGTCTCTGTAGTGACCACAACATCATAGTTCCATGTACTGATTCATGCTCTAAGGTCATCACTCTGCCCATAATACTTCGAGCATTGAAATACAAACACTTCAAAACATTCGACCCATCACATCTGTTATTAGGAATCTGCCAAATACTACATTCCCTGACATCAGTCCTCCTGCCCATCCCCTCACTTACTGACCTATTGTTCTGGTTCTCATCCCCCTGCGAAGCTAGTTTAAACCTTCCCCAGTAGCATTAGCAAACCTCCCTGCCAGGATATTGGTTCCCCTCCATTTCAGGTGCAACCTGTCCCTCTTGTACAGGTCACCCCTTCCCCAGAAAAGGCTCCAATGATCCAAGAACTTGAAACCCTGCTCCCTGCACCATCTCCCCAGCCACTCGTGTGTCTGTGCTATCATCCTGTTCTTTACTTCACTAGCTCGTGGCACCAGGAGTAATCCAGAGATTGTTACTTTGGAGGTCCTGCTCTTCAGCCTCCTTCCTAACACCCTATACTCATTGCGCAGGACCTCTACCCCTCTGCTGCCTATATAATTGGTACCAATACGCACCAGAACCTTTGGCTGCTCACACCCTCCCCCCAAGAATATTCTGCACCCGCTCCAAGACATCGAGAACCCTCGTGCCCGGGAGGCAACACACCATTTTGGCGTCTCTTTTGTAGTCGCAGAATCTCCTGTCTGTTCCCCTAACTTTCGAGTCCCCTATTACTATCGCACTGACTGACTTCTCCCTTCCCTTCTGAGCCTCGGAGCCGACCACAGTGCTACTGGCCTGGCTGCTGCTGCCTTGCCCAGATAGGTCATCCCCCTCAGCATTATCCAAAGGGATATACTTGTTGCTGAGAGGAATGGCCACAGGGGGACCCTGCACTGACTTCTTTTTCCCCCTACCTCTCTCTGTGCTCACCCATCCACTACCTGAATCCTGCACTCTGAGTGAGACCACCTGGTCAAAAGTCCTATCTATGATTCGCTCAGCCTCCCGGATGATCCTTAGTTCATCCAACTCCAGCTCCTTAATCCAGTCTTTCAGGAGCTGAACTTGGCTGCACTTCCGGCAGGTGTCGTCATCAGGGAGACCATCAAGTTCCATGAATTCCCACATCCCATTGCCGTATCTGCCATCCTGCCTACACTGTACTAATGGAATCTAAGACCAAAGTAGCAACAATACAAGGACAAACTTACCCTTCTTACCTGTTCTTTTGCCTTGGCCTCTTCTCCTCGAAGCCTCTTGAGTCAAAGCCTCTAATTTCCCACTCTGACTCTAGTCCACTCCAACGATGGCCGCTCCGCTGGACCCTCCTTCGCTTTTATGGTTAAAGACCCCAAGCAAGGAGAGAGAGGAAGATAAACTCACCAGGTCAGGTGACTCTCCGCTCTCTTCCCGCTGCTGTGGCTTCCTGCGTCCGTGCACTGGAAGCACCTGCTTGTCAATCGTTTTGGTGGCATTTCAGAACTGCAGTGTTTACAGGGCGTTTGTTCAGACTGTGTGAGAATGTGAAGCTGTGTTGGTTTACTGTGAATTTTATTCTTGACCATGCTTAATACCAAAGGATTGTTTAGTTGAATTAAATGCTTGATTTTACTATCTTCAATATCAAAATCAACCCTATTAATTAGTTCTATTACTATATATTAACAGAAGGAGCTTTAAGTTTTTGGTTTGTTTTGAATTCATAAAACTGAATGGCAGTTGTAAAGATGGCCTTCTTCTGTTACAGGTAAATCTACTGGAAGCACAGATTCCAACATGCGAGAATTCTTTTGATGCTCATCTGTGCAGCAAGGATGAAGTGCAGAGCAAGTAGGCGTGTTTTCTTGTGTTCTGCAAACCTCTGATTGGTGTGTTCCTTCAGTTACTTTTGTGATTGTATTAATGCAGAAATTCATGGGAAACTAAATGTTGGCTGTTATGGAGTCTGTTGTGAATTTACAAATTTAAGGGATATCAAAGTAAATAATGGGATTATATAAAGAACAAATTTACATTTAAAATCTTTCTTACTTTTACAATAAATGGAGTACAATGCAGTCACATATATATTGTGGTAAATATTGTACAGATAATTTACACAAAGCAAATTCATGGAAAATAACAATGTGATAATAATCAGATTGTCTCCTTTATTCATTCTGGTCCAGCCATAATTATCGGTCAGGACACTGAGAAGAACTGCTAGCAATATCTCATGTGTTATCCATTATAACCAGCAAGAAGTTTAGGTGGGGTCTTGACTTAACATCTCATCCGCAAGGTTGATCTTCTGTCAGTGGAACACTTCTTCAGTATTGAACTACCAATCGGATTCTGTATGCCTCACTTCTGACATAGCGTCCTACCTGAAAGCTATATTGGGAGTGTCCTATAGTAATCTATTGGGGGGAAGTTCTCTGAATTGATGTGTGTGGCTTTCTCAGAAAAATCAATGGATGATGAGGGTGTGGCCACTAATCCCTTCTCTTAAATACCAATTGGGCAGTGGTCAGAGGAGTTGAGGAAATGGAAAAAAATCACTTGTAGAAATGTGCAGCACAATTGTGTGTGAACGCCAATTATTTTATAATTTATTCTGTTTCCTATGAAGCATGAACACTAAACAAGTGGGATCTTAAATGGTTGTAAAAAATATTCAGCTGCAAAATAAAGAAAAAATTTCAATGGGTTCCACGGACAGAAACATATTAAAACTTGATCATTTCGGCAAAGAAGAATCTGAAGGAGAATAGTCCATAAGGTTTTAAGAAGTCAGTCAATGAAGAGGTTAAATCCTTTGAAAATACAGACATGATTGAAGGAGGGTGAGCTGACAACATTCTGAAAGATTACACCTTTTAAATGTTCACAGAGAGCATATGAGGAACACAGCTCCCACAGTACTATGACTTCTGGCTCTGATTTTGTGAATGCCTAACGTTTCATAACATGACCTTCCTCCCTTAACCTACACCGACCCACACTCCTGTCATTGGTTCTTCCCTCAAGCACACTCTCTTCCTACACTAAATAGGAAGGAATTAGACTTATTGTTACCAAATGGGTTTACCTTCACTGTTGGTGAACACACTTTCCTCTCTCCCCAATATTTTCATGATCACGAAATGAAAGTGCACAAAGAAAACAGACAGAAGTATGGTTTTGTTTAATGCCTCTATGGTTCTCCTTTGGAATCGCTGGCAGCAGTGTCCTGGAGATTAATCCTAAATTTCTGGATGCTCAAGAATAATCCTGGAGGACTGACAACCCTACTAAATTGTGCCAACCAAAGTAGAATGGGTGACCATCATGAACAACAGATACAGTGAAGGGGTTCAAAACCAATAATGGATTATTATCAGAGATCAAAGAGAGACAATAGAGAATTGTGTTGTATTGATGAAGGAACAATGAAGTACTGGGGAGGAAACACAAAATGAAAGCAAATAGTGGTACTTATTCACCAGAGATCAATGACAACGTATTTCCCAATAACATAAGAATCATTCATCTTCAGTCTCTTATGAAATAATGGATTTTAGTATTGGAGTAAACTTGACCCTCTAAATTTCTCAGTGAAGTGTGCCAACATTATTCACCAAACATCCGTTGGGTATTTGACAAAGTTCTGCATGATGCTATTTTCAAGTCAATGCTCTGAACCTTCAGCGCAGTATTGCGTGGGATTAAGAAGCTGGATGCAGTGTACAAAAAGGGATAGAAGAGTAACACCAGGTTTGGGCAGGTACTGACCCAGGTGTCCCAGAGACTGCTGTCAGGACTGCTCCAATTTCTACTTTACAGCAACAACATAGATTCACACACTTGGGCTATTTGATCACATTTGCTGAGAATACCAAACTGGGATGAGTGGAGAAAATACAAAATGCACCAGATTGACAGATACATACCATTAGTGACATAACGTTCACCAGATAAACATAAATTAAACATAAATTATACAAGAAAGAACACAATTAGAACAAAAAAACCAAAGTCTATTGTAGTGCAAAGTGGTCATGGTGTTGTTATACTGAGGTAGTGATTAGGGTTGTGAGGTTGGTTCAAGGACCAAATGGTTGAAGGGAAGTAGCTGTTCTTGAATCTGATGGTGTGGGACTTCAGGCTTCTGTACCTCCTGCCCAATGGTAGCTGCAAGAAGGTGGCATGGCCCGGATGGTGGGGATCTTTGATGATAGATGTTGCCTTCTCATGTAGACACTTTCAATGCTGGGGAGGGATGTACCTGCGATGTATTGGATGTACCTACAGTCAGGAAGGATTTGACCCTGAGTGATCAGCACATGGACCAAACATCCAGATAGAGTAATGTTTGAAATGAGACTCACTGCATTGACAAATCTCTCAACTCATTCTTTCCCAGGGCCTCAAAACAGAGGAGCTCCTCTGTTGAGAAATTCATCCCTAAAACATGAGGTGTGCTTCTGAAGTTGGATATAGTCATTTGTTCAGGCAGAATCCTCAGGACTTTTCCAATCCAAAGACTAGCTTCACATAATTTCTACATCATGATTCTGAATTATTTGCTGATGCTTTTATTTCCATTTTGGATGAAATCCTTTTTTATGGATCAGAGCTCCTCAGCAGTTTCTTAACAATTGAAGAAACTGCAAGCAGCTTGCATAGGAATTACCCATCACCCACCATGATCCACACTGACTACACTTAAAGATCAGTAATTTTATCTTAGGTGATGTGGGCTGTTGCATCTGGAAGGTTTTCAATTTGATTCTTAGGCTGAGAAAGTCAAAGGTGCAATATTGTTTTATTTTGCAGTGTGACACATTTGCAAACTGTCTCAGCCAGTCCATTTGACCAAAACACTCACCTCCGGCTCTACAATTGATGCCTTGATCTACCACCCATTGTCTACAAGGCACCAACCTCCAGTCGGCCAAATCCCAACTCCCAACCAGGCCCCAAATGCTGGTCTTTGCCTCCCAACCAACCCTTGCTCACAAGCAAAAGGAAGTGTGCATTAGTCATTCACTACTGCCTGACACCCAACGACCAGTGCAGTTATTGTCAAATGAGGCTACAAAATTGTTCTACCCCCATGAAGATGCACAAGCCTTATTTACGCACATTAGAAAGTGGTCTTCACCTCTCATTTCACTTTCCATCTCCTCTACATTTTTATCAAAGGGACCTTGAGAACACTACCCAAGGGGATGTGCTTTCCTGCTTTAAGGTAATGTAATAAATGAAGTATATTTTTGTTCATAGTCTGCCTCTGACTGTAAGGTGTGTGAGATGCTGGTGGGTAGTTGTGCTATGTAATTTATTTTTTCATTGATGTTTTTAGGTTGTGGTAAACGTCGATGTATTTGTCTCTTCATATTTGCAACACTGATTGTCTACCTCTTGGCCATTTTTTGGAACTTGCTCCTTGGGTAAGTCCTTACTGTCTTGGTTCCCAAGCTGGTCCTGGGGTGGAACTATCAATTCCATGAGTTGAATGGTATTATGGTAAGCAGCATTCGCTTTCTGTAAGTCTTTTTTTTAACTTAATTACAAATTGATTTATTTTTGTCTTTCAGGAATTTGGTTTGGAAACAATTCAATATAATTGAATAATAATGACTGTAATCTCATTTTTATTGTTCTTCAGAATGATCCTGGTTTAACTGATGTGCCAAGAAATTCAACTGCATCAAACGTTTTGTAGCAGTATGCAATTGAATTTTGTTTTTCTGGAGAGACACTTGAGAACAATCATTTCCAAGTCATTCAGCAGGACTCTGGAAATCTGCCTGAGCACTTCATGGTACCAATGACTCGGTGACCCTGAAGTGATCCAATGTTGGATGCAAGGGATGAGGTCATTGCTCTCGCACTATTCCTTTTGGAATATTGTTAGGGAGCTTGGACCATGCTATTCACGGGGGGCACCTGTTGTTGAACATTCCTGGAACAATATGATCTTGGCAAATGAGTAAGTAAATCATTTAACTTTATCCACGAGTGCCATAAACAAAGCTTGAAATAGGTCATTTAGTGATCTTGGTGACTTCTTTCCTCATCATAAATTTCTTGAACTGACCCCTTGATTCCCATAATCTTTGAAAGAAACTATCCCTTGTGTGCACTGAGAGACTGAGCTGCCACAGCACTGTTCAGTGGAGAATTCCAAAGATTCATTACTTTCTGCGTGAGGAAATCTCTTAGTTGCCGCTGGTTTCTTACACACTGTAGCTCCTGTCCTTCCTGTAGTAACTCTGACTGTAGCCCCCGGCCTTCCTGGAGTAACTCTGTCTGACTGTAGCTCCTGTCCTTCGTCTGTGCCTGAGATGTCCCACTTCTTAAGTAAAATCCCATAGCCACAGCCAATAGAAACTAAGAATTCCCTTCAATCTAACACTATTTTCTCACTCTCTTCCCTGCTTTTCCGAACACACAATACTTCTCACCCCCCTTCCCTGCCTCATACTTGTGACAGTTGCTTTGTGTGACTTTAATAATTACAGTGGAACACATTCTAAAGGAGGAAGTAACTGCTTTTCCCAGCACTTGCTTTCTGCCCTGAGCCAAGTCAAACACACAGTGTGATAATGAACAACTACTGTGTGTCAGTCCTTCTGAAAGCTTAGGATAACACTCGGCCTCTACTGTATGAGGGTGTGGTGAAGGAAGCTCTCTGGATAAATGGGCTGCTACGTGGTGTGATGTCAACTTTTTATCATCACAGAGTTATTTGGTTTCTCACTGCCCATAGCCTATTCAGCACCTTCTAAAGGTTTGGTACTCTCAAAGCATGGTAGAAAGGGAAACTATCATGTTTCAGCCAATTCCTGGAATACAGTAAACTCCATCAGTCTGGCACACTTGGGACCTTGCTGGTGCTAGACTGCCAGATTTTCTGGACTATCGGATTTTATTCCAATAAATACCACAATAACCTTTTAATTCACCTTTTGTTTAATATTACACAGTAGAATGATAAATGTTCCAGTGAACCTGGGAAATTTAAAGGGAGTGTGGGAACCAGGGCTCCAGTGAGTGGGAAGGGAGTGTGGCAAACATCACCTGGTGCATCAGAACCATCGGGTTTTCTGAATAGTCAGAGAGCGGATTGTCGGAGTTGAACTATAATGGCACAAACGCCACAGTGCTAGCCCCAGTAGTGTGGGTACAGTCAGCCACTCTTCTCACAGGCTTTGCTATATTTTCACAGAAGAATACTTAACAAACTAAAAAAAAAGTGGAGAATAACATGTCCATAGTAAATGAGAAATTTGCATTAGGGAAAATATGCATCACATAGTTTAACAGGATTGAAAGCCACTAAATCCCAGAACATTGTGACCTCCATCCTAGAGTTTTGAAGGAGGTGACAATGGAGCAAGTAGCTGCACTGGTTGTCAGCGTTCACAGTTCCATAGATTCCAAACCATTTCCCAGAGACTGGAATGCAATGTAACACCACTATTTTAAAGGAAGAGAGGAAAAGGGGAATTACAAATCACTGACCCTAACATCGAAAGTAGAAAAAATGTCAGAACTGATTATTAAGGGTGACAGAGCACGTGGAATGGAGTTGGGCAAAATTACCATGGAATTGCAAAAGAGAAATCAAGTTTGACCAATCTGTTAAAGCAAGTTTTTTGAGAATCTAGCTTGCAGACAGATAAAGGGAAAACCAATGGACATGGCTTTGATAAAGGGGCATATTAAACCAAACTAAAACACTCAGTATTAGAGGTAACTTACTGACATGGATTGAGGGTTGGTTAATGAACTGTAAACCAAGAGCAGGAATAAAGTTTCTGGTGTGAATAGTAGAAGGCTAAAGGAGTAGATGCTGGGTGCCAGCTGTTCACAATCCATATCAATGATTTGGTTGAGGAGTCAAGTGTAATATATCTAAGTTTATGGGAGTCTGTCTGAGATGTCAGGAGAATGCAAGGAGGCAGAGGGATATAGGCAGGCTAAGTGAATGGCAAGAACATTGCAAATTAATATAGTGTGGAAATCCTCTTTGGTAGAAAAAGGTAGACAAACTTTTTTTTAAATGGTAAGGGATTGAAGTATATTGGTGTTCCGATGGACCTGTGTGTCCTTTTACACAAATTATGGAAAGTTTACATGCAGGTATAACAAACAATTAGGAGGGTAAATAAAATGTAGTGTTTATTGCAAGAAGATATGACTACAACAGTAAAGCAGTTTTACTGAAGGTAGATTGTGCTCTGATGAGTGTGTCTGGAATATTGTTTTCAGGTCTGGTCTGGTCTGTCCTTCTGAAGGCCCCAAAGGGAGAGCAGTGAACACGCATGAGATTTATTTCTGGGTTAGGAGTTTAATTGTATGAGGAGAGATTAAACAGATTGGCCTTATGCTTGCTAGAGTTCAGAAGAATGGGAGGTGATCTCATTAAACCAGACAAAATTCTGGACAGAGTAGATGCAGGGAACATGCTTCCCCTGACTGAGCTGTCTTGAATCAGGAATCACAGGCTCTGTGTAAGAGGTTGATCATTCAGGACAGAGATGAGAAGAAATTTCTTCACCCAGAGGCTTGTAAATATTTGGAGTTCATTACCCAAAAGGGCCATGCAGTCACTAAGTATCAATGGAGATTGATAGATTTTTACATATTAGAGGAATTAAGGGATATAGAGCACAGAAAAGTGCTGCTGAGGTTAAGGATCTGCTATGATCATGACAAGTAGTAGTGCAGACATGAGAGGTTGAAGTATTCCCACTTCTGTTTCTTACTTTTTTATACTCAGGCTTTAGTGACCCCAGTTAATCACCGCTTCATGTGGGTCTCAAACACATTTTGTCTGGTACAAAAAAACAAGCTGCTGGAGGGACTCAGTGGGTTGAGCAACATCTGTGGAGGCAGAGGGATTGCTGACATTTTGGGTCAAGACACTGCATCAGGACTGAGAGTGTAGAGGGAAGATTTCCAGTGTGTAGAAGTGAGAGGGAGGGGTAAGACAGAAGCTGGTAGATAGGTGAAACCAGATGGAGGCAGGTGGGGCAGGGGGAGGTGGGCGTGTTGAGACAAAAGCCAAATTCTAAAATTTGCAGTCTCTGTGTCTCCTATTTTGTCTGGCATTCAGTTCTGTGACTGTTATATTAGGAAAATTATTTCTCTAGACACAGTTTACATAAAGTTTAATGTAAATATCTAATGACCCAAACTGATAGCAACAATAAATACAAATGTTCCTGTATTTGTTGCCCTGTCAAATGCCACGACTTCTGCAGTAAAGGTCTGCTTCGATAACTCTATTTTGCTTTTGCCTTTGTTTTCATGCAGACTTGCACCCTCCTCTTCCACTTCCCAATCCGTGCCTCTCCCATTCTCCTCTTTGCCTTTTATAGCCTCTGCTTTGGATGCATCCACCATTGTCTCATGGGCTCTGCCTCCACCAGGACATCCAACCCCATCCCTGCTGTGCCAGACTACAGCACTCCGATAGGAACAGCATCCACTGGATATCTACTGTGTGATCATAGATCGTGAATGAAGTTGGCCTGCCTTAATTTTGTTTGTCACTTCTTTCACAGACTTTGTTGTTCTTGATCTGAAGTTCCTTGAGCGACATTGATGTCTGACGAGTAAAATCTGTGCTCTTGAAACCTTCTTTGTTGTCTGACCACCTGCCTGCTGTTTGGACCCGGCTTTGTCATCAATGTCCTTCGCACCCTGTGTGTGCTTCTGCCCAGTTCTGAGTTCATCATAGCGTTTCCACCATTGTCTCCGTTCCTGGAGTCCATGTTGGCTTTCGACTGATCTCGCCCCCGACTTCTGGTCCCCACCAGCTTCTCTGCTTTTTCTTCCAACTGGGGCTGTTCACTTCATGTGGACGATTCTTAGCAAAGTACATTCTGTAGCCTCTTAGTGGGTTATTCTCTCTGCTCTGATTTCATCAGCTCGCTCTGGTCAGCAGTACAGCTTGAAACTTCTTGATTTTTCTCTCCTTCGCTATCTCTCCCAGCCATGGGGATATCATTTCAAATTCCCACTCTGAAGCACAGCCTCTCTCTGTAGGGCCACACACTTTTGGAATCACTTGTTTTATCAAGGTGGACCACATAGTACAGTCACTACTTAAATCTACACTGACTGGCTCTGTTGTAGCACAGGGTAGGGCAATGTCTGGATGAGCAATAGTGATAGGGGACTCTATTCAGGGGCACAGACAGATGTTTCTGTGGCCATGGGTGAGACTCCAGGATGGTGTGTTGCCTCCCTGGATGGATGCAGAACATTCTGAAGAGGGGAGGATGGGCAGCCAGAGGTCATGGTCCATATTTGTACGAATGACATCGACAGGAAGAGAGATGTGGTTCTGTGAAGTGAATTTAGGGAGTGAGGCAGAGAGTTGAAAAGCAGGACCTCCAGGGTTGTAATCTCAGGATTACTCCCTGTGCCACATGCCAGCAAGGCAAGAAATAGGAAGATAGTTCAGTTGAATGAATGCTGAAGGAGCTGGTGCAGTAAGGAGGGCTTCAGGCTCATGGATGTCTTCCAGGGCAGGTGGGACCTGCACAGGAAGGATGGGTTGCACCTAAACTGGAGAGGCACCAATAGGGGAAGGTAGAGTTTAGGTCAAATAAGGATGAAAGAAAGGACAGGCAGGGTCATGTTAATGAACACGGTGGGGCTGATAGGCTGAGTGTATTTATGCCAGTGCAAGAAGCATTACGGGTGAGGCAGGTGAGCTGAGGGCCTGGATTAGTACATGAAACTACGACGTTGTAGCCAGTACAGAAACTTGGTTGAGAGAAGAACAGGAATGGCAGTTCAACCTTCCGGGATTCAGATGTTTCAGATGCGATAGAGCAGGATGTAAAAAAGGTGGGGGAGTTGTACTATTGATCGGGGAGAACGTCACTGAGGCACTTAGAGAGGGCGTCCTGGAGGGCTCATTTAGTGAGGCTATATGGGCTGAGCTCAGGAATAAGAAAGGGGCAGTTACTCTGCTGGGGCAATGCTATAGGCCTCCCAATGGTCAGCGGGAGATAGAGGAACAGATCTGTAGGCAGATTATGAAAAGATGTAAAAACAACAGGGTAGTTGTAGTGGGTGACTTTATTTTCCCCAGTAATGACTGAGACTCCCTTAGTTCCAGAGGCTTAGATGGGGCAGAATTCGTTAGGTGCATCCAGGAGGATTTCTTGACACAGTATGTAGATAATCCAACCAGGGAAGGGGCTATACTGGACTTTGTTTTGGGAAAGGAGGCTGGCCAGGTGATTGGAGTTTCAGTGGGAGAGCATATTGGGAACAGTGATCATAACTCCGTAAGCTTTCAGATAGTTATCGATAAGGATTGGGCAGGAGCTGTGGAGAGTAGATTGGGAGCATCTCTTATCGGGTAAGTCCACATCTGATGTGTGGGAATTGTTTAAAAGGCGGCTGGTCAGAATTCAGGAAGAACATGTTCCTGTGACAAGGATGGCAAGGTTCGGGAACCTTGGACAATGAGAGGTGTTGCAAATTTAGTCAAAAAGAGAAAGGAAGCATATGTCAGGTTTAGGAAACTGAATTCCGAGACGACCCTTGAGGAATATAAAGATAGCAGAAAGGAGCTCAAGGATTCTGTATTTAATGCCCCTCCTCTGAATCATACCAACCTTTAAGCTACCATGACAGGACACGTGACCTGAGCTTTTGAAAGAATCTGAGATTTCCAGCACCGCAGTTTATTTGATTTCCTTCCCAATCCGGATTCTTTTAAAAGCTCAGATTCTGTGTCCCGTCATGGGTGCTTAGAGGTTGGCAGGACTCAGAGAAGGGGCATTAAATACAGAATGTATCCACGTTTTTTTGACACATTACTCTCCAGAGCAACAGCAAAATAAACTCTTGCAGCATGTGTTTAACTGATGTTTATTACGTTTCAGGCATTTCTTTCGGATGGAGAAGTTCTTGCCACTGTGAGTAAAGGAATTATTTTGTCATCTTCTCTTGGTGGCTTTTTCTTTTTACTTGATTGCTAAAAGACTTTGAATAGTTAATGTACAGTTAACAATGGTCCAAACAGCACCAGCATCACAGAATTTATTTTTATAACTTATCGTAATTTTTTATGTCTTTATGTCTTGCACTGTACTGCTGCCACAAAACAACAAATGTCACAACATATGTCAGTGATAATGAACCTGATTCTGATTCTGATCATGAGATCCTAGAAATTTATGCACAGAAAGAGGCCAGGAGTGAGTCCACATGTAGGATCTTCCTGTCTCCGTGTATGGGTGGGTACCCAGGTGTACCTTAAGATCATCAGTCTGAAGGTCCTTCTTCACAACAGGACAGGGTGGACTCTGATTGGTTGCTCACTCTGGTGCATGGGTGGTTAGAATTAAAAATTCAAATGTGAGGTGCTTAGATAGATGGAGATACAACCATTGGTACTGGTATTAGTTTATTATTGTCACTTGTACCAAGGTCTTGCATACTGTTCGTACAGACCAATTCATTACACAGTGCATTGAGGTAGTACAGGGTAAAAACAATAACAGAATACAGAGTAAAGTCTCACAGCTACAGAGGAATGCAGTGCAGGTAGACAATAAGGTGCAAGGTCAAACAAGGTAGATTGTGAGGTCAAGAGTCCATTCAACGTATAAGGGAACCGTTTAATAGTCTTATCCCAGTGAGATAGAAGCTGTCCTTGAGCCTGGTGGTATGTGCCCTCAGGCTCCTGTATCTTCAGTCTGATGGGTGAGGGGAGAAGAGACAATAACCCAGTTGGGTGGGGTCTTTGATTATGCTGGCTGCTTCACAAGGCAGCGAGAAGTATAGACAGAGTCCATGGTGTGGAGGCTGGTTTCTGTGATATGCTGGACTATGTCCACAATTCTCTGCAGTTTCTTGCAGTCCCGGGCAGAGCAGTTGCCGTACCAAGCTGTGATGCATCCAGATAGGATGCTTTCTATGGTGCATTGATAAAAGTTGGTGAGTGTCAAAGGAGACACGCCAAATTTCTTTAGCTCCTGAGGAAGCAGAGGCGCTGGTGAGCTTTCTTGGCCATGGTGTCTATGTGGCTGGACCAGGACAGGCTATTGCTGATGTTCACTCCTGGGAACTTGAAGCTCTCAACATTCTCGACCTGAGCATCATTGGTTCCATTCCATTCAGTTCCGTAAATAGTAGCTGGCGAGAGTCAGCAAAACGGGAGTGACATGGATCTGGTTCAGAGGGGCCGAGGTGTGGAGCAGAAATTGGCTGGAGCAGATAGGGAAGGTTAAAGGTAAACTGGGATTGTGGGAGCAGGGCTCCTTCGAGATGACTGGCAAGAACTTGGTCATCAGCTGCCAGCTGCTCTCAGTGCTGCTGTACTTGGTGCCAGTGTGGCCCATTCCCCACCCCCTACCCTAGCAGTCACCTGAGACACTTTCCACTTCATCTGGGGATCCAAGATGGAACGTGTCAGAAGGATCACAATGTGAAAGACCACAGCCTACAAGGGGAGACCCATACTCAACATCGCCCTCATCCTGATGGCCACCTTTGTGTTTGGCTGCATCAAACTGTGCTTAGAACCGAAATACATGGGAACCAAGTGTCGCTACGTGCTGTGGTTCTATCTGTCCCTGATGTTGCAAAGGATGGGCCTGGCCTCAATGCCACGCGGTGAGCCAGTCAGTTGGACATTGCTACGCTACCTGTCCTCCATGGAATATTTCTTTCAGAAAATTACCTTGGACTATCAGCAAGCACGGAACATCCTGCTGGCCCTGTGGGAGAAGCAAACAATGGATCCCGTGGGATTGTTCCCCAAGCAGACTGTCAAAATCATTGGCAGAATGCCTCATCGCCAGAACTCACCAACAAGCACCAAGACCTCACTTGGCTGGTGGTGAGAGGGGCCCTCCCAGTCTGATCCTTCCTGCATGGTCAGAATCTCACTCCCAATGTATGCTGCCCTTTGGATGGCTGTGATGAGGATGAGACGGTTACCCACCTCTATGTGGACTGCACATTTGCAAAGAAGCTCTGGAAAAGGATGCAAGGGTCCTCGTTGAGTTTCATTCCAAGCATCTACATAACAGAGGACTCTCTGATCTATGGGCTGTTCGCAGGGACACACACTGAGATAAACATCAAGTGCTGCTGGAACATCATCAGCTTGGTAAAAGGCACACTTTGGTCTGCCCGAAACTCGTCTTCCAACACAAAGGGATGTGAGTAAGGGAATCCTGCTGACTGGCACATTCCAGGCTGCAGGGGTACATGCTGAGGGAGGCACTGAAGCTTGGTGCAGCCAACATAAAGACTTTGTGGGGAAGGACCACAGTCTAGGGTCCTTTTGCCACCAGGTATTGAGGGACGTTGTGTAGAAGGCCCTCATAAACATGAGGTTTGTACCATCCCTGGAGGTCACAGAATGTGTCAACAGTACAAACGTATAGACCCGATAACACTATGAAAGTAAAGACGGAACGGCACTAGGAATGTAAAGAAAGCCATGCACTGTACATTTTTTATGAATAAAGTTTATTTTTGAAATATAAAAAAGATGAACCTGTAAAAAAAAACCCAGCTGGTCAAGAAATGAACTGATTTTCCTCTTGATGTTGAAACCATGAGCAACGGCTCACACAGGAGAGGCAAGTGGCTGCCACCTAACCATGCTTTGAAAGAGTAAAACTCATTGTGCACATCCCTTCCTAATTTTCTCCCTCAGGGTGCCTCTCGACATTGCCTTATCCTTGATCCCCTGTGCCCATCTGGGTAAATGGAAGATCAGCTTTTAATGGAAGTGCACTTTGCATTTGCCATGTTGGAGGTTTTGGAGTAAACCACAGTAAATATCCAGTGGGCTGGGTGTAAACAGTATGTATACTGTGTTTTGTTCCCACATAGAAGTGGAATATGGGAGAATAAAATGGGATGTGGAGGATTAGCGTAAATGGGGGTTCGGTGGTTGGCGCAGACTTGGTGGTCTGAAGGGTCTGTTTCTGCGCTCAGTGACTCTGTGACTGTGAGAGGGAGGCCATCTGATCCAAGGAGTCTATGCTGGCTCTTCGAGCAATGCCGCCAATGCCACCCATCCCACCAATCCCACCAATCCCAGCAACCCCACTCATCCCAACAATCCCACCAATCCCAACAATCCCACCAATCCCACCAATCCCACTCATCCCACCAATCCCACCAATCCCAACAACCCCACCCATCCCAACAACCCCACCAATCCCAACAATCCCACCAATCCCAACAACCCCACTCATCCCAACAATCCCACCAATCCCACCAATCCCACTCATCCCACCAATCCCAACAATCCCACCAATCCCAACAATCCCACTAATCCCACTCATCCCACTCATCCCACCAATCCCACCAATCCCAACAACCCCACCCATCCCACCAATCCCACTCATCTCAACAATCCCACTCATCCCAACAATCCCACCAATCCCACTAATCCCACCAATCCCAGCAATCCCATCAATCCCATCAATCCCAACAATCCCACCAATCCCAACAATCCCAACAATCCCAGCAATCCCAGCAATCTCATCAATCCCATCAATCCCACCAATCCCACCAATCCCAACAATCCCACTCATCCCACTCATCCCACTCATCCCACTAATCCCACTAATCCCACCAATCCCACCAATCCCACCAATCCCACCAATCCCATCAATCTCATCAATCCCATCAATCCCAATAATCCCCACAAACCCAACAATTCCATCAATCCCAACAATCTCATTCCCCTATTTATTTCCCCATTACCTATTCCCTGTCACATCCCCATTAACAACCCCTGATTCTCCCACCACCCAACTACACGAAGGAGTAATTTATAGTCAATTAACTGAGCAGCAGGTCCTTGGGATGTGGGAGGAAACTGGATCATCTGGGGGAAACCCACTTGCTCACAGGAATAGTGTGTAAACTCCACACAGTGAACACCAGAGGTCAGGATCGAAGCCAGATCACAGGAACTATGAGACAGTGGCTCTAATAGCTGCAGTCAGAGGAGATCCTGTGCATCATGACCCAGTGAAGGGAGGGATAGAGTGGTTATAGAACCAAGAGTATACAGCCAGTCTAGTGGGCCAACATTGTTGTTTAGTGTAACACAAGTCTTCAGTTAGTGATTGCAATTTGTAGGAGTTTGCCTCTCAAATATTATATTTATATTGTCTGTTTCAGGTACAAGAATAACAGGACTTCTGATTCTGCTGATTTGTGAGTATTGTCTTTGGTACCTACATCCGCATGCTCAACCTGTCCTACCCTCAGCTGCACATTGTTATATAAGTATGTAAAATCTCCAGGATGGAGAAGTATCTCATCAAGGTTCCTCCCAGCTCCCACACCACTTACCATCTCAAAGTACCAGAGGAGAAAGAACAGTACCTCCATATTGCCCCACAGCTCCCACAGCCTCCTGCATTGAACATTTCACTGTTGCAGGGCAACCTTCTTGGAAGTTCCTCCATAACCTAATGAGCAGAGGACATGGCATGAGTCACACATTTCTTTGTGTGTCTCCAGGCTTCTTCATTTCACAGTTGGTCCAGAGTTGTTCATCTCTGCTCCCTGGAAAATGTGGACCATTTCCCATATTTCATGAGTCACATCTCCGTGAAGGCAGGTGTCAAAGGTGGAATTCACCACTGCCTTCAGTGGGGCCACACGGCCTTTAGTTGGGTGAGGAAAAGAGTATTTGAAGATCAAGACTCAATAATCATGGTTCAATACACCGCTGTACTCCCTACTTTCCTCTGTACCCTGCCACATGAGCTGCCTACAGCAGTTACTACAAGGCACTGAAGAGGTGCCACCTACACTCTCCACAGAATCTTCTGGATCCACTGGTGGGCAAGCAAACCAATATCAATGACTTCTCCCAAGCCACCATCCCCAACATGGATGCCCTTGTTTTACTCAGTTGGCTCTGTCGTGCAAATCATATCATTCACAAGCCCAGCACCTGACTCCCCAAACACACACTGTATAGTGAGCTCTGTCATGTAAGGAGCTAAACAGGTGAACAGAGGAAAGGATTCAAGGAAGTTTTCAAAACCTCCTCCATTGACTCTGTCTACACTTCCCACCGCCTCAGGAAAGTAGCTAATATAATCTAGGGCCCCTCCCGCCCTGTCATTCCCTCTTCTTCCCTCTCCTGTCAGCCAGGAGATACAAAAGCTTGAGAGCACGTACCATCGGCTTCTACCCTGCTGTTATCGGACTCCTGAACAGACCTCTCATACACTGAAAGATGAACTCTTAAATCTCCCAATCTATCTTGTCGTGACCCCTGCACTTTATCTGTCTACCTGCACTGCACTTTCCTTGTAACTGCAATACTATATTCTGCATTCTGTTTTCTTTTTACTACCTTGATGTAATTATAAATGGCGTGATCTGTCTGGATGGCATGCAAAACAAAAGCCAACTGGGGACTGATTGATTCTGCCACAGAGGGCTTTGGGTAGGAGGGTGAATCTGCTATACCAGATATGAGACAAAAGTTCCCTAATCATTATTTTATCTTCACCTGATTACAGTGAAAACAACACACCTTGCTCAGCCTGGTACACCAATCCGATCATCCTAAAGTAAGTCATTTATTGATTCCGGCCAGATCTGACGATTCTAAAGTTAGTGTGTTTGCTCCACTTTGATTCTTCTCCACCTGATTTTGTGTTTTTTTAACAGTTTTACTCGGAATTCCAACTTGTTTTTAACACCTGAAGGTGACTGGTGGCACAAACCAAATGCTGTGTCTTATGAATTACCATATGGGATAAAAGGCAATGGTGAGGAACCTTCAATTGACTTTCATTTTGTCTTTTCCACTGAAACTATGATTGGTAGAGCTCTCTCTTTGCTGATTGAATGGCAAACGTGAACCATTAGTTTGTGAGGTTTGAACCATAAGGTCTTTGAATTGGTTTCTGGTTTGAATTAACTGATATTAGAGAGGTGATGGAGCCTGGTTTCACATGAGCACTGCAGTTAGCCCTTACATTTCTTGGGTAGGCAGCTATAGATTCTGAGACTCCTTCATGAGTTTTGCAGGTAAGTACATAACTAGGTGGGTTGAGGTTCATTTGTGATGGCACCAGAAAGGAAAGTGCTGCCTAAATGTACCAGAACACATTATTTCGAACATCACTGGCACTCATAAAACAGGACCCCAGTGATCCTGAGTTGCTCCAGTGTTTTTACAAAACACTGGAGCAACTCAGCGGGGCAGGCAGCATCTATGGAGGGAAATGAGCAGTCGACATTTTGGGTCTCAACCCGAAACATTGACTGTTCATTTACCTCCATAGCTGCTGCCTGACAAGCTGAGTTCCTCCAGCATTTTGTGTGTTGCTCCAGATTTCCAGCATCTGCGGTCTCTCTTGTGTCCCCAGTGATATCACATGGGCCTGTATTCACATATAGGTCAGACTGGCTGGCAGATTTTCTTCCTTGAAGGACATTCATGAACTGGAGGGCTTTTTATAACAATCCGGTAGTTTCATGTTATAGTTACTGAGACTGGCTTATTTGTTTTACACTCTATATTTTTTTAAGCAGCTGAGCAGAAAAGTCCAAATGGAATTTCAACCAGAGAACTGTGAGGTAATGCATGTAGGGAGGTGCAGCATGGCAAATAAATGGCCAAGGTTCCGCATGGTAGGTTTCTTCAGAAGGTCAGAGGGCAAGGGATCCAGGGATGTTTGGCCGCGTGGATTCAGAATTGGCTTGCTTGTAGAAAGCAGAGGGTTGTGGTGGAGGGAGTGCATTCGGATTGGAGGGCTGTGACTAGTGGTGTCCCACAGGGATTGGTTCTGGGACCTCTACTTTTCGTGATATTTATTAATGACTTAGATGAGGGGGTGGAAGGGCGGGTTAGCAAGTTTGCAGACGACACAAAGATCGGTGGTGTTGTGGATAGTGTGGAGGGCTGTCGAAGCTTACAGAGGGATATTGATAGGATGCAGAGCTGGGCTGACAAGTGGCAGATGGAGTTCAATCCAGAGAAGTGTGAGGTGGTACACTTTGGCAGAGTACAAGGTTAATGGCAGGATTCTGGGTAGTGTGGAGGAGCAGAGGGGGATCTGGGGGCTTCATATCCACAGATCACTGAAGGTTGCCTCACAGGTGGATAGGGTAGTTAAGAAAGCTTATGGGATGTTAGCATTCATAAGTTGTGGGATCGAGTTTAAGAGCCGCAAAGTAATGATGCAGCTTTACAAAGCTCTGGTTAGACCACACTTAGAGTACTGTGGCCAGTTCTGGTCTCCTCATTATAGGAAGGATGTGGAGGTGTTGGAAAGGGTGCAGAGGAGATTTACCACGATGCTGCCTGGATTAGAGAGTATGGATTATGAGGAGAGACTAAGGGAGCTAGGGCTTTACTCATTGGAGAGAAGGAGGATGATAGAGCTATACAAGATATTAAGAGGAATAGATAGAGTGGACAGCCATCGCCTCTTTCCCAGGGCACCAATGCTCAATACAAGAGGGCATGGCTTTAAAGTAATGGGTGGGAAGTTCAAGGGAGATGTCAGAGGGAGGTTTTTCACCCAGAGAGTGGTTGGGACATGGAATGCGCTGCCTGGGGTGGTGGTGGAGGCTGATACGTTGGTCAAGTTCAAGAGATTGTTAGATAAGCATATGGAGGAATTTAAAATAGAGGGATATGTGGGAGGAAGAGATTAGATAGTCTTAGGTGTGGTTTAAAGGTCGGCACAACATGGTGGGCCGAAGGGCCTGAATTGTGCTGCATTGTTCTATGGTTCTATGGTTCTATGGATGTCGGATAGTGTGGAGGTTGCAAGATTGCTTAATAAAGCAGATGAAATGGGATGTTGTTCCAAATCATCCAAGATGTAGAATTTAAGAGTAGGGAGGTAATACTGGAACTGTATACAACATTAGTTAGACCACAGTTTGTGTAGCCTGTACATTTCTGGTCACCAAGTTACAGGAAAGATGTGATTGCACTGAAGAGGGTGCAGAGGGTTTCACAAGGCTGTTGCCAGTACTGGTAACTTGTAGCTATGAGGAAAGATCCGATGAGCTGGGCTTGTCTTCTTTAGAACAGAGAAGTTTTGAAGACAAAATTATGAGGGACTTAGATTGGATCAAGTTCCCTTGATAGAATTGTTAATACCCTGGGTATAGAGTCAAAGTAATTGGTGACAGGAGGGGAGATGTAGAAATACTTTTCACCCATTGGTTGGTGGGGATCTGGGGAACTCTGTCCCAAAGTGGTAGTTGAGGCAAAAACCCTCCTCTCATTTAAAAACTACTTGGATGTGCTGTGGAATATCTGTAACCTGAAGGGATATGGATATAGTGCTGGAAGTTGGGGTTAGGTTAGGTCGATCTTTTATGACCAATATGGACACGACAGGTTAAATGGCCTCTGCCTGACATTAATTTCCTATGATTCTCAGAAGAGGTGGGAGACAAGCAAATTCATACCACTAAAACAATGGAGTCCTCAGTGTGAACGGTGGAAATGCAGTTGACAAAGTGAACAGGGCAAACACAATTCAGTTGATTGAATGCAAAGCACCAGGACATAAGAGTTCAGATAATGAACAACATAAATATATTTAAACAAAGTAAAACACTGGAATTCAATTAATGATCAGCTCTGCTGCATTAGGATTCAGTGAATGCAAACACGAACACAGTTGATTTCAGGAATGCACAACAATAGGAAGTGAAATTGAGAGAACAAGCTGCAACAACACGAAGGAAATCAGGAAGGAGAATCTCAGACCGTACACGCGTGGTTTTCACTCTTTGCTGGTATGCACTATGTTCTGGCCTCGATGTGGCTTTTCTGCTTTGGCCATTTTGCTCCGTCCTTTTCTGTGTACATTTCAATTTCCAAGCAATTATATTGTCTGACTAGAGCTTTTGTATAAATTGTCCAGCAGGTGATGTAAGTGCGATGCCACCCTCCAGTCAGTTGACGCAAAAGTTTGTTAGCTTCATGCGATAGCTATTGTGTGGGCAAAGATTTGCAATTTGAGTTATAATGATTCTGCCAGCTACAAATTAGTTTATGAATAAACAGGGAGATCAGTGTTGACTTACAGTTTTGCATTCACTCTCACTGAAAATATCTGGACACAAAGCATGCAAATGAAGCCAGGGTTGTTCGTGACTGGTCTGAGTGTTCCTGGTGATTCATTGTTCATTGTTGCTTCTGCAGCTTTTGTCATCTACACTTCCAGTCCTCGCATTATGACCACCCTGCTTCTCATTATTCTAAACCATCGGTATAAAGCAATGGAGTCAAAGAGTTCCGAGGAATCCTGTTGATGTTTTTATGTGCCGAACAAATTCCATTTATCACCAAGTCCGTCAGTTGTTTCCAGACTGAGTTTCCTTCCATCTGCTTGTAAGCAGTTCTAGCCCATGGGCCTCACACTTAATTAATTTCTTCACGATTTGTGTATTTGACAGCAACTCCCCAGATCACAGTCTCTGCTGCTGAAGGGGACAAAGGCAGCAGCTGGAGAAACTATTGCTTCCTGGTGCATTCTAATTCACACGACCTCTGGACTTGAACATGTATTACTGTTCAATCGTGATCACCGTGCCAAGATCCTGGTGTCCTCTTCTCCCCCCACCGCACCATGGGAGCACCTCAGTACTGCAGACGGGCTGTTAGGGACCGAAGGTGTCATAGTGTGCTGACACCAGAGTCTTTGACCTTTGGCACCGATTGATTGGAAGTATTTGGTAGAATAGGATGGCAGGTTTGCTGTAGAAGAGATTGAGTAGACGAGGCCTGCATTCTATAGGATTGAATCTGACTAAATTCTTCCAGGGCTCAACAGGCTGGATTCAGGGAGGACCTTTCCTTTGGCTGAGAACTTTAGAAGCAGGGGTCAAAGTCTCAACATAAGGGATAGCCTGTTTCGGACTGAGATGAGGAGAAATTTCTTCACTCAGAGGGTGGTGAGACTGTGCATTCTCTCCCCCAAAGGCCCATGGAGGCTCAGTCATTTAGTTCAATAACGGATTTCTGGAAATCAAACGAATGTGGGAAGAAAGCTGGAAAAATGGAGAGGATCAGCCATGATTATGATGAATGGCGGAGCAGACTTGAAGGGCAATGGCCTACTCCAGTTCATAAATGAATATTTAAAGAGCAAATGGAGGAAAAGCCTTACGGACTTCTAGAAATCTATAAACACTGATATGAACGGGCACAGGGGAGAATCTGGTGGAGACAGGTTGCTGGTATGACCAAGCGACCATTATTCTTTCTAAAGCTTTCATTCTCAAGAGTGTGGACACCACCGAGTGATGTGGAAGGAACTTGCCAGTGCTGGCTTTCTCGTGTGCCTTCTGTCCTTGTTTGGCCTTTATTTTCTTTTTCTGCCATTCAGACCTTAGCTGGAGGCTCTAACAAGCGACTGTTCATGCTGGCTAGTCAGTCTGTCTTTGTGAACTGTGTTATGGGATCCAGCTCTCAACTATTCTCTGCTGCTTGTTGTGGTTCTGGTTGGCTGGAGCTCACTCTGACCCTTGCTCATTCTCTCTCCTCATCTTTGGGTGTTGAGTGGGTGGGAAGAAGGGGACTGCGTAATTTTGACTGATGTAAAATGGGTGTTACATGTGCCTGGTAACTCTCTTTCCCTATTTTCAGTAAGGCAGCCAATTAAATGGCACCTATTTCAGTTCTACCTGATAAAACTACCCACATAAAGAATTTGAAGCTTTTCCCAAACAACATTGCCTTTCACTTTCCATCATTGTCTAAACTTGATTCCTGAGGTTGGGCGAATGCCTTGGGAGGACAGATTCAGCTGACTGGGCTTGTACTCACTAGAGTTTAGCAAAATCAAGGGCTTGACAGGGTTAATGCAAGAGTGAGGTCTCATGTCTCCATACCAGTCTTCCCTTAGGCAGTCCCCCAAAGATTGAGGATGACTTGTTTCCACTCTGGGTTCTGACGGGGTTCATGAGCCAACGTGGGAACGGCAGACTCTTCCACAGACGGGGGGCAAGTGGTGCCTGTTAGGACGGGGAGGTGGTTACTTTGTGAGGTGCTGCATTGCTACCACTGTTTACACAGGGACTACGTGTGCTCCCAATACATGGCCATGAAGTTCTCAAACCACCCTGAATGCTCCTTCTCCACTCTGAATGGTTATGAGCCAATGACTCCTGATGCTCACAGTGAATGTTTCATTTCTTTAAGGAGGTTTTGAGACATTCCTGAATCTTTTCCTCTGTCAATCTGGTAATGATCTCCCCTGACAGAGCAGGGAATAGCATGTCTGTTTTGGGCATGCGAATGATGCAGCCTGCCCAAGCGAGCTGACTGAGGGCACCTGTAGCCACACACCATTCAACATTCTGACTCAGAGGTAGAAATCATTACGGTGTTTTTACCAAGGCAGAGGCACAGCAAAACATCCCAGATAGTAGGTTTATGAATTTTCAATTAACCATTACATCTTTCCCTTCTTGCCTGGTTTGTCTGTTCCCACATGTTAGAGGGTATACAATCCTGTTACAAAAAACAGAACGCTGGAAGAACTCAGCAGGTCCAGCAGCAGTGGAGGCAAAATGTGCAAGTTGGCATTTCAGGTGACCCACACTCCCAGTGTGTTCCTCCCGCACATACTCACCTGTCCTTCTCTCTTTGTCCATCTCTCGCTTCGCCACCGCCCCCCCCACCCACCTGGTTGCATCTGCCCATCATCCCCTCCCCATCTGGTTCCACTTATCACCTTCCAGCCTCTATCTCACTCCACTATGTACTGCTATATACTGGCAATCTTTCCTCTTCCCTCTCAGTCCTGATGCAGGATCTCGATCCGAAACTTCGATGCACCTTTTGCCTCTGTGGATGCTGCCTGACCCGTTGAGTTCTTCCAGTGTTCTGTTTCTTTTTGTTCCAGACTACAGCATCTGCGGTCTATTTTGTCTTCAAATCATCCTGTCACATTGACAGTACACTTTGGGCTATTTATCTGCTTAAACTAAGAGAACATGAAAACCAACCATCCCTTCTGTGCATTTAGTTTTAGCCTTGGTTGTGAGTGAGACTGGTGCAGTACAGCAGGAGCTGCTGAACCCATCTCTAAACCTGAAATTACCTCTAAACTCTGAAATTACCACAACCAAGTTTCAGGTGTGGACACAGAGGGAAGTGTATTTTATTATTACAGGTCATCCTTGGGTTATGAACACAATGATGTGTAGCCCACACATATGAGCAAGTGATTGAGAAACCGGCAGGATGGATTTGCTAGCTGCTGCAGGGCTGCAGACATATTCTGCCACTTGGGAACTCGGTTCCGACTTGCGAACTGTCCACCTTACAACCAGTTCACCAGAACAGAACCTGGCTGAAACCTGAGGAGGACCTGTAAATATTTAGTGCTTGCAGCCAAGAACAAATCCCTCCCAATATTTTTCAGCTCAAAGATTCCCCTTGACTATCTCCTATTTCCTATTTTTCAGGCAACTGTACACTGTTGCCAAGGAGGTTATGTCAAAGGTCAGGTGCAGACTCAGAACTAAACAACCTGCAGTAAAAACAGAAAGTACTGGAAACACTCAGCAGATCAGGTGGCTTCAAGGCTTCAGGTCTGGGATCTTTCAACAGAACCAGCAAAGAGAAAAACCAAGTTAGGTTTAGGTAGCAGAGTAGGTGAGGGGCAGATGGGTTGAACATTCAGGAAATATTTCTGATAGGGTGAGACTAGGTGACTTATTCAAGTAGCAGTTAAGATCGGACGAAGCTTTTTTGTCTGTGTAATGTGTTGTTAATGGTAAAGCTATGGGATACACCCATCAGACCAGATTATACAAAACAGGGAAAGGAAAATGATGCCAGGCAGAAATGGTCAGTTCTGATACAGACAGAAGAAGAGAGTGAGCTACTTAAAGTTGTAGAATTCACTATTGAGTCCAGAAGGCTGCAGCATGCCCTGATGGACCATGAGGGGGTGTTCCTCAAGCCGGCACTGGGCCTCACGTAACAGTGCAGGAGGTCACAGACTGATAGGTCAGAGTGGGAGTGGGATGGAGAATTAAAGTGCCAGGCAACTGGAGTCTCAGGGTCACTCCAGCCTGCGTGCAGGTGTGCTGCAAAGCCATCACCCAATCTGTGTTTGGTTTCGTCATTGTAGAGGAGACCACACTGTGAACACTGAATGCAGCACACCGGATTGGCAGAAGTGCAAGTGAATCACTGCTTCACCTGGAGAGACTGTTTGGGTCCCTGGATGGTGGGAAGGGAAGAGGTTAAAGGATAGGTGTTGCATCTCCTCGTTGTGTTGGGAATTGTCATAAGATGGGGAGTGGTTGGTGGGGACAGGAGAGTGGACCAGGGAATCACAAAGGGAGCAATTCTCACAAAATGCTGCAAGTGTCTGGTAGAGGAATCTTGCTGGAGCTGGTGGAAATCATGAAGAATGGTCCATTGAATGTGGAGGCTGGTGGGGTGGAAAGCAAGAGATGTTTATCGTAGATGCTGCCTGGCCCGCTGAGCGTTTCTGGCATTTTCTGTTTTTATTTCATATTTCCAGCGTCTGCAGTGTTTTGATTATCATTACACACTGCAGGTTGTCCATTTCCAAAGTCAGAGTTCAACCGTCATTAATGGAGTTAGTAGATAACACAGCTCTATGTCAGAAAATAAATAACAAACCCGTCAGTCTTTTATTGACTCTTTGAAATGTGGTGCTCCGAACGTTACCTCAAAATTTCCATCCAGCTCACTGTCCCACATCGATGTGGTAGTTCATGCTTGGACTATTGGACACTGAGAACAGTGTTGGAAATAAATTTTCTTTAAATACTAATGTGAAAATTGCAGTAGCAATCAATGGGAGAATTTGTATACACTCTAAAGCAAACACTGTATCATAATAATATTTTTCTACTCCTTCCAGAAGCACATATCAGAGAGATACTGGTCCAAACAAAGTCCAACATGGTAGAAAAGATCGACAGGTAAATGCTTCACCTTGGGGGTTTAATCATTTAGGGGATTTCCCCTTTTTGGGTTAGTATTACCTGGGGCAGACTCTTGGGATCGAGGATGACTTGGCTCCACTGCAGTTCTGCGAGCTCTGGGGTAGCTGATGAGGCCAATGTGGGGTCCGCAGACTCTGCCACAGGTGGGGCTTGGCGGGGTGGTTGGGTGGGGGGCTTGGTTAGTTGGCACTCCGTCCACTGTTTGCACTCGCTCTCTGTGTGCTGTCAGTGAAGAAGCTCAAAACAACTGGTGCCTTCTCAAACACCTCTCCACCAGTTTGAGGGATTTGGGCCAGGGTTCCTCATGAGTCAATGAGGATCTCACCCGTCCCCAAGAAAGCTATGAGGATGTTCTTGGTCTTTCTTCCATCCTCCTGGAAGTTTCTTGCTGTGATGGAGTTTTTTCCAGGACTTTGTGGTCAGGTATATGAATGATGTAGCTCTTCCACTGGAGCAGGCTGAGTGTGAGCAGAGCCTCAATGCTGAGAATGTTTGCATTCTCATAGTCCAGTGTTGATGTTGGTTAATCCCATTGGAGCTTTCCAAGTGCTTTGTTAACTGCATCTTTTATAATAGATGCTCGTGCTTTCCCTACTACTGACATTAGGCCCACTGGTTTGAAATTCCCTGTTGTTACCCTTTTTTTAAATAGATATTAGATATTTATTTATTAGTCACATGTACATTGAAACACACAGTGAAATGTGTCTTTTTGCATTACTGAGAATGTGCTGGGGGCAGCCCGCAAGTGTCATCATGCTTCTGGCGCCAACATAGCATGCCCACAACTTCCTAACCTGTACGTCTTTGGAATGTGGGAGGAAACTGGAGCACCTGGAGGAAACCCACGCAGACATGGGGAAAATGTACAAACTTCTTACAGACAACGGCCGGAATTGAACCCAGGTCGCTGTGGGCTACATTTGCCACGGTCCAATTTGTAGGAAATGCTCCAGTGTCCAGATGTTTGGTAGATGATGACCAACGCCTCCACTATTTCTGGGGTTATTTCCTTTAGTTACTCTGGGATATAGATTATTTGGCCCTGGGGACTTGTCAGCCTTTATCACATTAATTTCCTGAGCACTATTTCTTTACTGACACAGATTTCCTTCAGTTTTTCCTCTTTCTTGACCATTGGTTCCCCAATGATTCTGGGAGGTAATTTCTACCCTCCTCTTTGAAGACAGAACCAAAGTGAGTGTTCTGCCATTTCTGGCGCCATTAAATCAGCATTCCCAGCAGCTCCTCACTCTGCTGCCAAATCCCTGGGCTGAGATTCCCGAAACACTCGGACAAATTCTCCAACTCCAGGAATGGAGCTTGTTTGGTTTATGTTTTCTCTCTGCACTGCTCTGTCTTTGCAAAGTGCAGTCCTACCTTCTTGAATAGTTTGTAGTCTTTAAGACAGTTCATCCCCTCCTCTAATACCTCTCCATCTTCTTCCAGTGGGTGGGGCCAGGCTGACACTTTGTCCATTCTTAACTACCTAGTCACAGATGGACAATCCTCGAAGTAGCTTCTCTCTCTAGATCTGCTCTGTTAGCTCTGGAGTTTGAGCTTGACCCATCCTATGTCCTATCTAAATTATGGCTTTGAGCAACATCATGCAGAACAACATTAGCTTCTGTATGTACACTGATGACACCAAGCTCTATCTCACCACCACTCCCCCCCACTGACAGAATAATTGTCAAACTACTCACAGCATGCAATACTGGATGAGCAGAAATATCTACCAACTAAAAGCCATTAGCTTGCACATCCCCACCTCCCCCAAAATTGTTCCTATTGACTGACTCCATTCCTCTCTTTGACACCAGTCTGAAATCAAACCACAACATTCACAACATTGGTTTCATAATTTACTGAGCTAAGCATCATGAACCAACATCACCTATTTCCACTTTAGATGAATCACTCCACTATTGGTGTTCATGCTTTTTCAGTTACTTAAATCCTAGACTCTGTAATTCTCTCCCTCAGGACCAATTCATCAACACTGTTTCAATCTCTCATCACAGACCTTTCATCAGTGCAGCACATCCATAGTACTGACCCTCTGACAGTCCTACCCTCCCTCAGTACTGACTCCCCACATCAGCTACCACTGAACAAGGTCTTGATCCAGAAGGTTAAGACACAAGGGATCCAAAGTGCGTTGGTTTACTGGATCCAAAATTGGTGATAGGAGGGAGAGGGTAGTGGTGGATGGGTGGAAGTGACACACTTCGGGGATTGGCGCTGGGTATTGTTGTTTGTAAAATATATGTAAATGACTTGGACGAAAATATAGGTGGTATGATGAGTAAGTTTGCAGATGACCTAGGAATTGGTGGAGTTGTAGACAGCGCAGAAGGGTGTGGGACATAGTGGGACACAAATCAACTGGAAATTTGGGTGAAGCAGTGGCAGATGGAATTTAATCCAGGCGAGTGTGAGGTAACACACTTTGGAACATCTAATTCTGGTAGGACAGGTAGACTAAATAGCAGGGACCTTAGGAGCGTTGATGTACAGGGAGACCTTGAGGTGCAAGTCCATAGCTCACTGAAAGTAGCAACACGGGTGAATAAAGCATGTGGTGTGCTTGGCTTAAGAAGCCAATGCATTGTGCACAAATGTTGGGACATTCTGCTGCAGCTGTACAAAACATTGATTAGACTGCCCTTAGTATTGTGCACATTTCTGGTCACCACACTACAGGTGTGGCAGCAATAGAGAGAGTGCAGAAGAGATTCACTGGGATGTTGCCTGGAATGGAGGGCTGTAGTTATAAGGAGAGATTGGATAGGCTGGGATTATTGTTGCTGGAAAGTAGGAGGCTGTGGAGTGACCTTATTAAGGTTTATAAAATTATGAGGGGCAAAGACTAGATAAGGGTCTTTTTCCCAGGGGAGAGAAGTCTAAAACTAAGGACCACAAATTTAAGGCGAGAGGGGAGAAATTTAAAAATCTGAGGGGTAGGTTTTTCACACAGAGGGTGGTGAACAGCTGGAATGAACTGCCAGAGGAGATGCAGAGGCAAATACAATTACATCATTTAAGAGGCATTTTGACAGGTGCTTGGACAGGAAAAGTGCAGCGGGATATGGGCCTAATGCAGAAAAATGGGATTAGTGTAGATAGGCAACATGGTCGCCATGAATGAGGTGGGTTTAAAGGGCTAAATGCTGTACGATTCTATGATGCTATGAAGGACGTGGTAAGGATAACTCGGCTCAGACTCTTCTTGGGCAATTCCTTGCTGCCACTTCCAGTGGATTTGGAGTATTTTAAAGCTGAGGTGGTATCTTTCCATCGCATTGAGGTTCCTGCTGTAGGCAGCCCATGTTCCAGGGACACATAGGAGGACAATGATCACTGTCGCACAATGAACCAAGTGTTCTATGCTACACTGGAGGTTCTGATCTTTGTAAACCCTTTTCCTGTGTTGGAACAATGATACAGCCTTTGTCTGATAATGCTCTGTACTGAGACTGGGTCTGTGGTGGACCCATTGGACAGGATCATGGTTTTCATGTCATCATAAAATTAATGTAAGAAGTGAAATTGAGGAGGGTGATCCACAGATCCTGCTGGTTAATGAAGCTTTTGTGTGGTTGAGAAAGGCCACTTGAGAAAGGCGGGTGCTGCTCCCTAGGTTTGGAGTTGTTGCATGGTGCAGATCACGTCCAATGTGCCTTTAGATGGATGGAATCCACACTGTGATTCAGGGAGCCGCTCTGTGGCCCTTGAGAGGAAGTGGTTGAGGAGTGGTGGTTGGGGGTTGGTCACTGTGGTGGACAGCAGGAAGTTCTCTCCATAGTTATAACGCCACTAAGGTCCTCTGGAACATCCTTCTCTTCCCAAATGTGAACAGTAGGTTGTGACCATTCTATCTGCTTCTGAGGTTGTGTTGTCCTTTAGTTGGAATATGACCTTTGTGACCTTGTCGGTCAGGTATGGCAGCAAAGCTGGAATGAAATCGAGATTTATAAAATTACGGGAAGCTGATAAGCATATTCCCAGTGAGTCATCGAGGTAGGTGCTAATAGATGACACGCTGGTAGGGGTCACAGGATCAGTGCTGGAGGGGAGAGAGGGACCAGAAGAAATGCAGCAAGATTACCTCCTGTGGACGCAGTGGAAGGGAAGTTCGGTGAGGGGGTGGGATTGGGCAGTTGGAGATGGTGAGAGGTGGGATGGGAGAGTGGGGGATAGGGAGAAGATGGGATAGGACAGTTTAGGATAGTGAGAGGATACAATAGGGCAGTTTCACCATGTTGAACAATGCTTGGAAGAAGCACTGGAAGTTAAACATGCACAGGCTATTCTCTGTGTAGCAGACTTCATTGGGAATGGAAGCCACACCCTGACTAAACTGGCCAAGTCCTGAAAGACGTGGCTGTCAGAGAGAACTGGTGTAAGATATAAACATACATGACCTTGTCCTCACCATTCTACCTGTGGCAGGTACATCTGTCCATTCTACTGGGAGCTGATGGAAAGGTGGAGAGAATAAAAATGGGATTAATGTAGGGTTAATGTAAATGAGTGGTTGATGGCTGGCAAGATTCCAGTGGGCTGAAGGGTCTGTTCCCATGCTATTGAGAGAAGTGACCAAAGTAACGGCCTTTTGCCAGACAACATCCTTGCATCATGTCGAGAATGCCATCCATTGTGTTACGTGCCCAACTGGCTCGTCTCAGAACAACCTGACATCTCAGAAGTGAGCAGTTGTGGACCATCAGCACCAGCAGAGTTGCACAGGACCACAATCTGTAACCTCATGGACCCTGATTTCCGTAACTGTACCATTGCAATCAATCTGGAAGGTCAGTCCTGGCTCAATGAGGACTGCAGAAGGACATGTCAGAGTAACACTAGGCATACATTAAAAAAAAGAGGTGCCAACCCACAGAAACTGTGACATACCACTGCATGCATCCAAGTAACAAAAGCAGCGTGCAGTTGACAAATCTCACAACCAGTGGGTCAGATCAAAGCTCTGCAATCTAGCAGTATCTAGTTTGTGAATGATGGTGGACAATTAAACAGCTAATGAGTGGAGGAGCATCCAGGAACATTCCCACCTTCAACAATGAATGGGCCCAGCATATGAGTACCAAAGGCAAGGCTGTAGCACTCACAACAATGACGGGCCAGAGGTTTTGAGTGGACAATCCATCTGGTAAATTGGTTTCTTATGAATAAACTTTGTTTTGCATGCCAGATCACTTCATCACATCAGCACATCGAGGTAGTACAAGGGAAAACAATAACAGAATGCAGAATGTAATGTTACCGTGACACAGAAAGTGCAGTGCAGGTAGACAAAGGCCACAATGAGGTAGATTGTGAGGTCTAAGATCTCCACCATTACAGAAACTAGTCTTCAGTCAATTTGATTCACTCCACGTGATATCACGAAAATGGCTGACAGCACTGTGTACAGAAAAGACCATGGGACCAGAAAGTTGCCTAGCTCTGTTCTGTTATCAAATGGCAGCATAAATTCAATCCAGCTAATTACTGCCCAGTCAATTCACCTCTAATTATCAGCGATGTGATGGAAGCTGTTATCAACAGTGCTGTGACGCAGCATCACTCATTAATAACCTGCTCACCAATATGCAGTGTGAGCTTTGCCAGGACCATTTCGCTCTAGGTTTCATCACAGTCTTGGTCCAAATATGGACCAAAGAGCTGATGTCCAGAGACAGGTGAGTGTAACTTCCCTTGATATCAATGTGGCATTTAACTGAGTGTGGCACCAATGAAGCCCCGTCAATCTGGTCAGTGGGCACCAAGGGGAAGACGTTCAAATGGTTGGAATTATATCTTGTATGAAGGAAGATGATTGTGCTGGTTGGAGATCAACCATCAGAGGCCCAGGACACTCGTCCTTCCCTGCATGCAATGAGAGCTCAACAACATTCGGACATGGGCAGAGTAAGCAAAATGACCAGACAATCACTATCCCCAACCAGAGCACATCTGACCACCAACCCTTCGTGTTCACATTACCAATGACTGTGGACCCACAGAATGATGAGAGGGGGAGCAGTTGGGAACTGGGAAAGGGGAGGATGGTTCAGTTTATAATGGGAAGAGGGTGGGGGTGTGAATGGAGCAGGTGGGATTGAGCAGAGAGTGGGATGGAACAGTTGGGAACGAGGAGAGGGTGGGATGGAGCATATGGGGGTGGGGACAGGGTGGGATGGGGTAGGTTGAAGTGAGTAGACAGTGGGATACAGCAGATGGGATGGAAGGGGTTGGGAGAGAGTAGGTGGGGATGGGCAAATGATGGAATGGAGGAGGTGGGATGTTGCTGAGTGAAGAGCGGCTCAATGTACATTTCCTAGGCTCTGTCTCAAACTCATCCTAAAGAGTACCAAGCCAGGATATTGCCGAGAGAGTAGGAATGTCAGGGAATATTGAAGGATTGTGATTTGGAAACCTGAGAGAACCGGAACGAAAGGGACAATGGTGGTGGGTGGGGAGACTGAGGTTAGGGAAAGAGACGTGAAATGATAAGCTGGTAAATATCTGGAAATAAAAGCGAAGGACTTGGGCACGGTCATGTTAAGCAAGCACGTACATGTGACTGGTACACGGAAATCCTCCAATCTAGTAAATTAAGAAGTCCAGTTTTACCACCCATGCTAACTTGCAATGTTCAGTCATTGTGATCAGTCTCTGGTTCTACTTAAGCTGTTGGTCTCTTGCTAGATTGGTTTGTAAACAGTGTGTTGTTGTCGGAAATGGAAACGCCCTAAGGAACAGCTTACTTGGAGAAGTTATCAACAAATACGATATTGTTATTCGGTGAGTGATGTGCAGCAATCTTATTTACTTCATTTTGCTTGTGATGTGACCTACTCTACACTGGCGCACACCAGGTTATTGTTTTGCAGACCACCTGTGCTCTACCCACAATGGCCACCTTGAACCTTGGGTTGCACATCATTTCAACTCCCCTTCCCGTTCCCACACCAACCTGTCTGTCCTTGACCTCGTCCACTGCCAGGATGAGGCCAAGTACAAACTAGAAGAACAGCACCTTATATTCCACTTGAATAGTCTACTACTCAGTGGCATGAATATTGAATTTTCCAATTTCAGGACACCCACTCCCCCTGTGTTCCTTTCCCACTACCACGAGTCCACCCAAGGTCTCTCTCCCTTTGTTCACCTTTTCCATGCACCCCTTCCCCCTCACCAGTCACCTACCTGTCTCTGTCTCCACTATCCCCCCTCCTCCTCCCCACCTGGCTCTATCTGCCCAGCATCCCCTACCTCATCTGGTTCCACCTGTCACCTACCGGCCTCTGTCTCACCCCTACCTCTCAATTCTATATACTGCTTCTATGTTTTCAGTCCTGCTGCAGGGTCTCAATCCAAAATGTGGACCATCCCTCTGCCTCTGCAGATGCCACTTGACCTACTGAGTTTCTCCAGTGGGTTTCAGCTCCAAATTCCAGCATCTGCAGCCTCTTGTGTCTTTATTTCATTTTAGTGTCAGATTTAGTCATGGGTAACATTGTTTTCTTTGACTGCAGTGACGTGGGTTTACCCTTTTCCACAGACTCTCATCGTTTTTACAGTACTTTCCAGTTGGTCTGGTTTTTTACAGAACTGGATCTATCCCTTCCCGCATCCCCTATTTCCGTAAACTTATGGCTGAATCAGGAGACCTTGAGTGCAACGGTGATTTGAGTAATGTTGGGAGTGGATGAACAAACCATACACCTGAAATTCCTCTGCAGTCTTTGGCCGACAGTCAAATTACATCAACGGTTCCTTTCCCCCACAGATGTTGTTTGACCAGCTGGGATTCTCCTGCAGATTGTTTGTTGATCAAATTCTTTCACTGGATTAATCAAAGTTGTCATGGTATTTTTGATTTGCTGAATCACTCTGATAATCAGAAACGTTTGAAAGTCATTGAATGTGAAATAATTTTAAATATTCCATTTAAAAATGGATAAAATTAATTATAGCACATACTTTCAAATCAGTTAAAAGTCAACAAGACACAAATAACTGAAAGCTCCTTATATATTATCCATTGAATGAGCTTGTGGAACTTTCACCAGCAGAATCCAGAGCACAAATACTGGGGAGTATTAGCAAGCTCTCACTCCACTGCTAGCCCCCAGCAGAAAGTGGGCAATTGTATTGTCATTCTCTCATTGCCTGTAATGCATGTTGGCTGTTGCCTTTCCTTACCTTACGTTGAACCATTGACAGTGACAACTTTGATACAGTGCACGTGGAGGGAAAGGACAAGGATATCAGAGTCATAGAGCACAGTAACAGGCCCTTCAGCCCACGAGTCTGTGCTGACCATCGAACACCAATTTACACTGATCTGACACTAATCCCACTTTATTCTCCCTTCATTCCCATCAACATCTTCCAGTTTGTCACCTACGCACGAGACTCAACTTGCAGTGGCCAATTAACCTACTACCCCACACATTTTTGGGTTGTGGGAGAATATGCCAGTAGTGTGTGATGAAGAGGGGGTACGGTGGATTTCAACACACCTAGATTATTGAGTGTGTCTCCATTGACGTGTATGGTGCCAGGGTGGATATATTACTTTTGTAAGAAAAATAGTCAGAGAATGTCAATTGAACACATGAAAATCAATGTACCAGAGGCATCTTAAAGAGTATCATTCTCTGGTAATAGGTCCGTTAGGAGGCAAAGGTATAAAAAACCCAATAAAAAATAGTTGTCTTCAATGAACTTCTGTTTAGTTAGCCCAGTGGTGATGCTCCTCATTGAAAGACAGGCCCAAATACCATTTCATCCATCCTGTAACTAACAAAGCCGAGTGATGGTGGATGGGGTTTAGATTAGTCAAAATCTGTCGCCTTACTGGACATCGCAATTTTTAACCTGTACCTGTTTCCCCCTATTTTCAGATTAAACAATGCTCCAGTGAGAGGCTATGAACAGCATGTTGGCAGCAAAACTACTCTGAGGTTCTTTTACCCTGAATCAGCAACTGAAGACCTCTCTGGTGAAAACGATCCCGACATGCTCTTTGTGTTGGTACCCTTCAAAACAGCTGATCTCCTCTGGCTGAAGGCACTCGTATATAATGAAACAAGTGTAGGTATCACGGATGAGAACAATACTGCTTCCCACTTATACTTCCCAGAACCAGAGCCATTCAAGGTTTTTTTCTTTGATTTATTTGTACACTTTTCAGAGTTGGGTCATGGCTAGCAAGGCCAGCAGCTATTGCCCCTCCCTTATTGCCATTTTGCATCATTGTAGTCCTGGTGAAGATGCTTCCGTAAGGCCTTTGGGGAGGGCATTCCAGGATGTTGATTGTGAAGGAATGTGGAGATAATTCCAAGTGCAGATAAAGCATGATTCATAGGAGAACCAGTAGATATTCCCATTGTTTGGCAATTTTATGAGCTCTTCTCTTTGATCTGATATAGTCACTATATTCCCTTGTTAGGCAAAAGTTATTCAGCACTGCTTTTTGCCTTACAGGGACATTTATTTAATGTAAACTGCATAATAATTCTTTAATTGTTAGCCATTGCTTATTTACTGAGATATTTTTAATGCAGTATAGTCAACGTCTTTTATCTTTATAGTTTGCTTTGTTTAGTTTAAGGCTCTGCTTTCACATTGAACTAAATAACTTTCTACCTTTCTACAAAATTTCATCATATTATGATCACTGCTCCCTAAAGTCCCCTTCACAACCAAACTATACCCTTTTTCATTACATAATACTGGATCTAGAATTACTCCATTTGCTTGTTGCTTCCTCACCATGCTGATCGAGAAGATCATCCTTTACGCACTCAATGGATTTGTCCTTCACATTATAACCAACAATTTGATTTACCTTGTTTATATGTAGATTAAAGCCCCTTTGATTATAGAATTAGCCTTGTGACATGTGCCTCTAAGTTCCTGAGTTACATTATTCCCTACATCACCAATACTGATTGGGGTTCCATATACAGTTCCCACCAATGTTTCCTGCCCCTTGCTGTTCCTCAATTGCATCCAAACTGATTCTACTTCTGGATTTTCTGAATCCTCCCCATTGTCTTTATCCCATTCCTATCAGCGTCTTCTTTTCTATTTTGCCTAGATTTCTGCCAGTGATAAAAGCAGAAAATACTTGAAATTCTCAGCAAATTGGGAAGTAGCCAAGTTAGCATTTTAGTTATCATCGTTCATCGGAATGGGCAAAGGTTAGAAATAAGAAAGTTACAGTGAAGGGGGAAGGTGGAGTGAAGAAAGGGAACGTCTGTGATGGGTGAAAGACCAAGAGACACTGAATGACAGATGGTCAAAGACCAAGTCGAGTTTATTGTCAAATGCACAAGTCCATGTGTGCACAGGTGCAATGAAAAACTTACTTGCAGCAGCATCACCGGCACATGGCATCAGAGACACAACATCCATAAAAAAAACATAAATTATACAAAATTACACAAGAAAGAACACAATTGGAACAAAATAAAAGCAAAGTTGTGGTGCAATTGTAGTGCAAAGTGGCCAAAGTGGTCATAGCTTTGCTCTGCTGAGGTAGTGATTAGGGCTGTGCAGGTTGGTTCAAGAACCAAATGGTTGAAGGGAATTATGCTGTCATGTGGATCATATATCCCCTTCAAATTGTATTGATTTTTCCCACCAGGTAATGAAAGGATTCTGGAAAAATCCACCCTTGATAAAGAAGTTCGATATTTCTAAGGTGCGAATACTCAGCCCCTTTTACCTACGTCAACTGGTGATGAAGTTACTGCAGCAACCAGACGTTATCAACAAGGTGAGACGTGATTCAGTTTTTACTATAAATAGTTGTTGTTAAAATGATTGGGAATACAACCACTGAACTCTCAATCAGCCAGAAACAGCTTAGTGACAGTACCAGGAAAGTTTACCTAGGTTTTCAGCTGTCGGGAGACCACGTACCAGTTCTCATAGGTGGGTCAGAGGTGGAGAGAGTAAGCAAATTACTGGGCGTTAACATCTCGGATGACCTGTCTAGGGCCCAGCACGTGGATGCAATCAGGAAGAAGGAAACTGGTCCTCTGACACAGCTCTGTCAATCTTGCGGAATCTGAACAGGTCTGGGATCAAACCACCTGCAGTGCATTCCAGTGGTGATGTAATCATTCTTGTGAACTGTTGCAGTTCTTGTGGTGACGATATTCCCAGAATGCTGCCTCTTAAGGTTCCAGAATTCATACCCAGTGATGATGAAGGACCAGCAATAAGTCGGGATGCCATGTCACTGGGATGTGGTGGTGTTCCACTGCACCTGCTTTCCTTGTGGTTTTAGGAGGTGGGGGTCATGCATTGGGAGGTGCTGTAGAAGAGCCTCTGGCTCTTTTGGACGGAAGGCTTTGCAACAAGGAGGATGGAAGAGGGAGCGCTGAGGCTGGGGAGTTGTGTTCACCAAGTAAGCTGCTTTATACTGGATAATATGCGAACAGCAGTTGCTCTTTGAGGGCTGTCGGAGCTACACTTGCTCAGGCTGGTGGACAGGACTCCATCACACTCCTGATGTGTGCCCTGCAGGCGGCAGAAAGGCTTTAGGGGAGTCAGAAAATAAGTTCAAGAACCTCCTGTCCATTTAGGGAAGAGTTCAAATTCCGACATTGACTGCATCAGCCGCCTCAGAGCCCGTAAAACTGGAGTGGAAGCAGATCATCAATCCTGAGGGACTGCCCAAGAAGGAAGGAGAATGGTTTTTGGGGAGTCAGGAAATGAGGATTACCAGTCTCTGACCTGTTCTTGTGGCCACAGTATTTATGTAATTGGCTAGTTAAGTTTCTGGTCAGTGGTGACCCTCAGGATATTGATGGTCTGGGACTAGACAATGATAATGCCATTGAATGTCAAGGAGAGCTGGTCAGACTTATTTTATTGGAGACAATTATTGCCTGCATCTTGTGCGGGGCCATCATAACTTGCTACCTGTTATGCCTAATTATATTAGAAACACTACTGACAACTGGTGAAAGATAAATACTTATTTGCAAAGACAAAGTACAAGCAGTCACAACTTGTGCAGTGTACTACCCATCAAGGTTCAAGGTGACCAGACTTGGACTTCTGGTGCCTTGTTCTCTGAGCCCTGGACTCAATGCTCCCCCCTTCCGAATGTTGGTCCTCGGCTCTCTCACACACACCAAATTCTGGGATTTGGTGAGGAGTTAAATCCTGCTTCCAAGACCCATCACTTCACTGCATTAAATTTTACCTGTCATATGTCTTCCGGAAATCTGTTACTATCCTCCTTGATGCTTACTGTACAAACCACCCCCCCCACCGCCCCCCCCCCCAAGTCTTATAACCCTACAATGTTGAAATTATATGCAGTATTCCCAAGTCCAGGTCATTGTTCTATATAAGAAAGAGCAGTGGTCTTTCCACAAAGCCCCTGGGAATGTGAAAGCCAATGGGTCAGATCTGTGGGGAAATGTTACTAGTTTCAGGTGGACCTGCCCTCATTTCTTTGCACTAAGTTTGGGATTCCTGTGTGATGCTGGTTATTTCTGGAGACAATATCCTGACCTTGTTCCAAACTGGACTGCTCTTGGAGTCCAGCGGTGGAGTCTGAACTTCCAACATTTCCCCCGAACTGACGTTTATTTTCATGGAGAGGAATGGCTGTCAGGGAGTATGTGAGTAATGTTAATTTACATTTGTTTGTATCAATTTAATTTCATTTAATTTAATGTTTCTGAAAGATTAGAAGGGTTTTTAAGTGCTTGTAACATAAAAAATGAATAGCTTTTACCATTTTTTGATTATTATCATAAGTTCTAAATGCCAGGGTATTCAGAAACATACAAAGGTTTTGATTGGTTTGACAGCCAGCTAAATCACAGGAATGGTTTTGCTGGTTGTCAAGGTTTCTAAGCTGTTTTGTTGGGTGGAAGTTCTTTTGGCCCTGCTCCCATGTGATGGCATAAAATCAGGATATTCCCACTGGCATAGAGGGCTCGAATGGATCTGCTTGTGAGTGCAAATTGACAACAGGAGATCTGCTAAAGGAAGACCTGCACATGCCAACTAGATCAGTGGTGACCATGGACCAGAAGTGCAACTGACATCAAGTTCAAGGCTGGAGATTCATCATACCTCTCTGGGTCTGCTCCTTTGCTCATCTTCCTTCCAGGCTGCCGCTTCTCCCTTAATGGGTTTATAGGCTACATCTTTGCTGCCACCCTGCAGGGTGTTTCTGTTTCAGTAGCTGTGACCTTGCCAGATACAAGGGTGAGGAGATATGTTCCAGTAGTTGAGGAACTGAAAGCTGAGCTTGGAAGATTGATGGAGGCGGAGATCATCGCATCAGCTAACACTCTGACTCTCTGGGGATTGTGCCTGGTGTGTGTGCGAGAACCAAAGAAAGCTGAGGATTTGCTTGGATCCACCTGATCCGAATAAGGCGCTGCCAAGGAACCAGTACTCACAGAGATGATTGAACATTTCACGCCAGATCTGAGCAGAGCAAAATTCTTCAGTGTACTGAATGCTGAGGAAGGATTTCAGCAAAGGAAGCTGGACAGTGGGAGTTCATTTCTCACAACCTTCAGCCCACTGTCAGGAAGGTATTGCTGGCTGAGGATGGCTTCGGAAATCAACCACACCCAAAGCTGGATGAAGCTCTTGAAGGACTCACTGGTGTAAAGACCACGTCTGATGATACGCCGGTCTTTGGGCAAGGACAGACTGTTGCAGAGGCAGAGACGACCATGGCAGAAAGCTGAGAGCTTTAATCAACAGAGGCAGAGAGAAGCAGCTGGGGTGTGACATGCAGGAACTGACATTCAGATCCAGAGAGCTGAAGGCAAGGATGGATACACTCGGCTGGACAGGTCTTGCCGGGATTGAATGTTTCCTGGAATTTTTCAGCTGATTAACAATTCTTCCCCCATCTGAGTAAGATGTGAACTACTTAAAGGATTGAAGAGGAAAGGCATTGAATGTTGTTGAATGGACACCCATGAGCTCGCAGTCCAGTGCGTCAAAAGATGGATGTAGCAGAGCCAATGCTATGTTACACACTGGAGGCTGCCCCCGGGTTAAGACTGCCCGACTTATGGACACCCCCTACATCCGAACGAGTTCCCATGCTATTACTAAATTCAAAAGTCAGACACACATATATATGTTCATTCCTACTAATGGTAGAGTTTACTCTCGCTCTCACGTCCTAATTGTTCTTTCTTATCAGTATTATGTGCTTTTGATGCCAATCATTCTAACACTGTGGGGGTAGAGTTAATATTGAGTGATTTTACTGTGGTTTCCGACTTATGGATAAAATCGACTTCTGGACGTCGGTAAGAACAGAATCTGCTTGTTACCCGGGACAGCCTGTCCTCTCAAGCCGAAGAGGAGCTATTGGCGGCGAGGTCTGGCGTGAGAGAGGGGAGGCGACTGATCACAAAGCCCTGAAGTGAGCATGAAGAAGAACTGCCACCAAGCTCCAGAGCGACTGATTCTTCTCCAAGACACAGGTGATACTCGGATTGCCTGTTACCCAGGGTGTTGCAGACACACGGAATCAGGCAGCTCTTCCTGAGTCAGAGAGAAATTGTGGAGGTGTAGACTGCAGAGACTGAACATGCCGAAGGGTCTTCCTGTGGCCTGCGGGTGTCCCGGACGTGTGGGCAGGGGCGCAGAAACCTCGCTCTGCACTACCTCATCCGATGGGGACTCAGCACCGCCGAGGGATCGTTTTCCCGAGGTGAGAGAGTGGTGGTGCCAAACCCCGAGGGGAGAAAAGCGAGAGAGCTTCACTCCTCGCACCGGCGATGTTTGACGGGAGCTCGGGAATCTCGGCACTGTTCAGGAAAGAGTTCCTGGAAGACTGTGGTGTGTGCACAGGCACCAGAGGGAGCCTCCGCTGGAACGTCAACCACTGGACGGGCCTAAGGCTCAGGTATCAATGAATCTCCTCACGGCCGAGGCCAAAAGCTACCCGGGAAATGGACTTCCTCGACATGACCATATCCACAGATGTCAATCACAAGCTACAGCTCAGGTCGCCAGGTCTGGTGTCCCAGGTGAGGTTGTAGCAGACAACAGCCCACAGTTTGCTGCCGATAAGTTTGCGTGGTCTGTGTCTATTCGCTTGTACAGCAAGATCTACAGCACGATCCACAGTCCTAGACAGAGAGGGGAGAACGCCGCCAAGTCACCTCTGAGAAAGGCAGAGGAAGCTCAGATGGATCATCCCTGGGTCTCTGGGCAGGTGGAGATCTGCCACTGCCCGGGTCCACATCCAGCCCAGTCCAAGAGACAGATCAACCATCGAACCAAGACAACACTGCCAACTGATGCATGAGGGCTGAATTTCAACTGGAGCAGGAACACAAAGGGAGGGAGAGAAGGAAAAGCAAGCTTCCTACATCAGGACAGCTGTGGAGATATCACACCTTAAATCAGGTGATGTGGTAAGAATTCGACCATGCCACCGCCTGGGAAGATGAGAGAAACTGGAATCATCAGACACCCATAGCCACCTCCACCCTGGATCTTCTGAGCTGAAATGGGAACGGAGTCACATACCACGGGAACTGGCACCATCTGAGGGAGACTGAAGAAAGTAAAGTAGAGCACAGGTGATGACCAGCCAACAGTGGATGTACCACAGCCCCTGCTGCAGAAAAAAGACATTGCAGCTCAACGAGGCCAGTGACCAACAGATCTGGCAGAATTGAAACACCTCAGTGGCATGCTGCTACAATAGATATGTTCTTGGATTGAAAACATATTGAAGTTTTATTTTGACAGCATAACAGTTTATGTTAAGAAGCAAGTTAAATTGGACTATAATCCATGTAAATTTATTTGAGTTTATTGTAATACAAGCAGAATGGATTCTACATATGATGAAATGTTGAAATCAGAACATCGTAAGCGAGTAAAAAAAGGATGCAGGGGATGTAACTCCACCCAGAGACATTTTACAGTGATGCAGGCTTGTCAGGAACTTATAAATAATCTTGTAACATGACCGTTGAGAACACACGGAATGCAGAATGGATGTGGGACACAGCATAACACAACAGCAACCATGCAGAAATATTGCCCGCTTGTGTGCTCTGAGTGAGAGCAACATCCTACAGGACTAAAGATTGCTACTAAGCTCTTCATGCAGACATAGAGTGATACAGCACAGAAACTGGCTTTCAACCCACTGTGTCCACGTCAATTTACAGTAATACGACATTAATTCCATCTCCCCATATTCTCATCAACTCCACCCAGTTTCTACGACTCACCTATAAACTAGGAGCAATTTACTATAGCCAATTAACCTACCAACCTGCATGTCTTTGGGATCTGGGAGGACCAGGCAAAACCCACAGGGTCACAGGGAGAATGGGCAAACTCCACACAGACAGCGCCAGAGGTCAGTGTTGAACCTGGGTCATTGGAGGTCTACAGACTGTGTCACTCTGCCCCTGCACAGGAGGTTGCTGTGAGCTGCCCTCTTGAACCACTGCACTCTCTGCCGTAGTGCTACTCCCACAGTGCTGTGGGGAGTGTTGAGGCAGTGACAATGAAGGAATGACGATAAATGTCCAGCTGGTCTCCCATATGATTTGGAGCTGGGTCTGGTGAGACTCCCATGTGCCGGTGGCCCTTGTCCTCTGGGGCTTGCTTTACAACCTAGAGGCAACCTAAAGCTTGAGAGTAAAATGGAGGAGTAGGGTTATATAGGGAAGGGACCAAGCCAGCTGAACACTCTGTTAACGGCAGCAGTCAGAGGTTAGGGGAAAGGGCATTAAACAGAAGAGAGAGGATGCAGGAGGTGATTAAGAGTGCACCGATTGTTTGGATATGAAACCAATCTTTGAGCAAAGCACCAGCTAGTTCACTACCTCCCCTGATGTGTTCCCCCCTTTAGTTCATCCATTCCATTCTGTGTCTCAAGTTCCCACTCTTACAGTGGTGGTTGTTAATTTCCTCAGATCCAGGACTCATCCATAATCTTCATGAGAATCCATTCAATGCCTTGTCCCTTCATTGAAGAACAGCTTACTAATTGGATCTGATGCAAAAAATCAAACTGCTGGAGGAACTCAGTGGGTCAGGCAACATCTGTGGAGGGAACTGGTCAGTTGACGTTTTGCCAATGACTTAGAGCAAAGAAAATCGAGAGGAAATGTGATGGAGGTGTACAAAGTCACAAAGGGTTGGACAGGGTAAATAGAGGGAATATGTTCCCATTAGCAGCTGGTTTAAAGACTACAAGGCATAAGTTTTAAATTTTGGGTAAAAGGGGAATGTTTGGAAACTATTTTTCTCAGAGAGTAGTTGGAGTATGAACTCACTGCCTGTTAGGATGAAGGGAGCAGATTCATTCTGTTTGAATAGATATGAGGGAATAACTTACAGGGCTATGAGGAAAGAGTGGGGGAGTTACAAGTCAACCACATTAGGAGAATGGGGGAGTTTTTTTGAATGAGAGCTGGCACAGTCTCTGGAGGCTGAATGGCCTCCAGCATTAGTTCTATGATTTTGTATCTAATTCCTCAAATGCTTTGAAATTCTTATGCAATTTGCTTTACAGGATTCTAGATTTCTCTGTGGTGGTGAATCTCTGGAATTCTCTATCACGGAAGGTTGTGGAGTCTGGATCATCAGGGGGATTTAAAGAGGAAGTTGGTATATTTTTAAAAGATCAGGGAACTGAGGGCTATGGAGAACTGGCACAGAGGAAGAGAAGAGGCCCGGGGTGGATCAGCCATGATCATATTGAATGAAAGAACAGGCTTGAGGGGCCAAGTGGTCGACTCCTGCTCCTATTTCTTTCGTCTTTTATGTACTTTTCCACAATATTTTTGATTTGTGAACGGTCCATGAACACTACCTCATTATTCCTCTTTTGCACTATTTATTTATTTTTGTAACTTATAGTAATTTTTATGCTTTTATGTCTTGCACTGTACCTGCTGCCACAAAACAACACATTTGTCAGTGATAATAAACCTGATTCTGAATCTTTCCCCAAAACAATCATTCTGACTTGCTTCCTGTCCTAAACATCAGGGCGATGCTTCCCCATCCTCTCTTCATTACTTGCCCTTTAACCCCTGGGTCTTTTCCCTGGTGTATCAAATGTGTGAATGTCTCTATCATGTTTTTGTAAATAGAACTGACCCCACTAGTCAAAGTGAAATCATATCAGGGTGCCAGCAATCGCTTCAAGACTTGTTCGGGTGACACAACATTCTGATGATCTTGTTGAGTCATGGTCATAGAGTCAGAGTACCACAGCACAGAAATGGACCCTGAGCCAAAGTGTCCTTGCAGACCTTTTTGCCCATTTACACTAATCCCATTTGCCCGCATTAGCACCGTGTCCTTTATGCTTTGCCTCTTTAGGAGTCTGTCTAAATGCCTCCTAAATATAGCAATTGTATCTGATTGCACCACCTCCTCTGGCAGCGAGTTCCAGATATCAGCCACTCTCAGTGTAAAAAAAGTAACTCTCAGATCCTCTTTTAAACTCCTTCCTCTCACTTTAATCTTATGCCCTCTTATTTTGGATACCCATACCATGGGACTAAGACTTTGACCTACAACTCCATCTATGCCTCTCCTAATCTTATATACTTCCATCTGGACACCCCTTAACCTCCTTCACTCCAGGGAAGCCCAGTCCTTCCAATCTCCAGTTCTTCCAATCATCCAATTCCAATTGGAGGCTCCAATGTGCAGGATCGAAAAAGGCTGTAGAGGGTTGCAGATACAGCCAGCTCCATCACGGGCACAACGCTCCCCACCATCGAGGACATCTTCAAGAGGCAGTGCCTGAAGAAGGCGGCATCCATCGCTAAGGACCCTCACCATCCAGGACATGCCCTCTTCTCATCCGGGAGGAGGTACAGGAGCCTGAAGACCCACACTCAACGTTTCAGGAACAGCTTCTTCCCCTCCGCCATCAGATTTCTGAATGGTCCATGAACCCATGGACACTGCCTGATTATTCCTGTTTTGCACTATTTATTTGTTTACCTTTTCTGTAACTTTTATGTCTTGCACTGTACTGCTGTTGCAAAACAACACATTTCACAACATACGTCAGTGATAGTAAACCTGATTCTAATTCTGATTCTCTGATTCTCTTCCAATAACTAAAGTCTTTCAATCTAAGCAACATCCTGGTGAATTTCCTCCGGCTCCTCTGCAGTGCTGCCACATCCTTCTTACAGTGGCAACCAGAACTGCACACAATACTCCAAGTGTAGTCCAGGCATCGTTTCATAAAATTGTAACATATCATCCCAACTCTTAGCTATGCCCCGATCTATGAAGGCAAGCATTCCAGTCTACACTCTTCCCTCCTCCATCTGCCAGTCATCCCTCCTCACCTGGATCCACCTATTGCTTGCCAGCTCTTGCCCCACCCCTTCTCCTTACCCCTTTATTATTGGCTATCTCCCCCCAACTCATTCAGTTCAGATGAAGGGTCTCGACCCAAAATGTCGACTGTACCTACCCCTCCACAGATGCTGCCTGACCTGCTGAGTTTGTTTTATGCCATACTCCTTCTTCACCATCCTATCGACCTGAGATGCCACTTTCAGGGAACTATGGACTTGAACCCCAGGACTCTCTGTTCATCCTGAGTGCCCTGCCATTTACTCTATATGTCCTACCCCTTTGACTCTGCACTGGTTGGCCCTGCTGAACTTTAAATCCACGGTGATACCTAAGCCTCTTTCAATTTCATCCTTGGCTGTTTCATCACCATTTACTAGGTTGCTCATTTCCCCTTCCATTAAGCAGCACTGAGCAGCTGACAATATTAAATTTCATTGCATCTCAAAGAATGTCTTATCATTACTAAACTGCCTTCAGAAAGCCTGATTGCTCTTTCATGTCACACATTTATTGCTCGTTAATGATTTTTGGCTGGTTACAAATACGAAAAGGGAATCCTAGCAGTGATGGAACTGGACGTAATTGATATGTAATTAACAAGTGAGTTACGTTCATGCATTCAAATCATCCACAGTAAATTGTGAAACTGAATTAGATAAATATTGTAATTTGTGGTATATGTGAAGAAAGCCAATGGTATGCTTGACGTCGTAGGTTGAAGCATAACATTTTTTCCCCACAGAGAATGACTGATATCTGGAACTCGCTGCCAGAGGAGATGGTGGAATCAGATACAATTACTATGTTTAAGAGACATTTAGACAGGCTCTCAAGTAGGCAAGGCATAGAAGGATAATGTCCTAATGTGGGCAAATGGGATTAGTGTAGGTGGGGTTAAAGGTCAGCATGGACATGGGTTGAAGGGCTCATTTCTTTGCTTTATGGCTCCATGGCTCTAAAACCGATGGATTGTAAATTGTCACAGAAACGCAATTGCTTCACTTATTCCTTCACAGAGATACCTGCTATCCCTACTTTGGGTAGCCTACATATGACTCCTATCTCATTCTATGTGATTGATATTTAATGTGCTTAATGTAATGCCAAATGTACAATATATGCCGCCTCCCAGCATTTCCCATGTCCTAAGGTAAGTAAAACAGAATTGCCCAAGATTTCAGTGCTATTCTGCTGTGTTAGAATGCAGCTTCCCTCCACTGCAATGTTTCTTGCCAGTTTGTTATGGTGGGAATTGTTCTCCTGAACTTCACGCTCAAACTCCAGATATGTTTGTGTACCTTTTAATCTCCTCGCTGTCCATTCTGATGAAGTCCAAACTCTTCTTCCGCATGCGTTTGGTGGTTTTCCCATTCAATCCAAGAACTTGGAAGCCAAGGCATTCTTCATTGCTAAATGGTTAATTGTTTTGTAATCTCTTCCTCCCTCTACATCTTTGTTCTGTATGAGGGTTTTTTTATTTTAAAAATCTCCGTGCCTCAACACTTTCTCTGATTTATCTCTTTTCCTCACGTGCTTTCCCGTGTTATATTCTCAGGCTGGTTTGCCTCAAGCTTTGTTACACTTTTCAGTGAACATTTTCTTTCTCTATCACAGAAAGAATCTCATCCAACCACTGGACTTTTAGCCGTCACAGTGGCCCTGAACTATTGCGATGTGGTGCACCTTGCTGGATTTGGTTATCCACATAATCAAAAAAATGGACTGATTCATTATTTTGATAATCAGCAAATGACTTCAATGGCTGTAAGTATCAAATGGGAACAATCCCAGATTTTAGATTCTCTCCATCATGAATTCTCATCTGCTGTAGTCACCATCTCCTGTTTAGTGGAATCAGTCACTTCCATAATTGTATGAGTGTATTATCTTTATTAAATTTCACTCACAATTACCTGGGCCTTTTTGTTTGGGAGTAAGAGCTCAGGCAATTACAGTCGCTCTCCAGATGGGTCAACATCTGATGAGTTAATACTCACTAAAAATTGTAAGTTCCTTTATTCAGCTGTTTCACACTGGTGGGTCATCCAAGTCATTACAGATTTCCATTTTGCTTAGAGCACAGAAGGAAGCTGTTCAGCCATGTGTATATGGGCTCTATATAAGAGCAAATCAAGTCAGACCATTCCCATGCTTTCTAACCATAGCCTTTCATCTAGTCCCTTCTGCCTGCACAGGATCCATATCCCTCCATTCCCTGCATATTCACCTGCCTATCTAAAAGCCTTTTGAATGCCACTTTTGTATCTGCTTCCACCCCCACCCCTGGCAGTGCGTTCCAGGCACCCACCGTTCTCTGTGTAAAAAAACTTGCCCTGTACATCCCCTTTAAACTTTCCACCTCTCACTTAAAGCTATGGCCTCCAGTATTAGACATTCCTACCATTCCTTTCTTCCTTTCCCTTGTACCCAGGAATACTTTGAATTCATCCCTGCCTTTATTTCCGGTCTGGTCTCTGTAATTGCCATGACAATGTAACACCATGTGGTCAATTGCCCCAGCAAGTCATTAACCTTGCATTTGCTTCTTGCATTGATACACACACACTGTAAACCCATCTCAATGCATCTTGTATTCTATCTTAGCCTGGTTCAGCCTAAAACCTTCCTGTTTCTTGCTGTTGGTATTTATCTCTCCCAATTCTTATTTGCAACCTTTTATCCCCTTCCTCTTCCTTTTCAATGCCACTCCCTAAAGGCAGGGTTGTTAAAGGCAGGTTGGAGTCTGGGTTCACCTAACATCGGCAAATTGATGAAAAACAGGTGTAGCTCTTGACATGAGTGTTCGTTGCCCAGCTTGATTTTATTGTGCATTGCTTCCTGAGGAGACCATTCCGCTCTGGCTGCCCAGTGCTGCCCAGCTCAAAGACGTCTCCTGTGAGCTCCACTCACCTGTTCCTACCTACAGCTCCCGGACATGCATTCCTACGATTCTATATCTAATTCACTTTCAAAATAGTAACATTTTCTGAATTTCCATCAATGTTTCAGGGAGTGCATACCAGAGCCAATGCGGACAGATTACTGTAACGTGTTAATTATGTTCACTCTGTGTGCTCTCACCCCCAGCAGAGACCTCACTGATTAGAAAGCTGATTGAATCAGCTATCTCGTCAGTTCTCCCGATGTTAGCAGAGCCTCCCCTTAAACAATGAGAAAGACAACACCCTTGCAAAATGTGTGTTGCAACAGCACCATTAGTGAGATCATCAGGTGCACATCTGATGCTTTCTGGAATCAATAGAATTGTACAGCACGGAGACAGGACCTTTCGACCATGCTGATTGTGGTGCCTGTCTATGCTCATCCCATTTGCCTGCATTAGGCCCATATCCCTTTCTGTCTTTCCTATCCGAGTACCTGTCCAAATGCCTTTTAATGTTGTACTTGTATCCGCCTCCACCACCTCCTCTGGCAGCTTGTTCCAGATACCCACCACCCTCTGTGTGGAAAAACTTACCCTTCAGATCTCCTTTAAATTTTCCTCTCACTTTAAACCTGTGCCCTCTAGTTCTAGGGAAACCAGCCATGTCCTGGGAAAAAAGGTCCTGTCTATCTAACTATGACCCTCAATTTTATAAACCTCGATAAGGTCACTCCTCAGCTTCCTAATTACAGCCTTCCGATCTAGGCAAAATCCTGGTGAATCAATTTATTGCTACCACATCCTTCTAGCAGTGCAGTGAAGCAGAACTGTACACAACACACCAAATATGATCTAATCAGTGGTTTGTACAGCTGCAGCATGATGGCTCAACACTTACAGGCAGCACGGTAGCATAGCAGTTAGTGCGACGCTGTTACAGTGCCAGTGATCGGGTTTCGATTCCCGTCGCTGTCTGTAAGGAGTTTGTACGTTCTCTCGTGTCTGCCTGGGTTTCCGCCAGGTGCTCCGGTTTCCTCTCACATGCTAAAGATGTACAGGTAGGTTAATTTGGGGTTTAAAATGGGCGGCGCGGACTCGTTGGGCTGGAAGGGCCTGGTACCACGATGTAAATAAAATTTTAAATATTAAAAAATTTAAAATTTTTAATTTTAATACACAATACCTTGGCTTATTAGGGCAAACACACCAAGTGCTTTATTCACCTGTGTTACTACTTTCAGTGAGCTATGGACTTGCACCCCAAGGTCTCCCTGGACATCAACACTCCTTAAGTCCCTGCCATTTACCCTGCATGTCCTACCAGCACTTGGCTTTACAAAGTGCATTACCCCACATTTTTGTCTGGATTAATTTCCATCTGCCACTTCTCTATTGAACTTTCCAGCTGATCTGTGTCCCACTGTGTCCTTGGACAACTTCTTCACTATCGATGACTTTTCGTGTCATCTGCAAACTTACTAGTTGTACTGTCTATGTTTTCATCCAATCCCATACCGCCAGCACTCTCATCTCATGGAAATTGATATTTGCATGATTTGCATGCGATAACCATGGACCATCTGATTCAATTTCTAGACATACAGGCTTCATAGAATCATGGAATCATAGAACAGTACAGCACAATACAGGCCCTTTGTCCTACAATGTTGTGCCGACCTTTAAACCTCACCTAAGACTATCTAACCCCTTCCTCCCACATGTCCCCCTATTTTAAATTCCTCCGTATGCTAATCTAGTAATCTCTTGAATTTGACCAATGTATCTGCCTCCACCACCGCCCCAGGCAGCGCATTCCATGCACCAACCACTCTCTGGGTAAAAAACCTTCCTCTGATATCTCCCTTGAACTTCCCACCCATTACTTTAAAGCCATACCCTCTTGTATTGAGCATTGGTGCTCTGGGAAGGAGGCAGCTGTCCACTTGATCTATTCCTCTTAATATTTTGTACACCTCTATCATGTCTCCCCTCATCCTCCTTCTCTCCAAAGAGTAAAGCCCTAGCTCCCTTAGTCTCTCCTTATAATGCATACTCCCTAAACCAGGCAGCATCCTGGTAAATCTCCTCTGCACCATTTCCCATGCCTCTACATCCTTCCTATAATGAGGTGACCAGAACTGGACACAGTACTCTAAGTGTGGTCTAACCAGAGTCTTGTTGAGCTGCACCATTACCTTGCGGCTCCTAAATTCGATCCCACGACTTATGAATGCTAACATCCCATAACTACCTATCCACCTGTGAGGCAACTTTCAGGGATCTGTGGATATGAACCCCCAGATCCCTCTGCTCCTCCACACTACCCAGAATCTTGCCATTAACTTTGTACTCCGCCTTGGAGTTTGTCCTTTCAAAGTGTACCACTTCTCCAGACTGAACTCCATCTGCCACTTCTCAGCCCAGCTCTGCATCCTATCAATATCCCTCTGCAATCTTCGACAATCCTCCGCACTATCCACAACACCACCGACCTTTGTGTCATCTCCAAACTTGCCAACCCACCCTTCCACCCCCTCATCCAAGTCATTAATAAAAATCATGAAAAGCAGAGGTCCCAGAACCGATCCCTGTGGCACACCACTAGTTACAGCCCTCCAATCTGAATGCACTCCCTCTACCACAACCCTCTGCTTTCTACAGGCAAGCCATTTTCTGAATCCACATGTCCAAACTTCCCGGATCCATGTCCTCTGACCTTCTGAAGAGGCCTACCACGTGGAACCTTGTCAAACCTTGCTCAACCTTCTCGGCTCCAAGGGTGAAAAGTCCAAGCTTCTCCACAAGAACACAAGAAAACAGGAGAAGTGGGCCATTCGGCCCCTCCAACCTGGCCACCATCCAATACGATTGTGGCTGATCTACACCAGGCCCCTACTCCTCCTCTGTGCCAGATCCCTGTAGCCCTCAATCTCCTGATCTTTCAAAAATTTACCTACCTTTACTTTAAATACTTCGAATGATCCAGCTTCCACAACTCTCTGGGGCAGAGAATTCCGGAGATTCACCACTCTCCGTGAGAAGTTTTAAATGATCAGTGCTCTATCTTGGAACTCTGTCCCTCATTTGAGACTCTTACCAGTGAAAACATCTGGATCTACCCTTAGGATTTGATATTTTTGAATGAGGTCACCCTCATTCTTCTAAATTCCAAGAAAGACAGACGCAAACTGTATTGGACAATCTCTTGATTGGACAATTCTCTCATCCCAGGAATTGGCCTGGTAAATCATTGGGCTGCCTCTCCTCTTGTAGTTAAGGGGACCAGAACTCTGTGCAGGTGTAGCCTCACCAATACCTTATACCTTTGGTTCAAAACTTCTCTAGTTCTAAACTCCAACCCCTTTGCAATAAGGCTGATCTGCCATTTGCTCTTTAACTGCTTACCGCTGCAGTCTCCAGTCTCTGAAGTCCTTCAACACTGGAAATCGCTGCCCTGCACCCTGCCGTCACCTTCTTGTCTATTCCAAACATTGGGGCCGGCATTGCCTCCCCCCCCCCACCCCCCTACCCCACCCCCCCAGTAATGCATCCTGCCTAATGGATGGTTTGTAATGGTGTAGCATATCCCTGTGCTTTTTATATCGTCCCTTTTTGTCTTTGGGGGGTGGGGTGGCAGCGGGGGGTTGTATTTGCTTCTCTTCAGTCTCTGTACATTGTTTGCTGTTTGAAGTTGCAATCTACACTTAATTATTCTGAGTACTTTGCTGTTTTCAGGACTCTATCCACAATATTACCCATGAAGAACTGTATCTGAAGAATCTGCAGAAAGCTGGGATTATAAAATATCTCACTTAACCTTAAGAATGATTTGTACATTTCTGACATGATTTGCTTTCAATGAACCTACCAGCAATTTGGACTTTACTTGAATCTAATGCTACCTCTCCAAACTCTCGGAATCACCCAGATATGCATCTCTCTTTCTCTCACATCTTATTCAGCCAATCTTTGCTCCTGTCTGGCACAGGGGTGGTCAGTACTCAGTGCCACCTCTCCTGCTCTCCAATGGGACAATGTGAAGGAACGTCAGTGAAAGTTGGGTCTGTATCAAAGTTCGTGGTGTCACTGAGGGCTCTTGTTATGGTGGTTGCCCTATCATGTTGTGGAGCAAACACAATGGCCCCGTAGACTTGGAGACGCTAAATTCTGGAATAAAAAACAAACACACTCAGTCCTGATGCAGAGTCTCGACCCAAAACATCAACCATCCAATTTCCTCCACATCTCTGCTCGACCCACTGAGTTCCTCCAGCAATGTTTGTTTTGCCCCTAAACTTGCTGCTTTTAATAGGATTCATTGCACTTGCATGGTGTTGGATGTGATGCTGAACACCAGTGTTAACCATTGAAAATTGCTGGGGCTGCAGAGTTAAGGTGATGTGTTATGGGAGGCAGATGTATTGAACTAAGAGAGGTGAATGGACTGAGGAATTGACAGTGGGTAGTAATAATTGTAGAGATGGATGAACAAGAGTTGGGGATAGGACATAGTAAGGGAAGGGAGAAGGTTTTCCCTTCATTGTCATCGGTTTATCTCCCCTTGATTTGTCTTCTAGAAGCTTGGCAGACCTTTTGTTTTGCTCTTTGTAAGTTCCAGTTGAATGGGCATTTTATCAGATGTATTCTGAGCAAAAAAGTGAGATTTAGTGGAATAGCGTTAAACAAGAAAAGCAGGTATCATTCTCTAAATAATGGCTTGGATAACAATGAGATTTCTCAGAAATGAAAACCTGAAAATAAAAAGAGGAAAATATGTGGAATGAAAAATAATTTTGCAAGGAGGAGAGGTGATTTAAAGTGTACAGTATTTCATTGTTGTTGATGAAACAACAGTTACTTTATAGCAAGTGTGGGAAAATCACAAGGGGGGTAAAATACACACACAACAAACTAGGTACAGACAATCAAGGAAAAACAATGCAATACCCACCACCCCTTGACTCAGTGCAGGCACAGCCTTATGCTACTAAGGCCACTAATTAAGATGCTCCCAACCCCTTGACTCAGTGCAGGCACAGCCTTATGCTACTAAGGCCACTAATTAAGATGCTCCCAACCCTTTAACAGTGCACACCTCACCAATGATTTCTCCAGCGTCGTTTCACGGTGCTCGGCCTGGAGTGAAGCAGGGTCATCCCTCGAAGCAGACAAAGAGGAAGAGCCCAGCACATGTGGCACTCTTTATAGTGCTGGAGGGCTGGTGGGGGGGGGGGGGGTCGAGCCCAGGTAATTTACAAAGGCCAATGGCCCGGTGCCAGCAAGGACTAATCAATTACAAAGGCCAATGGTCAAGTGTGAGCTGATGGATGGGGTGGGGCCAAACCTTGATTGACGTGGTGTGTCTTCCGACCAGGTAGGGGACAATGCTGTCATCTGACCAGGTAGGGGGCAGTGCTGTCACGTGACAGCCATGACCCTCCACAATACAGGAGTGCACCTTTAAAGGACCAAAACCCATGTGTGTCTGATGCACTCTAAAGTGTCAGCGGTTGTGCTAAATTGGTGAGGTCCTGCCAGCAATTGTGAGGTCTGGTTTTAGTTCATGACTCTGGGTGTTAGCTACCATCACACACTTTGTTATTGGGAAATTCGATGATTCTTTGCAGGACACCTAATTGATGTGAAATGTAGGGCAGAAGAAAGTCAGGGCATTGAATATAGGAGTTGGGACGTTACGTTGCATATGTACATGACGTTATGGAGGCTGCTCTTGATGTATCGCGTACAGCTTTGGTTACCTCGTTATAGGAGAGACGTCATTAAGCTGGAAAGAGTGCTAAGAAGATGTACGAGAATGCTGAGAAAGGAGCACAGGGAGGTGAGGGTTACCAGAGGTTGGAAAAATCGACGTAGACTAACCCGGCGGAATATCAGAGGTTATTTTTCTAGTTTGCCTTTAGCCTCACCCTGTGAGTGGAGAAGGCCAAGGATGGACAGGTGGGAGTGGGGAGGGGAGTTGAAGAGGCAGGAAGCCCAGAGGTCAGGATGGCCGCCGCAGACGGAGTGTTGCTGCTATAAAAAGTGGTTGCCTAGTCTACGCTTGGTCTCGCTAAGGTAGAGGAGGCCACATCAGGGCCACTCAGTCCTGATGCAGGGTCTCAACCCAAAATGTCAACTATCCCTTCACCTCCACATATCCTGCCTGACTGCTGAGTTCCTCCAGCTGTTTATTTTTTGCTCCAGATTCCAAAACATCTGCAGTCTCTTGTGTCTCCAAGGTGTAAGATGACATCTCAGGATCCTTTATAGATAAACTTCACCAGCTTCCACACCACTTTTTGCTGCTAGTTACTAGCAAAACCTCTTGTTTTCACTCATCTTCTCCTCTCAAAGTCAAAGTCAAGTTTATTGTCAGATGCACAAGTCCATGTGTGCACGGGTGTCATGAAAAACTTACTTGCAGCAGCATCACAGGCACATAGCATCAGATAAGCAGCATTCACAAGAAAAACTTAAAGTAAACATAAGTTAGTAACAACTTTTACAAGAAAGAAAACAAGCAGAACAAAAAAAAATGAAGTCCATTTTAGTGCAAAGTGATCAAAGTGGTCATAGTTTTGCTAAAGTCTAGTGATTAGGGTTGTGCCGGTTGGTTCAATAACCGAATGATTGAAGGGAAGTAGCTTTTCCTGAACCTGGTGGTGTGGGACTTCAGGCTTCTGTACCTCCTGCCTGATGGTGGCTGTGAGAAGATGGCATGGCTAGGTGGTGGGGATTTTTGATGATGGATGTCACCTTCTTGAGGCAGCGCCTCCTGTAGATACTACCCATGGTGGTGCCTGTGATGTATTGGGCAGAATCCATTATTCTCTGTGGCTTCTTATTTTCCTGCGCATTTGAATTGCTGCACCAGATCACGATGAAACCAGTCAGGATACTTTCAACAGTACATCTGCAGGTCTTTCTGAGACAGCGAATGTTGAACTTTGTTCTCTGGAGCCACCAAGCAAATGGCTGGATTTAGTGAAAATGAAGTTCCTCTGCATAAGAAGCCAATCAGCCAACCAGTGCTCTGGAGCATGGCTTGATCAACAGCAATACATGCACATTGCTGATTGCACTACCTCGTTGAACTTGAGTAGTCAATTGGAGATTCTGAAGAATATATTAAATACAAATATATTAATGTTTACTTTAAAATGTGTTCATTTCTAAAAGAGCTGGATGGAGCAGTGGGTCACTGCTTGCACTCCTGGCACTATTGTGGTACAAGTCTTCACAGCCTGTTGAGTGCTGGGATTTTGTATGAAAGGACTTTGGCCTAGTCTCAGCCCATTTCCCTGTGAGCCGACTGCACAAAATTGTCCCCTGATGGATACCGATTGGCAGTTTCACTTGGTCAGGCCCAAGGGAAGGTGGTCTGGGAAATGAGGGAAATGTCACAGTGGTGTGCTGGAGGGCATGCGTCTCGCATTGGGTCAAGGGAGGTGACGTAATTCAAAAGGGGCTCTGATTACTCCCTTGTTTGAGTGACCTTCCTCAACTCTTCAACCCTGCAGAGTTCTTCCACTTCTGGCCTCCTCCTTCCCCACTGAACCTCTCCCGGAGCTGTTTATGTCCTAATTCTGTCCTGGTATCTCTGCCTCTTTTCTATCAAGACCCTCATAAAATATACAGCTTTGAATAGCTTTACTATTGTCTGTTATTTTTTAATTGAAAACACAGGCATGAAGAATCTTGGGAAATTTGGGCATGTTAAGAGCTCTATTAAATATAAATAGACGTGGGTGTAATTATGTGTGCAGGGCACATTCTTGTTACATTGATTGAAGCTGGATTTTTTACTCTGACTTGAATATATGATTTGCAATACTTGTGATTAAAGCTTGACCAGATTCTTCACGCAATCACTGGCAGTCCCAGCGTCATTGTGTATCTCCAGGAGCTCCTGAAAACCACTGCAGGGGTGGTGGTTGCTCAGATGGAGACAGGGGAGTTATAGAGAGGGGAATAGTGGGAGCGGGAGAGTTATCGAGCAGGGAAAGGAGAGGAGGTAGAGGAGGCGGAGACAGATTTCTGGGGTGAGGCGGAGAGGGAGGGATGGGGGATATGGAGGGTGAGAAGGAGATATGGAAGGGGAGAGGGAGGGGTGGGGAGATATGGAGGGGGATGGGTGGGTCGGGGAGTTATGGTGGCGGGGAGAGGGAGGGTGGGAGAGTTATGGGGAGAGGGAGGGGTGGGGAAGGGGAGATATGGGGAGAAGGAGGGGTGGGGAGATGTGGAGCGGGGAGAGGTGTGGGTGGGGGAAAGGGAGGGATGAGGGAGACATGGTGGAGTGGGAGAGGGAGATGGGAACGGGGAGCTGAGGGAGAGGGGGGAAGGAGGAGTTATGGCCGAGGAGAGGGGCAGGTGGAGGGGATCTGCAGGGAACCGCGGTCACCTGGCCCGGGGGAGACCTGGGGCGGGGTAACGGAGGGAGGGAGAGGGGCGGTGGGACGAGTCTTCCACCAGCGATTTGTGAATGAAGTTCCCGCGCGGTCGGACACGCCCCGCCCTCCCCGATGACGTCACCGCAGCCTGCGGGGCGGGGATTCCCCGGGATTCCGGCAGCCCCCGGGGTCCCGGGATGTGTCCGAGCTCCGGAGCTGGAGACCGGCTGAGATGCGAGGACGGAGGCGGTGGGGAAGTGGTCCGGTGCCTGAGTCCCCGCGTGTGTGTGTCTGAGTCTGAGTGTGTGGGTGTGTGTGTAAGTGTGTCTGAGTCTGAGTGTGTGGGTGTGTGTGTAAGTGTGTCTGAGTCTGAGTGTGTGGGTGTGTGTGTAAGTGTGTCTGAGTCTGAGTGTGTGGGTGTGTGTGTAAGTGTGTCTGAGTCTGAGTGTGTGGGCGCTTGTTTGAGTGAGTGTGTGATTGTGCATGCGGGCACATGCCTGGTGACGCCCACACATGACCCCACCGGCGTGTGATCATTATTTATACCCGTGCAGCAGAGCCCGTTGTCGAGCTGTCTCGGTCTCCCTTGCCCCTGGACCTTGCCCTGTGAGGTCCATGTGGTAGCTGGTGCGTAGCAGCTGCCCAACGTTAACCACACACAGGCAACTTCCACTCCATGGTATTGTCCAGGCCCTGGAATGTCCGGACCCCGGGCACAATCCCAGCAGGGACACGCCTGATCCATGCTCCACCAGCCCGAGAGCTCAGACACTTTGCCATCGACACTGCTGCCATCATGGACAGGAGAGGGTCAACGTAAAGAACAAGTCGGTGGGTACACCTTCTGGGGGCGTGTGCAAACCGGAGGAGGAAGGTTGTCTTTGCGGAGTGAGCCTTGCAGCAGGAATCAGCTAGTCTGGTGTCTCAGTGACTCCGGTGGTCTCAGTGAACACCCTATGACTCCAGCTTAAAGTGGAGAAGGAGGGATTGGGCACCTCGAATCCATTCATCAGGAGCACACAGAGGACCAGTACAGGTGGCAGAAAGAGCAGCCCACCTCACAAACCTCCCACCCACCCACTCACCCCTCAGCCATCTCCTCTCCGTCTGTGGAAGAGTATGTAGCTCCCACAGTGGCCCCATTAACCACGTCAGAACCAGAGTGGAAGTCAGTCAACCTGGATCCTGAGGGACTGCCTGAGAAGAATGATATTTTTATTTAGTTTTACTTTAGTGAACTTTCCAACCAATTCACGGCCACATCATTAAAACCTGAAGACACAAAGCACTGCAGATGCTGGAATCTGGAGCAACACTCAAAAAGCTGGAGGAACTCAGCGGGTCGGGCAGCATCTGTGGAGGGAAATGAATGGTCGATGTTTCAGGTCAGGACCCTTCATCAGGACTGCTGGAGTCGAGAGTGATTTACTGCCACTCTGGTTCTGAGGTGGTTAATGGGGCCAGTGTGGGAACGACATACTCTTCCAGAGCCGGAGAGGAGAGGGTTGAGTGGGTGGGAAGTTTGTGAGGTGGTTTGCTCTTTCTGCCACTTGTACTGGTCCTCTGTGTACTCCCAATGGATGGACTCTCCGGTCCAGATGAAAGGTCTCGACCCAAAAAGCTGACTCTCCGTTTCCCTCCATAGATGCTGGCAGAGCTGGTAGACCCTTGCAATATTTGCTGTTACCCATGGATTGGGCACTCCAGATGAGAGACAGCACTGGCACACCTCCCTGATATTGAGCACCCCACGAAACAGAACAGCACAGCACTTCTCATAATCGTGCAGGTTCCTTGACCCAGCTCGTCCATGCCGACTGTGATTCCCATCTTCAGTAATCCCAGCTGCCTGCATCAGGCCCCAATCCTTCCACTCCTTTTCTATCCAAGTACCTGTCCAAATGCCTTTTAAATGTTGTAGTTGTACCTGTCTCCACCTCCTTGGGCAGCTCGTTCCAGATCCCCATCACCTCCCACGTGAAAAACGTACACCTCCCATCTCTTTAAAATTTTTCCCCTCTCACTTTAAACCTGTGCCTTCTAGTTCTGGATTCCCCTGTCCTGGGAAAAAGTCTCTGACTATTTATCCTATCATTGCCTCTCATAACTTTATAAATGTCTCTAAGGTCACCCCTCAGCCTCCTATGTTCCAGTGAGAACAAGCTCAGCCTATCCAATCTCTCCTTCTAACTGCAGCCCTCTGTTCCAGGCAACGGTCTGGTGAATCTCTTCTGCGCTTCGGGGAGTCAAGTTCTGGTAGGACATATAGAGGGTTCTCTCCTGTGTTGATGTACAGGGAGAACTTGGGGTACAAGTCCATAGCTCCCTGAAACTGGAGACACAGGTGGACCGGGCAGCGAAGAAGGCATTTGGTCAGCTTGTCTTCATAGGCTGAGGCATTGAGTGTAAGAGTTGGGACATTATGCTTCAGTTGTACAAAACATTGGTCAGACTGCACTTGGAGTATTGTGTACAGTTCTGATCACCACACTACAGGATGGATGTGGTAGCAACTGAGAGAACGCAGAAGAGATTCACCAGGACGTTGCCTGGAATGGAGGGTTGTAGTTACAAGGAGAGATTGGAGCGGTTGCGTTTGTTCTCACTGGAATGTAGGGGGCTGAGGGGTGACCTTATAGAGGTTTACAAAATTATGAGGGGCATAGGTAGGGTAGACAGAGTCTTTTTCCCAGGGCAGGGGAGTGTAGAACTAGAGGGCACAGGTTTAAGGTGAGAAGGGAGGAATTGAAAGGAGATCTGAGGGGTAAGTGTTTCACACGGAGGGTGGTGGGTGTATGGAACGAGCTGCCAGAGGTGGTGGTGGAGGCAGGTACAAATACAACGTTTGAAAGGCATTTGGGCAGGTACTTGGGTACAAAAGGAGAAGCGGGCTATGGACATAGTGCAGGCGTGGGATTAGTGTGGATGGGCACCGTGGTCGGCATGGAGCAATAGGACCATTTCTGTGATGTATGGTTCAGTAATTCGATGAAGTGATTGCATCAAAATGAGCCAATAGGAGACTGAATGTTGGGCGGCTGAATTCTGGGTCACTCTCTGACATTTCACCTTTTTAATGCATTTTTCTGGTGAGACCATCGTCGTCAAGGCCAGCGTTTACTGTCCATCCCTGATTGTCCCTGAACAGAGTGACTTGCAGGGCCATTTTGGAGGCACCCATGTTGTTAATGCATGAACAGTGCCTCATCGTGTGGCTGTTTGGACCCTGGATGAAGACTAACTTCAGTGCAGAGCCAGCTGTCTCTCTGAGTACAGGTTGTCAGTAAGCTGTTCACATCCATCTGTGTGGCTCAGGCTCTGCGAGAGCTGATGTTGACGGCGGCTTTTTGCAGTGAGGTGTTCTGTTATCCAGCACACACACTGCCCAAGCCAGAGAGCACAAATTCAAACACTGGAATAGAGTCACCAACTCAGGAATTTCATGTTCCTTAGGAACTTCCCAGCCACAGTTAAAGCTGTCAGGGAGAAGCACAGAAACATTTCTGTCCCCAGCACTGGGCAAGGCATGAACAGGGTGCAGCAGAGCTGGTTTGAGACTGGTGGTCTGGTTCCTTCCCACTGGGAATTCACAGTGAATTGAATGGGAAAATGGGAAAAGGGGGATTACGAAAAGATAAATTCACCAGAGGTGGACCAGAAACACAAGCAGCACGGGGTTCTGCCTCAGGAAGGAAGCGATATCCTGGGTGTAGCCTTTGGATGCTCGGGGTGGTGAAGGCCCTGACTGATGGGTGAGAGGTGTTCATCATCCTTGTGTTGCTTCCCGCATGGAGCTGATTCAGTCCTGCTGCTTGGAAGCTCCCCATTGTCCTGCTCCCTGAACATCCTTCTCCTCTCCCGCCCACCATCTCTCTCTCTCCGTCCCTCTTTTACCCCCTTCCCTTCCTCTTTATTTTTCCTTTGCACTTTTATTTTCCTTGTCTCTTCTTGTCTTCGAGAAGGTGTGGGTGGGGAACCAGGAAGATTCCAAGGAGGGAGTTCAGAGTTTAGACAATGGCAAGGTGTTTCCAAGTCGGGGTGGTGTGTGACTTGGAGGGGAGCTGCCGGAGGTGGTGGGTCCCGTGTGCCTGCTGTCCTCTAGCTCACGGAAGTCGTGGGTTTGGAGCTGTTGACGAAGTGCACCGGGCACAGAGCGGCCTCGTGAGGCTGCGGGTGGAGGGAGGGACTGTTTGAGGGGATGCAAGTCATTTGTTTGAAACGCAACACTTCCCTCACACTTTGTCTGCTCCTTCACTCTCGCATGTCGCTGACCACATCCCTCAGTTGGTGCGAGGAGTGCGAGGAAGTCAGGCCGATCCTGAGGACCTGAGCGCCCAGCTTTCCCTGATTATCGCCAGTCAGAACTTTCTACAGGTCTGCCTCTGTGCCCATGTTGTCCCCCCCAACCCCTGTCCTCCCTCTCTGTCCATGTGTTTTCCCCCCTCTGTCCCCTCTCCCGTCCCCTCTCCCTCTGTCTCCCCTCCCCCTCTGTCTCCCCCTCCCTCTCAGTCCCCCGCCCCCCTTTCTCTCTCCCCTCCCCTCTCTGTCCCCCTCCCCACGTTCCCCTCTCCCTCTGTGCCCACATTCCCCCCCCCTCTCAATCTCCCCAATTCTGTCCCGTCTCCCTCCCCCGTGTCTGTACCTCCTGTGCACCATCTCTCTCCCCGTCTCCCCCTCCTTCCTCTCCCTTGCTGTCCCCACCCCCTTGTTTGCCTGACTTCCTGTCTTTGACTAAAGCCAAACTCATCTGCCAATGTGGACGTGGTCTGTGGTGCCACAGAAGAGGAGGTGCTCAGGTTACGAGGTTGTGGTATTGGACAAAATGTGTCGGTTTGCTTATCGCACAGAAAACAGAATAAATTGGTCTTTTCGGGGCTGGAAGTAGGTAATTAGTGAGGTACCCCGGGGACCAGTTCTTGGCCTTCAGTTGTTGAATATTTGTGTCACTGACCCGGAGGAGGGGCAGATGTAAGCTCTCGATGACCTGACAGTAGGTGGAAGGGCTTGTTGTGATGAGGATATCGTGACTCTGCAGGGCGATATAGACAGAGTGAGTGAGTGGGCAAACACGTGGCAAATGGAGTTTAATGGGGGGGGGGAGAAAGTGAGGAATCAAAAGACAGACGATTATCTAAATGGAAAGACACTGAAAGTGATGGAAGTACAGAGGGATCGAGGTGTTCCTGTGCATGATTCACAAAAAGTTAGCAGGCAGGTGCAGCCGGTAATTAAGAAAGACTTTACACAACACTGTTGGAGTTTAGAAATCGGGAGGTTTTGTTGCAATTGAGGACACACCAGAGCAACAGGAGAGCCGCTGCCTCAGTGCCAGTGACCCAGGTTCATTCCTGACCTCCGGCGCTGTCTGTCTGTCTGTCTGGAGTTTGCACGTTCTCCCCGTGACCGTGTGGGGTCCCCCAGGTGCTCCGGTTTCCTTCCACACGGGGTCAGGCGGTTAATTGGCTGCTGTGAATTGCCCCTCGTGTGTAGGTGAGGGGTAGAATCTGGGGAGTTGATAGAATGCAATTCCCCTTTTCCTATCTTCAGACCTGAAGAAGGGTCCTGACCTGAAACGTTGACCGCCTGCTTTTCTCCACGGATGCTGCCTGGCCTGCTGAGTTCCTCCAGCATCGTCGTGTTTCTCATCTCAGTTCCAGCATCTGCAGTCCTTTGTTTCTTCAACAAAGTGGAGTCCAGTTTCTTGCTTCATAGCACCCACACTGCAGCCACCAGCCACCCCTGAACTCCCACCATTCAATCACCCGTTACATCTCACGTGCCTGCTGTTTGCCTCATGGTTTTGGAGACTGCTGGGTGCGGAGAAGGCGGGCAGGACAATGAGGAATGACAAATATGCCAAGTTTGATTGGTATGTTTAACCAGTAAATACGATTTTGGTTTCTCAGTGATCTTTATAACTGTGCTAGAGTTGATCCTGGTAGCGTAGCAGTTAGCGCGACGCTATTACAGCGGCCAGCGATCGGGGTTCGATTCCCGTCGCTGTCTGTAAGGAGTTGTACGTTCTCCCGTGTCTGTGTGGGTTTCCTCCGGGTGCTCCGGTTTCCTCCCACATTCCAAAGACGTACGGGTAGGTTAATTTGGGTTTAAAATTGGCGGCGCGGACCTGTTGGGCCAGAAGGGCCTGTTACCACGCTGTAAGTAAAACTTAAAAAAACTTGAATACCTTCTGGTGTAGAATAACATCTCACAGCAGCTTTACCCAGTTGGACAAGCACCCTCTGTTCCTTATTTTCCTGCTCCAGACATCCCATTTTATGTCTCTGCAATCTCACCTGTGTAGAAAGGGTTAATTCTTTCTATTTACCTTTTATCCTCTCGGTTGCATCGGCTTCAATGCTCCATGGGAGCAGATAGTTACCAGAGAAATTAGTTTGCAGACCACTGTTTTCTCCAGCGCTGCCATGCAGTTGATCCCTTTAATGTCCAGGTGTGGAGTCACCAGGATCAACTCTAGCACAGTTATAAAGGTCACTGAGAAATCAAAATCATCTTTACTGGTTAAATCAGTATGTTTGTGAATGCAGTTGAATTAGTTTCACTCCTTTACAGGCCACAAAATACAGAATTTGAAAACGTCTGAAATCACTTTGGAGATCTTGTGTGCATCTTTGTGTGGTGTCACGTGTATCACTGTGTGTATCATTGAGTGTATCATTGTGTGTCATCAAGTGTATCATCGGACGTATGTATCATTGTTCATGTTATTCCACGTGTCATTGTATCAGTTTTACATCTTCAAGAGCTGTCAGTGTGTCCCGTGTGTCACTCTGCAGACGCTGCTTGTCACTGCACTCAGAAGCCACAAGAGTCCAATCGCAACAACTATTATCAGTCATTGACTGAGCAATGACTTGCTGAAAGAATGGAAGTTGGATAATTACCCAAGGAAAATAATCACAGGGTTTGCGGAAGGACCTGGGCATTAAACGATTGGCTCCTTCAAAGAGCCAGCCCAGCATGATGGGCCAAACACTCTCCGACTCAGCTGTCTCATTCTGTGAATTTTATAATGAATATATTAGTTTTCAAAGGAAAATAAAAGTACCAAAAATCCGCGGCAAGGACGCTTGCATCCTTCTCCACAGCCTTTAGCAAAGCCACAGACTGCAGAGGTGGGTGACCATCTCCTTCTCAACACAGTGGTCCCTGGGGCAGCCTGCGAGGGGAGTGATATTTCGACCTTACAGCAGACATGGTCGAGACGCTGTGTCAGGACTGTGAAGGGGAGGTAGCCGGTATACAGAGGTGAGAGGGAGAGAAGGAGGGGTGAGGCGGGGGCTGGTAGGTGATAGGTGGAACGTGGTGAGGGGGGGATCAAGTGTATTGTCAAGTTCATATTCCATCACCAAGTGAACAGTCAATTAACCTCTCTCTCTCTCTCCCTCCCTCTCTCTCTCTCTCTCTCTCTCTTTCGCTTCTCCACCTCCTCCACGGCCTTTAGTTTATTGATTCATGGTGCAATGAAAAATTTGCTGCAGAATCACAGGCACATAGCATCATATCAGCAGCATTCACAAGAAAAACATAAATTAAACATTTTTTTACAAGAAAGAACACAATTAGAACAAACAAAAACAAAGCCCATTTTAGTGCAAAATGATCAAAGTGGTCACAGTGTTGCTGAACTGTGGTGATTGGGGTTGTGCAGGTTGGTTCAAGAACCGAATGGTTGAAGGGAAGTAGCTGTTCCTGAACCTGGTGGTGTGGGACTTCAGGCTTCTGTATCTCCTGCCTGACGGTAGCTGTGAGAAGACGGCACGGCCCGGATGATGGGGACCTTTGATGACGGATGTTGCCTTCTTGAGGCAGCGCCTCCTGTAGATACTCCCATTGGATGATGATGGATCCCGGTGGGGGAGGGGTGGGGTGGGGTTGGGAGACAGTGGCTGGTGGGTGATGAGTAGAGTCAGATAAGGAGAGAGGAAAACAAGTCGGTAGATGGAGCCAGGAGGGGGAAGGGGAGGCTGGAGGTCCAGGCAGAGCCCGGAAGGTGATGTGGACCCAGATAAGGGAGGGGCGAGGGTCTGATGGAACCAGGTGGGGGAGGGCAATGAAACTGGGAAATGGAGGGATGGGAAGGGTTGCTTGTAAAAAGAGGGAACAACACCTCGTGTTCCGCCTGGATAGTCTACAACCCAATGGTATGAATTTTCCAATTTCATGTAACGCACACACCCTGTGTTACTTTCTCTTCCCTTCTGATCCACCCTGGTTTTTTCAACCTCTCTTTTTTCCAAAGCCCACCCAGCCCCCAGTTTTGTTCCCCTCTCCTACCTGGTCCACCTACCTATCATCTCCCCCCTCTCCTGGAACCACCTATCACCTACCAGCCCCTGTCTCACCCCTCCCTCTCACCTCTGTGTACCGGCTACCTCCCCTCTACACTCTCAGTCGTGATGCAGGGTCTCGACTCAAATTGTCAGCCATCCCTCTGGCTCCGCAGATGCTGCCTGACCTGCTGAGTTGCTCCTACAGATTATTTTGTGCTCCACATTCCTGGGTCTGCAGTTCTTCGTGTCTCCAAAATACAAGTAACGTTTTCTTGCAATAATCCTGTGATTTTACTCCAAGGTCACATGTTGATGAGTCCAGAATTTTCATTTTTAGTCTCTCGGTGTCCTGGTGAGTTGGCATCTTGAAGCAGGTCACAACACAGTCCGAGATCCTTGTCTCCTCTCATCTTTCTACATCCTTCTACCGTGGGCAGGCATGGTAGTGTAGTGAGCGTAACGCTTTACAGCGCCAGTGACCTGGGTTCAATTCTGGCCGCTATCTGTAAGGAATTTATATGTTCTTCCCGTGTCTGTGTGGGTTTCCTCCGGGTGCTCCGGTTTCCTCCCACATTCCAAAGACGTACAGGTTAGGAAGTTGTGGGCATGCTATGTTGGCGCCGGAAGCGTGGCGACACTTGTGGGCTGCCCCCAGAACACTCTACGCAGAAGATACATTTCACTGTCTGTTTCGATGTACATGTAACTAATAAAGATATCTTCACTGACAGCCTATGGGGCAGCAAGCCAGTCCTCACACTGTGACCTGCCCCAGATCACTGCTTGCCCTTTGTTGTTTAGTTCTACACTCCCTGACAATTGACTGATATCACTCACTGGCCCCATCAGGCACCTGGGTACAGAGACCTGGTGAAGAAGTGAGTCACAGTACAGCCTGTGGAGAAGGTGCCCGAAACCTGAGCAACCAGCTCCACACGGTGACGAGAGGTGGTGTTGCAATTCCATCCCTTAACAGGCTCATGGCAGGTGGAGAAAATGGGAATAAAAAGCAGGAAAGCTGGAAAATGGGCTGGATCCGTCAGTGATCCGCTGTGGGAGAGGAAGTAGGGCTGGTGCCTGCAGGCAGTGGAGGGTCACAAGTATTTCTCACACTTGGTTATCAAGTCTTATCCAGCTGGCACTGTCCATCTGATAGAAGTCTGAGACAGATGGATTGTTGGACCACAGGCTGTGTGAACAGAAGCTGTAGCCACGACGTTATTGAATGGCAGACTAGGCTCGTTGGGCCGAGTGGCCAACTCCGATGGGCCAGAGGGGGAGTGGAGAGCAGCCACAGGCCTGGAACAAGGTGCCCCTCTGATGACCACTGACGTCTCACCCCTTCTTCCTTCAGGTTCTCAGCAACGATAACACCATGACCCTGAAGGCCATCACCCAGAAGGATACTGGGAAATAGAGCTGTTGTACCGTGAGTTGATGCCGGGGAGAGTGAGGTCAGCCTGATGTAAGATAAGATAAGATATCTTTATTAGTCACATGTGCATTGAAACACACAGTGAAATGCATCTTTTTGTATTGAGTGTTCTGGGGACAGGCTTCAAGTGTCGCCACACTTCCAGCGCCAACATAGCATGTCCACAACTGCCTAACCCGTACACCTTCGGAATGTGGGAGGGAACCGGAGCACCTGGAGGAAACCCACGCAGACACGGGGAGAATGTACAAACTGCTTACAGACAGCGGCCGGAATTGAACCCGGGTCGCTGGCGCTGTAATAGCGTTATGCCAACCGCTACACTACCGTGCCTGCCCATATGTAAATATGAATTAGGAGCAGGTGTGGGCCACTTGATCTCTTGAACCTTTGCCACCAGGACTGATCTGATTGTCCCCCCTTCTATGCTTTCCGATCTAATCCTGGTAACCTTTCAGCTCTGTGAGCTTGACATGAGCAAGGAATTCCATTGCACCTTGGTGTATCTGACCAAAAATGAATCTGTTTATCTGTTATACTTAGCAGCTATGCAGCTATCTATCAACCTCGATCTTAAAAATATTCAAAGACTCTGCTTCCAGGCTCTTTAAGGAAGAAAGTTCTGAAGATTCACAACCTTCTGAAAGAAAAATATTCACTGCTTCTCTGTTTTCAATGGGTGGCCCCTTATTTGGAAGCAGCAGCCTTTAGTTCTAGATTCTTCCACGAGAAGAAACGTCCTCTCCTCATCCAAGTGGTCAAGACCTAACGAGATCTTCTACGTTTCAATCAAGTCACTGCTCACTCTCCTGAACTCAAGCAAATACATGCTTAGCTTGTCCGACCTGGGACTCCAGATGTCTGGTGTGTCTTTGATAACCAAGTGTGCAAGAAGTGTTTTCAGCTCCTGTCTTTAACCTCAGGGTTTCTGAGCTTGAGGTGCAGTTGGAGTCACTCTGGAACACACTGGACGCTGAGAATTTCGTGGACCACATGTTTCTAAAGATGGTCAGCTGAGAGAGTTCTAGAGGAGCAGGGATGGAGGAGACAGACAGTGAAGCCAATGGGCACGTTCAGATGGTTTCCAGTGCTGTTGGAGGTCTTGTCCACAGCACCGCAGGGAAAGTGGGGGGCATTGAGTCCAGCAGTGAGGGGAACTGCAATAGTTCAAAAGGCAAAAGAGAATGGGGATGAATCTGCGGAGCTGCCTCTCTCACTGCAGGATGCACATCATGGACTAAGTTGCAAGGAACTGGGAAAGCAAGAGTTGATGGTCCACATTGGATTAATGATGTAACCCTCCAGAGGGAGAGGGAGAGATTTAGCACTTGTGGGAGAAACCAGAACTACCACTAAAACAGGTAAGGTAAGCACTGATAAATACAATGGGAAATCGAGGAGAGTGTGGGAATGTCTGTGGTTAGATGCATAATAAACAATGCTGTTCCATTGAACACCCCCAGGCCAGGGATTACCATACACAGGCGTGGGTGTGCACGTGAGTGCATTGATGTACTGTATGTGTCTTTGTGTAGTTGTGTGTATTGGAATGTGCAGGTGTGTGCATCCTGGTGAATAGACAACTTCTTTTACAGAGAGTGGCTGACATCTGGAATGTGCTGCCTGAGGAGGTAGTGGAATCAGATACAATCACGTGTTTAAGAGACATTTATTCAGGTATTTAACGGCATAAAAGGATCCGTTCCAAATGCGGGCAAAGGGGATTAGTGTGGACAGGTAAAAAGGAGGGCATGTACTTGGTGGGCTGAAGAGCCTGTTTCTGTGCCGTTTCTATGACTCTTTGACCCTGTGAATGAGCAGCTAACCCTGCGTCTGTTGGAACGTTTAGCTGATTTGTTAATTTACAGCCGTGTCCCTTTGAGTGCCTCCACAGGTATGTTTGAGTGTCTGTCCATACAGATGTAGAACTTGCGTCTCTGTGCGTGTGTGTCTGCCAGAGTGTATCGGTGTGCTTTTGTTCATGTGGATGTCTGAGTGTGCCTGTGGTCTACAGGTGCGTGTTCATCCTCGGAGATGTACAGGTATCCATGACCAGGTGGACATGCAGACAAAATAGACTGGAATCTGGAACAAAAAGAAACAGAACGCGGGAAGAACTCAGCAGGTTAGGCATCGTCTGTTGAGGCAAAAGGTGTAAATCCACGTTTTGGGTGGAGACCCTGCGTTTGGGCTGAGAGGGAAGAGCAAAGGTTGCCAGTACACCGCAGTATGGGCGCAGGGTGGGGCAGAGGCTGGTGGGTGATGGGTGGAGCCAGATGGGGAGGGGATGGTGGGCAGATGAAAACAGGTGTGTGTATCTGTGTGTGCGCTAGTCTGCAGTCTACGTCAATGCACAGGTATTAATACCTCTTCACACGTGTAGAAAACTATCATTCTCTCTGTTGCTTATCAGTAACCAGCAAAGTGCATGTACATAGAATGCTTACTGAACCCGTACATTATCTTGAAATGCTCGGTCAAACCAGGACCTTGAAAGAATAAAATCAGCACATTAGAAGAGCATGTGGTGTGGACCTGGTTCCAAGATTTACAACGGTTTCTGAGGTAGTTGGAGATGGCACAATACACATTGCAGTGTGGAATTTAGGGAAAGGGGTATTTGTGAAAACATATGCAGGCACATATGCACACTCACATACACTCAGAGGCATGCGTACACACATGCAAAAACATACTTATGCACAAACACAGACACATTCCTTCGTTCATGTGTGCACACACAATCTCACATGCACTTGCAATTACACACTAATGCACACATACATAGAAACAAACATTTTCAAACATATGTAAGCACACAGGCACACATACACGTGCACACACACACATGCACACACACGCACACACAAACACACACAAACACATGCACACACACATGCACGCAATGCACATGCATGCATACACACACACACACACACACACACACACACACACACACACACACACACACACACACACACACACACAGAGCTTCATATTCTTCTTAGGCAGTCCCTCAGGATCGAGGGTGACTTGCTTCTGACTGCTGAGGCCAATGTGGGAAGCACAGAACCCTCCATAGATGGGGCAGGAAGTGTCTGATGAGGTGGGCGGTAGTTTGTGTGGCGATGCAGGGCTTCTGTCGCTCCCAGTGCACGGACTCAAGGTTCTTATCCTGACTGCTCCTTCTCCAGTTGACTGGTGATGGGTCAGAGATCCCCTGGAGTCAGTGGGGACATCACATCTTTTTAAGGAGGCTTCAAGCAAATCTTTGAATCTCTTCCTCTGATGACCTGATGGTCTTTTCCTTCGACAGAGCTCAGAGCCCAAGGAGCTGCTCAGTGTGAGTAGGACCTCAGTGCTGGAGATGTTGGCCTGGGAAAGGGGACTGACAGAGGTTTGCTCACCCTTCCAGTGAACTTGGAGAATTTTGTAGACACAACGTCAGTGGTATGTTTCACAGCGCCCTGAGGTGGCCGGTGCAGGTAATCCAAGCATATTATAGAGGGCAAGGATCACTGCTACCCAGTAGACCATGAGTTTTGTGTCAAGTCCGAGGTCTTTCTCAATCAACCGAAGACTGTGCTGCCACAGTGAAGACAGCAGCTCCCAAAATATGGGAAGTGGTCCACATTTTCCCGAGTTTTGCCATGAATCTTTAGAGGGCAGTGTTGCACTGTGGGGACAGGTCGGTCGAGGACCTTTCTCTTTGCAGGCAGCAAAAAAACAAACTCAACAGGTCAGGCAGCGTCTGCGGAGGCAGAGGGATGGTCGACATTTCAGGTCGAGACCCTGCTTCAGGACTGAGAGTGTAGAGGGGAGATAGGCAGTATAAAGAGGTGAGAGGTGGTGGTGGTGGGGGGGGGGGTGGTGAGATAGTGGCTGGTAGGCGATAGGTGGAACCAGGTGAGGTGGGGGGGATGATGGGGAGGTGGAGCCGGGCGGGGGGAGTGAAGAGGGAAGGTCGAGACAGAGGCTGGAAGGTGATGAGGGAACCAAATATGGGAGGGGTGATGAAGTCGGGTGGGGGAGGGTAATGAGTCTGGGTAACGGCGGGTGGGGGGGGGAGGTGGGCACGGAGGGGTAGATGGACAAGGTGAACAAAGTGAGAGAGACCCTGGGTAGACTGGTGGGAGTGGGAAAGGGGCACAGCAAACAGATGGGGCCCTGGACATCTTGCCTGCAATGTTACGTATAGGTCTGGTTTTCCCACCGCAGGAAGATATACTCATGACTGGAGGAGACCAGCAGCAGGTTCATCACATTAGTTCCTGGGATGGGCAACTTGTTAAGCAGATGGGGCCTGCGCTCTTGAGCTTAAAAAAATGAGGGGTGATCCCTTTGGGATATACAAAATTCAGATAGGACTTGAGAAACAAAGGACTACGGATCACTGCCCTGCTTTTCCCTCCTATATATCGGGCTTCCCCTTTTCCTATCTTCAGTCCTGAAGAAGGGTCCTGGCCCAAAACATTGACCGCCTGCTTTTCTCCACGGATGCTGCCTGGCCTGCTGAGTTCCTCCAGCATCACCGTGTTTTTCATTCAGATAGGACAATGTGATAGGTGCGGAGATCATGTCTCCCCTGGCTAGATCCCCTGGCAGGGGTCACAGACTCCAACTGAGGGATGGGCCATACAGGACAGAGATGAAGACACAGAGGGTGGTGGGTATGGGGAACGAGCTGCCAGAGGAAGTGTATAGGGTATAGGTATAGGTATAGGTACAATATTTTAACAACGTTTGGACAAGTACGTGGATAGGAGAGGTTTAGAGGGATACAGGCCAAATGCAGGCGAACGGGACCAGCTCAGGTAAGCACCTTGGTCGGCATGGATGAGTTGGGCCTGTTGCTGTGCTGTATAATTCTATGAAAAGAAAATTCTTCACCCAGAGGATGGTAGAACTTTGGAATTCTTTACCCGAAAGGCCCAGTCACTGACTAGGTTCAAGAAAGGGATTAATACAGTTTTAGTTTTAAAGAAATGTAGGGATTTAGTTGGTACAAGAACGTGGTGCCAAGGTAAAAGAGCAGTCATGATTTTATTGAATAGAGGATCAGGCACAAAGTGCCAAATGGCCTGTACATGCTTCTGTCTCTGATGTTTCTTACGTCCATGTTCATACATGTATACACACACACACACACACACACACACACACACACACACACACACACACACACACACACACACACACACACACACACACACACACACACACAAACCATGCACAAGCTCACAACCACTTTTCCCTCACCGGCAGACACCTCTCCAGCTGATCTCACTGCCTCCCACTTCTGATCACCTCACACAGCTTGACCATCATCACACAGTAAGTCTGAACCACACTATTAAGCCTTTCCAGAGCACTATTAGTCCAGTAACTGATGGAAGGTGTGTTGTTAATCGTCAAGTGTCAGACGTTGAGGGTCTTTTTATTTACTCATTCAGAGGATGTGAACATCCTCTGAATGTGGCAATGTTGGCATTTATTGTCTGTCTCTAATTTCCTCTGTGACCTGAGCAGGGTCTGGAGTCACATATTGTCCAGACAGGGGAAGATTTCTGTCCTCAAATGATATCCATGAACTGTAGAATCATGCATCTCCATAGCAACCCACCAGGCTCCCTGGGTATTCAGAGGCCCAGCTAAGCTGGATTTGAACGACCAGGGTTAAACTGTAAGCAGAGAGATGCAATTGATGGCCTGTCATCTGCTCCTTGTTGAACACAGTTTGTGAGCAGAGAGCCAGGCACTCAGGACTTTTTTAGACAACAGAAATGTTTCACACGTTAAATCATTTCCATAATTTATTCACATTTTATCTTTACTGATTGAGTGCACACAAAGCAAACGCAGGTAAACTCACTGGGACCACGAGCACAGAACTTAACCCTTCAGGAGCAGAAGGCAAGTGTGGGGATGAACCTTTTATTCCAAACATTCCTCTTTTGAAGACGTAATAGTTTCTGAAGAGCTTTTGTGAGACGATGAGTTTTATTACTGATACTGTTGTGTCTAATTCCCATTTGCCGGTTCATGGGGCTGGTACTCCATGTAGATCCTCTGGTGGGAGAACGCAAATCTCAGCGATTATGCCACCAGCATTCTCTGGAGTTACTTTTGTTACTCCTTTGATGGGAAGACTGCAGAGGCTCTTGGAAATATCGTGCCACCAAGTTGATGATCCCTTTGGACCCAAGAAAGTTGCTCCAGAATATGGGAAACCATTCACAGGAGGCCAGTTCCAGCCAGTTACTTTTGTAATCTTCAAATCTCCCAAAACATCCTGCAGACAATGAGGTGCTATTGAAATGCAGCAGTTGTTCTAATGAGGAAACTAGTGGCTGCTGGTGCGCAGCAAGTTCCCACAAATGGAAATTAAACCAGGGGGAAATGTTCTGATTAGGGATGTTGGCTTAAGGATAAATATTGCTCTAGGACACCAGAGTTAAATCCCTTTCTCATTCAGAATAGTGTTGTGGGATCATTTACCTTCCCCCAGGAAGTCAATGGAATTTTTATATTTCATATCAAAATATTCATAGAATTTATAATTATAATATTTATCTGATTGTATAATTTATATAACTCTGATCATTCCATATGGAAACTTGGACTTTAGGCAGTGCGTCAGTTCCTCATTATTGCCCGGGAATGTCCACCTTGGTTTTGGTGTCAGGACCGAGGCAGGCAGAAGCCACGGACACAGAGGTAGGAGCCCGAGGGATGGGATTTCTGCACGGGCCGTACCTTTATGGACAACTCTGGTGGTCTGCCTCAGTTGAACACGATTGGTCAGATTCGTGCCTGTTTGGGCGGTGAGTGGCAGCTGATTGGTTGGTGTGGAGAGTGGTGATGGGCTGGCCCTGAGGTGGTCCTATGGCAGTGTGAGGAGACCGACACAGTGTCGTCAGCTGCTGGGAAGGAGGTCAGGCTGGTGGGAGGTGCGAGGGTGGAACAGCGGAGGAAAGGACTTTTTCTCCAGGAGGATCCTTCCCTCGTCTTGGTGAAGGAAATTTTCCAGTTGACCTTGAATGTATGGAGGGAGCTGGGAGTGTGCAAGGGTGTGGGTCAGGGTCTGGGTGTGGAGGGAGGGGTGTGGGGTCAGGGTCAGGGTGTGGGTGTGGAGGGAGGGGTGTGGGGTCAGGGTCAGGGTGTGGAGGGAGGGGTGTGGGGTCAGGGTCAGGGTGTGGAGGGAGGGGTGTGGGGTCAGGGTCAGGATGTGGAGGGAGGGGTGTGGGTTCAGCGTCTGGGTGTGGAGGGAGGGGTGTAGGGTCAGGGTGTGGAGGGAGGGGTGTGGGGTCAGGGTCTAGAGGGAGTGGTGTGGGGTCAGGATGTGGATGGAGGGGTGTGGGGTCAGCGTCAGGGTGTGGAGGGAGGGGTGTGGGATCAGGGTGTGGAGGGAGGGGTGTGGGGTCAGGGTCAGGATGTGGAGGGAGGGGTGTGGGGTCAGGGTCAGGGTGTGGAGGGAGGGGTGTGGGGTCAGGGTCTGGGTGTGGAGGGAGGGGTGTGGGGTCAGGGTGTGGGATCAGGGTGTGGAGGGAGGGGTGTGGGGTCAGTGTCTGGGTGTGGAGGGAGGGGTGTGGGGTCAGGGTCAGGGTGTGGAGGGAGGGGTGTGGGGTCAGGGTCAGGGTGTGGAGGGAGGGGTGTGGTGTCAGGGTGTGGAAGGAGGGGTGTGGGATCAGGGTGTGGAGGGAGGGGTGTGGGGTCAGTGTCTGGGGGTGGAGGGAGGGGTGTGGGGTCAGGGTCAGGATGTGGAAGGAGGGGTGTGGGGTCAGGGTCTAGAGGGAGCGGTGTGGGGTCAGGATGTGGAGGGAGGAGTGTGGGGTCAGGGTCAGGGTGTGGAGGGAGGGTTGTGGGGTCAGGGTCAGGGTCAGGGTGTGGAGGGAGGGGTCTGTCTGTTTCCCGTCTGTCTGGCTGGAGCTGCATTCACTTTGCAAACCTTGAGGCCTGAAGTAGAGGAATGTGCAGGAAGGTTTGGGCAACTGAGCCCCTGCCATTTAACTGCTTCAGCCCCATTGAATCTGCCCCTCAGGCTAAGGATACAGATGTTCTTAACCAGACCAATCTGGGAAGCACAAGTGTGGGGGCATCACCAAAAACCCGAGCCAAGGGAGGGCTGCCCCGCCTGTGATAGTGCTCACAACTCTATGGAGGTAATTAGTTCTGCAGGCCGAAGTGCGGTGTTCGTTGGGTACCAAGCTCCCTTGCTCTGTTCCTTGAAGGTGAGTCATGTGTGTAGATCATAACCTTCCACTGAGTGTCCCTGATGCACTTCCCCTGATTGTCAAGTTACAGCAGTTGCTATGGAGCTGTATTAGAATGTCCCAAACTCTGGGCAGTTTGGAGTCAGAGCCCAGCTATTCTTCCAGAGTGTGCACTGGCACTATCCAGAGGGTTCACTGGAAATATCCCCTCTGTCAAAAATGTACAATTGTTTTTAAAATTACTTCAAAAATTGTTATAAAAACGTATTATCAGCAAACAATACTCCACATTTTTTGTTCACATGTTGGCATTGCGGTACCTAATCTACGGACACGCACGGCAACTGAGTTGCCCACGGATTTGCCTGAATATCACGGAGTGTGGAGAAAGACCCTCACTGCTGCACCAAATTGGAACATTTACTGTGACCGACTGTGGGTGATTAGGTAGCACGAATGCCCAACAAACAACTTGCATCTGGGGTGGCAAAGAACAACACTTCAACTCTGTGAAACACTGTATATGAGATTAAAATGATATTTACATCGTTTGTACACTTTTCAAACCTCTGTCACCAAGTTCTCGTGTGTTATTTAAACAATTCACATCGTGACAGAGATGAAGCATTTGACGTTCCAACAATATTTAGACTTTAATTTTGAAGGGATATAGTGTGAAAGAGACTGGAGTAACAACAGCTGATCTCCTGTTCTCGGAGCCCTGCGGGTGTGGAGAGAACTGACCTCTCAGTCAGAGCACACCACCAAAGAGTTCAGGGGACTGAGACAGCAGGGCTGGGTAACCCACTCCACAGGTCACCGGGGTCAGTATCTGAGGGTGCAGAGGATGGGAGTCACAGGGGGCAGTGTCTGTGCACAAATTCTCCTGGGTGGTAGGGACCAGAGTCCAACTGTGGTCGGGGGTCAGAAGGGCTGGTATTTGAGAATAGAAGGTGTTGGGGCTCACAGGGGTCAGTATCTGAGTGTGGAGGGGTCAGGGGTCAGTATCTGTGTGTGGAGGGGTCAGGGATCAAAAGGATCAGAAACTGAGGGTAGAAGAGCCAGAGGTTGCAGGGGTTCATATATGAGTGTAATTTGCAATGAGTTATCCTGGGCTCACAGGGGTCAATATTTGAATGTAGAAGGGTCATGGGTGATGGGGGTCAGTATCTGAGTGTGGAGGGGGCAGGGGTCAATATCTGAGTGTGGAGGGGTCAGGGGTCAATATCTGAGTGTGAGGGAACCACAGGGGTCAGCATCTGAGTGTGGAGGGGTCATAGGGGTCAGTATCTGAGTGTGAAAAGGTCACGGGTCAGTATCTGAGTGTGGAGGGGGCAGGGGTCAGTATCTGAGGGTGATGGGACCCCTGAGTTACTGGGGCAGATATCGGAATGTCCGGAGCCCAAGCCCTCCTTCTGTGATCCAGTATTTGTTCCACATTTAACACCCGTTTTGAGGCAGTGCAGATGTGTGTTTCTGTGTGGACAGCTGCCCGGATGAAGTGAGTGAGGCAGGAGGAGACAGAATGGGGACTGAGAGAAGGACAGAAAAGGGCTTTAGCTGGACATTCAGTGGAGAACTTTCTACCGAAGGGGTAGGAAGACCTTGAAATCATCTGAGCCCCTCCAGCCTTCGTTGGGAAAGCCTGCAGCTCCCGCACATCAAACTGTGTAACCGTCTCCCTGCTCACCCTTCCCACCACACAGGCTGCTGCAGGGCTGGACAAACTCAACCTCACGGCAGCCTCAGGCTTAATACGTGTCTGGCCCAGCCTTTCAGTGGATGACCTCCGCTGACCTTCACAAGCCCTTGGAAATGGAAGCAAAGCTCAAAGAGTGGAGATTGGTCTTTCGCACAGAAATGACAAAACTGTCTCCTGCCCTGAAGATAGGGCACTGATCACCCCTTGAGGGTAGAAGGGCTGAAAGCCCCAGTATGGAAGCCACCCCTGCATTGCTCGGCTGTTCCTTGATCCGCCACATATTCTGCTTTCCCTCGGAGAATGCTGGAGATCTTATTGGAGATCTGGAGCAGTTCGATTTCCTGTCCTAAAACCACTGAGGTGCCACCAAACGATCTGCATCAGTCGGTGAAACCTCTGTCCCATCAGCGATGGATTGAGACCAGAACCCAGAGTCACAGATGGACCAAGGCTTGAGTCTGTCAAAGTCCCAGTGCCCGGGGTCCTCAGTCTTGCAACGGGGTGGTTGCCAGTTGATAAGGGTGACCCTGGGAGGGGGCAGGGTTGGCCTATGAAGATTCCACCTTGAGATTCAGGAGCAGGAGAGCCGTCCAGGAGGAGGGGCCCAGGATGGGAGGGGGTTTAGACATGGGTCTGCATCCGCCTCTGCAGTGGCCGCGTTAAGTCTGAGTTCTGGGAGGACGAGTGGGAGTAGTGGGACGAGGCGGACGCCTTGCTGGCCTCGTCGAATTGGACGGAGCTGTCCTGCTTGCTGTTGCTGCTGATGCTGCTGTCGCACTGGTTGTCGAGGAAGGAGTTGCTGTCGCTGATGGAGCCCCGCTGGTACTCCCGCTCGCACAGCTCTATGGAGCTGCTGCCATTGCCCAGCACGAAGCGCTGCCCATACTCGTACATGCGGTTGGCGGCGCTCAGCTGCGTGTAGAGGGTGGAGAAGGACATGCCCGTGGGCACCCGCTGCTTCACCGACGGTCTCTGGTCAGGTGCGCAGCCCACGGTGCCGGTTCCCGCAGCTGGCCTGAGCTCTGGGAAGGTGTGGACGCTGTAGTAACCATTGGTGGGATCCTGTGGGGCAAAGGTTTGGACAGCTGGTTGGTTCGGTGTACACCTTGTACATCTCTTCAGCACATAAAATCTATTTTATAAAGATGTGCAGGAACGGACAACCATACAAGGCCAGTGGTACTGATGGGCATTGGCAAAACAGCCAGCTCTCAGCACTAGAGCCAGTTCAGCTGATGTGTGGTTGGTGCGGAGAAGCAGTGCACATTCATAGAACATGGAACACTACAGCACAGTACAGGACCTTTGGCCCACAATATTGTGCCGACATTTTATCCTGCTCTAAGATCTATCGAACCCTTCCCTCCCACATAACCCCCTATTTTTCTGTCATTCATGTGTCTATCTAAGAGTCTCTTAAATGTCCCTAATGTATCTGTCCCCACAAACCGTGCAGGCAGTGTGTTCCACACACCCACCACTCTTTGTGTGAAAAGCTTACCCCTGACATCCTCCTTATACCTTCCTCCAATCACCTTAAAATTATGCCCCCTTGTGTTAGCCATTGTTGCACTGGAAAAAAGTCTCTGACTGTCCACTCGATCTATGCCTCTTATCATCTTGTACACCTCTATCAAGTCACCTCTCATCCTCCTTCTATCCAAAGAGAAAAGCCCTAGCTCAATCAACCTACCCTCATAAGACATGCTCTCCAATCCCGGCAGCATCCTGGTAAATCTCCTCTCTAAAGCTTCCACATCCTTCCTATAATGAGGCGACCAGAACTGGACACAATACTCCAAGTGTAGTCTGACTAGAGTTCTATAGAGCTGCAACATCACCTCACGGCTCTTGAACTCAATACCCCAACTAATGAAGGCCAACACTCCACACGCCTTCCTTATTTATCTTGCATTTACATTGCTCCTTTGGACAGCGTAGGTTGTCCCAAATTGCGCCACAGCCAGCAAAGCACTTCTCCGGTGCAGTTGGTGTTGTAATTTGGCAATGCGCAGCGGCCATTCTGTGCACTGGCAGATGCCACAACCTCCAGTGGGAGAATGACCAGGTAATCGCCTTTTTCCCCCTCGATCCTCTGCTCTCATTCATTTCCTTCTGTTTACACCTCCTCCAGACAACTCAGCCTGACTGACAAGTCTTCCCCCACACTCTCTCCGCCAGCACCAACCCCCTTTGTGCTCTTCAGTCTCTCTCGCTCCCCACCCTATCACAGACATTCCCTCTCAGTGTCCACCCCTCCCCCTTCTCTTAAAACACGTTTGATTTCTAACTTTCCTTAGCTGTGACGCGAGGTCATCGGCCTGAAACGTTAACTCTGTGCCTCTTCCCCCAGACGCTGACTGACCCGATGAGTATTTCTCGCATTTTCTGTTTTTATTTCAGGTTTCTAGCATCGACAGCTTCTTGTTTTTCAATGATCAGATACTCTTCTGATTGTATTTTGTGAAGATACTGGGGGTGCTTTCAAAACCATGCAGTGGCCTGGGTTTTAAAGGGGGAGTTGAGAAGCTCCTATGTAGCCTTTGTTGACCCCTTTCGCTCCTCCTGTGCTGCTTGACCCTGACTCAACCTGTGATCTCACACAAACTGACATTTCTCTGTCTTCTGCTCATGTCATTAGAACAGATTGTCTTGTCATCATCTCATCACTGCTTGTGGGATCTTGCTGCGCATCAGTTTCCTGCATTACAATGGTGACTGCACTTTAAAAATTTAATTGGGTAGATTGCAGAGCTGTTGGCACAATGGAAGGTGCTTTATAAGTACACTCTCTCCTCCCCCAATCTTTTTAAAATCTCTTTTTAAGATCATTGGACCTTAATTTGTAGGTGTATCAAGGAGAAAGGAGATGAGGTAGATAAATGATCTGTGGAACAGATCAGCCTTTAATAGCAGCATTTAAAAGATACTTGGACAGGTGCATGGATGGGAAAGGTTTAGAATGTTGTGGGCCAAATGTGGGCAAATGGGACCAGCTTGGATGGGCATCTTGGTCAGCATGGTCCAGTTGGGCTGAAGGGCTTGTTTCCCTGTAGTATGACCCTATGACTGGTAGAACAGGCTAAAAGGGCTGAATGGTCTTCTGTTTCCGCGCTTGTTTTCACTCTTTCACTCACCACAATAGAGGACCTTTCTGATGACACTTGAGGGGCTCAGGACCAACCAGCAACGCTCAAGGAGCAACATTGTGAGCTGACGGTGTAAAGGGTCCAGGGTCTATTCATGTGTGGGTCAGGGTGAGGACTGTCCCAGAGACAGCCGGAGGTTCCCATGAGCAGAATGTTCAAAACCAGGGAAATTGGGGCAAAAAAATACAAGGGGATAAGAGGAAACACTATGTTGTGCAGAAAGAAGGAAAGAGCTTGAAGCATCATCAGAAGGGCTGGTGGAAACAGCACCGGTGCTTTCTGAAGTGCATGAAAGTAAATCATGTGCATGGTGGGGGTGAAAAGCAGAGGAATGGGACTAAAGGATAGTTCCACTACAGCTAGCACAGTGGGCTGAATGGTCTCCTTTACTGTAGAAGATTCAATGATCCTATCCCTGAAATCTCACATCAAGTCCCTGAACCATTTCAGCTTCCCTACATCTGAGGCAGTTGTCCAATGGCCCAGCCGGAGGTCACAACGGTGGATCAACAAACAATCTGCCGGAGGAGCTCAATGGGGTCGAGCAGCGTCTGTGGGAGATATGGAACTGTCGACGACAACAATTCCTTTTCCCCCACAGACGCTGCTCGACCCATTGAGTTCCTCCAGCAGATTGTTTGTTGCTCTAGATTCCAAGATCTGCAGTCTCTTGTGTCTCCAAGATAGAGTGGAGAACCAAAAATACTTAAGATCTTTGAACCTTGATGTGCTGATATTCCTTCTCTTCTTCCTTGAGGACTTCCAGCTGTTTCAGCACGGGGTCCTGCTCAAACTCTCCCCGGTTAATCTGTAAACAACAAACAATCGTCACCTTCATCCCCTTTTACATTCCCCCCACAACACATTCATGTTCCAACACTTTCGACTGAAGGATATGTTCCCAATTGTGGTCAAACAGTGAGAGAATCGATAGCCAGTGTAGTAGCCTGCCTGGTACTATCTCCTGCAGATGAAGCCGCACAGTAGAGCAGCAGGTAGTGCTGCTGAGGCACAGCTCCTGCACATTGGTTTTGACCATAACCTCAGCTGCTGTCCTTCCTGTGACCACCTGGGTTTCTCCCGGGTGATCTGATTTCCTCCCACAGCTCAAAGACGTGCTGGTGGTTAAGTTAATTGGCTGCTGTAAATTACTCCTAGTGTAGGTGGGCGGCAGGAGAATTAGGGTGGAGCTGGGGGTCCAGAAGATAGAGCATTGGAGGAACTTCAGCCTTGCACCTGTCCAAACAAGTACCAGGCTCCTGCAGTCTATGTGGACAAGAGCAGAGAGAGTGAACAAACTGACCACAGCATCCATGGCACGGGGCCCATTCGTGTTAGGGAAGTGACAAAGGAATGTGGTGGTGATATGGGAGACTATAGTTAGGGGAACAGATCTCTTCAACTGAGTGTGAGTACCAAAGGCTATGTTGACTGCCCAGTGGCAGTGTTAGGGGCATCTTGCCAAGGTTGGAGAGGAATTTGGAGTGAAGGGAGAGGACCAGTTGTCACGGTCCACATGGGAACGAATGACATAGCTAGGGGACCCCCCAAGACAGGTTCTGCTGAAGGAGTATGAGCAGCTGAGTTCAAATTAAAATGGCACAACCACAAAGGTGATAATATCTGGATTACTACATGAGCAACATGCAAATTGGCAGAGGGTAAATGTGATCAGTGAACTGAATGCATTGTTCAAAGACTGGTGTGTGAGAAATGGGTTTCATTTCAGGGGCACTGACACAAGTACTGAGGGAAGAAGGAGAGGCTTCACTAAAGTCGAGCTGGGACCAGTGTCCTAGTGAATCAAATAACTGGGGCTGTAGATAAGGCTCTAAACTTAGTAGTGGAGGGGAGAGTTTCGGTCAGGGGAAGAATTGGAGAGTTAAAGAGAGGGGACATGGTGACAGTGCAAAGTATGAAATGGGTAATGACAGCCAGAGGGTGTCAGGGAGGGGCCATACAACACAAGAGGAGCCTTCCACTCCCAACCAGAGCAGGGAAAATGGTAAACAATCAAAAGTGAAGGTTTCTTATCTGAATGCACGCAGGTGGGTGAATTAATGACGTCAATGGAAGAAAATGGGTACAATTCAAAAGCCGTGACTGTGACATGATTTCAGTGTGAATGAGATTGGGAATGAAATATTCCCAATTTAATCTGTAGAAGGGATACAGAAAGGAGGTGGGATAGTCTTGCATGTATTTGTTAAAGGAAAATCATGTCTATTCAACCTGATAGAGTTTTTCGTTGAAGTAGCAGAAAGGGATGATGAGAAAACATGGTTAATGTGGTGCATGTGGACACGAGTTTGATCAGGGGTTACATGGTAGATTTGTCATCAAGGTTGAGACCCATTGATTTAAACGGGCAGGAGCAGTATGGATAGAAAACTGGCTGGATAATGGGAAACTGTAATGTGTGGATTGGAGGGATGTGTACCGTGGACTTCCCCAGGAGTTGCTACTGGGACCACTGTTTTGTGTAACTTTGGTCGGGTCCACAGGGTAGAATTTCCAGATTTGCAGATGGTTTAAAGCTTGGACATGTTAGACTTTGAAGGGGAGAGTAATGCAAACATATGTATGAACAAATGAATACAGGAACAACTGATCACTCAGTACCTTAAGGCTACTCCTCCATTTAATAAGATGGTGGCTGATCCGATCGTAACTTGAACTCAACATTCCCATCTAACCCAGTTTATCAAAAATCTACCTGTCTTAAAAATATTCAAAGACTCTGTCTCTTAATCAGATCGACACAGATATGTTGACAGAACAGATAGGTAGACAGATCATGGAAAGATGTAAAACCAACAGGGTTGTCATAGTGGGTGACTTTAACTTCCCCAGTATTGACTGGGACTTCCTCAGTGCAAGATGCTTATATGGCGCAACATTAGTTGGGTGCATCCGAGAGGTTTTCTTGAAACAGTATGTGGATAGTCCAACTAGAGGAGGGTCCATACCGGATCTTGTTTTGGGAAATAAGCCTGGCCATTCAGTGGGAGAGCATTTTGGGAACAGTGATTACAACTCCTTAAGTTTTAAGATAGTTATGAATAAGGATATGTCTGGACCTTGGGAGAAAGTACTAAACTGGGGAGGGAAAATTAGAACATTATTATGCAGGAGTGAGGGAGAGTAAATTGGGAGCAGCTGTTATTGGGCAAGTCCACATCTGACATATGGGAATTGCTTAAAGACCAGCTGAATAGAGTTCAGGACCGGCATGTTCCAGTAAAGAGGAAAGGCAAGATTGGCAAGGTAGTGAAACTTTGAATGATGAGGGAGGTTGTAAATTTAGTCAAAAAGATAAAGGAAGCACATGTAAGGTTTAGGAAGCTGAAATCGGACAGTGCCTTTGAGGAATATAAAGAAATCAGGAAAGAACTCAATCAGGGAATGAAGAGGGCCAATTGGGCAAGTCCTTGGCAAGAAGGATTAAAGAGAATTCAAGGCATTTTATACATGTATTAAAAACAAGAGGATAACTAGGGAGAGGGTAGGACCACTCAAGGATAAAGGAGAGAATTTATGCTCAGAGTCAGAAGATGTGGGTGAGATACTAGACGAGTACCTTACATCGTTATTCACCAAGGAAGGACATGGGGGATAGTGAGATCAGTGTCGGGTATACTAATATGCCAGGGTATTTTGACATCAAGGAAGAGGTGGTGCTGGGTCTCTTGACGAGCATTAAGGTGGATGAGTCCACGGATCGTGATGGGATCTATCTCAGACTATTGAGAGTGGCAAGAGAGGAGATCGCTGGGGCCTTGACGAAGATCTTTGTATCCTCACTGGCAACAGGTGAGGTCCCAGAGGACTGGAGAGTAGCCAATAGATTCTTGGAAAGCATTACCCACATTAAGGTGAATTATGCACTGAGGTGACTGGGCTAATTTCCTGAAGGGCAAGACGTCATCTGGATATTATTACTAGCATGTTCTATCCCAAGTTAGATCGCTGTTATGCACAATTTGTACCTGAAAAATAGATGCTCGCAGATCCAATTTCTAGGCTGCACAGAGTATACTGTGGACTCTGCGCTCACACAGAGTGTACTGTGAGATTGTACACAGACTGAAGGTACTGTGGATTCTTATTGTATTGCGGGACTGTGAGTGTGTACTGTGGAACTGTATGTAATGTAGGACGATGCTCGCTTTGTGTGTACTTGCTCTGAACATTGTGTGCTTACACTGTGCACTGTGGGACTTGGTGGACAAACATCTACAGCTGCTGGAAGTTTATCAACTCAGTGAAAGACGCACTTTTGTCTGCCTGAAACTCGTTGGTCTTGCATTGTAAGGAGGTGTTTGCAGCAAATGCTGTTGAGTGGCACATTCCAGGATGCAGGAATGCTGAGGGACACACTGAAGCTCAGTGCAGCCACTGCAAAGGCCCTGTGGGGAAGGACCACAGTCTGGGGCCCTGCTGCCACTGGACACAGAGGCGTTGGGAGCTGCAGAACAGCTGCTTACACACTTAAGACCATAAGACACAGGAGCAGAGTTCGGCCCATCGAATCTGCTTCGTTATTCGCTCACGGCTGATTTATTTTTCCCTCTCAACCCCGTTCTTCTGCCTTCTCCCCGTAACCTTTGACGCCCTCACTAATCAAGAACATATCAACCTCTGCTTTAAATATTCTCAATGACTTGGCCTCCACAGCCAATGACAGTTTTGGTCCCATTGGAAAGGATATTCTAAGATCAGAGGCAGGTCAGAAGAACTTCACTCGAACAATTCCTAGGATGAGACGGCTGTCCCGTCACGAATGGCTAAAATAATCTGGACATTTTCTCTGGAGTTTTGAAGACTGAGCGGTGATCTTATTGAAACATAACATCCTGAGATGTTTCCATGAGTGGGAGAATCTCAAATGAGAGGGCATAGTTACAAGACAGGGGGGCCATCATTTAAAACTGAGGTGCATAGGAATTTCTTCTTGCAGAAGATGGTGAATCTCTGGAATTCTGTAACCCAGCAGCGAGATCACTGGGGGTACTTAAAGGGGAGACAGGTACATTTTTGAAAGATCCGTGTTTTGGAGGTCTATCTGGAAGTGACATAGTTGAGGCCTGGGGCAGATCAGCCAGGCTCATATTGAATGGTGAAGCAGTCCTGAGGAGCCAGGGGCCTTCTCCTGCTCCTATTGTCTTGTGTGCAGGCAGTGTATCACACTAAAGCAGCAGTAGGAATCAAGGATGAGTGGTCTGCTCCACTCTGTATCATGAGGACCGCTATCCTGACAGAGAACAGTGAGCTCAACACATAAGGGGGTGATACCTGGAACAGGTGCCCATGGAGATCAAGTTACCTGATGCATACGGCACCATTGACCCATCCAGGCACAGGGTTGTGAGGAGATTGGAAACAGGGAGATGCCGAACTCACCATTACATTTTGAATCGCAGCCTGGTCTCCTGGCTGCTGGGCTCCATTGTGGACAATCTCTACACGGATCTCATTCTTGGCAGAAACATCACCTTTAACATCTGGAAAACAGCCACAGCATACAAGTCAAACACCCCTCACTTGAACCTTTACACCTTCAATACACACGACACTACAGAGGGTATAAAGGGTGAGCTGTTGTCTGGGCAAATCAGCCTCTGGCTTTTCCACCAGGACAGAGCTTCCTGCCCTCCCATATCACACGGCCTGCACACTGATGAGGATTCCCATCCATCATTTTACCTCCATGGTCACTCTTTATACTGACCATAGTGTGGAGACGGGCTTCCCAATACTGATCTTGGGGCCTCTCTTTTAGCAGATACCTGTGCTGCTGCATTCTGTAGTTTCTTTTTCCTGAGTATCAGCTGTCCTGTACACCTCAGTGAGTTGGTCCAACATCGTGGGCATGTGCTGCATTGTCAGACTTCAGTTGAAATATTAAGCTTAGGCTCAGTTTGTCTGACCTGGACGATTGACGCTTCTGCTGGGGCACAGGTTCTCCAAGTGTGCTCACCAAACTTCCTCCCTCGACCAGAAAAAATACAGATCAACTAACCACCTGGGTACCTACTGCCATGGGCTCGTGCTGCGAGAGGGACTTGCAAAGGCACTGAACAAGTTTATTTTTCCATGTGACCCATCCTCGACTCTTCTACTAAAACAGCAGAGCACAAATTTCTCCAATCTTTTTGTGGAACTCTTGTCTTCCACATTTGGGGATCAGGTTGTAGAGTTTCTCTGAGGAACATCTAGGTTCAGCATGTCACTTTTCTGTCTTGTTGATCAGAACTGGCTGGAGTCCCCCTGTTGTTGACTGACAGAAGCAGATCTTGATTTGTTTGAGGGACAATCTTACCTGATGTCTCCCTCAGAAAGCTACCTGTTTGCTTTAACTGCCCAGGGCAATATTTGTATGAATGACCAATGTCTAGTCCTTTTGAAGACAACATCCTGGCCTCAAACTCTGGACAACCATCACCTTTGTGCTAAACTTTGTGTTCAGAACAAATTGCATATGTCAGACTGGGCATTCAGGAGCTGCTGAGAGCCAGTAGCAGCATCAGAGTTGCATTCCAATCAGTCACCTCCTGGTCCAGTACACCTCTTACTTTGCTGTTAGCATCAGACACACCATCAGCAGAGGTCCAACCCTGATTGAAAGGAAGAGCAGGCCAACAGCAGGAGTAGTCATCTCTAAACATGAAATGCCACAATACATGCACAGTAAACAGCAGGAGCAGTGGCTGAGAGAACTACCAATGGATCAGATCAAAGTTCTACAGTCCTGTACATAGGGTGTTAATTGGAACTGGAAAACTACACAACTAATGGCAGAGGAAGTTCCATAAACATCCCCATTGTCGACAAGGGTAAATCTAAAAACTATTTCCAATCATCTTTGGCCAAGAGTTCCAGGTGGATGATTGGTCTCAGCTCCATCCTGAAACCCCCAGATTTCTGCCAATGGTTTCACTCCCCATGATGTCAAGAAATGGCCGTGAGCCTGGGTACGGCTAAGGCTATGGGACCATACAGCAGCACTGAAGACCAGTGCTCCTGATCAGCTGCACCTCCAGCCAAGCTGTTCATTACAGTAACAATGTTGGCATCTATCTGACAATGTGGAAAATGGTCCAAGTATTTCCTGTCCAATAAAAATAGGATAAATCCACACATTCCATCTGTTTGCTCTTAATTGTTGCAAAGTGATGAACGAAGCTGTTGCTGGTTCTAGCAAGTGGCCCTTACTCACCAATTACCTGCTCATTGCTGCCTAGTTTGGGTTCCAGCAAGATCACTCAACCCCAGATCTTATCACAGCCTTGGTCTAAACAGGGACACTGTGAAAATGATTGAGCATCACTGACACTCAGGGAGCACACATCAGGTCCCCACGTTGGCGAGGTTCTAGTCACAGAGAGAAGGCTTTGTTCTTGCATTGCCGTGCAGTGTTTACCTTTGGGGAAAAGCAGTCCAGGGCACGCTGGAGGGGTGTGAGGGAGCAGCAAACAAAAAAAAATCAAGTAGTGTGAGGTTGGCAGAAGAGGGGGAGAACATGATGGGAGGGTTCAGAGATTTAGGGAGGGAGTTCCAGTGTCTCAGAAACTGAAAAGTGAACAAAAAACAAGAAAAAACTGCAGAAGGTCAGAGGCCAAGGGATCCAAGGAAGCTTGGCTGTGTGGATTAGGAATTGGCTTGCCTGTAGAAAGCAGACGGTTGTGGTGGAGGGAGTGCCCTCGGAGTGGAGGGCAATGACTAGCGGTGTCCCCCAGGGATCGGTTCTGGGACCTCTACTTTTTGTGATATTTATAGATGACTTAGATGAGGGGGTGGAAGGCTGGGTTAGTAAGTTTGCAGACAACACTAAGATCGGCGGTGTTGTGGATAGTGTGGAGGGCCGTGGGAGCTTACAGGGGGATATTGATAGGATGCAGAGCTGGGCTGACAAGTGGCAGATGGAGTTCAATCTGGAGAAGTGTGAGGTGGTACACTTTGGAAGGACAAACTTCAGGGCAGAGTACAGGGTAAATGGCAAGGTACTTGGCAGTGTAGAGGAGCAGAGGGATCTGGGGGTTCATATTCACAGTTCACTGAAAGTTGCCTCACAGGTGGATAGAGCAGTTAAGAAGGCCTATGGGATGTTAGCTTTCATAAATTGTGGGATTGAGTTTAAGAGCCGCGAAGTGATGATGCAGCTTTACAAAACTAGTTAGACCACACCTAGAGTACTGTGTTCAGTTCTGGTTGCTGCATTATAGGAAGGATGTGGAGGCATTGGAGAGGGTGCAGAGGAGATTTACCAGGATGCTGCCTGGATTAGAGTGTATGGATTATGAGGAAAGGCTTAAGGTGCTAGGGCTTTATTCACTGGAAAGGAGGAGAATGAGAGGAGACATGATAGAGGTATATAAAATATTGAGAGGAATAGATAGAGTACCATACCATAGAACCATAGAACCATACAGCACAAAACAGGCCCTTCGGCCCACCATGTTGTGCCGTCCATCCAACCACTCTATCTATTCCTCTCAGTATTTTATATACCTCTATATACCTCTGTAGACAGCCAGCGCCTCCTTCCCAGGGCACCAATGCTCAAGACGAGAGGTCATGGCTTTAAGGTTATGGGTGGGAGGTTCAGGGGAGATGTCAGGGGGAGGTTTTTCACCCAGAGAGTGGTTGGTGCATGGAATGCGCTGCCTGGGGTGGTGGTGGAGGCAGATACATTGGACAGGTTCAAGAGTTTGTTGGATAGGCATATGGAGGAATGTGAGATAGAGGGATATGCGGGAGGAAAGGGTTAGATAGTGTGAGGGTGGTTTGATGGACGGCACAACATGGTGGGCCAAAGGGCCTGTTTTGTGCTGTATGGTTCTATGGTTCTATGGGAGATAATACACAGTGTGCAGACAAAGGGGCATAACTGCCCTTCAATAGCTACATTAATCCACAGAAGCTCCCTCTGTTCCACCCTTTGCCCTCTCCCACCTCCACCGCTACCTAAATTAACTTGTTTTCCCTCTCTCATTTCTGACCAAGGGTCTCATTCCTGAAACGTTGACTGATTCTCTCTCCACAGATGCTGCCCGACTTGCTGAGGTTTCCCAGCATTCTTTGTCTTTGAACACTGCCAATGGTGAGGCAAAAGTAAAGAATTCTATAAGAATCTACAGGCAGAGATCTCAATCTCAAACAGACGGCCTCAGACAAATGCATCTGTCCTACAGTTAGAAGATTCATTAACAACACTCCATTCATTGCAGTGCAATAGTCATCCATGCTGTACAGTGACTGACTCTCACATAGGTTGCTTATTCCACCCACTGTATGTTTTATGGATGTTGTCACTGTGCTTCACTGCAGTTGATCTACGGGCTGTTCCCTGGGACACACACCGTGACAGACATCAAGTGCTGCTGGAAGATCATCAACTCGATGAACAGTAATACAGTATGAACAGTATGAACCCTATGAACAGTAATACAGTGACATGGATGGAATCTGGTGATGCTGTCCGAGGGTTAGGCATTAGCTAGGATGCTGGGAAGAATTCCATAGCTTCTCTGAACACTGCTGGGGGATCTTTTACATTTAACTGTGAGGAATGTATGGGGAAATGGTGCTCTGAGAGCCAGCATAGACTTGTTGGGCCAAACAGCCTCTTTCTTGGTTGTGAGGAAATGTGAAATATAAATATGAGGTAAAGCCTGACAAATAGAACTTCAGACGGTTCAGCTCTCCCTCAGCACTGCAATCGAGTATCTTTCTGAATTTCGTCTCAATCCCTGGGCTGCGCCTTGAACCTGTCACCTACTGACTCTGGGAGGAGAGCGCTTCCACGTGATCCACGTATCACGCTTGTCAATTTCACTTGCTCCTCCTCATAGAATCATAGGAAAGTACAGCATGGAACAACTCCTCCACACCGACCAGTGGACACTCTTCTGTATTAGTCCCATCACCTAGTACTTGGTCCACAGCCCTCTATGCATTGAGTATACAAGTTAGGAAGTCATATTGTAGCTGTATAAAACCTTGGCTAGGCCACATTTGGAGTAATGTGTACAAATCTGGTCGCCGCTTTATAGGAAGGATATAGAAGCTTTGAAGAGGCTGCAGAAGAGGTTCAGCAGGATGTTGCCTGGATTAGAGAGTATTAGGTATAAGGAGAGGTTGGACAAACTTGGATTGTTTTCTCTGCAGCATCAGAAGCTGAGGGACGAGCAGATAGAAGTTTATAAAATTACGAGAGGGATGGATAGAGCAGACAGAGTGTAAATGTCAAATACTAGAGGGCATGGCTTTAAGGTGAGAGGGGAAGGTTTAAAGGAGATGCATTGGGGTAACCTTTTTCAACAGAGAGCGGTAGGTGCCTGGAACGGGCTGCCAGGAGAGCTGGTGGAAGCGGATACGGTAGTGATGTTTAAGAGGCATTTAGACAGGCACCTGAACATGCTGGGAATGGAGGGATACGGATCACATGCAGGCAGATGAGATTAGTTTAATTTGGTGTCATGGTCGGCACAGACATCGTGGACTGAAGGGCCTGTTCCTGTGCTGTACTGTTCTATGTTCTATGTTCCATGGTCCATGCCTGCATTCCTGGTACTTACCACTCTCTGGGTACAGGGCCCTCCTCATATCCTCTCTGCATCTCATCCCCATTAATCATATGTCTTCTAGCTTTATCTGCTTCTAAACGGGGAAAAGTTTCCTGCAGTCTCCCCTATCTCTACCCCTCATACACCTCAGTCATGTCCCCGTTAGCCTCCTCTGCTCCAGGGAGAAAAGACCTAGCTCCTCTGGTCTCCTCAGGAATCCCCAAACGTGCAGCTAATCCTGTGCTGCCTAGCCATGTGTGTGTGTGTGTGTGTGTGTGCGTGTGCGTGCGTGCGTGCGCGCGTGCGTGCGTGCGTGCGCGCGCACGCATACAGTGTGAGGGTTTCCTCACCACACTGTGCAGGTAACACCACTGAAATTCAAAAGACAAAAGGCAGTGTGGCGGAAATCGACCCATCTGCTCCGCAGCGATCTCTCTGTTGTTGACTCTGGTGGGCAGCAGAAGCCTCCTGTGTGGTCTTGGGAAGCATAGGCAAAGGGCAGATGGAGGTTGGCCCAGTGGCCAGCTCTAGCCCCCCACCCCAGGCAGGTCCTAGTGAGGGAGGTGAATGGGTTAGGAGACCAAGCAAGGGTTGGCAGAAACAGGAGGAGCACATCCTCACTGCTTGGCTCCAAACTATGAAGAACCTTTCAAAAAACATAGCTCTCTGGAGGCACCCTCCAGCGTGTGCTGATGACTGGTTAGGTTGTACGGAAATCATGTGATCAGTGCCATCAGATACCTGGTGGTGAGGATGGATGGTAAGTCATTGTCATGGAGTGGTACGGCATGGAAACAGGCCCTTCAGCCCACTGTGTCCATGCTGACCATCATGCACCTACCGTCTTTTTTACACTAATCGTTTTATTCTCCCCACAGTCCCATTAGATTCCACCCCCTTTCTCCCCCCCCCCCAAACATCCTCCCAAGGTGTTATCACTCACTATACAAAAGGAGCAATTTACAGTGGCCAATTAACCTGCCATCCTGAAGATTTTTGGGGTGTGGGAGGAAACTGGAGCAGCCGGAGGAAACCCATGCGTTCACAGGGAGAACGTGCAAACTCCACACAGACAGGGCAGGAGGTCAGGATTGAACCGGGGTTGCTGGAGCTGTGAGACAGCAGTTCCACTGTGCCTCATATCATCCCATTTACTCTCTTTTCTTGCAGCGTTTCCTTAATCTGATACGCTGCAGTGTACAGCACAACGTCTGGGTGAGAGCTGGACTAGACCGCCACGCACTATTTCAGGGGCCACATGTTGCTGTTACACACTCCGTTTGTTTTGGAACATGCTAATTCACAGGGCAGTAAATTAATAAACATGCAGATTTAACAAGCACTCTTCATATTCACTGACATAGCTTTTATCAATGCTCAGTGGAATCTTTAATGCTGTTCACACAGTCATCTGTGGCCCAAAGTGTCTCCACACATATTCTCATCCACCGCACTCCAGCCAATTAGTGTACATTTCAAAGGGTTTAAATACTGATTGACTGGGACTGCCTGAATTTACTTTGATTGCGATTCTTAGCTGGAATGCTCTGGGCAATCCAGTTTTTATGCAGGCTGTCTAGAAATGAGTAAAATATCTGCTGAATTTATGCTCCAATGTTAATGGAGTGTTTTGTAAAAATTGTCTTAAAATGCTCCTGAAGGAAATCAACTTTAATGACCGCATGTTCATGGTGGATATACTTGTTAATGGTTCTCAGTAAATTCCCAAGGCTTGGAGTGTTAATGGACAAGATACATTTGGCTCCTGAGCTAGTGTTGGAGCAATGGAACAGCATGGTGCACAGAGGCAGCCAAAGCAGAACAGACCAGGGAAGCAGAGACAAAAGTGGAAAGGACTGAGCAGAAAACAATACACTGATCTTATCTGACACTTCTCCACCAACAGCAACAGACACATACAAATGTGCCGCCTCCTACTGAGAACAAGGACCAATATACCTTTAAGTTCCCTTCCAAGTCACAAATTATCCTGTAGGTTTAAACCTGGTGACCCAAAGGGGCAGTGATACATTTCCATACTGTCAGTCCTTCACCATTGCTGAGTCTAAATTTTGGTACTCCACAATTTAAGGTACAAAAAAACATACCAAACCTCATTTTAAGAGTCTCTTCACCAGAAAGATCACAGTGGTTCAAGAAGCAGATCATTGCCAAATTCTCAGGGGAAGCTAGGAATGTGTAGTCAATGTTGGCCTTGCCAGTGACACTTATGAAAAATTAATTAATGAAAATGTTTTCTGAGTTAATGGGAGAAATTTTCAGCTGCGCTCTAAATTCAGTTGTAAGTTGCCTGGAAATGATGCAAATCCCGCATGGAGTTCAGCCTCAAAGCACTCAGTTCTCTAGTTTGGGCTCATTTAAGTAATGTGCCTGGCCACGCAATACAAGCCAACTGGAGATTAGGGGCCTCATTCACAGAAAGTAATCCTGAAGTCCCGTCTCTGTACACCCCACAAACCATCGCACATCTGACTGCATCATGAGGCTACACTACTCCATCTTATTGGGGGGTTGATTTGATTGTTTTCATCACACTTCGTGTGAAGAAGAGCTTCCCGTTACCACCTATCACTTGTTTAAAAGCCGTGACCCTGACTTCACACTTCACACTCCACATTGTTCTCCATCTTGTACGTCTCCACAGAAAAACCTTTATCTCCTTTCGAAGCTGAGAGACCCAGGGTTGCCCTGTCTTTCCTCATCACCAAGATGCCTACAAATGGGGATTAGTCTTGTGAACAGCTCCCAAAACTGAAATGCCTGGAAGCAGACAACCTGATGAAGGAGTGGTGCACTTTGATCATGGTTTTACCATTATTGTACCTGTGGATTTGGTTCAGTCAGTAACATTGCATTGACCTTGTTCATTGTTGGTCAGTTTGAGCTCCAAGTTTACTAAATCTTCTCTCTACTTGAGTCCAGGTTATTTTAACGTCATTATGAGGTGCGTACATGGCCTGCTCTTCCTTTCCACCTGTACTTGTCTACTAACTGTCTGGGATAAATTTAATTTGTCATTAAACTTGCCACTTGCATATTTAGTGCAAAAGTCCCTGATTTTCGACTGAGCCTGCACCAATTCCCCCAGCTCCCCTAGTCTGATAGCATCCACGTATCAGACCAACTTGCATTGTGTTGTTAGATCCAAAATGCCATTCAAGTGATTCAGTTACAGATTCCCAGTACACCCTGTTCAATTTCTCCTCACCCTCACCATGACCTGACTATAACTCTGCCAATATGCTGCCATTGTTTTAGCTCATTGCATCAATTTTTCATCTGCTTCCCCGAAGCCTGGATTCTAACTGACCTCTTTTGTGTGGGATATTCTGAGACCTTCTGAAGGCCTGGGTGTAACACATTGTCCAACTTACCAGGGTCCATAGGAGAGATGCACATTAATGAAAAATAAACAGATGAAGGGTCAACGAGTGAGTAACAACAGCATGATTTACCTCCTCATCTTAGAGATACAGTCCACTGTCAAAGTCTCTGCTACTGGAGACCAGTTGGCTTATTAAAATGCCCTGAAACTGGAAGCGCAGATTTGTGCTGGTGTACTAACAATAATCACTTCTCATTTTCAATATTCTTCCATCCTCACCAAGGCAAGGATCAGAATTCAAGCCATGCTCTGTTGCACCTACTTTCCCATCTGACTGGACCTGTCTGATTTTAAAAATGGTAAATATTTTCATGATGTCCCTTTGAGGGGCTCCCTCTGGTGTAGGACACTCATCCATGTGGATAATGGGAGCATTTGTAATGGGTTTTGATGGATTGAAAACAATGTCAAGGGATCAAACACTTTTTTACAAACATTCAATTTGATTTAAAGGGAAAGAATATTCTATTGGATCTTAAACATTACACAAGGATGAATGAGTTCACTCTACCGTTTCTCTGGTATTCTTGGTACTGCACTGTATTTAAGGATTTAAAGTTGTTTCTAGGTTTCCTTGTTTTCGAAAACCTCTTTTGGACTGAGCCTCCCTATCACTCCACTCTGTAGCCCTGTGAGACCTGTGCTCTCAAATTCTGCCCATTCAGCCCAGCCCAAAGCTTTGGAAACTCTCCAGCTCTCTACCTCTTTTTCTCCATTAAGACACTCTTTGAAGACATAACTTTTTGGCCAAGTGTTGATCACCTGCCCTAATACCTCCTCATACAGCTTGGTAGGGCAGGCACAGTAGTGTGGCGGTTAGCGTAATGTTTTACAGTGCCAGCGATCTGGGTTCAAATCTGGCCACTGTCTGTAAGGAGTTTGTACGTTCTCCCCATGTCTGCGTGGGTTTTCTCTGGCTGCTCCGGATTCCTCCCACCTTCCGAAGACGTACAGGTTAGGAAGTTGTGGGCATGCTATGTTGGTGCCGGAAGCGTGGCGACACTTGTGGGCTGCCCCCCAAAACACTCTACGCAAAAGATGCATTTCACTGTGTGTTTTGATGTACATGTGACTAATAAAGAAATCTTATCTTGTCTTATCTTTTGTTTGATAAAACTCCTGCAATGTTTGTCAGTTGCGGGGAGGGGCGGGCAGGGGGTGAGGGGGAAGGGGTCTTTTTCTTTGTTAAGGGCACCACATAAACAGGAGTTATTGTTGTTAGAATTGCTAATTACGGACAGATTGGAAGCAGTGCGTCGATCTCCCACTTCTTGCATTGTGAAGATGCTCTTTTCCTCATAATTCATTTCAAGGTTAGGGGCATTTCTTCCTTTGTGGAATAGGCCACCTTAACCAACGCAGACCCATGTTTGAAAGAGATGTGCCTAGCGGGTATATTGGTCAGGATTTGTAAATCCAAAGACCTGGTACAATGGACAATTTCACTTCTGTTTCTCCCTCTGAGCACGCCGTAGGCCTTACTAAAACAGCACATTTGCTCATGAGCTTCCTGGGGCTGCTTTCAAGTGTCAGAGAGTATTGTCATGTAGCAGTGTTTCACTGCTAGTACCCTCGACATATTGGAGTGAATATGAGGAGGTTTGAACATCCCACTGAACTACCTGCCTGGAGTTTATGCTTAAATTGTTCATTCATTTTAGGAGTTTCTTGGGGTCAAGAATAACTTGCTTCCAGTCTTGGACCTGAAACATGAACTCTGTTTCTCTTCCCACAGATGCTGCCTGACCTACCGAGTACTTCCAGCATTTTCTGCTTTTGGTCCAGTTCTGTGGTGGCTGGTGAGACAAATGTGGAGCAGGGGTTACTTGGTTGGGTGGTCTGCTGGTATGTATGGGAGGTGGTGCACTCCTCCTGTCATTTCCACTGGGCTTCTGCGTGGCCCCCCGTGAACACACCAGAAGTTCTTGATGACATTCGGAAGGCTCCTTCTCCTATCTGAGTGAGCTGAGTTAGTAACTCTCACGAGTCCCTCCCATGAGTCAGTAACGATGTTACATTTTTCAAGGCGGCTTTGAGAATATCTTGCAGTGTTTCCTATCTACCGTAATTTTTTTTGCTGTACTGCAGCTCCAAATAGCGTGTCTGTTTTGGGAGCCTGATGTTCGGCATGCAAAGGACTTGGGGTGTGTAGCAGACTGACTCTGTGCAATTAGGATCTCAGTGTTGGCCCGGGAGAGGTCACTGAAGGTGCCAATGGATTTGGAGGAATTTATGGTGATATGCTGGTCATATCTCTCCAGTGTTTTTAGGTGCTGCTGATGTTAGTTTGTATCTTTCAAGCGTATAGGAGAGTATGGATCACTGCTGCTGGAAAACCAGGAACTTTGTGCTGAGTTTAAGATCTTGATCTTCAAAATATTCTTCCTCAGACATCCAAGGATGTCCAATGGTCTGATCATTGATTGCTTTCACTGAGAGGTGGCTCCTAAGATTTGGAAAGCTTGTGTCATGCAGAGTGGAGGTTGATAGAGGAGCTTTATGCAGTGGACATTTAGTGTGTTGGTGTTAAATATATTTCTCAGATGCAGGTTAGTGGGAAGGTACATTTTAGAAACATGCTAATAGTAAGCACCAGCCTCTAATATTCTGTGTTATCTAGATTGTATAGGATGATCTGAGCGTGTAAGATCACTCTTACGCACTCAGTGTATGAGTTGCAGTCATGTAAAGATAATTCTATAAGCTATAGTTTTCAAAGTATCTCTGCACTTTAAAAATGCTGAGCTCTGAAACTCATCACATGCATCAATGTTTCCAAGTTGTATCAAGAGGTGTATTTTTCATTAATAGATCGATTTCTTTAAGTCTGTGCACTGAATCTTAGAATGAATTTTGAACTGAAGATTAAAGATTAAAGTTTCATTTGCAGACATTGGCACATTTTCTTTTAACTGACAGAGTTTTTGGTTCCTGTGGGGAATTAAAGATAAGATATAGCCTTGAAGTTGAAATTTAGATTTGGTGTCTGGTTCTAAGTCAATGGAGCTTTTAAAAATGGTGATTTAATTCGGCTACAGTAAGAAATTGCTTTCGTTTTGTGCAGTCAAAATTGTAATGAGTGGTATTGTTTACTATTAATTGGAACATTCGTTTGGACACAGTTTGGTTCAGTTGCTGTGGGGCAGAGAGCTGGTTTCTCAATTGGCTCGTCCCACACAGAGGTTTTATCGTGTAAGAAGGAATCATCAATTTGAGTGAGAAAATTATTAAGGTTATTAATTATATTTTCAAATGTTCTGTCCAATTTTGGACCTTTAAGATTGACTATGTGAGTTTATAAAAAACAAATGCAGTGTTTAGGATTAACACTGTAATGTCAGACTCAAACTCCAGTCTATCAGATGTTGCCAGTGTGGATAAGTCTATGGGGAAGTTAACCCTTTCCACCAATAGTGCTTTCCGTCAAGGTGTTTGATTTTAAATGGATGCCATTCTGAAAGTGAACCACAGGAGATTGTGGATGATGGATTTTGGACCATGGGAAGTGTGACAGGAGAGGCAGCGGCCGAGAGAGTCTCAGAGCCCATCTGTGCATGTCTGGTGCTGCGTAAACATAACTGAGGGACCCTCAAACGTGGCACTTTTGGGGTCACCTGATGTTCTCAAAGAGGGGATTACCTGGGGTTTGGGGGGTCAGATTTCAGCGGTGAAGAGAGGAAAGAGAAGTGCATGTGGGGGCGTTGTTGCATACCAGAGAATGGAGCTTTCGTCGGGGAAATGGATGACATTTGTTGAACCTGCTGCTCCAACAATACTGTTAGTTTATAGTTTAGAAATGGAAAAAGAACAAGGACACTGTGTCAGGATATATTGGGACATTTCTGGGACTAAGTTACCTGGGCATAATTCGCCAGCGGATATCAGTTTGATTTTGGGCTGTGGGCCAAGAAAGGTGTGGTTAAGAATAGGTAATTAATTATTTTCCCTTGAAGTAGATGGCGTCCTTCCCTATGAAAGTCAAAGAAAGGCTTGCTTTAGATGGTGCCTGTGGCAAGGACAGGGACAGCTGAGGATTGAGAAGAGGTCATGATTTGCAGTGGTCAACTGTGGGATGGAGATGTTTGGGGGCAGCTTTGAGGATTTTCTAAAAATTAAAAAAAAATTTATTTACAGCATGGTAACAGGACCTTCTGGCCCAATGAGTCCACGCCGCCCATTTTAAACCCCAAATTAACCTACCCATACATTTTTAGAATGTGGGCGGAAACCACGCAGACACGGGAGAACGTACAAATTCCTTACAGACAGCAACGGGAATTAAACCCCGATGTTCATTTTTGCTTTGAGGCTTGTAATTTACTCTGCATATGATACTTTTAGTATTACTTGGATAATTAAGGAAGTGAAGACACTGTAGGGCCCTGGGGGGTGCTGTAGAACAGAGGGACCTAGGAGTCCAAGTACGTGGTTCCCTGAAAGTGGTGTCACAGGTAGACAGAGTGGTGAAGAAGGCTTTTGACACACTGGCCTTCAGTCAGGGAATTAAGTACAGAGGTTGGGATGTTATGTTGCAGTTGTAAGGGGTGTTGGTGAGGCTGCATTTGGAATATTGTGTTCAGTTTAGGTCACCCTACTATAGGAAAGATGCCATTAAGCTGGAAAGAATGCGGAGGAGATTTACAAGGATATTGCTGTGACTCGAGGGACTGAGAAATGGAGAGAGGTTGAGCAGGTTGGGACTGTTTTCATTGGAGTGTAGGAGAACGAAGGGTGATCTTATAGAGGTGTATAAAATGATGAGGGGCTTAGAGAAGGTGAATGCGCACAGTCTTTTCCCCAGGGTTGAGGAATTGAGAACTAGAGGGCACAGGTTTAGGGTGAGAGGGGAGAGATTTAACAGGAACCTGAGAAGCAAATTTTTCACCAGAGGGTGGTCTGTATATGGAATGAGCTGCCAGAGGAACTGGGGAGGCAGACGCATTAACAACATTTAAAAGGCACTTGAACAGGTACATGGATAGGAAAGGTTTAGAGGGATGTGGGCCAAATGTGGGCAAATGGGACTATCTTAGATGGGAATCTTGGTCAGCATGGACCAGCTGGGCTGAAGGGCATTGTTCCATGTTGTATGACTCTATGATGTGACATAGAAATGGTTAAAAATTCATTCCTTCTATCTTGTAAATGGTCATATTATAATATTGTCATGATCCCTTTTCCAGTGTGTCACTGCTTTAGGTTATGAGCTTGGGTGCCATGAGTTAGTTATGATAGGACATTTTATTCTCCATGCCTCCCACATGATCATGGCACTGCTAGTGATTGGGAAGCTGGACGTTGTCTCTGACAGCTGGAGGGCAGCCTTGGAAGAAACCCTGATTCCCAAAGACAAAATTGTGACCACAGCAGGAGATCTTGGCATTAACTTCACAAGAGCCTCACTGAAGGGAAGAGTGGCTCATGATGTCAGGCAGAAAAAGAATGGAAGCTGACAGGCGTGTGAAAGGGATTGCCTTGTGGTGGAGGGGGCGGAGGTGAGTGGGATGGATGAGGTTTTCAGTGATGGGTCCCGGTGGTATATAGACGGCAACAAACAACGGGAACTCAGCCGGTCGAGCAGCATCTGTGGGAGGAAAGAAACTGTCGACATTTCGGGTCGAAACCCTGCATCAGGACCGGTATATAGACGGGAAACCATGGGCAGTCATGACAACCTTGGGGAAGAGAATGAGCAGTGGGAGCTTTCCACCAGGGGATGTTCTGCCCAGGTGGCTGAATGTGTAGCTCCAATTGAGACATTACAGTATGGGATAGATCGACGGTTAAACGTACACACTGATGTAAGGTACGATCACAGACTGAGGATTCATAACCTGCGCAGATGCTGGGATTTGGCATGGGAACATCGATCAGAAATTGTTTGCAGCAGTGTATTTGCAGGGAGGATGGCAGTGATGGTGTGAAGGTTCAGCAGCAGAGCAGGGGCCAGGAGGTGCTGATGTGGCTCCCATAAGGGGTTATCACTAGAAGTGCAACTTGGAACTACTTGGGACAGAACCTTGTGTGATCAATTTAAATACTTAAGACACACACAATAAAGCAGCAACAATTTACGGAGATATAAAAAAATGGAGCAAAAATAAACGGCTGGAGGAACTCAGTGGGTCGAGCTGCATCTGTGGGGGGAAGCTTTAATGAGGCTGATAAAGGCCATGTGTGGTGGTTGACGCCACTCCCAGTTTCTCTCTTGTTGCACACTGAAGATCTTGTCCACTGTGCCTCTAAATGGACAGAATACAGACAGTCTTCAGCCACAAGGAGGAAGCAGTTGTGGAGGACCCTTGCAATGACTTTCCCTGTGGCAGAGGGCAGGGAGACTCCTCTGTGGTTACCAGAGTTGGAGCTGTCTTCTTTCTTGAACATGGCCATGGTTACAGCACCTGAGATTCCCTGGCATGTCCTCCTCTTCCCAAATGTGGGAGAAGAGGCTGTGCATCTGTGCTGATGTTCTTTCCTGCCAAAGTTTCATCAGGGATACCCCAGAGCCTCATTGCTTTCCAACTGACACATGTCTGTCTGTTTGGGGTGGTGGTGAGATTGGACTGGACAGTTTGCTCTGGGATGGAGTCAGGGACTCATTGCTGTGATTTGGTAAACTGACCTTGCAGAGGCCAAACACCAGCTCACAGACTCCTCCTCTTACCTTCCCCTAGAGCATGATCCCGCCACTGAACATCAGACCATTGCCTCTTTTACTGATCTCATATCTTCAGGAGACTTGCCTTCACAGCCTCCAGCCTCATAGTTCCCCGGCACCATGTAGCCCACTGCTACCTCGTCCCCAATATCCACAGGCAGGACTATCCGGGCAGACCCATTGTCTCAGCATTCTCTTGCTCCACAGAACGTATATCTTCCTATCTCTCCTTGTCCAGTCCCTCCCCATTTACCTCTGTGACACCTCAGAAGCTCTCCATACTTTGATAGTTTCCAGATTCTGTGATGCTGCTGCAAATAAGTTTTTCATTGCACCTGTGCCTGTGACAATAAACTCGACTTTGACCTTGACTTTGATTCCTGGTCCTAAGACAGTTCATCTTCACCATGGGCTCCCTCTACTCCTTCATACCACACAGCGCAGCCTGAGGGCTATCCAGTTTTTCCTTGAACAGAGGCCCAACGAGACCTCTCCCACCACCACTCTCCTTCACCTTCCTGTACTTGTCCCGACATTGAACAACTTTCACCTTCAACTTTACTCATTATCCCCAGTTAAAGGTGTGGCTTCGGGAACTTGCATGCAAACCCAGCCCTACTTATCTTGTGTGGGTTACATTGGAATGGTCCCTGTTTCAGTCCATCTCAGGACCTCTCTCTCAACTGTTTCCAGTACATCGATGACGATATTGGTGCTGCTTCCTGCACTTCTACAGGACTCAGAAAATGTTGTTGCCTCTGCTGCCAACTTTCACCCTCATTTTCACGTGGTCCAGATCTGACTCCCCCTTTCCCTGTTACTGCCCTACCTTAATTTTGGGATGAGTTAGCGACCAGTATCCGTACGTGCCCACAGACTCCCAGTGCTGTCTTGATTACACTGCCTCCCACTGTGTCCTGTAAGGACATCATTCCTTTCTCCCTGTTTCTCCATCATACCTGTTCCAACAACGAAACCTTCCACACCACTGCTTCTGAGATATTTCTATATTTCTTTCTGTAACAGAAAGAGATCATTCAGCCCATTGAGGCTGGGCTTTTGGATCAATCCCATCAATTCCATGTCCCCATTTATCTCTGTAATCTATTTTCTCTCTCGCATGCCCATCAACACCCCCCTGATTCTCCAATCACCCGTCTACACTAGGGACAATTCAGAGGGACCAAATGACCCACAGCATATCAGGGAGGAAACCAGATCACCCAGAAGAAAACCACCGAGTCACAGAATGCAAATTTCAAACAGAAAGCAGCGGAGACCAGGATTGAACCTGAGTCACTGGAACTGTGAGGTAGCAGGACTAACTGATCTGCTCATAAGAGATCTCTTGCTTTTCTCTTTTTCCTGTGGTTTACACCTACCATAATTGAGAGAGCTCTCAACTGCATCTTCTCTATTTGCTGCCTTTCTGCTCTCACCTCCCCCCCTCCTGCCAGCTAGAGAAAGGATCGAGTGCCCCTTGTTCTCACCTTCCACTCCATCAGTCTCCACTTTCAGCAGAGGGCTGTAGACTCAGCCAGGTCCATCATGGCCACAACCTCCCCACCATCGAGGACGTCTTCAAGAGGTGATGCCGGAAGAAGGTAGCCACCATCACTAAGCACCCTCACTATCCGGGACATGCCCTCTTCTCGTTACTATCATCAGGGAGGAGGTACAGGAGCCTGAAGACCCACAATCAATGATTCAAAAACAGCTTCTTCCCCTCTGCCATCTGATTTCTGAATGGTCCATGAACCCATGGACACCACCTCGTTATTCCTTTTTATTTGCACTAGTTATTTATTTTTGTACTTTATAGTAATTTTGTCTTTTCACTGTACTGTTGCAACAAAACATCAAATTTCATGTCATCCAAGTCAGTGACAATAACTCTGATCCTGATTCATAACTTCCTCCACCTTCATAACTGTTCCACTACCAGACACGTCTTCCCCTCTGCTCCCTGTCCAACATTCCACAGGGACTGTTCTCTCCATGATTCCCTGGGTCACCCTTCCACCTCCACCAAGTCCTCCATTTCTCATGGCATTCTCCCATGCAACCGCAGAAGATGATTCACCTGTCCTGTCAACTCTTCCTTTCCCACTGTTTAGGGATCCAAGCAGACCTTTCAGGTGAAGCCATGATTTACTTTCACTTCTTCCATTCTAGTGTATTTGGTACTCACACCGTGGTCTCCTCTACATTGGAGAAACCAAACACTCCATAAGGGTGATTCTGACCTTCAATCCCCTGCCATTTAAATTCTACATCCCACTCCCACTTCTCTTTGACCTCCTCCTACATGTTCTGATAAAGTCCAAAGTCATCTCACAGGACAGCAGCTCATTTTCCATCTGGACATGTTGCAGCCCTTGGGACTCAATATTGAATTCAATAATTTCAGATAACCAGCCTTTGCTGTTTGTTACACAACTGATGTAAGGTCGTCCACTTGTAACATTAATACAACCTTTCTCTCTCCAAACAGGCTTTCTGATCTGCTGGGTGTTTCCAGCATTCTCTTTTGTTTCCTACTGAAGCAACAGCTGTGTTCTGCGTCACAGTTCCTGTGTAGTCTTTTGTTTATTCATTCGTCTATTAACTCGATAACACAGAAAGCACTGTGTCATTGGGATAATCTTGGTCTCCATCCTGTCAAAGATGTACCTTTCATCCTCTCCACCCCTCCCTCCCTCTGCAACATGAAACACACTTATTTTTATTCACACTTTTCCAATTCTGATGAAAGGTCATTGATCTGAAACATGAACCTGTTTCTCTCACTACTGATTCTGCCTGACCTGCTGAGTATTTTCAACACTTCCCATTCTTATCACAGTTGAGCAGCTCTTCAAAGTGTTCCTTCCAAGCGGGCACTGACTGCCTCACTGTACTTAACAAGTTGACCTCCTTTCTCGGCTTGCATGGGGGAGGGCCTTTGGTGTTTGGGCCATAGATGGTCTTGAAGGTGCTGAAGAATCCAAGCATGTCATAGTTATTTACAAGTGGATGGATCTCCTGCCCCCTCTGCCCACAACCTGTTCTTTTGGTCACAGGTTTCCTGTTGGGCCTTGACCTTCACATATCTGTGGACCGTTCCCTTACTTTTAAGGAGTGGTGTTTTCCAATTCAAGGACTTGTGCTTGTGGATAATTCACTTCTGGATCTCCTGGATATTCTCATCGTGCCTTTCCTGACGATTTCTGGTAGAGGTGCTAATTATAGTGGGCTTCAGGGCAGTCCAGATGCTGTGGGCATTCTGCACCTGCTCTTGGCTGAAGACCATCACGTTGTCTGTGAGGCACTGACTACCATTGAAGGATCCTTTGACATTGGTTTTCCTGTGGCAACGTTTCTGTGATCGGCCCAAATCATGGCACAGGCGATGTGGTCTCTTGCTCAGACGATGAGATCAGGGGTGTTGTCATGAAGACCTGTTCTCACTCTGGCAGAACAGGTTGTTATTCCGACAAGACTGTGCTCCAAGCATCCTGTCGGGAGGAGGACTCCATCGGAGTTAGTTTTCCCTCCTTCCTTCTTGCCCATCAGGCCTTGCCAGAGGATTGTGTCTTTTCTGCGCCTGCACTGAAATTGCCCAGGAGGATCAGTTTATCTCTCTCTGGGATAAAGGCCAGGGTTGGAATAGAAGTATAGACGTCCTCCTCGGCCACATGCACACCTGCCGGGGTTGGGGCATATGCACTGATGACTGCAGAGCGCTGTTTCCGTGTTACTGTGAGCTGGGGCCTGTATAAGACACTGGACCAGTTCATTCTCCACGGTGACTAATGAAGGCAACAGGTCCTCTTTCAATTTGTCCTTCTAGAGGAAGGTGTGTCCATTGCCTTGTGCTTTGAGCAGGCCAGTAATGTCAGAGGATCTGACTCCCCTGGCTGTGACCATAGAGTGGCATTTGGGTCTATCTCTGTTTGAACTGTCCATGCGGCCCCTAACATTCCAGGTCCTGGACTTTGTATTGAGTGAGAGTTGCTTGGGCATGGTTTTCTTTAGTGTGGGATGGCTGTTGTACTACACAGACTTGATAAAGCATGGTCTTGGTCCAGTGACAAGGGCACCCATGGCAACTGGAAACCAGGCTCTGTAACGCAGTGGGGGCAGCGTTAGTGCTGCTGTCCTGCAGCTCTAGGGATCTGGTGCGATCCTGACCTCGGGTAAAGTGTATGCTGAGTTCTTATGTTCTCTCCGTGTGACCACATGGGTTTCCCCTGGGGTGTTCTGGTTCCTGGAACATCCCAAAGACGTGCAAGGACATTAATTGACCATTGTAGATTATCTCTTAGTGTCGGTTAATGGCAAGAAGAAAAGAATCTAAAGGGGAGTTCATGGATATTAAGAGAAAACAGGTTGCAGGAGTACAGGCAAGTTGAAGAGGGAAAAGGACTAATGGGATTGCTACCCTGGGAGGTGGCGTGGAATTCTGTATGGCTGTAAGATACTAACATATCTGTGAACATTTGATCACAAGACTGAGAGATAAAACCACAACCTATTGAGTAGGAGGCAGAGCACATTAAAAATGCACAGGAACAATTATCTTTGGAAGGAAACTGAGGGCAGAGCTTCACTTGTCCAAATGATTAGAAAACAATGGAGCTCGCTCCCTCCAGCAGTGGTAGTTCAGTGATGCCAGAGCCCGGTATTCATAGCAGGAACCCACAGAGGTGATGGAGGTCTGAGGGGAGAAAGGATTCGCACCGAGTTAAGCTCCTGAAAAAGAATGAGTTATGAGGATTGTGACTGAGAGTGAAGAGGAACATGCAGGATGGTCTATCCACACCAGAGGGGGAATTAGAGGGAAGCTCAGAGGAAGGCTGATTACAGTGAAGCTGGGTTATGATATGACCCTGAACATTACCAATTCATGACCAACTCATGCTTGGCAACACTTCTACTGTAGGTTGTTGATGGGCTCTGGGAAATGGGGTGGGATGGACAGAGGAATGTCCACCTTGGACAAAGTCATGGGGGGGGTGGGGTGGAGAGTCTGGGGAGGGAGTGTCACATCTCATTAGCATGTGATGAGAAGCAAGCTAATCTACAGTTGCAAGGTACTTGGGAGGACTGGGTTCCTGTAGCCATTACCTGAGCTTTGTTTTCTGTTGGTGAAAGGAAAATGATGCCGTCTCAATGGCTTAATCTCTCTCAGACAGTTAGTCTTTGTGAAGAAAGGAAGCAGCCTCTTCACCTGACAATTGTCAATGCAGATACCGGATGGGATTTTCGTTATCCACCAGGATTGTTTTTTGTGAGCTGGAATAAAGCATCCTAGAATATTAAAGTGAGTGCAAGTCCAGTTAATCACCTAAAGTCTAACCTTTCCAATTGTTCTGTTCACCTCCTGTAAGTGATACATTTTACCAGGGTTAAACGGGTGTCAGAAATCTGCACAGTGATATGGATGGTTCAGTGTGAGCAAGTAATTCAAGTGCCAATGGCATCATCTGATCACAAACCCAGTCCCTTTAGTTTTCTTTAGTTAAGTGCAGAGAGTTGTGGACACAGCTCAGTCCCTCACAAAAAGCAGCCTTCCCTCCATGGACTCTGTCTTCACTTCTCGCTGCCTCAGAAAAGCAGCCAACATGATCAAATACCCCACCCACCCCAGACATTCTCCCTTTTCCCCCCTCCCATCAGGCAGAAGATACAAAAGCTTGAAAACATGCACCACCAGGCTCAAGGACAGCTTCTATCCCACTGTTATAAGACTATTGAACTGACCTCTTGAACGATTAAAGATGAACTCTTGACCTCACAATCTATCTTGTCATGGCCCTTGCACCTTATTGTCTGCCTGCACTGCACTTTCTCTGTAACTGTAACACCATATTCTGCATTCTGTTATTGCTTTTCCCTTGTACACCCTCAATGTACTTATGTTTTGAAATAATCTGTATGGGTGGCATGCAAGACAAGATTTTTCACTGTATCTCTGTACAGTTACCAGTTACCAATACCAATTCTCCATACTCCACACCAATTACCAGTTACCAATTTCTATAAACAGAAACTTCCCAGCAAATACATTCCAGAGAACAGACCCATTTACTCCCTGTCCCTTTTGACTGGTCCCACACCAGCTGTGGTGGAGATTGAATGGTGAATGTGGTCCGGAGGGGGGATATTGCTCAGATGCTGCGTGTAGATGGGATAAAGCTTGGGGGTGTTGGTGGGGGATGGCGTTGGTGGAGGAGAAATGAGACGGTGAACAGCTGGAAGTTCTCATGCTGAAGTTAAGGTTCTCATTGTTAAGAAGATGCCCTCCCACTTCCGCACACTCCATTCCACTGCCATGGCTTTGCCCACACCCAGGATCCGCCAGCTGAGTGTGCTTTATCTCTTTAATGCCATGAGCTCCAGTTTAACTCAGACACTTACTTCTCTGGGAGCGTGAGCAGCAGATGACCATGATGGTTGCAAAGACAACAACGAATGCCACTCCAGCACCAACTGCCACGCCGATGACGACAGGCAATGAGAGCGCCTCTGTGGGAAGCAAACAGAGTGGGTGTGACCAACTGCTGTTAAAACTTTGGGCCTTGTTGGCCCTGATAGTCTACTCCATACAGGCTTTGGAAATCATAGCTAAGCACATTGAAGGGTTGAACAAGTGATTGTCATGGAGTCACTGAGTCATACAGCACAGACAGAGGCTCTTCAGCCCACCATGTCCATGCCAACCATCAAGTACATATTTGCACTAATCCCAGTAACCAGCACTTGGTCCATAGCCTTCTACGCATTGATGATTAAAGTGTGAGAGTCTCTGCCTCCACTTCCTTATTATAGGAAGGATGGGGAAGATTTAGAGAGGGTGCAGAGGAGATTTACCAGGATGTTGCCTGGATTGGAGAGCATGTCTTTTGAGGATAGGGTGAGCGAGCTCGGGCTTTTCTCTTTGGAGAGAAGGAGGATGAGAGGTGACTTGATAGAGGTGTACAAGATGATAAGAGGCATAGATCGAGTGGACAGTCAGAGACTTTTTCCCAGGGTGACAATGGCTAACACAGGGGGACATAATTTTAAGGTGATTGGAGGAAGGTATAAGGGGGGGGGGATGTCAGGGGTAAGTTTTTTACACAGAGAGTGGTGGGTGTGTGGAATGCACTGCCTGCAGAGATTGTGGGGGCAGGAACATTAGGGAATTTTAAGGGACTCTTAGATAGACACATGAATGATAGAAAAATAGGGGGCTCTGTGGGAGGGAAGGGTCAGATAGATCTTAGAGAAGGATAAAATGTTAGCACAACATTGTGGGTTGAAGGGCCTGTGCTGTGCTGTAGTGTTCACTCCTTCAGGCAGTGTGTTGTAGATTCCAGGCTTTTGGGTGAAAAGTTCTTCCTCTGGTCAACTCTAAGCATCCTTTCCCTTATCCTAAACCTATGCCGTCTAGTTATCGATACCTCTGTTATGGGGAGGTGTCTTTCCATCTAACCTATCTGTGTCCTTCATAGTTTATCATACTTCCACCAGTTCGAGGCTAAGAAACCAAGTGATATGCTTATTTTGCAGGACTATGGAATTCACAAAGGCACCAAAACGTCAGACAGAAGCAGATCTGCACCTGACCATACGTCTGAATCACCACCTTATGTTCGGACAGACCAGAGGCATAGTTCACCCATGCCTAAGTGCAGGTCTTAGGTGTTGTTTACACTTCCTCTGGCCCTTGCTGGTGGCTTGTTGCTTCTTGCTGGTTCTGTGATTGTGAATTCTGAATCCCAAGTGTCTCTGGAGCCTCAACATCACCATTCCGGTTTCTATAGTTACCCATATCATATCACTCCATATACACTTGCTGTAATTCTTTCTCTTCACCAAATATTCACCCGAATACGACGCATAATTAAACTGATGGAAAACATACTGCATCCAATCATTAGCTCTTATCCCTCTAAACCTTTCCTATCCACGTACCTGTCCAGGTGTCTTTTATATGTTGAAATGTTGTTATTGTACCTGCCTCAGCACTTTTTCTGGCAGCTCGTTCCATATTTGCACCACCCTCCGTGTGATGAAGTTGTCTCTCAGTTCCCTTTTTAAATCCTTCCCCTCTCACGTTAAACCTATGTCCTCCAGTTTTTGATTTCCCTTTCCCTGGAATAAAAAAACTGTGTGTTTTCAACCTATCTATGACTCTCATGATTTTATCCACCTCTATAAGGTCATTCCTCAGTCTCCTTCACTCCAAGGAATAAAGTTCTGGCCTGCCCAACCTGTCCCCATACCTCAGTCCCCTGAGTCCTGGCAACAACCTTGTAGTCTGGGTTTGCATTCAGAATTTGACCTTAACTTGTAGCTCCTGTTATGGTGTTAGACCATAGTACACAAAAGGCCTGCCAGACAGCAGCTGAAGAAGTGACAGCAGTGGCTGAGCAAGTACTTGGAAACTTGAGTGGACTTAATAATAGAAACTGAATAACCGCTCAGAGAGGTCACACAGAGCGGATCTCAGACAGGGTATCTGGAAGCTGGTGAGCAAGGGAGTTGATGCAGAAGGGGAAGGCTTTGCTTTGTATCACCAGTGTTTGTGGTTTGTGTTAATTTCAGGAAGGAAGTATGTAAAATAAAAGCAGAAAATGCTGGAATTACTCGGCAGGTCAGGCAGTATCCGTGGGGAGGATGAAAGAGTGAACTATTCAGAACTAGGAGATATTGGAAATGGGAGAAAAGTTTATGGCAGAAAAAGGGGGAGCAGTAAGGAGGACAGAAGGAAAGGGCTGTGGTAGGGAGGAGACCAGGAGAGGTTGTCACCTTCCCCAGAGACACCTCCACCACCTGCTATCACCAGGCACCATCACCTGCATCATTCAGTCTCACTTGGTCTCCAGTCTATTACTGACACTCCTCTTCGTTCCCTCCACACCTCTCCCTTCTCTGCAACTTCAAATATGTTTGATTTCTAACATTTCCTAGTTCTGATGAAATGTCATCAAAATGAAATATCAGTTCTACTTCTCTCTGCATGACTGTTGAGTACTTCCAGTATTACCAATTTTTATTTCAGATTTCCAGATTCTGCAGTATTTTGCTTTGGCATGCATTTAAGCTTTCTTTAGTGCTCAGTCTAAGCAGGAATATTTATTTAAACTGAGATAAATGTAATATCGATGCATTAAATATTAATAGATATTATTAATATAGGGCAGGCATGGTAATGTAGCAGTTAACGCAACACTATTACAGCACCAGCGACCCAGGTTCAATTCTGACCACTGTCTGTAAGGAGTTTGTACATTCTCCCCGTGTCTGCGTGGGTTTCCTCCGGGTGCTCCGGTTTCCTCTCACATTCCAAAGACGTACGGGTTAGGAAGTTGTGGGCATGCTATGTTGGCGCCGGAAGCGTGGCGACACTTGTGGGCTGCCCCCAGAACACTCTATGTATGCATTTCACTGTGTGTTTCGATGAACATGTGACTAATAAAGATATCTTATATAATCATTAAAAATAAATTAGATGTCAAGTAAGTAGAAAGTTATGCTAATTGAATATAAGACAAGATGCAGTGGGTGTAGGGAATGTGGACGAGTTAGTTACACGAAAAATTACTGGAGGAATAGGATTATTCTGTGAGCCGACATAGATTCAATGGCTCAAATGGCCTCCTTCTATGTGGCACACAACAAATAGTAGGTAACTAAGGGAATAAAGAGAGCGAAGAATTTAGGATAATGAATGTCGCTAAAGAAAAAGTACTCAGCGATTTAAAGGAACTAATGGCTGATAAATCTCCTGAATCTGATGGCACTCTGAAAAAGGCAGCACAGAGGGTGACAGATCATTGTCAACCTCCAAAACTCCCTAGTTTCTGGAAATTCTCCAGCGGATGAGAAAACATTCATGAAAGGAGGGAGTGAGAAAACAGGGGACTGTGGCATATTTAGCACTTACGTAATTTGTTGGGAAAATTCTGGAGTCCATTTTAAGGAAACGATTATTGAACACACAGGAATGCAAAAATGATCCTTCATCTTTGGTGTGAAACATGAACCTTTTCTCTTTCCACAGAAGCTGCTGGACCTGCTGAGTGTTTCCAGCATCTGGTTTTGTTCCATCATATGCAGTTTTTTTGATTTTCGTTTGGAAACAAGTATGTTTTGGCAGAGTTAACCTGGTGTTATAATTGAGAAATCATGTTTAACGTATTTATTTGGGGTTGTTTGAGGATAAAACAAATAAAATTAATAAAGGTACATGTGATGCATCCGGATTTCCAAACAGCATTTGATAAGGCAATGCAAAATTGTTTAACAGTCAAAAAAAAAAGATGGATAGGCTTAAAGAGGTAATTTTCAAGCTGTAATTAGTGGAGTTTCAGAGGGATTTGTGCTGGTTTCCCAGCATTTAACAAGTTATATTAGTGACTTGGATGAAGGGATCAACAAGATTGCTTGTAAAACAAAGACAGATGGGAGAGTAAAACAACTTAAGTGAGTGAGGAAAGAGATGACAAATCGGGTATAATGAAGAAAAATGTGAGATTGTCAACTTGATTAGGAAGACTATTACGTTGTTAGTGTGAGATTATTAAATGTTGGTGTTCAGAGAGATCTGAACGTTCTCAGAAGAAACGCAGAAAGTTAGCATGCAGGTAAAGCAAGTAATTAGGAAAGCAAATGATATATGGGTTTACATTGCATGGATAATGGAGTAATGGAAGTCTTTTACAACTGTAGAGGGCTTTGGTGAGACCCAACTCGGAGTAATGGATACAATTTTGATGCCTTGGAGGCAATTCAGAGCAGTTCCTCTCAGGTGATTCCTGGAATGAAGGGATTGTCTGTGAAGGGACCAATGAGGAGAATGAGGCTAATCTCTCTGGAGTTTCCAAGAAGATGAAGTAATCTCACTCACACAACAGATGCAATGAAGATGTTTCTCCTGGCAGGGGAATTTCAAAGCAAGCAGAATAATATCAGGTTGACCACTTGAGGAGGAAGTTCTTCCCTTCGAGGGTTGTGAATCTTTGGAATTCCTCACTCTGCAGAGCTATGAACATTAAGTCATTAAGTGCATTCAAGGTTGCAAACGATAGACTTTTAGACCAGAGTGGAATCAAGGGCAGTGGGGATCAAACCAGAAAAGGAGCTGAGGATAGCAATCACATTAAGCGTGATCTCAGTGAATGGATCAAGGAGATGGACGTTAAGCTGAGCTTTGGAGCTCGGGGTCAGGTCAAATGGCCCATTCTCTACTGGACCAAGAAGGGGGCTCATGTTTGGAGGCAGACTGTAGACCCCTTCAGATATTCAGTCAGATCATGGTTGATCGGATTTGTCACTCTCTGGGGTAGAGATCTCCAAATGTCCACAACCCTATAAACAAAGAAATTGCTCCTCAAGATAGTCAATATTTTATTCTGTGATTATTCTTTCAATCCCAGATTGTCTGATCATGGGAAGCATCCTCATGGCATCTATTCTGTTGGGAAAGCAGGACACACTCCCATTTCATGTGCGCCAGTCGGGACTGAGCACAGAGTCGAGCACAGAGGAGCACCACTGTTGTGTTAACATTCCCAAACAATCCATCTTTGTCTGCGACTGGCAGCTACTGACTCCCACTCAAAGTGATCTTCCCCCTTTATGTTTAAAATGGATTTGAACCTGGGAAAAGGTTGGGATTGAACCTTCTCTCTGAGTTACTAATGGAAGCCAGGCAAATAGAGGCTGACGTCTGTGGAGCTCAGATATAAACTCAAAAAGGATGAATGAAACACAACTGAGAGGCAGACAAACTATAAATATTACTTGCTTATTACCTCATCTGAAATGAACTGGTAGATGGGATTAAGGGATGGAGGCCTTGGGGATTTTCAAGTTCTTTAATAAATAAAACTTACTGCTTGTTCATTCACCATGAATGGAATTGACAGCAAGGAAACATGCATTTAATAAGTAGACTCAACAAAAAGATAGTTCAGTGTACCTTCCATGGTTGAGGGGTGGGGGTGATGTTGGGAGTGTAGGGGTAGGGGGATTGGAAGAAGAGGCTACAGAAAGGAAGCAGCACAGAAGAGGAGCTGAGACACCATCATAGAGATGTGATCTTAAGAGGGAAATGAACAGTCGACGTCTCGGGCAGAGACCCTTCATCAGGATTGGAAAGGAAGAGGGCAGAATCCAGAATGAAAGGGTGGGGGAGGAGCGCAAGCTGACAGGTAATAGAAGAATCCAGGTGAGGGGGGAAGGTAGGTGGGTGGGGGAGGGTGAATGAAAAGGAATAAGATAAGATGAGATATCTTTATTAGTCACATGTACATCGAAACACACAGTGAAAACCATCTTTTTGCGTAGGGTGTTCTGGGGCGCAGCCCGCAAGTGTCGCCACGCTTCTGGCGCCAACACAGCACGCCCACAACTTCCTAACCTGTACGCCTTTGGAATGTGGGAGGAAACCAGAGCACCCGGAGGAAACCCACGCAGACACGGGGAGAACGTACAAACTCCTTACAGACAACGGCCGGAATTGAACCCGGGTCACTGGCGCTGTAAAGTGCTACACTAACCGCTACACTACCGTGCCTGATGTAAGAAGCTGAGAGGAGATGGGTGGAAGAGGCAAAGGCTGAAGAAGGAATCTAGTAGGACTGGACAGTAGACCAAGGGAAGGAGGTGGGGAACCAGAGGGAGAAGGTGTGGGTGAGGGGCAGGTCATGAGGGTGGGGGAGGGAAGAGAGAAGGGGTAAGGGAATATAAAGGGGGGAGGGTACAGAGTGGAGTGGTTACCCCAGCAGCTTCTGTATGTTGCTCCAGATTTAGCAGCATCTGCGGTCTTTCTTGTGTCTCTGGAATCTTAAGAGTTTGAAGGGAGACAGTGATGTGCTGTGTTTTAACAGAGAGTAGATTAGCCTCTTGGATTAGCCTCCAATGGAGGGGAGTAATCCAAAGTGAAGGTGTGGATGGAGGGTGGAACGATCACTGGGAGAATCACTCAAACACAATGCAGAGGCTTCAGAATCTGGGTTTGAAATGTCATCTGGGTCACAGGGTGCCAACCGGTGTTGGTTGAGGACAAGGTGAAGGGTGTGGGCACAGATGTCTGAAGGCTTTGCCGGGCGGAAGTAAGGAGATTATTTAGGAAAGCATTTGAGAAACCATTCATCGAGGTGATGGAGGCACAGGCAAGGGTTTTAGTTGAAATGAAGTGAGGCCAAAGTCCAGAAGCTCTGGAGCGTCGGAGTGACCTGACTGAAGTACATAGGATTATGAGAGGAATGGATATGATAAATAGATTTTTTTTCCCCAGGGTAGAAATGTCAAATACTAGAGGACATCGCTTTAAGGTGAGGGGGGAAAGTTGAAAGGAGAGGTGCGGGGCAAGTTTATTACACAGAGTGGCAGTTGCCTGGAAGGAGCTGCCAGGGGAGGTGATGGAAGCAGATACGATAGTGGCATTTAAGGGGCATTTGGACAGGCACGTGAACAGGCAGGGAGTGGAGGGATATGGACCATATGCAGGCAGATGAGGATAGTTTAATTTGGCATCGTGGTCAGCACAGACATTGTGGGCCGAAGTGCCATTTCCTGTGCTGTACATTTCTATGTTCTATGTTCTAAGTTACCTCATCTTTATCCTCGGTAGGCTTTTCCTTTGCCCTTTGGTTTGTGTGATTTTTGTGGAGCTACCTTTTGGTAGCACAAGCTGAAACCAGCATAATGGGGCACCTTTTGGATCTCCTGAATATTGGTTCCAGTAGCCTACTCTTTAAATTAACTTTGACAAATGGGAAACAAAGTGGGTGGAAATAGGGTGAATTAGAGCCAAATTAGAAGCAGCAAAATAAAGGGAAGAGAAAAAATACAAAAAAGAGAAGAAAACAAGAAAATGATTAGTTACTTAGTTACTCCGGGTGCGCCAGTCTCCGGGATGGTAGGTTACTTGGCTACTGTAAATTGCCCCTAGTGTATAGGTGGGGGTAGCATTTGGGGAAAATTGATGGGAACATGGGGAGGAATAAATAATGGGATTACATAGCATTGGTGTAAATGGGTTGGTGATGGTTGATGCGGACCCGGTTCACTGAAGTGCCTACTTCTGTGCTGTATCTTTCTGTGACTCCAGCCTGATCCCAGTTATGTGAACTTGGTGGATGAGTGGCACAAATTGTGCACTGATCTGTGGTGATTCACAACTCATGGCAGTTCTCTTCCTCACCACAAACTGTGGTAATCACAGTAATCTTGGAGAAATATGGCCACAGAAATAGGTCCTTTCAGCCCACCTCGTCCATGCCGTCTGTGATGCCCATCTCTGCATCTCTGTAATTGAATTTCCCTTTACCACCTCCTGTGGCAGTTTGTTCCAGATACTCACCACCCTCTGTGTGAAAAACTTACCCTCAGATCCCCTTTAGACTTCTCCACTCTCACATTAAGCCTGTGCCCTCTAGTTCTTGAATCCCCTGCCTGGGAAAAAGATTCTGACTATCTATGCTTTCTATGTCGCTCATACTTTTAGAAATAAGGTCACCCCTCAGCTTCTAGTGAGAATAAACCCAGCCCATCCAATCTGTCCTAATAACTGCAACCCTCCATTCGGGCAAAATCCCAGTGAGTCTTTCCTGCATGCTCTCTAATGCTGCCACACCCTTCCTGTAGCGTGGCGACCAGAACTGTACACAGTACTCTAAGTGCAGTGTCATCTATGTTTTGAACAAATGCAACATGATATCCCAATTCTGATACTCAATGCCTCCGCTGATGAAGTCAAGCATACAAAATGTCTTATTCATTATCCTATCCACTTTGAGGGAGCTATGGACTTGAACCCCAAGGTCTCTCTGTACATCAACACTCCTAAGGTCCCTGCCATTTACTCTGTATGTCGGACCAGAACTTGATCTTCCAAAGTATATTAACTCAAACTTGTCTGGATTAAGTCCCATTGCATCACCCCACTTTCCAGCTGATCTATGTCCTGCTGTATCCTTAGACAATCTTCACTGCTATCTACAACTCTACCAATTTGTTGCCTGCGAAGTTACTAATCAGACTTCTTAGATTCTCATCCAATTCATTTATATATATATATACTGTGTTTCCTCCGGGTGCTCGGGTTTCCTCCCACATTCCAAAGGCATACGGGTTAGGAAGTTGTGGGCATGCTATGTTGGCACCGGAACCAGGGAGACACTTGCGGGCTGCCCCCAGAACACTCAACGCAAAAGATGCATTTCGCTGTGTGTTTCGACGTACATGTGACTAATAAAGATATCTTATTATGAACAAAAAAGGTCCCAGTACCGATCCCTGCAATACATCACCTGTTACAGATTTCCAGTCAGAGAAACACCCACTCACCACTACTCTCAACCTCCTTTCACCAGGCCAATTTTGGACCAAGTAGTCAGTGAGTGTATGTGAAATAGATTCGGATACACACAGGTGATGTGCAGAGCAAATGAGATTAGCTTCAGTTTTGAAACCAATGAACTGTGGAGTGTTACGACTGATCTAGGATGTGATGTTGAGTTCTGGAGCTGAATAGTGCAGTGAAAGCCCTTGTGAAATGGCGAGAAGGGATCTGGTTGTCATTGGAATATGATCACTGGGTTATAAATGAGGGAACGTTTGTAAACAACGAAGAGGAAAATGAAAAGGATGGGACCCTGGGTGTTTCTGAGGTGGTTTCTGGAGTAGAAACAGACTGAGTAGATATAATGATTCCAATCTAACAGACAGAAATGGAGCCACAATGGACCATTACCATAGAAACGAATGACAGAGCGGAGATAGTGAGGAAGAACAGCATGATTGAGAGTGTTGAAGAAGGTGAACATTCAGATTTACAGGAATTTCTCTGTGATTTTGCTAAGGATGAAATATCCTTGCCAAGGATGATATAGGCTAGACAAATGCTATAAAAGATTTTTTTCAGGGATGGAGAGTGAATAATTGGGTAGAAAGCCAGTATCCAAGCATTTGCAGAGAAAGGCCGGACTAGGACAGATTGTTAGAGGCCCTTAACTGGAATAACACCTTTGAGTATCCAATCCTACGTGGTCCTGAATATGGAGGGGACATTAAATGTGCAGGAGGAGTAGAGGGCAGATGGTCTGGGCGAGACTGGCCAGGTGAGACTGAAGACAGTGGATGCAGAAGCTAATGGTTTCCTTGTGTAGCCCACCTTGTTCTTTCAGGCGAATGATTTCTGTGTCAGAGCCAAAGCTGTTCCAGGCCGTGCAGTTGTAAATTGTCTGGAAGTCGGCACGAACAATGTTACTGATGGTCAGTGTCGAGATCACTCCTTCCTCCATGCTTACTGTTTCCACTGTGTAACGTCCTGAGGTCCCTGATTCCAGAACGTTCTCCTTCCATGACCAGGCCTGGGTGTATCCAATAGAGCAAAAGGACAGATTAAATTATCAACTGCTTTCCAAGAACATCAAGCATGCCATCATTTACCAAGTTCCACGGGTGTGAGGGACCCATAACTATTTTGTCGGTTGTGATTATAATGGATGTCCTGATAACGTGAAACGCAGTAGATGAATGCAAGCTTTTTCTGAGTGCACATATCCAACTCTGGGTTTCGAAATTGGCTTGAGATACTTCCTGGGAAAGAATGGGAGGACGTAATGGGAGCTTAGATCCCATCATCCAGGGAGAGATTCTTTCTGTGGTAATGAGCCAAACTGGTCAGATACTTACCCAGCCTAAGAAACACATTGTGAATGGCCACCTCTTCCCCATTGGTAAACTGACCAGCTGCTGTCAGAGTCCCCGGCAGATTCCTCAAAGAACAATTGGCTCCTGTGTCTCCAGGGTTCAAGGGGAAAGGCATGAATCATTCCCACCCATTCCAGGTCCATTGTTATTCACAGATCCTTGGTGGTCCAGCTACTATGCAGACCTCATCCATCTCCCACCAACCTACCCCATTTCTGGTCCTAGCTATGGCCATGGAACTGACAGACATTCCATGAAAGCATCATCATGGATTTCCATTGCTCCAACATTGGAGGTTGTGCCTCCAGCTCCAGAAAACCTCGTGACTCTGTACATCTCCATAAAAACATATCTCCTCCTACCATGTTACTTGAATAGCTCCGTGTGATTTGATAACTTTCCTGTGAAGCTTCTTTGAATGCTTTGGGATGTGAAAGGGGCTATATAAATGCAAGGTTGTATTGCAATGAGAGGTTGTGAGGTGAAGACTCTCTTTCACAATGTAAGCTGACCACAAAGAATGCTGTGAGGAATTATGGGTCTGGGTCATCCACCGACTGGGGGAGATATACCCACCCAAAGGAGAGAGAGAGGGTACTTGGATGGGCAAGAGGTGAAATAATAATTAGAAGGTTGCTTTTATCTGGACGATCCACAGATGGTCATCCGCAGCCCATGCAGGCTGTGAATTCAATGGAGCAGGATATAGGGCACTCTTGTAAGAGACCCTGAGACTGAGCGGTTCTGCCTATTCTCCAGGCACAGTGCAAGTCCCTGCACACAAGCTGGTTCTGCAGGAATACACGTAGAAACCAACCAAGAAGGTAGGTGCAGCATCCAAGAGCAAAGAAACATGGAAGAGCTTAATGACATGACCGAGGATCACGAGAGCATGAACAATGAGCATCGACCTTCGAGTGAACTGGAGCATCCAGAAAGACGCCAAAGCACTGAGCTCAGTGTGTGATGCCAGAGCAGTGAATTACACCAGAGCACCATCCAGAGTAATCCAGAGCACCAAGAGATGCCAGAACACCAAGAGATGTTGAAGCATTAAGTCCAGAGAGAACCAGAACACTGGGTCAAATGTGAGCAAGGTTAAACAGCCCACGATTTTGAGGAATTTTTCACCACTCATTTCCAGATCCTAAATGAACTAAGGGGCAGAAAATAAATCCTAGTACTGAACATCAGATCATTAGAGAGAATCCTCCTGTAATCACTGGATGAAAATATTGCAGTATACCTCATAATTCCGATTTACACAGGATTTCCCTCTGCTGTAGTTTCCCGAGTTGACTGAATTGAACTGTTAATAGTCACACACAGCAATGACGCCAGGCAGTTGGGAGCAGGGATCCTTCCCACTCTCACCCCTAAACTAATCGTCTGTAGCCAGTGCAGTAAAATTGAAAATTGCAGCTATTTGAGAGACTACATCATTCACTTTTATTTCAGAAATGATTCATTTTTATTTCTGCTGATCCATTGAGGCTTCTCATTGCAATAAAAAAAAACGTTAGCTGGGGAACAAGTTATAAACTGAGCATCTGTACAGCTGTCAAATGCTGGTGGGTGTTCTACAAGTCTAATTACACATTGTACGGGCTGCACCAGATGTTCTTCTCTGGAGGTTCTGCACTGTGCTGTACGTGCAGATATTACATTTCTTTTTATTTCTTTAGATTTTATTTTTTTTTTGCAAAGTTAACTTAATTTTCTCTGCACAGATGCAGTGCTGCTGGAGGCCTGTTGTATTTTGGGGGTGATGAGCTTCTGACTGGCCCCGGGATCGGAGGTGCTCAACAACAACAACAACTTTCTTCTATAAAGCATCCCTGATGTGGTGAAACCGCCCAAGCTGCCTCGTGGGGGCTTTTTCAAAGAAAATTTGAGTCTGAGCCATGAGGAGGCAGCCAGGTAAATGACAAGAAGCTTGGTCAGTCGTGGCACAGAGGCACAGCTAGTGGAAGTGGTCTCTCACAGCTCCGGTGACCCAGGCTCAATCCTGACCTCTGGAGGTGTCTGTGTGGAGTTTCCTCCCAGTGCTCCAGTTTCCACCCATGTCCCAAAGATTGGCAGTTTATTTGGTCACTGTAAGTTGCTGTAAATAAACCTGGGGTCGATTGGTAGAATCAAGAGCAGTTGATGGGCTTGTGAGAGAGAGACTGGGTGGGACAGACATTAGTAAGGAATAGGATTGACTTGGATCACCCTGAGAGCTGCCATAGACTCAATGGGCCAAATGGCCTCCAATGTCACAAAGAATAGGAGAAATTTGTAAAGAAGAGCGAGAGGGATTTCAAAGGAAATTCCAGACATCATGTTCTGGCAGCTGATGGCACGCTGGAGAAAGTTGTGGTATTGGCTGCCGAGAATCCCGTAATATAACAGTGACCACATGTCAACACTAAATTTATCGGCTGTGACGTGTCTGGGAACGTTCTGAGATACAATGCAAGTCCTTTATTCCCCTGGTCAGTAGAGCTCAGCTCCTCACTTGACAGACCTACTGAGGAATTGAGAGGTTTCCTCATATGTCACTTTACTGTTTTTTTGTACTCATCGTTGGGATCCGCCTGACATTGGCAAGTCCAGCATTTATTGCCCATCCCTAGCTGCCCTTGGGAAGGTGACAGTGAGCTGATTCTTGATCAGCTTCAGTCCTTCTGGTGAAGGTGTTTCCCACAGTGCTGTAGGGGAGGGAGCTCTGGAACTTAGACCCACTGATGACGAAGGATGGGAAATAGTTGGGATGGTGCGCAAGCTGTGGGTGGTGGCGTTCTCATGCACCCACTGCCCTGATATAATCTGCAATATGGAGGGAGTGTCGACCGGCCATTTCTTTCACTGTCTGAGTTGCTGAGTCACTCACTATTCGGTCAGGTGGAGGCGTACTGCGGATGAAGCACTTGATTTGGCCCTTCTTCCCCTGTAGAGCGTGTTGCATCTGCGTGCTGGAGATGATGGGGGGTCCTGAAATCCAAAGCATAAACAAATCACACATTCAACCCGTCGAAGAACTTTATTAAATTAGCCCACTCATCCGTCCTAGCCCGACTTGTAATACACCCTTTCCAAATGAGCAAGCAACATCAGGGCAAGCTCCACACATAATTATGTTGAATATAATTGCTGTTTATTAGTGGTCTAATTGAAATAAATTTGCATTTTAATGAATATTTTAAAGGGTAATTGCACACACAATGTGCAATGGACAAACTGGCAGCTACTCTTTCAGCAGAGAAGATGGGCGGGAAGGAGCGCGGGCGTTTCAGTTGAAGGGGATGAAATGCTGACAAGATTACAGCTCAGTACAAAGTCCCCGGCTGGCATTAACAAGCCCCACTCAGTCTTCATGGTGATTTGCTATTTTGTTCCATGAAAACCTAATTGCCTTTCCAGACTTCATTTAAAATCAATTTGAATTGTGAAACTTTGCTTTTATACTCCTTCAAGGAGAACATTTGCGCTTGATCACAAATTGCCCAGCTCTTACAGAAATGGTTCGACATCGCATCACTGCTCCTGCAGATTAACGCTGGACCAGAACCACTTTTGGGTAGCGTGTCACTGAGGGACGACAGGTGGAAGTAACAATATACATCACATCACTGAGCCACAGACTGTCGTCCAGTTTTAACACGTCTTTGTGCTCAGTTGATCTAAGGTCCTGACCCAAACTATTTCAGTTCATGCAAGTATGGGTATGTTCCCATGCATCATTAGATTTGTACTGGTGTCTGTATTATTGTCCCCAGCTGCCAATTATGTGATTGATGTCTCCACTTATATTTGTTCCCTTGTCTGTGTAAATGTACCTGCATAACTAAATCCATCGACTGCATGTGTGTGTGTGTGTGTGTGTGTGTGTGTGCGCGCGCGCACGTGCGTGTGTGTGTGTGCATGTGTGTGTGTGCATTTACTTGTGGGTGTGCATATGCATGTGTGTACATTTGCATATGTGTGTGTGTTCATGTGTGTTTTGTGTAAGCAAGAGCATGTGGCTGCATGTATTTATGTATGATTGCACATGTATTTGTGTTTATGTATGTGTATGTGCGTTTGTGTCTATTTGTGCATGTGTGTGCATGCATGCATGTGTTTCTGCGTGTGTGTGTGTGTGTGTGTATTTGTAAGTACAGTGAGACTCAGTACATTCCAGCAGAACAAGCTGTGAGCAGTGGAGTGTGTGTGTGGTGCATGTGTGAGAATGTGCGTGTGTGTGTGTGTGTGTGTGCGTGCTTGTGTGTGTGTGAAGCACAGTGAGACTCAGTACACTACAGCAGAACAAGCTGTGAACAGTGGAGTGTTTTACCGTTGACCGTCAGGCTGACCTCCCTCTCCCCGGCACCAACTCGCGGTACAACAGCCCTGCAGACGTACTTCCCAGCATCCTCCTGGGTGACGGCCTTCAGAGTCATGGTGTTATCGTTGCTGAGAACCTGGAGAAAGAAGGGGTGAGAGGTCAGTGATCATTAGAGGGGCATCACAGATTATTTACCTCGTTTCAGGCCTGTGGCTGCTCTCCACTCCCCCCCGGCTCATCGCTTCATCGATGGCTGAGGGCCAGAGCAGTGGGTGAAATTGGAACATCAGAACAGGAGGGGTAAGAACAGCCACTCGGCCCATCGAATGTGGGCCATCACTCAGTAAGGTCATGGCCACAGCTCCTGTTCCCACAACCTGTGGTCCAACAATCCATCTGTCTCGGCCTTCTATTCTATCAGACGGACAGTGCCAGCTGGATAAGACAGGCTTATCTCTGTGGAAAATGTGGCAGAGAGTGACATTGCTGCCCGCAGACACCAGCCCCACTCCCTCTCTCAAAGGCCAATATTTCAGCTTTCCTTCTTCTTCAGAATTCCTCAACTCCCATGAACCAATCTCCCAAAGGCCCACCTGCCCTTACCACCTTTTCTAAGCAAAAGCCACGTCCCGGCACTGGAGGCTGCTGCAGTGTGGGGAGCTCCACACAGCTGAGGGAGCCAGTGGGGTGTCCCAGGGCAACCATGACTCAGTGCAACTGGTCTGCCGAGTGGAGGGAGGCCCAGGGTGCTTCACGTGCACTCTGTGTGATCCTTCCAGCTCCAGTTGGCATACAGAGAGCAGAGCTGCAGCCTCACCAGGCCATGTGGGACCGGTCCACAGATCTTGCCCTCTCCTCCATGTGGGACCAGTCCACAGCTCCTGCCCTCATCTCCGTGTGGGACCGTTCCACAGCTCTGTGTGGGACCAGTCCACAGTTCTGTGTGGGACCGTTCCACAGTTCTGTGTGGGACCATTCCACAGCCCCATGTGGGACCATTCCACAGCCCCATGTGGGACAGTTCCACAGCTCAGTGTGGGACCAGTCCACAGCTCCTGCCCTCATCTCCGTGTGGGACCGTTCCACAGCTCTGTGTGGGACCAGTCCACAGTTCTGTGTGGGACCGTTCCACAGCCCCATGTGGGACAGTTCCACAGCTCAGTGTGGGACCAGTGGGTGGGGTATCCGTGTGGCTGTGAATCATGGGTCTGGACCAGAAGGAGAGGTGACTGAGTGCTCAGAGCAGCAAAACTACATTCACAGGATGGGGGGTGAGGGAGGGCGAGAGGGGGGTGAGGGAGTGCTGGTGTGTGAGGGAAGATGAGGGAGGGTGGGTCAGGGTGATGGAGGGTGAGGGAGAGGGGGCACACTGAAGGGAGGATGAGGGAGGGAGGGTGAGGGAGGGTTGGGGAAGCTGAAGGGTGAGCAAGGGCGAGGGAGTGTGGGGAGGGTGATGGTGAGGGAGGGTGGGGCACACTGAAGGGAGGGTGGGGGAGAGTGTGGGAGTGTGGGCAAGGATGAGTGAGGGTGAGGGAGTGTAAGGGAGTGTGGAGGACGACAGTCCCCAGGGTGCTGCAATCATCTGGGAGCCTTTCAGCGACCTGTGCCTGTGGCTGGGAGCTCTGCACTGCTGCCGACTCTCGCTGTGAATCTGCAGCAGAGGAGGGATGAGCTCCAAGCCCCGGGGGCACCAGCCTCCCCTCTGTGTCAGCAGCTGCCCCCTGAGCCACCCCAGGAGGTGCGAGCTGGTCGTCCTGCAGAGTGCTGGGGGAGTGCTGCACTGTCACCTTTCCCGCACTTTAATCCCAGGCCCTGTCTTCTTCAGGGCGACTGCGTCACCGATTGCTTCTGGGTGACATTTTCTCCTCAGCCAACACAAGCAGGTGGAGACTATCCGGCTGTTCATTTTGTCGCTGTTTGTGGGATCTTGCTGTGCACTGCCTGCCTGCTGTGTTTTGCATGTTATAACCATGACTACACTGCATCACTTGTGTGAGGCTGGGATGTCCTGATCATGTGCATGGAGGTTTATGAAGACAACTTTATTATTCAAACTCTGTAACAGGACATTACGTTACATAATTATCCCGTTACCATCAGTACACATGGGGAGCTGTGAGCTTCACTTCAGTTGCAAGGGACAAGTCAGCTAATTGAGCAAAGCTGTTGCAAGGTCTCAATGTTGTATCGTCACCGGGCTTTCCCCAGGGTTTGTAAAGGAAACAAATGAAAGGTGTGTAGTTATACAGTGCCTCTCCTGATTATAAGATGTCACAAAGGGCTTCAATTCTTTGACAGTGTGGTCACTGTTGCAATATGGAAAGCTAACCAGCTAGTCTGTGCACGTTGACCTCTCGCCAGCAGCTCTCTGCTGATGTCCTGATAATTCTCCTTACCTGTTGTGATTTAGTGCCCCAGGAGTATTATTCCATTCTCCAAAATATTATGTCTACCTTGGTCTCAACTGAAGGATGGCACTTCACTGATGGAGCCCACTTCCCAATGGTTAAGGACAGACGCAGCATCCCTCAGGGGGAGACGCAGATTGGTTCACACTCAGTCCCACAGAGTGTGCTCAAATCTCTGTCGTGGGTCTTCTGACTCAGAGGGGAGAATGTTATCACCCTATCAGAGAAATTCCCTTTGTCCCTCCAACACTGTCTCTGCTACCTCGACTAACTTGTTTAACTCTTTCTCATTTCTGATGAAGTTGCCCCAGACCTGAAATGTTCACTGGTTTCTTTCTCCACAGACGCTGCCTGACCTGCTGAGTGTTACCAGCATTTTCAGTTTTTATTTCAGATTTCCAGTGTCTTTCTTGGATTTTCGATGCTCAGATCACTCAGACTATTCAACTGCAGTTCCATCACAGATGCACCCCAATCACAAACTCACCCAATTCTTACACACCTTGGTGCCATTCCATTAATCAGTGAACCCCCAACTCATTGTGACCCCACGTAATGTAGGAGCTCTCCTGAACACAGAGACTGCTCCCACCTTCCATCAATGAGTCAGTACAGCTGCTCCCTTCAAACATCCCAACAAAGTGTGAAATAAATGGAATGCCTAATTTAGGGTCTGCAGGGTCTTCAATATCACTGTTTGTTAGGGCAAGTAATGAGGACAGAACTTCTTACCAAACATCCTTCACTCAAGGTGAACCACACTCAAATAATGGCAGTGGCTGATATAACAATGTATCAGAAGTCATATCACATGATGGACACAATTCCTAAAAGTGGACCTACACACAATGCACTGCAAGACAATGAGCAGTGTGTGAAGGATTATACTGGGGCGAAGCAAAACCAGAAGATGTTGGAAACACTCAGTAGGTCAGGCAACTTTTGTGGAAAGAGAAACAGCTGAGGTTTCAGGTAAAACCCTTCACCACAACTGAGAAAGAGAATGCAAGTTAGTCTGTATAGGTCTATAATAAGGCAAAATGATGTATCCAGTTATTAAGCACAGACAGCTAAGCTCCTTTGTGTGCGTAATGTGTTGCTAATGTTGTGAGCACTGGGTATGGTGTATCGTCTGGCTGACCAGGAAGTGCCCAGCAGGCCAGAGTGTACAAATAAAGGAAAATAAAAGGACGAGAGCAATGGCAAGGACAAGTGGCCAGTCCTGATACCAACAGATCTCCATAGCTGCTGCCTGACCTGCTGAGTGTTTCCAACATTTTCTGGTTTTATCTCAGATTTCCAGCATCTGCAGTTTTCGTTTGATGTTCTGATACGGGCACTGCAGCCATTTGCTCGAAAAGCTCCAGAAAAAGCACACATTGCACACACAGACATCAGACTGACTTGGGCATATATCACAGCCCAGTAATTGTCACTGTATCAACATCCGGGCAATACTGTGGGAGTGATTTTAACACATCACATACAGCAGTATAAGCTGGCAGCTCACTAATACCCTCTCAAGGGCAATTTGGGAAAACTGATATACCAGTTATGCTGCATCCCTGGAATTAATACCATTGTAAAAGCATTAAAATGAAAGTATAGCAGAGGGATGTATTTCGAGGGTTGCAGAACTTGTGGCCTGCTTGGTCTCTCCACATTACATGTACAGTCTTCACCCAGAGGGGTGGAGGGGTCGGTGAGGAGGGGAGAGCTGCCTGCCCCTGAATGAAGCCAGACCCCCCATACTCACCACCCCAGAGCCTCGCTTCATCCACACGATGGTGAGAGATGGGTTTCCGGTCCAGGCACAGTTGAAGACGGCACTCGAGCCCAGGTCCACGGCCAGGGACTGGGGTTCAGAGGTCAGCCGGGGTCCGACTGCACAAGGAAAGAGATGCAAGGTGTGAGAGGAGGCAAAGAATGGGCCCATTATGGCAGCCCAGCCACAATTGCATATGAGACCTTCAGTAGATCCAGGCAGTTCACAGAAGTGATTATCAGGGAGGATTCAGCACTGAGGAGATGTTACCCAGTACCTGGGAAACTTGGGAGGAGCACAGAGTTTTACTCCTGGCTCCCAGTTACACTGTGGAAGTCTGACAGAGACTGGTTAAATACAGAGCTGCCTCCTCACCCTGACAGACATGGATCCAGTGCCGCAGAAATGGCGGCTGTCACACCCGTGGTGAGATATGCCATTGTTTAGAACCAACACTTTCCCTACAGCCTAAACCTTTCTGGCCAGAGCTAGGGGCTGGCTGAGTAATGAGGCCACAATGAACTTGGTTAGAGTGGAAGGCAGGGAATGTGACGAGGTGCCAACAGACTGCCCAGGGACGCAGCAAGGTCCACTGACTCAAGGTGGCTGCATCTGAGAAGCAGTGTGAGGGGTGAGGTACTTTTCTAAAGGCCTAAGGTACAGAGAGAGACCAAAGGGCTTCAAAGGAAATTGGATACATCAGAGAATACAACAACATTCCAGCACCAGGACAGAGCATGGGACCAGATGGTCAGTTCTTTCAAAAACTCAATAGAGGCGGAATGGGACGTGGAATGGGACTGTGATTGATGGTGGAGAGGCTAGGAAATGACTGGAAGTTGGGAGTTTGGGAGTTGGGAGATCTGGGTTAACAGGACTGGGATACCAGAAGTGATAAAGAGTTGGCAGATTGATTGTGACTGTGGTTTGAAGATTGGTGATTGGAAACTGTGGGACTGGAAATAACTGGGGTTTGTGGCATGGAGACGGACTGCGGTTTGGGAGACTGGACGTGACTGGGACTTAGGAAGCTGCAAGTGATTGGAACTTGGAGACTGGAAATGAATGGGATTGGGAGATTGGGAATGGTTGGAAGTCGGGAGGCAGTGTTTGGCTGAAGTTTGAGAGACTGTGATGGAATTTGGAGATTGAGAGTGAATCAGAGTCAGGAGTTTGGGAGTGTCTGAGAGTTGGGAGAGGGAAGGGATAGGAGCAGGAAGACCGAGACTGTTGTTATTGATGACATAGGTAGGAGAAGGGATGAGGTCCTGCAACATGAGTTCAGGGAGGTAGGTAATCATTTGATGAGCAGGACCTCAAAGGTTGTAATCTCCAGATTGCTTCTGGTCCCATGAGAGGGTGAGTATTGGAATTGAAGGATAGGTCAGATGAAGGGATGGTGCAGGAGGATGGGCTTTAGGTTCCTGGATCACTGGGACCATTTGTGGGGAAGGTGGGACCTATGCAAGAGGGACAGGTTGCACCTAAAGTGGAACTTATGGGGAGATTCACCAGTACCTTTCAGGAAGGTATAAATTGAGTTGGAAGGGAGAGGAGGCTCAGAGTAAATGTTCAGTTGGGAGGATGCAATCACCTGGAGGAGGAAACGTTTGTAAATCCAGCAGGCCGAGTAGGCAGGTAAATGCACATGAGAGGAATGCAAAGCTAAGCTGCATCTATTCTAATGCAAGGAATCTAATGAGTAAGGCCGAGAACTCAAAGCTTTAATTAGCACTTGGGACTTGTTGCTATCACGAAGACATGGTTGAAAGGCGGGCAGAACTGACAACTCGGTATCCTGGAGTACAGAATTTTCAGGCCAGACAGAGGGGGATGTAAAAGAGTTGGTGGCATTGCACTGTTAGTTAAGGAATGTATTACTTCTGTTTTGAGGGAAGATATCCTAGAAGGGTCCTCAAATGAGGCCATAAAGGCAGAGATTAGGAACAAAAAGAGTGCTGTCACTTGTATAAACTGGTGTTGTATTACAGACCTTACATTCAACAACAGATAGAGGAACAGATATGCAGGCAAATAGCAGAGATGTAATAAAAATAGGGATGTAATATGAGGGGAATATTAACTGGGATTGCCTGAGGTTCAGAGCGGGTGGAATTTTTGAGGTGTCTCAGGAGAGCTTTTTGATGCAGTATGTAGGTGAACCAATGAGGGAAAGAACATTGCTGGACCTTGTCTTGGGGAATGTAGCTGGTCAAATGGAGGGAACGTCGATAGGGGAGCATTTTGGTGATTGTCACGGAGTCATAGATATAATTGAAAAATAGCCCTTTGGCCCACCATGCCGACCAGGATGCCCATCTAAGCTAGTTCCAATTTTCCCACATTTGACCCATATTCCTCTAATCCCTCCTGATCCATGTAACTGTCCAAGTGTCTTTTAAATGTTGTTATTGTACCTGCCTTAACCAGATAGTGACCATAATTCTGTACATTTCAAAGTAGTTATGGAAAAAGATTGGGAGTGACCAGGAATAAAGAATTTTAAATTGGGGGAAGACCAGTTTCATTAAATTTAAGACAGGACATGGCAAAAGTAGAGTAGGAGCATCTACTTGCTGGTAAGTCTAAGTCTGCACAGTGGGAGGCATACAAAGGAGAATTAGTGAGAATTCGGGGCCAACATGTTCTTCTAAGAGTGAAAGCCAAGGGTAACAAGTACATGGAACTCTGGATGTTGAGGGATATTGAGGGCTGGATAAAGAGAAAAAAGGATGCATATGGCAGGTGTAGGGAACTAAAGATGGGGGTGAGGGGGAGGCCTATCAAGAGTATAAAATGTGTTGGGAGACACTTAAAAAGGAAATTAGAAAATCAAAGAGGGCTCACAAGAAAGCACAGGAAGACAGGATTAAGGTAAATCCAAAGGTATTCCATGAGTGTATTAAGAGCAAAAGAATAACCAGAGAAAGAGTGGCATCCATTATGGACAAAGGGGCAATCTGTGTGCGGACCAAGAGACATCACAAGGGAACTGGACTTTGTAGTTGGAGGATTCAGCGAAGGGGACGGTGAAATTCTAGTGCAAGTCCTGATAAATAAAGAGTAGGTAGTCGACGCCTTAAGCAGGCTTAAGGGTGATAAATCCCCAGCCAGATGACATTTATGCAAGGTTGCTATGGAAGGCAAGAGAAGAGATTGCTGGGGCTCAGGGTGAGATTTTTATATCTTCGCTTGCCGCATGTAAGGAGCCAGATGACTGAAGGACAAAAAAATGTGGCCGCCCCTTTTTCAAGATAGGTCACAGGGAAAAGTAAACACGGAGCTATGAGCCTAACGTCAGCAGTAGAGAAGTTATTGGAAAAACATTCTGAGGGACAGATTATTATCACTTGGAAAACAAGGACTGATCAGAGGCAGGCAGATCCTGTCAAACCAATCTGAATGAATTCTTTTGAGGAGGTAACCATAGAACCATAGAACCATACAGCACAAAACAGGCCCTTCGGCCCACCATGTTGTGCTGTCTATCAAATCACCCTCACACTGCCTAACCCCTTCCTCCCGTATATCCCCCCATCCCACACTCCTCCATATGCCTATCCAACAAGCTCTTGAACCTGTCCAATGTATCTGCCTCCACCACCACCCCAGGCAGTGCATTCCATGCACCAACCACTCTCTGGTTGAAAAACCTCCCCCTGACATCTCCCCTGAACTTCCCACCCATAACCTTAAAGCCATGACCTCTCGTCTTGAGCATTGGCGCCCTGGGAAGGAGGCGCTGACTATCTATTCCTCTCAATATTTTATATACCTCTATCATGTCTCCTCTCATCCTCCTCCTTTCCAGTGAATAAAGCCCTGGCACCTTAAACCTCTCCTCATATTCAATACTCTCTAAACCAGGCAGCATCCCGGTAAATCTCCTCTGCACCCTCTCCAACGCCTCCACATCCTTCCTATAATGAGGCAACCAGAACTGAACACAGTACTCTAGGTGTGGTCTAACTAGAGTTTTGTAAAGCTGAATCATCACCTCGCGGCTCTTAAACTTGATCCCGCGACTTATGAAAACCAACATCCCATTGGCCTTCTTAACTGCTCTTTCCACCTGTGAGGCAACTTTCAATGAACTGTGAATATGAACCCCCAGATCCCTCTGCTCCTCCACACTGCCAAGTACCTTGCCATTTACCTCGTCCTCTGCCCTGGAGTTTGTCCTTCCAAAGTGTACCACCTCACACTTCTCCGGATTGAACTCCATCTGCCACTTGTCAGCCCAGCTCTGCATCCTATCAATATCCCTCTGTAAGCTCCGACAGCCCTCCACACTATCCACAACACCACCGATCTTAGTGTTGTCCGCAAACTTACTAACCCAGCCCTCTACCCCCTCATCTAAGTCATCTATAAATATCACAAAAAGTAGAGGTCCCAGAACCGATCCCTGCGGGACACCATTAGTCACTGCCCTCCAGTCCGAGGCACTTCTTCCACCACAACCCTCTGCTTTCTACATGCAAGCCAATTCCTAATCCACACAGCCAAGCTTCCTTGGATCCCTTGGCCTCTGACCTTCTGAAGAAGCCTACCATGAGGAACCTTATCAAACGCCTTACTAAAATCCATGTAAACCACATCCACCGCACTGCCCTCATCAATCTTCCTGGTCACCTCCTCAAAGAACTCTATCAGGCTTGTGAGGCAAGATCTTCCCTTCACAAAGCCATGCTGGCTGTCCCTAATCAGTCCATGATTCTCAAGGTGTTCATAAATCCTATCCCTTAGAATCCTTTCTAACAGCTTACCCACCACAGACGTAAGACTCACTGGTCTATAATTCCCTGGCCTATCCCTATTACCTTTTTTGAACAAGGGGACAACTTTCGCAACCCTCCAATCCTCCGGCACCATCCCCGTGGACAACGAGGACTCAAAGATCCTTACCAGCGGTTCAACAATCTCCTCCCTAGCCTCTCGAAGTAGCCTGGGGAAAATTCCGTCAGGCCCTGGAGATTTATCTGTCTTAATATTATTTAACAACTTCAACACATCCTCTCTCTTGATATCTACAACCTCGAGAACATTACCCCTACCAGCACTCCCTTCCGCGTCATCAAGACCCCTCTCCCTGGTGAATACTGAAGAGAAGTACTCATTGAGAACTTCTCCCACTTCCGCCGCCTCCAGGCAAATTCTCCCACCTTTGTCCTTAATCGGACCTACCTTTACCCTAGCCATCCTCCTACCCTTCACGTACTTGAAAAAGGCCTTGGAATTTTCCTTTACCCTACTAGCCAACGTCTTTTCATGTACCCTTCTAGCTCTCCTCAGCCCTTTCTTAATTTCCTTCCTCGCTACCCTATATTCCTCACGGGCCCTGTCTGAACCTTGCTGCTTATACCTCATGTACACTACCTTCTTCTCCCTAACAAGTTGTTCCACCTCTCTCGTCACCCACGGTTCCTTCACCCTGCCATTCCTTCTCCGCCTCACCGGGACATATTTATCCCTAACATCCTGCATAAGATCCCTGAACATCGACCACATCTCCATGGTACATTTTCCTTCAAAAAGGACATCCCAGTTTACACTCCCAAGTTCTCTCCTTATAGCCTGGTAGTTAGCCCTTCCCCAATTGAAAAACCTCTTGTCCTCTCTGCACCTGTCCCTGTCCATGACAATTTTAAAGGTTATGGAGCAATGGTCACTGTCCCCCAAATGCTCACCCACCAATAGATCCTTCACCTGTCCCGGTTCATTTCCTAAAACCAGATCTAACATGGCATTCCCTCTAGTCGGCCTGTCAACATACTGCGTCAGGAATCCCTCCTGGACACATTTAACAAATTCCGTCCCACCTAAACCTTTGGCACTAAGCAGGTTCCAGTCTATATTTGGGAAGTTGAAGTCTCCCATTATAACAACCCTGTTATTTTTGCTTCTCTCCAAACACTGCCTGCCAATCTGCTCCTCTATATCTCTACTGCTACCGGGGGGCCTATAGAATAGTAGAGTAACTGCTCCTTTCTTGTTCCTTAATTCCACCCATAGGGACTCTAGAGATGATCCTTCTACAACATCCATCTTTTCAACAGCCGTAACAGTGTCCCTGACCAGTATCGCCACCCCTCCTCCTCTTCTCCCCCCTTCCCTATCCCTCTTAAAACACCGAAAACCAGGAATATTCAATATCCACTCCACTCCTGACGTCAGCCACATCTCAGTAATAGCCACGATATCATAGTCCCCCATACTTATCCAAGCCCTCAGTTCATCCCCCTTATTCCTGACACTTCTTGCATTTAAGTAAACACACTTCAGTCCATCCACCTTACTACTTTTATAGCCTGTACTCTGCTTCTCCTTCCCCAAAGCCTCTCTACCTGTTTGATCTAACTTTTCCCCATCCCCTTCTTCCTCTGACCTACTCCTCCGGTTCCCTTCCCCCTCACAAACTAGTTTAAACCCTCCCGAACCATCCTAGCAAATCTCGCCGCAAGGATGTTGGTCCCCTTCTGGTTCGGGTGTAACCCGTCCTCTCTGTACAGGTCCCACCTTCCCGAGAAGAGATCCCAATGATCCAGAAATCTAAAACCCTCCCTCCTGCACCAACTCCTCAGCCACGCATTTATCTGCCACCTCCTCCTATTCCTGCCTTCACTATCGCGTGGCACTGGCAGCAATCCCGAGATCGCTACCCTTGCGGTCCTGTTCCTCAATTTTCTACCTAGCTCCCTGAACTCACTCTTCAGGACCTCATCCCCCTTCCTACCTATGTCGTTGGTGCCAACATGGACCACAACTTCTGGCTGCTCTCCCTCCCGCTCAAGAATCCTGTGGACCTGATCAGTGACATCCCGGACCCTGGTACCTGGGAGGCAACATACCATCCGGGATTCATGCTCACTGCCACAGAACCTCCTATCTGTTTCCCTGACTATCGAGTCCCCTATCACTACCGCATGTCTCTTTCCCACCCTTCCCTTCTGAGCAGCAGTACCAGTCCCAGTGCCCAGAGACCTGGTAACTGCAGCTAGGCCCCTGCAGGTCATCCCCCTCAACAGCTTCCAAGGCAGAAAACTTGTTACTGAGGGGAACAGCCTCTGGGGTTCCCTGCTCTGTCTGCCTGCCTGACTTTTCCTTCCTCTTCCCTCCCCTGACAGTCACCATTCTATCTACCTCCTGAACCTCAGATGTATCTGCTCTAAGGGGGGTGACTGTCACCTGATGGACAGTGTCTACATAACTCTCTCCCTCCCTTATGCTGCGCAGTGTTTGTAGCTGCGACTCCAGCTCATCAACTCTGAGCCGAAGTTCGTCCAGCCTCAAGCACTTACCGCAGATGTGGCCATCTTGGACCGCAGCAAGGTCCACGAGTTCCCACATCAAACAGCTGCAGCACACCACCATGTCCTCCATCTGACTACCTTACTTTTTTCCCTAGTTAGTCCCACCTACAAATCTATAATAAACAACGGGTAAACCTTGCCTTTACCTACTTACCAGCTACTTACCCTCCTTGCCCCTTCACGCTGAAGCCCCTTGAGCCAAAGCCCAGAACACTCTGCTGCCACTCACTCCACTGCCCCTCTCCAACGCTGCCTGCTCTATAGGCTGTTTCCTTTTTAAGCTGCCCGCGCCGCGCCTGCGCAGTCCAGCCCCCACTCGACTAGTTAGAAAAAACTTATAAAAATCTAACCCTTACACTAAAAACCCTAACAAAAACTAACCCTTACACTTCAAAACCCTAATAAAAGTGATAAACAGAGAAAACACTTAGCTGCTCCGAAGTCCTCCGAACCGAAGCCCGAGTCCTCCGAAGTTTTGTCTCTCTTCTTTTTTAAGCTTTTTTAACAAAATGTATTGTTGTGGACAGGGAAGTAGATATGATTTACATGGACTTCAGTATGGCCTTTCACAAGGTCTCACATGGTTCAAAAGTTTAGAGTCCTTGGGATTCAGGGCAAGTTGGTAAATTGGATCCAAAATTCACTTGACAACAGGGGACAGAGGTTGATAGCAGAGGATTGTTTTTTGTGATTGGATGTCTGTGACTAGTGGTGTTCCACAGGGATTGAAGCTGGGGCCCTTGTTGTTTTTAATATATGTGAATGATTTGGATGTGGATGTTAGGAGGCAGGATCAGTAAGTTGGCAGATGACATGCAGGTTGGTGGAGTTGTTGATAATGTGGAAGTAAGTCTTAGGTTATCAATGCGTTGGTGAAATGGCAGATGGAGATTAATCCTGATAAATACCAGATACTGCATTTTAAGAGAACTAATGAGTTTAGGAAATGAATGGTCAGGTCCTGGGGAGTATTGAGAAACAGAGGGACTTTGGTGTACAAGTCCAAAGATCCTTGAAGGTGGCAGCACAGGTAGATAATGTGGTTAAGAAGGCTTATGGGATACTGACCTTCATTAGTCAGGGCATTGAATTCAAGAGCAAGGACGTTATGGCCCAACTTTATAAAACATTGGTCAGATTTCTGCTGTAGTTCTGGTCAACACACTATCGGAAAATACAGAGGAGATTCACCAGGATGTTGCCTGGGATGGAGCATTTTAGTTATGAGGAGAGACTGGTGAGGTTGGGTCTGTTGTCCCTGGAGCAGAGAAGGTTAACAGGGACATGATTGAGGTATATAAACATGAGAGGCACAGATAGGGCAGACTGTAGGAAACTTTTCCTCATATTAAAGGTAGATAAAACTGGAGGACATGGATTTCGGGTAAAGGGGAAGAGATTTGGGGGGGTTTTGAGATGGGCCTTTTTCACCCAGAGAGTGGTGAGTACCTGGAATATACTGCCTGGGAGAGTGGTGGAAATAGAGTCATTGAGAGAACTTAAGAAGTGTCTAGATGAGCACTTGAATCACTCGGGCACTGATGGCTATGAGTCAAGTGCTGGAGTATGTGATTATTACCAATGTGTGCCCATTGGTTGGGATAGATGTGGTGGGCTGAATGGCCTGCTTTCCATCTGCAGCTCTATGAAAGTGACTGAGGTTTGTGAGATCAGGAGAGACTGCGGTTTGGTTCTGGGGTGACTGGGAAATGGGGGATTGCCATTGAGTGGAATTTGGAGATTGGGAGTGACCTTGAGTTGGTGATTGAGAGTGACTGAGAGTTGGGAGATCAGGAGTGAATTGTAACTGGGAGAATGGAAATGATTGAGAGTTGGGTTATTGAATGTGACTGGAAATTGGGAGTTTGGAAAATGGGGAGAGTAGCTTTGGCGTTACTAGGAGTTGGCTTAAGAGTGAATAGAGAATTGAAGAGTGATTCAGGAGATTGTCAGTGACTGAGAATTGAGAGAGAGGGAGTGTCTGGGAAATTTGGAATAACTGTTTAGAAGATTGGGATGACTGGCAGTTGGGAGATTAGATTATCTTGGAGCTGGGAAATTGGGAATGACTGGAGGTGGGAGATTTAGTGTGATTGGAAGTTGGTAGAATGGGGAAGTCAGGAATTTGGGAACTTCAAAAATAGCTGAGAGTTGGGTGATTGGCAATGTTGGAATTGGGAGATTCCAACTCCCAAATTGGGAGATTCCAATTGTGTGGAAACTGGGAGATTGATGATGACCGAGAGTTGGATGACTTGGAATGATTGAGAGTTGGGAACTTGTAAATTACTAGAGGCCGAGAGTTTGGGGATGATTGGGAGATGGAAACTGGGAATGGAAACTGAGACCTGAGTGACTGTGAGTGATGGGGTGTTGGGTGATTTATTGAGAGTGACTGACAGTTAGGAGATTGGTCATGATTCATTATTGGGGCATTTGAAGTGACTCCAATTTGGAAGCCTAGTAGTGATTGAGAGCTGGAAGTTTGAGAGAGATTGGCAGGTGGGAAATTAGATGCGACTGGGAGTGTGATTATTGAAAATAAACAGGGGTGACTTGGAATTTTTTTGTTTGAGAGAGGCTGAAAGGGAGATGAAGGGGAACCTCTGGGACCCAGGAGATGATGGGACTGAGGAAAGTTGGGGGATACTATGATTCCTGCTGAGACTATTGGGAGAATGGGGAATTATGAGCACCTGGAGCTTATACCAAGGACTGGAGGTTTTAATGACTGAGAATTGGGAGATTGGGGAAATCCCCAGCACTAGAAGGCCAGAGAGTTGGGATGTTGTGAGGTTCTAAGGCTGAGGAATGACGAATTAAGAGTTCCTTACAGTAAACGTCGGCGGTTCGGCTGATGTTTGTACTTCCCAATGGGTTGGACACAGCGCAAGACACGGGCTCCGTGAAGAAGGTGTAGTCCACAACTGTCTCATACGTGTCACCCTGAACTCCCCGCAGTGGCTGGCCGCCCTTCGCCCACCTGAAGCAACACAGAAAAGGTTAAGTGCCACACCCATTATTGTAACACTCTGATATCCCTCAATTTAAATCTCTGAAACACCCCAAATTCTTGCTGAAACTCTCTAATGTACATCACTAGCAATCTCTGATATACTCCATACCTTCACGGTCTTACGGCACTTTTAATAGAGTACACTTTTAGCAGGTGCATTCGCAAACAAAATTTGACATTGGGCGACAGAAGGGGATATGGGAGCAGCTAAACCAAAGGCTTAGTCAAAGAGAAGCAAAAACAGAAATGCGGGAAAAACTCAGCCAGTCAGCCAGCATCTGTGGAAGGAGAAACCAGTCAGGGACCCTTTCTCAGAACTGGGAAGAAGTGGAGGGTTTACAGTTTACAAAGCAGAGTTGGGGGAGGAATGAGGTGGAAAACAAAAGATCACATGGAGATAGGTTAAGACCTATCTTTATGTACTGACCGTTAGCAAGACATTTTGAAGAAAGGGGTGAGAAGGGGACATAAGCAGGATAATGGGAGATAACGAGGGAGCAGTTTACCTGAAGTTGGAAAATTCAATGTTCATTCCAAAAGGTTACAAAATGCCTCGATGGAATATGTTCTTCTAGTTTATGTTGCACCTCACATTGACAGTGCAGGAGGCCACAGACAGACAGGGGCAGAATAGGAGTGGGTGGAGAACTAAGGTGGCTGGCAGCAGGAAACTCAGGATCACCCCTGCGGTCTGAACACATGTTCTCCACAAAGCCATCATCTAATCTGCGCTTGGTTTCTCCAGTGCAGAGGACACCACATTGTGAGCACTGAATGCAGCACACCAGACTGGAAGAAGTGCAAGGGAATCGCTGCTTCACCTGGAAGGATTACTTGGGTCTCTGGATGGTGGGAAGGGAAGAGGTAAGAGGACAGGAGTTGTATCTCCTCTGGTTGCATGGGAAGGTGTCACGTCATAGGGAGTGGTGGAGTTTGAGACTGAAGAGCAGACCAGGGAGTCACAAAGTGAGTGGTCTCTGTGAAATGCAGAAAGAGTAGGAGAGGGGAAGTGTAGCAGTTAGTGTAATGCTTTACAGCGCCAGCGACCCGGGTTCAAATCCGGCCACTGTCTGTAAGGAGTTTGTACGTTCTCCCCCGTGTCTGTGTGGGTTTCCTCTGGGTGCTCCGGTTTCCTCCCACATTCCAAAGGTGTACGGGTTAGGAAGTTGTGGGCGTGCTATGTTGGCACCGGAAGCGTGGCGACACTTGCGGGCTGCCCCCAGAACACTCTACACAAAAGATGCATTTCACTGTGTGTTTTGATGTACATGTGACTAATAAAGATATCTTATCTTAGATGGTGTGAACACGTTGAAGCTGGCGATTGGAGCCAAATAAGCTTGGTCCCAAATAAGCTTGGAAGAAGGATTGTTCCATGTATCCAAACTGAACTGTGTTGCTTTTAAACTTAATCTACAGTTCTATCATATTTGGTCACTCTTTCTGAGGTGCCCCTTCACACAAGGTTATTAATGAACCCTTTCTCATTGCACAGGACCAGATCTGAAATAGTCTGTACCCTAGATAGTTTCTCAACGTAGTGATCTAGAAACCATCTCATACACATTTCAGCAATTCATTCTCTGCATTGTAAGAACAAATTTGATTGCCAGTTAATGTATTGATTGTAGGTCCCCATTACTACTGTATTATGATAACTGTATTAGCCCTATAACACACACCTCCAATTTCCTTTGGTACAGTGTCTTTTATCCCTGTTACTATTCAGAGGCTTATAACCAACACCCAGCCATATTTTCTGCTCTCTGCTGCTTCTTAGCTCCATCCAAACTGATTCTGATTCTAAACCACGATCTGCTGAGCCAAGATCCTTTCTTACAAAGCATGGATTAACAGCACTGCTGCACCTGTTTTTCCTTGTTGTCAGTCCTTCCTAAGTGTTGACTATCTGGAAGATTTAGTTCACAGCTTTGGTCACCCTGCAGCCACGTTTTCTGCAATGGTAACTCGATCACGCCTGTTTATGATCATTTGTGCTGTCAATTCATCCACCTTGTATCCATAGCATGGTGCCTTTAGACCTGGCTTTTAACATGTCTTCCGTATTCTGACCCAATCTGCTCCTTGCCTTTGTTTCTACTGCCTATTCATTTTGCTGACATTCATAACTTCAACTTCCAGCTTTGTTTCTCTCCCTCCTGACTCCTTGCAGGATTCCGAGTTGGTAAAAACCTGCCCAAAAGCAACAGGAAACCCCTTTGTGAGGATATTTGTCTTGATTCTGTCAAGAGGTAACCCTGTCTGATTTGTACAGGTCCCAATACCGCAGGGATCTAATGCCATCCCTCCTGCAACATCTCTAGCCACGCATTCACTTGCTTTACCTTCATATTTCTGTACTGACCAATATCTGGCAGTGGGAATAATTCTGGGATTACAACCTTTGAAGGTTTTGCTTTTTAACATCTTTCCTAGCCCCCTAAACTCTGCTTGCCAGAACTCACAACTCCTTCTACCTATGTTGTTTCTGCCAATGTGAACACAACTCCTAGATCTTCTCCCTCTGCCTTCATTTGCTCTGTATCCATTCAGGGACATGTTGACTCTGGCCCCAGGGAGGCGGCATCCCATCCTGGAATCCCATCTTCAGCCACGGAAATGCCCATCTTTCCCTCTAACCGTTGAATGCCCTGTTGTACTGCTCTTTTCCTCTTCCGTCCATCCTGTGCAGCCTACCCACTTGCGGTGCCACGCTCCCAGTTCCGACTGCTCTTTCCTGAGGAACCACTTCCCCTCACCAGATCCAAAAGCAAAAATCTGCTAGTGAGCAATATGGACTCAGGGGTCTCCTGGTACCTGCGTGCCCCACCTCTCGGTCTGGTGGTCACCCATTGCCTCTCCATCCACACATTCTTAAGCTTTGGTCACCCTGCAGCCGTGTTTCCTGCAATGCAAGTGCGATCACCTCTCTGAACATGCCAGCCAGCAGGTCTTCAACTTGCTGAAGCACCAAAGTGACTCCACCTGCCACTCTGTCTCTGAAACCTGGTAACCCTTCCACACCTGTGGATATTTAGCATGAAAGTGTCCACAATATCCCATAGGATGCACGTTCCACTCAACTGAGCTGCCCTGCTGTGCCTCAGATTGCTCCAAAATGGGGAAAACAGGAACCTCGGTATTGAGTGTAACAGAGTGTTTCTGTGTGGGACGTAATAGAGTGTGTCAGTGTGGGGTGTAACAGGGTGTTTCAGAAAGAGTGCAATAGACTGTTCAGTGTAGCTTGTAACAGAATATTTGAATATGGGGTAGATCAGAGTGTTGCAGTCCAGAGTGTAATGGACACTTCAGTGTGAGGTGTAATAGAATGTTTCAGTATGGGGTTTAACAGAGTGTTTCAATGTGAGGTGTAATAGAGTGTTTCAGAATGGGATGTAATGGAATCTTTCAATGTGGGGTCTAATAAAGGGTTTCAGTCTGATTTCCCACAAAGAAAATACATTAAATATACACATTAACAATATAATCTTCTTAAATTTTTATTTGTGAATAGCTGTAAAATTGTAACCACAAGGCATGACATGAACGTTGGCTATAAGTAAAATGTTGAAGATGAAAGAAGTGTTTCATTAATCGAACCTGCATGTAGCTTTGTTTCTGTCAGTCATAATGTAAATCTTTACCTTGGAATCACTTGGGAATATACTATAGAACTGAGATGGTGGTTTTTTTGTATTGCTGATATTTTCTTATGACATGGAGGCCATTTGGCCAATCAAGTCTATGCTGGTGCATCACACACAAAATGCTGGAGGAACTCGGCAGGTCAGGCAGCATTTACGGAGGGAAATAAACAGTCGACGTTTTGGGTCGAGACCCTTCATCAGGACTAGAAAGGAACAGGGTAGAAGCCAGAATAAGAAGGTCAAGGGAGGGGGAGGAACACAGGCTGGCAGGTGATAGGTGAGTGCAGGTGAGAGGGGGAAGGTAGGTGGGTGGGGGAGGGGGGATGAAAGGGAGTGATGTGAGAAGCTGGGTGGTGATAGGTAGGGCTGAAGATGAAGGAATCCGGTAGGAGTGGACAATAGACCACGGAATAATGGGAAGATGGTGGGGAACCAGAGGGAGGTGATGGGCAAGTCGTGAGGGCAGGGGAGGGGAAGGAGAAGGAATGAGGATAAAGGGGGAGCAGAGGAGAAAAAGGGGGGGGGCGAGAAAACAGAGATGAAGAGTTACCAGAAGTTAGAGGAATCGATGTTGATGACATCAGGTTGGAGGCTACCAAGACGGAATATGAGGTGTTGTTTCTCCAACCTGCATCTGGCCTCAACATGGCAGTAGAGCAGGCCGTGGATAGACATGTCGGTGTGGAAGTGGGATGTGGAATTGAAGTGCCTGGCCACCTGGAGGTCCTTGCTCTTACGGCAGATGGAGCGTAGGTGCTTGACAGAATGGTCACCCAATCAGCGTCGGGTCTCACCGATGTAAAGGAGGCCGCACCGGGAGCACCGGATGCAATAAATGACACCCTTAGATTCACAGGTGAAGCGCTGCCTCACCTGGAAGGACTGTCTGGGACGCTGAGTGAGGGAGGAGGCGTAGGGACAGGTGTAGCACTTTGCGCGGTTGCAGGGATAAGTGCCGGGAGGGTCATCTGAGGGGAGGGATGAGCAGACAGGGGAGTTGCAGAGAGATCAATCCCTGCGGAAAGCGGAGGTGGGGGAAGGGGAAGATGTGCCTGGTGGTAGGATCCCATTGGATGTGGGGGAAGTTGCAGAGAATGATGGTTTGGATGGGGAGGCTCATGAGGTAGTAGGTGAGGACAAGTGGAACCCTGCCCCTATTTCCCCCCTTTTCCCCCTTCCCCCCTTTGCTTTCCCTCATTCTTGTGGTCCCCTCACCCCCTGCCCTCATGACCTGCCTACCAACTCCCTCCTATTCCCCACCTCCCCCTTTACTCCATGGTCTACTATCCTCTCCTACCAGATTCCTTTTTCAGCTCTTTGCCTCTTCCACCTCTCAGCTTCTCACATCACTCCCGTTCATACCGCCTCCCCCACCCACCTACCTTCCCCCTCACCTGGACTCACCTATCACATGCCTGCGTGTGCTCCTCCCCCTCCCCCCACCTTCTTATTCCGGCTTCTGGCCTCTTCCCTTCCAGTCCTGATGAGGGGTCTCGACCCGAAACATCAACTGTTTATTTCTCTCCATAGATGCTGCCTGACCTGCCGAGTTCCTTCAGCATTTTGTGTGTGTTGCTCCAGATTCCAGCACCTGCAGAATCTTTTGTGTCTCCAAGTCTACGCTGGCTCTCAGAGCAATCACATTGGCCCACTTCCCCCACCTATTGGGAATAATTCTCCCCACATGCCCATCAACTCCTCCCTGATCCACCCATCTACACTTAAAGCGGCCAACTAACTACCAGCACTTCTTTGGGACATGGGTGGAAACCAGAGCACTTGGAGGAAGCCCATGCAGTCACTGGGAGATTGTGCAAACTCCACATGAGCAGCACTGTAGATCAGGATTGAATCCAGGTCTCTGGAGCTGAACGGCAGCAGCACTACCTGCTGCATCGCTGTGCTGCACTATGTTGTAACCTTTTGACATGAAAAACACGACGATGCTGGAGGAACTCAACAGGCCAGGGAGCATCCGTGGAGAAAAGCAGATGGTCAACGTTTCGGGTCAGGGCCCTTCTTCAGGACTGAAGATAGGAAAAGGGGAAGCCCAATTTATAGGAGGGAAAAGCAGAGCAGTGATAGGTGGACAAAAGAGGAGAGGTCGGATGGGCACAGGGTGGTGATAGGTAGATGCAGGTAAGCGATAGTGATAGGCAGGTGCGGGGGAGGAGGGGAGAGCAGATCCACCGGGGGATGGGTCAAAGGTAAGGAGAGAGAGGTAAAAAAAGGTAGAAAATAAGAGGCTAGGAAAGGGAAGAAGAGAAGGGTCATGGTGGGGTGGGGGGGGGGGGGGTTGTGAGGAAGTGGGGTGGGGATTACCTAAAGAGGGAGAATTCAATATTCATGCCTTTAGGCTGCAAGGTACCAAGATGGAAAATGAGGTGCTGTTCCTCCACTTTGCGCTTGGAATTCTCCTGGCAGTGGAGGAGGCCGAGGACCGACATATCAGTGATAGCGTGGGAGGGGGAGTTGAAGTGACAGACAACGGGGAGATGCAGGTCGCGGTTACGGACGGGGCGCAGGTGTTCTGTGAAACGGTCACCTAGTCTGCGTTTGGTCTCACCAGTGTAGAGGAGGCCACATCTGGGGCATCGAATGCAGTCGATGATATTAAGGGAGATGAAGGTGAATCTCTGTCTCAGCTGAAAGGACCGTTTGGGTCCCTGGATGGAGGTGATGGAGGTGGTGTAGGGGCAAGTGTTGCACCTATAGCGGGGGCAGTAGAAAGTTCCCGGGGTGGGAGTGGGATGGGTGGGTGGGAGGAGTGAACAAGGGAGTCGTGGAGGGAGTGGTCCCTGAGAAATAGAGAAAGGGATGGGGTACAGAAGATATGCCTGGCGCTGGGGTCCTGTTGGAGATGGCGGAAGTGGTGGAGAATGACATAATTAAGAAGCTATTTATTACTAAAAAGGATTATGAATTATATCGGATGAAAGTGAAACAAATGGGGACAACAGATGTTAAGATTGGCTGTGACATGGTTATGAGGTTAACTGGGATCGAGATATGGGGCATTTGGGTAGGGAAGTAAGGAAATTAGAGAAGGAATGGATGGTGCAGGGGGTAAATGCAGTGCTGATAAACATGTTAATTGGTGAATATCAGGTAAAGTTAACAAAGCATGCAGTAAGTAGGTGTAAATTGTAATTTGAATTCCAAATAAGGACTTTATTCAGTAAGTGAGGGAAGCAAATACTCAGCACGATCAGGATATCAGTAATACACATGACACTCGAGATATGAGCAGCGAGAGCTAGAAGATAGGAGCAAACTGCCGCAGAGAACGTGTGGTGCCCCAGAGGAGTTTGGAAGCATGGATATAGTTGATAAGCTTTGCTGATAACCTAGTAACTGGTTAAGTACTTTTCTTCAGGAGAAACTCAATAACCCTCAACCTAATATGGAGCTTTCGTTTTCACTTACGTCAACAAAAACCTGTGGGAGTTATAAGTAACCTGCTCATCAATCCTCAGTTTGGTTTTGTCTGGAGTCAGTTGGCTCCAACTTTCACTGCAGCCTTGGTCAAAACATGGGCCAATGAGCTGAATTCCAGAGATGAGGATGGAGTGTTCACTCTTGACATGAAATAACCATGCCCCCAAACAAGATGGAATGGGTCCGATGAATCGCAATGCACTTCTCTGGACAACAGGGTCAAAAATGTACCCAATGTCTCCCCCATCCTGATGACCACCTTTATGTGTGGCTGAATCAGGCCATGTTTGGAACCATAGTATGGAGGCACCAAATGTCACTCCGTGCTGAGGTTCTACCTGTCCCCGGTGTTGCAGAGGATAGGTCTGGCCCCGTTGTCATGCTATAAGTGTAGTGGTTAGCATAACGTTTTACAGCGCCAGCGACCCGGGTTCAAATCTAGCCACTGTCTGTAAGGAGTTTGCACGTTCTCCCCGTGTCTGCGTGGGTTTGCTCCGGGTGCTGCGGTTTCCTCCCACGTTCCAAAGACGTACGGGTTAGGAAGTTGTGGGCGTGCTATGTTGGCGCCAGAAGCGCAGTGACACTTGTGGGCTGCTCCCAAAATACTACACAAAAGATGCATTTCACTGTTTGTTTCGACGTACATGTGACTAATAAAGATATCTTATCTTATCTTATACCCCAGTCAGCTGGATGTTGCTGCAATACCTGTCCTTTGTTGAAAAGTTCTTTCATAAAATCACCTTTGACCACAAGTCCATCAGGCAGTGGTCAGCACGAAACATCCTGCAGATACTGTGGGACAGGGACTCTGTGGTGGGGTGGTTCCCTGAGCAGACTGCCCAAATCACCTGGCAGAATGCCTCATTGTTAGAACTCACCAACAAGCACAAAGACCTCACTTGGTCATTGGAGAAAGGAGCCCTCTCGGACAGATCCTTCCTGCACGCCTCGGGGTCGAACTCCTAACACATGGCTGCGACGGGGAAAAGATGGTCACCCACCTCTTTGCAGATTGTGGATTTGCAAAGAAGGTCTGGAGAAGGATGCAAATGTCCTTGTCACAGTTCACCCCGAGCAACTGCGTAACAGAGGACTCTCTGATCTACAGCCTGTTCCCAGTGACACACACTGAAACATCGATCAAGTGCTGCTGGAAGATCATCACCTCGGTGAAAGATGCTCTTTGGTTTGCCCGAAACTTATTGGTCTTCCAGTGCAATGGGATGTCTGTAAGGAAATCCTGCCGAATGGCACATTCCAGGCTGCAGGAGTATATGCGGAGGGACGCACTGAAGCTCGGTGCAGCCAACATCAAGGCTTTGTGAGGAAGGACAAGGGTCCTGCATCACTAGACATTAAGGGACTAAACCTCGTGCAGAAGCTCCTTAAACACTTGGAGTTTGTATCATCCCAGGAGGCCACATAAGTGGCTATGGTGCTCTGTACATAGAAGGTGCTCACAATACCACTGCATAATACTTGCAACACTGCGAATGTATAGACTGAACACTATGAATGTAAAGAGAGCCATGCACTGTACCTTTTGTACTTCTATACATATTTTATGAATGAAACGTTCCTGAAATTAAAAAAAATACAGTCTGTGTCTCAGCTGATAAAGACAAGCATACCACCATAACCGCCTGCCCTGTAACCTTCAGGAGGCTGTGTATCTGCACTCTGAGGTCCTTCTGTTAGAAGTGTGGTGGAATACATTCGACCTGCTTGGATAAGTGAGTTCCAATAACACTCAAGAAGCTCAACATCATCCAGGGCAAAGCAGTCCACTCGAGAGTCATTTCAACCTCTATCTTCAACCTACAAGTTTGCAGATGATACTACTGTAGTAGGCTGTATCTCAAATAACGATGAGTTGGAGTACAGGAAGGAGATAGAGAGCTTAGTGAGATGGTGCCACGACAACAACCTGTCCCTCAATGTCAGCAAAACAAAAGAGCTGGTCATTGACTTCAGGAAAGGGGGTAGTGTACATGCACCTGTTTACATCAATGGTGCTGAGGTCGAGAGGGTTGAGAGCTTCAAGTTCCTAGGAGTGAACATCACCAATAGCCTGTCCTGGTCCAACCACATAGACGCCACAGCCAAGAAAGCTCACCAGTGCCTCTACTTCCTCAGGAGGCTAAAGAAATTTGGCATACCCCCTTTGGCACTCACCAACTTTTACCGATGTATCATAGAAAGCATCCTATCTGGATGCATCACGGCTTGGTCTGGCAACTGCTCTGGCCAGGACCGCAAGAAACTGAAGAGAGTTGTGGACACAACCCAGCTCATCACGGAAACCAGTCTCCCATCCATGAGCTCTATCTATACCTCCTGCTGCCTTGGTGAAGCAGCCAGCATTATCAAAGACCCCACCCACCTGGGTCATTCTCTCTTCTCCCCTCTCCCATCAGGCAGAAGATACAGGAGCCTGAGGGCACGTACCACCAGGCTTAAGGACAGCTTCGATCCCACGGTGATAAGACTATTGAATGGTTCCCTTATACGATGAGATGGACTGTTGGTCTCACAATCTACCTTGTTATGACCTTGCACCTTATTGTCTACCTGCAATGCACTTCCCTGTAGCTGTGACACTTTACTCTGTATTCTGTTATTGTTTTTACCCTGTACTACTTTGATGCACTTGGTACTACCTTAATGCACTGTGTAGTGAATTGACCTGTACGAATGGTATGCAAGGCAAGTTTTTCACCGTACCTCGGTACAAGTGACAATAATAAACTAATACCAGTACCAATTTCACAGCAATTCCTGTTACACTTCCACAGCAAACACATAAACATCTCACTTTTCAATAGTACCTTTATCATAGCAAAATCACCTGAAGCACTTAACAAGTGACTTAACAAAATAAAACATTCTTGATTTGAAGTCATAGAAGAAGATACGGAGAGATGACCAAAAGCTGAAGCAAAGAGATGGGTTTTAAGGAGATGGGAGAGCTAGGGAGGGAATTCCAGGGCTGACGACCATGGAACTGAAGACATGGACACCGAGAATGGGCTGCTCAAAGAACAGAGAGATCTCGAAGGCTGGAGGAGGTTCCAAGATGGTGCTGGAGGAGGGAGGGGTGGTGCTTGATGGGGATAAAGGATGACAGTGGGGTTGAGAATTATATTACTCAAATATACTTGACCAGGACCCAGGTGAGTCATCAAGCACAAGAATGTTGGGAGAATGAGATAAGGTTATGGGTGGCAGGGTATGAGATAAGGACAAGTTTACGTCTAGTGGAAGCTCACCTCAGGGTCAAACACATCACCAAACATGTAAATGATCTAAAATAAAAACAGAAAATGCTGGAAACACTCAAAAGGTATGGCTGCATCTGTGGGAAGAGGAAAAGAGTTAATTTTTCTCTCCTCACAGTTGCAGCTATAGTTACTGCTCCCATTCACTCATTGACCAGTAACCTTGGGTTCACAATAGACTGAGGGTAACCTTGTTTATCTTCATGGCCATTCCAGTTTTATTCTATCAGACACAATTCCACTCCCACCCTGCAGTTTAACAAGCTTCTTTTGTTTCCTTCCCAGTTCTGACAAAGGGCCTTCAATCTGAAGCATTAACTCTGTCTCTCTTCCCACAGATGTGGCCTGTCTGCTGAGTATTTCCAGCATTTCCATAGAAGCATAGAACCATAGAACAATACAGCACAATACAGGCCCTTCGGTCCACCATGTTGTGCTGCCCTTCAAACCACACCTAAGACCATCTAACCCCTTCCTCCCACATATCCCTCTATCTTAAATTCTTCCATATGCTTATCTAACAATCCCTTGAACTTGTCCAATGTATCAGCCTCCACCACCACCCCAGGCAATGCATTCCATGCACCAACCACTCTCTGGGTGAAAAACCTCCCTCTGACATCTCCCTTGAATTTCCCATCCATTACCTTAAAGCCATGTCCTCTTGTTTTGAGCATTGGTGCCCTGGGAAAGAGGTGCTGGCTGTCCACTCTATCTATTCCTCTCAACATCTTGTACACCTCTATCATGTCTCCCCTCATCCTCCTTCTCTCCAATGAGAACAGCCCTAGCTCCTTTAGTCTTTCCTCATAATCCATACTCTCTAATCCAGGGAGCATCCTGGTAAATCTCCTCTGCACCCTTTCCAATGTCTCCTCATCCTTCCTATAATGAGGCGACCAGATCTGGACACAGTACTCTAAGTGTGGCCTAACCAGAGTTTTGTAAAGCTGCATCATCACTTTGCGGCTCTTAAACTTGATCCCCCGACTTATGAAAGCTAACATCCCATAAGCTTTCTTAACTACCCTATCCACCTGCAAGGCAACTTTCAGTGATCTGTGGATATGAACCCCCAGATCCCTCTGCTCCTTTACACTGCCCAGAATCCTGCCATTTATCTTGTACTCTGCCTTGGAGTTTGTCCTTCCAAAGTGTACCACCTCACACTTCTCTGGATTGAACTCCATCTGCCACTTGTCAGCCCAGCTCTGCATCCTATCAATATCCCTCTGCAAGCTTCGACAGCCCCCCACACTATCCACAACACCACCAATCTTTGTGTCATCTGCAAACTTGCTAACCCAGCCTTCCACCCCGTCATCTAAGTCGTTAATAAATATCACAAAAAGCAGAGGTCCCAGAACCGATCCCTGTGGGACACCACTAGTCACAGCCCTCCAATCTGAATGCACTCCCTCCACCACAACCCTCTGCTTTCTACAGTCAAGCCAATTCTGAATCCACACGGCTAAGCTTCTCTGGACCCCTTGGCCTCTGACCTTCTGAAGAAGCCTACCATGTGGAACCTTGTCAAACGCCTTACTAAAATCCATGTAGACCACATCTACTGCACTACCCGCATCAATCTTCCTGGTCACCTCCTCAAAGAACCCCATCAGGCTTGTGAGGCAAGATCTTCCCTTCACAAAGCTACGCTGGCTGTCCCTAATCAGTCCATGTTTCTCCAAATGCTCATAGATCCTATCTCTTAGGATCCTTTCCAACAGCTTACCCACCACAGATGTAAGACTCACTGGTCTGTAATTCCCTGGACTATCCCTACTACCTTTTTTGAATAAGGGGACAACATTCACCACCCTCCAATCCTCCTGTACCATCCCCGTGGACAACGAGGACTCAAAGATCCTAACCAATGGTTCAGCAATCTCCTCCCTCACTTCTTGAAGCAGCCTGGGGAATATTCAATCAGACCCCGGGGACTTATCTGTCCTAATATTTTCTAACAACTCCAACACATCCTCTCTCTTAATATCTACATACTCTAGAACATTACCCTCACCTACACTGTTCTCAGCATCATCAAGACCCCTCTCCTTGGTGAATACTGAAGAGAAGTATTTGTTGAGAACCTCACCCACTTCCACAGCTTCCAGGCACATCCTCCCACCTTTGTCTTTAATCGGACCTACCTTTACCCTAGCCATCCTTCTGCTCTTTACGTACGAGAAAAAAGCCTTGGGATTCTCCTTAACCCTACTCGCCAAAGCCTTTTCATGTCCCCTTCTCGCTCTCCTCAGCCCCTCCTTAAGTTCCTTCCTTGCTATTCTATATTCCTCATGAGCCCTGTCCGATCCTTGCTGCTTACACCTTATGTATGCTGCCCTCTTCTTCTTAACTAGTTGTTCCACCTCTCTCGTCACCCACGGTTCCTTCACCGGGACAAATTTATCCCTAACATCCTGCAAAAGATCCCTGAACATCGACCAAGTCTCCATGGTACATTTCCCTTCAAAAATGTCATCCAAATTTACACTCCCAAGTTCTCACCTGAGAACCTCATAATTCGCCTTTCCCCAATTAAATATCTTCCTCTCCTCTTTGCTCCTATCCCTGTCCATGACAATTCTAAAGGTTATGGAGCAATGGCCACTGTCCCCCAAATGCTCACCCACCGATAGATCTGTCACCTGACCCGGTTCATTACCTAAAACTAGATCTAATATGGCATTCCCTCTAGTCGGCCTGTCAACATACTGTGTCAGGAATCCGTCCGGGACACACTTAACAACTGCGCCCCGTCTAAACCTTTGGCACTAAGTAGGTGCCAATCAATATTTGGATAGTTGAAGTCTCCCATTATAGTAACTCTGTTATTTTCGCATCTCTCCAAAAACTGCCTCCCAATCTGCTCCTCGGTATCCCTACTGCTACCAGGGGGCCTATAGAATACTCCCAGGAGGGTAACTGCCCCTTTCCTATTCCTAACTTCCACCCATATTGACACTAGAGAGGATCCTTCTACATTATCTACCCTTTCTGCAGCTGTAACAGTGTCCCTGACCAGTATCGCCACCCCTTCTCCTCTTCTCCCCCCCTCCCTATCCCTTTTAAAACACTGAAAACCAGGAATATTCAATATCCATTCCTGCCCCGATGTCAGCCATGTCTCTGTAATAGTCACAATATCATAGTCCCATGTACTTATCCAAGCTCTCAGTTCACCTCCCTTATTCCTGATGCTTCTCGTATTCAAGTAAATGCACTTTAGTCATCCACCTTACTACTTTTGTAGCCTGTACTCTGCTTCTCCTTCCTCAAAGCCTCTCTACCTGTCAGATCTGACTTTTCCCCATCCCCTTCTTCCTCTGACCTACTCCTCTGGTTCCCTTCCCCCTCGCAATCTAGTTTAAACTCTCCTGAACCACCCTAGCAAACCTGGCCGCAAGGATATTGGCACCCCTAAGGTTCAGGTGTAACCCGTCCTCTCTGTACAGGTCCCACATTCCCCAGAAGAGATCCCAATGATCCAAAAATCTAAAACCCTCCCTCCTGCACCAACTTCTCAGCCACGCATTTATCTGCCATCTCCTCCTATTCCTGCCTTCACTATCACGTGGCACTGGCAGCAATCCCGAGATCGCTACCCTCGAGGTCCTGTCCTTCAGCCTTCTGCCGAGCTCGCTAAACTCACTTTTCAGGACCTCATCCCTCTTCCCACCTATGTCGTTGGTACCAACATGAACCATGTCTTCTGGCTGTTCTCCCTCCCGCTCTAGAATCCTGTGGACCCGATCAGTGACATCCCAGACCTTGGCACCTGGGAGGCAACATACCAGGTTATATCTTATATTTTAGATTTCCAGCGTCTGCACCCTTATTGATTTTCACTTTCAGTTAATTCCAGACAACTACCAAGGAGGGAGATTGAGGGCAAGAAAAGCAGCTTGTAATGGGGACCAAAGTCAATGGTCTTGGACTTCTTCAAATGTAGCTGGAGGAAATTTCCACTCATCCACAGCTGGATGCTGGATAAACAATGTGACCAATCAGTGAAGGGGCCAAGAGAGGTGCTGTTGAGGTGGATTGCAAGCTTACACATGGAATTCAATCCCAGGTTTTTGGGTGGTTGCTAAGAGTAGCATAGAGATGGGAGACAGAAGGGGGTCAAGGATAAGTCCTTGTGGGTCTCCAAAGGTGATGGAACTGATGCCTCTGCAGATAATTCCCTCCCTATGACTATATCGAAGAGACAAACAAAATCAAGGACCGTTCGCTCAGCTGGTAAACAGAGGTAGGAAGAAGGAGGATGCAAATACTGCAGAAGAAGCAGGAAGGACAGGTTACTTTACTCACCGTTACATTGGAAGTGACTTTGAGAAAGTGTGGAGGGGCAATTGATTCAAGACATTCACACATGGAATTATGGGAAAGGTTGTCATGGAGATATAGCACAACTTATTTAGGAATTTCGAGAGGAAAGGGAGAACCTTGTTACAGCACAGGAGAAGGCCATTTGGTCCATCAGTTCCATACCAGCAAAGCAATCCCATCAGTCCCATTCCCCCTTTCCTTATTTCCCTGTAGCCCTACCATTTACCCTCTCACATGCACATCCACTCCCCTTTGATTCTTTTGCCGCTTGCTTGCACTAGGGGTACTATACTCAGTTAACCAACCAGCATGTCTTTGGGATATGGGAAGAAACCAGAGCACTCGGTCACAGGGAGAACGTGCAAACTCCACACAGACAGCACCCAAGCTCAGGACTGAACCTGGGTCCCTGCAGCTGTGAATAACAATAATCACTGTGTCACTTTGCCACCCACTCCCAAGGGAGATTGGGGCTGGAGTACCAGCTTCTGAGGAGAGAGGAGACAGACATGGGTGGTAATATGGACAGCAGGCCTGAATGGGCAATGGGAGCGTCCCTGTACAGAAGGAGCCATTAATGCAGCAGTGCACAACTTCTCTCTGCAGGGGATGAGACTGACAATCCAAATCATGCCTTAGGTCCACTCATACGAAACACGCTTTATACTAACCTCACTTAAGCAGACACTGATATTTTTAGACAAGCTTACGAAAACACAAACACTAGTATTGACTCACAGCCGTGGTTCTGCTTGGATTGCTACCAAGCACCGATGAGCCAATAATGGTTTCTTATTTCAAATGCAGGTCATTGTGACTTGTTGTTTTTGGCTTGAAATCATTTTTAGTCTTCATCATTGACGAGTCTGGATCCACATCCACACACCTTCTCACACTGATGCTCATTGATTCACCTCTCAACCTTCCCTCCATGTTTATTTGTTTTGCCTTTTTGGCCATTTGATTGCCAGACCAGTATTACTTATCGTAGTTTCCAAAATGAGCTACCGAGAAGACTGAATGTTCAAAAATCTGCTTCCCTGACATGTTATGCTTATCAGTCTCCACCAACTCACACTGGCCAGTTATATTTCCAGCACTTGGTCCAGTGAGTTTACAAACAAGTTGACAGAAAAGTCAGGGGTCGCTAATGGTACAGAAGGTTTTTCAACCCATCAAGCCTGTGCTAGGTTCTGGTCAAGCGATCTCACTAGTCCCACTCCCCCTTCTGTATTCCCACAGCTGAGGAAACTACCTTCCTTCAACTACCTATCCAGTTCTTTTATGAAAAGCCTGATGAGTGTTTCCAGCACCCCTACAGCGACTGGGTTCCAGATCATTGCAATGTTACGGACTGAAAACCTGTTCATCCTCATGTCTCCCTTTGAATCTTTTGATCAAAACTATAAATCTGTCACTTCTGGTTCTTGAACCAGCAAACAGGTTCCCTCTATTTACCTATCCAAACTTGATACTATTTTATCCACCTCTAGCACAGTTCCTTTCAATCTTCCTTGCTCCAAGGTGGACAGCCCCAGCTTCTCCAGTTCCATTCCTGAAAACATTCCATATTCCTTCCTGGGACTTCCACATCCTTTTTGAGGTATGGGGATCAGAAATGGATGTGATATTCCATTTGAAGCCTGACCAGTGCTTTATACTGGTTCAATGGATTTATGCAGATGTAACTAAGTAATATCAAACATCTTACCCCAGCAGACCAGGCAGGTGCAGAGGGTAAGGTAGAAGATTTAATTCTTGGAGCACCAGAGACGAGGTTCGATTCTGACCTTGGGCCCTGACTGTGTGGAGTTTTTCATGTTCTCCCTGTGACCGTGTGGGTTTCCTCCAGGTGCTCCAGCTTCCTCCCACATTCCTAAGACCTGCCGGTCGGTAGGCGAATTGGCCACTGTAAGTTGGCACTTGTGTGCAGGTGAGTGGTGGAATTTGGGTGGGAGCTGATGAGAAGGTGGGATGAATAAAAGTAGTGGGATTATTGTAGGATTTGTGTAAATGGGTGGTCGGCACGGATTCAGTGGGCTGAAGGGCCTGTGTCTCTCTATGACTCTATCAATTTAAATTAGCAGCATAAAATAATCAGGTCACGTATGTGTATAATAATGGTCCTGTTGAGTTGGGAATGATTTAGGGGAGAGATTTCTAAATTAAAAATGGGTGGTTGTAAAGCTAATAAGGTAGATCAAAGCATTTTGAAGTCTTTTGCAGAATGTTCCAGGCAGCAAACAGTTGCAATTTTGTTGACCTTCGTGGAGTTTTGCTTTGTGGTAGAAGAATTACTTTACTTGTGGTCATGGATCAATAGACTTTGGGAAGCAGACCAAGCATTATCGGGCTGATATGTCAGAACAATCCTGGCCTTGGTTTTCCATGTGATTAATTCTTCTGATCCTACTGTCTGCATTTCTCATATGGGGCCAGCAGGCAACCTCATCTCCCACAGAACACCATCGTGCCACTGATTGTTTCAGCACCTCCTTTGGCTGGGTTGCAACGGGCATCAGCTTTGCAGGACTGAGTTAAATTCCAGGTCAGTCCCTTGAACAAAATCAAGTGGAAATGGTCAAAGAATTCCGTTTTCTTTTCTCCATTTTCCTCGAACATTTCTGTTGGAGATGAGTAAAGGTGGCTGATTGTCAAGTCAACTCTCATCTAAATGGGTGAACCTCTGTTCTCTTTCCAGTCAGCTCAGGGGAGAGGAGACCCACAAAGACAGACATGTAAGGAGTCAATGATGGGCAGGTTGAAGGTTGTGTGATGGAAACTCCAGGAACATGTCCAATCAAAGTTGGCAACCCTACTGTTTGCTGTCCTGAGCCCGTCACTTGGAGCCAATGAAGTTCACCATACTGCAGAGCAGGTGTGCACTTGGGTCCAGTCACCAACCCTAACTAAGGATTAAATATGGGTCTGGAAGTTCAGAGGAGGGAGGGCAAGGCCATAGTCTGAGAAATGTTGTGTTGATGCTGAAAATTCATTGTAAACTTTAGCAGTCTATCTATGGATGGTTCCTGCAGACTGGAGGATTGTAAATGTGGCTACTCAAGAAAAGGAGAGAGAAAATGGAGGACTGCTGACCTGTTAGCCTGATATTGATAGTTGGGAAAATGCTGTAATGATATCAAAATCTAGGAAGTTATAATCTGGTTGAGCAGAGTCAGCATGGACTTCTGAAAGGGAAATCATGTTTGACTAATCTATTACAGTTCTTCGTGGATGACATGAGGGGAATTGGTGGATGTGGTGACTTTGTATTTTTGGAGGGCTTTCAATAAGGTTCCAAAGGGAGATTGATGAATAAGTCAGAACGTGTGGAATTGGGGGTAAAATACTGGGATTGAGAGTGGGTTAACAGAGAGAAAACAAAGAGTATGGGTCCTTCTTGGCAGTGACTAGAGGTGTACCACACAGATTAGTACTTGGCCCCAACTCCTCACAATCAACAACAGTGATTTGCCTGATGGGACCAAATGTAACCTTCCCAAGTTTACTGTTGACATGAAACTAATTGGGAGTGTGAGCAATGATAAGGTGCAAAGAGGATTCAAGGGAATACAGACAAGCTGAGTGACTGGGCAACAACATGGAGGACATTGCGGAAACATGTGAGGTCAGCCACTTCACGAGAAAAATCAGAAATGCTGAATGTTTCTCCAGTGGTGAGAAATGATGTTCAAAGGGCCAACTTCACATGTTCCAACCCATCAATATCTCTCTGTAAACAGCTTGTATCCTTTGTGCAACTTGCCTTTCAGCTGTTCTTGTGTTGTCTACAGTTTGGCTTCCAAATATTCATTTCCTTCCTCCATCTATACTGTTAACAGCTTCGGTACCAGAACTGAGGGGGAGTCACAGGTTTTCAACCTGAAAATGACCCCCTTATAACACCATCCTACTTTCTGCCTGTTAGTTAATCCTGAATCTATGCCAATATGGTACTCTTGTACTCTTGCTCTCTTATCTCCCGACTTAGCCATTTGTGATGCACCTTGTGGAGTGCCTTCTGAAAGTCGCAATACATCTACTGATGCTTCTCTATCTACTTTGGCTAAGGTTTCCTCAAAAATCACTAATAAATTTGTCAGACACAATTTCACGCTCATGAAGCCATGCTGATTCTGGTTAATTAGATTATGATTTTCCATTTGTGTTATTCTTAGATCCTTATCATTGATTCTAACATTTTTTTCAATTCTAATTGGCCCATAGTTACCCACTTTTAGCCTCCTTCCCATTTTGACAAAGGGGTCACATTGGCAGTTTTCCAAACCTCTGGCACTTCTCCAGAGTTTAAGGATTTTTGGAAAATTACAACCAATGCATCAACTATCTCAGTAGCTATCTCAAGAGGTAAGCCACCCAGGCCAGGGGTCTTATCAGCCTTTAGTCGCAATAGTTTCTCTGGTGACGGTGAAGGTGTTTAATTCCTCTCTGCATCGGTCAGTGTTGATGGGATGTTGATTTTGTCCGTTAGTCGGAAAACGAACAAGAATCACACGATATGGTAACCAGACCTCCACAGTGTTGTAATGAAAAGCATCAAAAACACACAAGACTGATAAGAAATAACAATTACTAAAAGTGGAGAGAGGGGGGAATCTAGTGCTGCCATTTGTAGGAATGAACATATACTTACACGTCAGACTTTTCAACTTAATAATATTATGTGATTTAGTTCGTATGTAGGGTGTCCATGATTCAAGCATCTGTAACCCAGGAACAGCCTGCATACTTAAAATCTTTTATTGTCTCTTTTAATATTCCTCTGTAGTTTGTCCTCATACTTTATATTCTCTCTCTTTGTTTTGACCTCCTTAGCTGGGCTTCGAGGATGTTTCCCCTGGCTGAGGAATCTAGAACTACCGATCACACTCTCAACATGAAGGGCAGGCCATTTCACACTGAGATAAGGAGAACTTTCTTCATTCAGAAGGCGGTGACTCTTTGGAATTCTCTGCCCTGGAAGGCTTTGAAGGCCCAGTCATTGAGTTCATTCAAATTCAAGATAGACTGAGAGCTGGAATATTTGAGGCATCAGGGATATAGGGATAGGACTGGAAAATGGCTTTGGATAGAAGATCAGCCAATGTTTTATTGAATGGTAGAGTAGGCTTGAAGGGCTGAATGGCCTCCTCTTGATCCTATTTCTGATATTCTTAGACTATCATCTCTTCACCATTAGGTGAAGGAGTGGGAATGAATAAAGGATGTTTAGTTTAAAGGTTAGACTTTGACAAAGCAATTTTAATTAGACCCAAAAAATGAGGGTAACTAGTCTCCTCTCAGACGGTGAGTTGTGTGGTTTCAAGGAGCCTGCGTACTTCCATTTTAACATGTTTTATGCTCAACGTCTTTCACATGGAATTCCCTGGCCTCAGATTATTCAGCAGGTAAAAGGAGGCAGGAAGATTTGATCTACAGGTAATTGTGTTTATATTGTTGGGATTCAGAAGGAGCAGGAAAGTTTCTCTCTGTTCCACACACTGACCAGTTTCTAATGCCATCATGGCTAACCCTGCCAATCTCCATCAACCCCTACACTCCTTCATCAGCCCTCATGACGATCATTCCTTCATTGCCATGGTTTCCCTTCCCCTTCCACTACTGCCCCCTGCCCTTCTTGATCCAGGTTCATGTGGGGTCTGGAGAGCACACAATGCCAATCCTGCTTCCAACTTGCATTCTTCCAGCGTGCAGAATGAAGTACTTCGTCGGAGCGTTATCAACAAAATAACTGATGCTGAGCTGCATTTGGAAGCATCACATCAGGCTTGTTCTGAGAGGTGGGTTTGAAGGAGCATCTTAGAGAAAGAGGGAGAGATGCAAAAGTTTAGGGAATTCTGGAGTTTAATGATGCAGCAGCTGAAGGCATGAACACCAACAATAAACAGTTAAGAATGGGGATTGCCAAGAGACTGGACATGAAGTAGTTCAGAAATCTTGGAGAACATTACAAGGTCGGAGAGGGGTGAGGCAACAGAAGGTTTCGAAAACAAGATATCAGTCATAGCATAGCTGTAGTTGATAGTTTTTCTCCTCCAAGCCAGTAGAGGTTGTTTTTCTTCTGGGGGCTTATCTGTGTCACTGTTTTGATCCTTGGTAGACACCATTTTGGTTACTCTCCGTTAGGACTCTTTGCAGTCATGTGCACTCAACAGGCCAGAATAAAATAAATAAACTTTCTAAAGCTTGAAACTCAGCCTCCAGCTTTTTGTGTGTTAAGATATAATAACAGCTCCAGGAGATTTCTTCTCATTCCAGGATCATACTCGGGAGTGGTTTCTAACACAGGGGTACATTTTCTGAGTGTCCACCAGCAACCGTGGAGCCTTCTGAAGAACTTGGGCTCTGGCTGCTGGGGCTGCAAGTTGGTCTGCTCCAAACACAAGCATCACATGGTAACAGGAAACGTTCTTCCCTGTGTGCTGACTGCATCAGGGCCTTGTTCACCCACCAGCTCTTCTGTTTCTGGCCCACATTAACTCCCCATCGGGCAACAAGTTGATTTTAAAATTATTACCCTTGTTTTCAAACAATAACTAGTCATTCAAGGATCACAAACAATGCTGATTCCACAAAAGGTCCCTTCACATCATTTGCTCCTCAGCTATGCACATGTACAAAAGTATCTGAACCTACACTTCCTCTCCAACTGAACTGGATTACTGTCAGTCTGGTAAAAGTAACCTGCTGCTTGATATTCAACAATACTGTAGTTAGCCCTGGTTTAGCAGCTCATGTCATATTTATTGATACGTGCTGCTATACCCACTGATCGGTTTGCAATAACCAGCTGCAATTCTTCCTCAGGAGACCACTCCAGTCTGCACTGGACTCAGTTTTCATCAACTGTTACCTGACATGTACAGAGGACAGGAGCTGAGAAGCGAGGTTACTGGTTTAAGGCTGTGCTTCAAGAACAGTGTACGAGAACTCTAGATTTGAGCAGTGACCGGGGTGGATTGGCATTGGAGAATTCCTGAGCGCAGCAGTGGATGGTGCCATTGTGCTGTATTATCAACACCAATTTATTTTGAGAAATGCTCATTCTTTTGGAGAGGTCAGTTTACTGTATCTGTAATCATGCAGCTTATGTCCTTGAAGGAAGGCGATCTCTCTCCCTTACCTGGTCTGGCCTATATGTCACTCCAGACTCACAGCACTGCTGTTGATTCGTAATTCCCCTCTGAAATGCCTGAACGAGGTACACAGTTGTATCTAAATCACCAACGTAATACACATGAAACTGAACATCAACCCCATCAATGGATTCGGATACAGCAAAGCTTCTCCCAGCTTAGTTGATCTTGCAACATCCTCCTCATAAACATCTGGCACTGGTGCCTAAAGTGAGAGCGCTTTCCCCAGGTGAGTCAAGCAAAGGGCTGACACAGTCGTACTCGTAGAATCATACAATACAGACAACGTTGGACTCCTCCATCACAGTCCTGGGGTGGGTCCTGTCTCTCCGACATGACAGATTCACCAGAGGCAGCAACACAATGGTAAGCAGGCAGGATGGAATCCTCAGTACTGGCTCCAGACTCCATGAAGTCTCATGGCATCTGGTCATATATGGGCAAAGATACCTTCTGCTGATTACCCGGTCATCCTCCCCCAGTGGATGAACTATTGTCCCTCTGTGTTGACTAACAGTCGGAAGAAGAAGTGAAAGTAGAAAGGGCTCAAACTGTCCTCTGAGGAGGGGACTTCAATATCCATCACCAAGCATGGGTTGGTAGAAGCATCTCTGATAAAGTTGGCTGGATCCCGAAGGGCACATCTGCCAGGTTGGAATTGGCACTGAATGAACCAAATATTGGATAAATCTACCTGATCTTGTAATGACAACTCTACCTGTGGCTGATGCATCTGCCCATGGTAGGAGTGACCATCTGTTTCTTCTCGTTGTTAGTCAGTCCCTCGACGTTGAGGATGACAGTCTGTGAAGACCATTCTTTGTGGGCTCTCTACTTGCTGGATGAGGGCAGCTCCAAGAGCTCTCAAGAAGCTCAGTACCATCCAGGACTAAACAGTCCACTTGATTAGCATCCCATCTACTCCCCTAACCATTCCTTCCCTCTACCATAGGGTTGTACAGCATGGAAGCAGGCACTTCGGCCCACTGTGTCTATGCTAACCATCATGCGTACCTATACTAATCCTATTTGTCTGCATTAATTCCATATCCTTCCATGCCTTGTACATTCAAGTACCTGTCCAGATGCCTCTTAAATGTTGTTACTGTTCCTGCCTCCACCTCCTCCTCTGGCAGCTCATTCCAGATACCAACTACTCTTTGTGTGAAAAATTTACCCCTCATCCCCTTTAAACCTCCTCTCTCTCATCTTAAACCTGCACCCTCTAGATTTAGACAGCTCTGCCATGAGAAACAGACTCTGACTATCTACTCTATAGCTGCGTCTCATAATTTTATATACCTCAATTGTGTCACCGCCCAGCCTCCTTTGCTCCAGGGAAAACAGACTCAGCCTCTCCAATCTCTCCTGATAGCTCAAGTCCTCCAATCCAGGCAACATGCTTGCGAATCTTTTTTGCATTCTCTCTAGCTTAATCACACCTCTTCTGTAGTGTGGTGACCAGAATTGAAGACGGCTGCATTGGGTTTGGTTCCATTTACAGCGCCTCGGACAATGAAACAGTCACTGCCAAGTTCCAGGAAAACCTGGAAAACAACTTGTCCCAGGCTGATAAGTGGTAAGTAACGTTCCATGTCAGTGAACGAGCATCTCAAACATGAGAGAGTTTAACCAGGTGCCCTTAATTTCTTCATCAGAAATATCCTTGGGATCAGTGTTGACCATAAACATAACTGGACCAGCCACATAAACACTGTGTGTACAAGAGCAGTTCAGAGGCTGGGTTCCTGCAGTGAGTGACTTACCTTCTGACTACCCAACACCTTTCTCCATCTACAAAAGCACAAACCGGGTGTTTAGTGGAATAATCTCCACTTGCCTGAATGAATGCAAGTCTGAGAGAGTACTGGCGACCCGCAGTGTCACCATTTGATGAGATGCTAAACTGTGATTTTATTTAAAACATCAGGTGGTTACAAAAGGTGGATAGGGTGGGGAATTCCCTATGTCTAGGTCCAATATTTATCCCCCAACTATCTCCATCTGTTCATTATCACATTGCTATTAATGGGTTTGCCGTGCAAATCGACTACCACAATCCCTTCACTTTGTAACGTACCTTACTGTCTGTAAACCACAATGGGATGTTCTGGGATCATACACAGTACTCTGAATTAAAAGCTTATTCTTTTCTTTATACTGATCCCACAGAAGCTTACTCACCAGTCTTACTAAGTTAGCTGATCTTCACTAGGGTGATGCCGGTGTAGTATATTTGCTGAGCTGAGTGGCGGTAAACGTACCAGGATTCCCATTCTCAATCACCCTGCTGAATAGTGGGCAGATTGCAACTGAAGCATCTCCATTGACGAACCTTTCTCTAATCAGTGCATTGGCTCCCGCACATAGAAAGGCCACAGATATTAGCCAATATATAAAGCCATTTCCCAGTAATAGAGTGGGGGATACCAGTACAGATAACGGGGGCTGGATGGGTTACACTGTCAACAACAGACTGGTGGGTCACTCTGGTGCATCACATCCATCGGTGGCATTTTATATCATCCACTTCATTTTTTTGCTAAACATGCCAGACACATCTCTGCATCTGTGCACCATTCGGGCTTTCTCACTTCATAGAATCATAGAGATGTTACAGCACAGAAGGAGACCATTCAGCCATCGGGTCTATGCTAGCTCCTATAGAGGCAACCCCTTTAAGCCACAATTCTCAAGGAGTTTGAGTTCTTACCACAAGGGCCACATGTCAATACAACCTCAGTGATTGTAAAACACTTTGAGTGGTACTGGGGTTCTGAAATGTATTGGCCGAGAACAAGTTTTCTCTTTCTGACTCAGGTCCGGGGGTACTGGGGCCAGCTGCCTATAACTGAGATACATAGAATATAGAACAGTATGGCACAGGAATAGGCCCTTCGGCTCACAATGTTGTGCTAAACTAATTAAGCTAATGATGCCTAATTGCACTAATCTCTTCTGCCTGCACAAGGTTCACATCCCCCCATTCTCTGCATATTCCTGTGTCTCGGGCGGCATGGTAGCGTAGCGGTTAACACGATGTTATTACAGCGCCAGCGATAGGGGTTCGATTCCCGTCGCTGTCTGTAAGGAGTTTGTATGTTCTCCCGTGTCTGCGTGGGTTTCCTCCAGGTGCTCCGGTTTCCTCCCACATTCTAAAAGACGTACGGGTAGGTTAATTTGGGGTTTAAAATGGGCGGCGCGGACTCATTGGGCCGAAAGGGCCTGTTACCACCCTGTAAATAAAATTTTTTAAAAAATTTAAAAATTTAATTTATTTAAGAGCCCCTTAAACACCTCTAATGTATCTGCTTCCTCCACAACCCCTGGCAGTGCGTTCCCAGCACCCACCACTCTCTGTGTAAAAATCTTACCCTGCGCATCTCCTTTCAACTTTCCCCCTCTCACCTTAAATGCATGCCCTATGGTATGAGATATTTCAACCCTTGGGAAGAGATACTGATCGTCTGCTCTATGTAGATGATACCAACAAACTCAGCATTGATCACAAATTGAAGTGAGGGCTTCTTCAGTTGGGTTGGCTCAATGGTAAAGCAGAAAGGGAAAATTCCACTAAACCGTCAGAGAAGGGAATCACCAGTGCCCTACCAGACACCAGTGATGTCTCTACTTCTTGGGAAAGGAGGCTGTACCACAATCAGCAAAGCTTCTTTCACGTTGTCAACAGTATGATGAATCATGGGGACAATAATTTACTTTAATATTTGTTTGAATAAAAGGGCTGAATTATGGATGAAAATGCAAACCTAATAATTTTTCAGGCGGATATTATTTGCATGAATTTCAATAACTGCCTTCATTAAAATAATCAGAGAATGGCAATGAAATGTAGCCCACTGAATCTGAGGAATATATCGGGACATCTTCTGGCAGGTGGGAATAAATTCGAATTATGCTGAAATATGCAAGCTTCTGTTTACAATATATTTTATGTCTGCCTGAAAATAGATGAATGCAATTCATTTTCAGGGAGCCAGAACCTGTTCAAAAGACAATATTTGAGGTTGCTGTTCAACGGAGTGGCAGGTAGCGACTGCAAGGTCTGGGTGTAAGGGCGGTCACCTAGATTCCTCTCCCCCCATGAGGCCTGATCAGCAGGTAGGCCAAGAGCACCACACTTGAAAATTCTGTTCTTTGATAGTGAATTGATTCATGAGTGCAGAGTTGGAAAATCATAACAAGGAAGATGTCAGCCACAGCTCAGTTTGTAGCACCCTGGGAATGCTTTCTTGTTGGAGACATTGAGCTTTGGATCAGACATTAAACTGAAGCTCTGTCTCCTCTCTCAGGTGGACAGAGAACATCCTACAGCACCAGTTCAAAGCAGAGTAGGGAATTCAACCCCAGCTAAAGTCATCATGCAGTCAAACAACGAGCACTGGGTCATTATCTCAGAATATTGACTGTGTCAATGTGTTTAGCAGTAGTATAATAGTGGCTTCACTTCAACAGTATTTCAAGAGTTGGAAAGCACTTTGGGACATTTTGATATTGTAAGCATTAGATTACCAAGGGGAGCTCAACAAACCTTTAAAATGAGCTGAGATAGACAGGCAAAAGCTATCTGACAGACAGAACAAAGATAGAAGGCTTGCCCCGCCTGGTTAATTCCTGCACAGGACAGACTGCTCAGAGAGGGCAACTCCACGGACACAACAACTTCTGCTGATGTGAAAGACTCCACAATAACCACAGGTATTACAGAGAGAGGAATAAAGTTTTAAAGGTACAGTGGAAATTTAAACAGCATCTGCAAATTTAAATAGCATCTACAAATTTAAACAGCATCTACAAATTTACTTCAGACTTGATACGATCATCTTTTTATAAAAGAAGCATATTTATTTTAACCTGATCTACTCCATCGAAAAGCCAACTGCCTTCTGAAAGTTTGGAGAGATCTGGAGGGGCAACTTTACCATCTGCAAATTAATTCAAAATAGTCAGTGTGGGACTGGGGAAAGCTGAAGGTCAGATCAGGCAGGAACAATGGAATCTTTCAGGACAGGGAAAAAGACTGAGGGGTTATTACACCAGCACAAGCAGGTTCCGTGGAATTTCCCAGGCCTGTCAACAGAGTGGCAGATCTAGTGACTAGATTGCTTTGAACTGATAGAGGGGCAGCTTTCTACTGGCCTGATCATCAGGATCAGAATCTCACTGGTTAAGGCCAATATGGTGCCTTGGGATGGCAATGACTTATTCCTACCATGCCCTGAGTGTGGGGTGGAGGGAACACATCACTGTGTGATGGACAGACCCTGGGACAATGCTAACACAACACAGTTTGATGGACAGACTAACCTGGGGACAATTTGACGGATTGATCTCTTCTCCGTCCCTCCCATAAAACGTCATCCTTTATTTTCCTCCTCTGCTCATCCTTTATCTGAATGCTGACAATGGAGTGTGAGTCAATGTTTGGGAACATCGTTGGAGTGAGAATCACTGAGTAAGAGACAATGAATGGGCGGGAAAATTAATTGAGAAGATGGCCAACTAAATGACTCAGTGGATCGAGAAGAGGCAGAGTGAGTGTCAATGGACCATCAGTCGGGAAGTTGCTCTTACCTATTCAATGCATTACTGATGGAAGTTACCTATTCACCGTTACATATAAGTATTCCAGAGGTTCTGAAATCACTGGGCCTCGAGCAGAGGTGAACAATGCATTCACTTCCTCTCATAGATCACTTTTGTTCAAATCCCATATGGGCTTTTTAAATAAATGAAGAAAAATGCAGTTTGACTGTGGATTTGAATCCACAGTTTGAATGGGATTGGGAGATGAATTTCGGCTGGATGATATATATTTTCTTCAAACCTTGAGCTTGCGAGGAATTCAGTGACGTATTATACAGATTAATTCTTTATTTAAACCAATTTGCATAACTTGCATAGCAGCTATTCTTCCCGATTCTGGCCACGGGAGATGAAGGGCTTGTGGAGGGACACAAGCTGGCAGCAAACCACAATGAATTACAAGGCCAGTGGTCTCCTGCCTCTGATAATTCACTCTGGCTCCCAAATTGCATTTGGCTAAGCAAAATTAATTACTTGAAGAACAAGTGCCGAATTTGGTAGTCACCTCTTTAGTGTAAGATTTGTTCACGATTTAAACTGTTCCCACCCTTTAATCTCTTTTGTCTAGTTATTATGAAACTCTTAATAGCCTCAGGACTACGCATTGTACAGTTCTGGAATGGGTGGCCAGAAATGGAGCTCGGTGAGAGCATCCCATAAAGGCAAGAAGAGGCATCCAGGGCCTGGTCAGGGTAATTAAGGGACTGTACCTACTTGACAACCCCTTCATGAAACCATCCACACTGGACCAGCTGCACTCAGGAAAACCAGGCCAGCATGAGATTGAATGTGCATAGCTGGAGGCTGCCATCAGGTCCTCCCAGAGGTGTTGGTGTCAGCGCTGCAGCTGCTGGATATTAATCAGAGAAATCCCTCCAACTGGATGGCAATTGTTAAAGTGGTAAAGCAGGGGTCATGGCTTTACTGAGTGTGTTCAGTGAACAAAAGTCCTGTAATATGCAGCAGTGACATGGATATTAGAATCATCTGAAATGCAGGTGCAGTGTAAATGAAAGGTTCAGCAGATGATCTCAGAAGCCACAAGCCTCAGACCTGGCTAACAGTGAGCTCTGGGAGGCCACTAGCTGAGCTTAGATCACTATGGTACGCTGATCTCCCAATGATTCTTTATTTCACCACCACATTAGCTATCAGTGGCAGGAATCTCTCCCTACCAGACTACAGCTGAGAAAAAATGTTGCTTGGATTCCCCTTAGCAGATGACAGCACTGCTTGATATTTAAAATATAATTGTTGGCCCTGTAATTGTAGACTTTGTCTACACTTCTCGCTGCCTTGGTAAAGCAACCAACATAATCAAAGACTCCTCCCACCCTGGACATTCTCTCTTCTCTCCCCTCCTATCGGGCAGAAAATACAAAAGTCTGAAAGCATGTACCGCCAGGCTCAAGGACAGCTTCTATCCCACTGTTATATGACTATTGAATGGTCCCCTAGTACAATAAGATGGACTCTTGACTTCACAATCTACCTCGTTATGGCCTTGTATCTTATTGTCTGTGTGCACTGCACTTTCTCTGTAACTGTAATACTTGATTCCGCATTCTGTTGTTTGATCTTGTACTGCCTCAATGCACTGATGTAATGAAATGATCTGTATGGACTGGCAAAGCCAGGATTTATTGGCCATTCTTGAAAAGGTGGTGGTGATCCACTTTCTCAAGCTGCTGTAGTCCATGTGGTGAGAGCAGAAAGGTTTCAAGATGTTAACCCAGCAACAGGGAAGGAGTGGTGATTTAGTTCCAAGTTTGGATGCCCTGTGACCTGAGGGGAATGTGTAGGAGGTGGCGTTTCCCTGTGTCTGCAGTCTTGTCCTTGCAGGCGGCAGAGGGAGCAGAATTGTGGGGGTCATTGTGGGAGCCTTGGTGGCTTGCTGCAGGTGGTGCACACAGCGGCTGTGGTGGTGGAGGGGCCAATGCTTGTGGTTGTGGGTGGGTTACTGATCAGGTAGATTGCTGAGGTGCACTGTTGGACAGGCCATTCACGTGCTGAATTTAATGACAAAGATCAACTCAACTTGTAGTTCTTCTGACTTTCTTGTTCCACTCCGTCAGGTTCTGATCTTGCTGTCTGGGACCAGCAAAAGTTTCCATCTCCCAACAGTACTGTGTCTCGTGATCCATTGTCCTCAATCCTTCACACATCCAAACTTCCAGTGGGGGAGCCACTGGCCATTGCTGGACTCCTGACAGATGGAGCGCTGCCTAGACGGAGGTCGACTGTAGCCTCCATCTCTTCCCCAGGCTGAGATCAGCTAAGTAAGTGCTTGGCCAGGAATGAAATCAAGGTCTCTGTAGCATGCCGGGCAACTGAGAGGCCCAGTATAATTACAGTAACAGCAAAATCCTAAAGTATTTTATTTATTCTTCACTAACCATAACACTTGATTACTTCACTGGGGACCCACATGCTGTTAGACCTTCTCAAGCTGATTGCTAGTTAGAAAAGGTGATCAATCATTTAAGAGGCAGCATCTGCTGGGCCAGGTTCAGTCTGCTGCAGTGGTGTAATTAATTACCTCACTTCTTGTTACAAAATGAAAGAACTCCCTTGTACTGACATGCCAGTTGTGATGACTCCTTCCACTAATGATCTGCTACATTGCCATCCTTGCTTCACGCATCCTCACACAGTGAATATTCAGGTGCCAAAGTCTGTGATGGTGAAGACTCCCAGGTCAGGTAGACTGAATCTGCCTGCATAGTGTGACTGCCATCTCAGAGGGTGAAACGCAGTGAACCAAAGTGTACATCTACTGTCAGGGTGTGTACATTCAGGATCGGACACTCAGCTCAACAGCAAGGGTGGATCAGTCAGCCTTTTGAGCTGATTTCACTCAGATGATGGCAAGCTGAATAACCTCCATTCTCCTGATTTAGCACCATCTCCAGATATTCCTTCCCAGCTATCGAGTCTCAAAAATTCCAATTAATATTTTTTAAATTTAATTTTATTAATGATGAATAGTGACGTTTTAACTCTAAAAGCAACAAAGCTTCAAAGCTATGCTATTCGTTGTCCCACCTCAAATCCCTTCCCAGGAAGTGGGCTACCAGGTCATGTTCTCCATTCAAACACATGTGAGGACTGCCTAGAAACAGAAGTGTGGAAGTTTCTCACCCAGTTTCTCACAGGAGTCATTCCAACGTTTGGCTTTACTCCGGGTCTCTGACACAGCTGTAAACAGAAAGAAGCACCACTGTCTCGGACCAATGGCAGATGGGCAGGATATGTGGCCTTACTGGCAAAGATCATATTCCCAGAATAAACCCTAATCACTGAATTGTGCAGCAGTGAAGCAGGCCCTTCGGCCCACCTCGTCTATGCTGGCCATCATTCCTATCTATACGAATCCCATTTACCTGCATTCATTCCATCTCCCCCTGTGCCCTGCTCATTCAAGTACCTGTCCAGATGCCTCTTAAATGTTGTTACGGTTCCTGCCTCTATCGCCTCCCCTGCCAGCTCATTCCAGATGCCAATTACTCTTTATGTGAAAAAAACATACCTCTGGGATCCCCTTTAAACCCCCTCACTCTCACCTTAAATCTACACCCTCTAGTTTGAGACACCCCATACTATGTGAAACAGACACTGACTATCTATTGCTATATTTGTCTCTCATAATTTTATATACTTCAGTTGTGTCACCTCGCAACCTCATTTGTTCCAGGGAAAACAGACCCAGCCTCTCCAATGTCCCCTGATAACGCAAGCCCTCGAATCCAGGCAACATCCTTGTGCTTCTTTTCTGCACCCTCTCTAACTTACTCACATCCTTCCAGTAGTGTGGTGACCCGAACTGCGTACAATACTCCAAGTGCAGTCCAACCAACATTTCGTAAAATTGTAACGTGATGTCCCAACACTTGTACTCAATACCTCAGCCAATTAAGGCAAGCATGTGTTACGCCTTCCTCACCACCTTGTCTACCTGTGTCGCCACTTTCAGGGAACTATGTACTTGTAGCCCAAGGTCTCTCTGTGCAAGAACACTCCCCAGGGCCCTGCCATTCACAGTGCAAGTCCTGTCCTGGTTTAACTTCCCAAAATGTATCACTTCTCACTTGTCTGAGTTAAATTCCATCTACCGCTCCTTTGCCCACTTTCCTATTTGATCAGTATCTTGTTGTAACCTTAGACAACCTTCTTCACTGTCCACTTTCCCACCAATTTTGGTGTCATCTGCAAACTTACTAACCATGCCACCTACCTTCTCTTCCAGATCATTAATATAGATGACACACAACAGAGGATCCAACACAGATCCCTGCGGCACACTATTGGTCAATGGCCTCCAATTTGACAAACAACCCTTTACTATCACCCTGTGCCTCCTACCACCAAGACAATTTTGTATCCAATTGGCTGGATCCAATGTTATCTAACCTTCTGGACCAGCCTACCACACCGGACCTTGTCAAAGGCCTTGCTAAAGTCCATGTAGACACCACCTACCACCCTTCACTTATTGATCCTCGTGGTCACCTCCTCAAAAAACTTGCTTGAAACACTAGTTCACTGGACTTGAAAATGTAATTGGGTGTGCAGGACCCTGTCCTCTCAATCTACAATCATCCAATTGGGGGACATGCACGGCAGTTTATGGAGTCTTCCTCTCCATACCAGATGTTTAAACATGCTTACACTCATTGTTTTTTCCTGTTTTCCTTCCCTCTCTCCTGAAAGTGGTGACCGACAAGATCAAAACTTTGGCGATGGTCGATATGTCAGCCTGGAGAGGGAGTACTGGCAGACTAATGTGGGTGATGGGGCAATGAAACCAAATCTTGTCCTTGGGTTATGGATACATAGAACATAGAACATTACAGCACAGTACAGGCCCTTCAGCCCACAATGTTGTGCCAACATTTTATCCTGCTCTAAGATCTATCTAACCCTTCCCTCCCACAAAGCCCCCCATTTCTCAATCATTCATGCGTCTATCTAAGAGTCTCTTAAGTGTCCCCAATGTATTTGTCCCCACCACCTCTGCTGGCAGTGCATTCCACACACCCACCACTCTCTGTGTAAAAAACTTATCCCTAACATCCCCCTTATACCATCCTCCAATCACCTTAAAATTATGTCCCCTCGTGTTAACCATTGTCGCCCTGGGAAAAAGTCTCTGACTGTCCACTTGATCTATGCCTCTTATCATCTTGTACACCTCTATCAAGTCACTTCTCATCCTCCTTCGCTCCAAAGAGAAAAACCCTAGCTCACTCAACCTAAGACATGGTCTCCAATCTAGGCAACATGCTGGTAAATCTCCTCTGCACCCTCTCTAAAGCTTCCACATCCTTCCTATAATAAGGCGACCAGAACCGAACACAAGTGTGGTCTAACCAGAGTTCTACAGAGCTGCAGCATCACCTGGCGGCTCTTGAACTTAATACCCCGACTAATGAAAGCCAACACACCATATGCCTTCTTAACAACCCCATCAACCTGTATGGCAACCTTGAGGGATCAATGGACCTGGACCCCAAGATCCCTCTGTTCCTCCACACTGCTAAGAGTCCTGCCATTAACCTTGTATTCTGCCTTCAAATTCAATCTCCCAAAGTGTATTACTTCACACTTATCCAGGTTGAACTCCACCTGCCACTTCTCCGCCCAGATCTGCATTCTATCAATATCCTGTTGTAATCTACAGCAGCCTTCTACACTATCCACGACGCCACCAATCTTCGTATCATCACCACTGGAGGTGTTGGACAGCAGTGTGCAAGAACTCTGGCCAGCGCTGGATTATTAGGCTCAGCCTGGTCCAGGGTCTGTGTCCACCCAGCAGTACTCTGGTTGGGTAACACGTCCAATGTGAATGGTTATCCCCACCCAACAAGAGACAAGGAGGTACCTGTACAAACTAACGGCAGGATTTGCTTTTGCAGAGCATCGAAACTTCACTGTGCTCCCTTCCAGAACGGGTTGTGGCTCCATTGTCAGGTTCACCAGAGGTGGGTCTGCAGGCAGAAAAGAGATTGTAAGTCCATTGCCAGCCTTTGCTGCAACTCTCACTCTCAAAAGTGACTGCCACCCTGCAGAGTGAATGTAAGATCAATTGAAAATGCCTCCTGGATGATGCCATTAAGCTAGAAAGAGTGCAAAGGAGATTTACAAGGATGTTGCCAGGACTCAAAGGACTGAGTTATGGAGGGAGGTTGAGCAGATTGGGGCTTTTTCATTGGAGCGTAGGAGAATGAGGGGTGAACATATAGAGGTCTATAAAATTATGAGTGGCATAGACAAGGTGAATGTTCAGAGTCTTTTTCCCTGGGATGGGGAATCAAGAATTAGACAACATAGGTTTTTAAGGTGAGAGGGGAAACATTTTCACCCAGAGAGTGGTCAGTATGTGGAATGATCTGCCTAAGGAAGTGGTTGAGGAAGGTACATTAACAACATTTAAAAGGTACTTGGACAGAGACACGGATTGGAAAGGTTTAGAGGGATATGGGCCAAATGCAGGCAAGTGGGACTAGCTTAGATGGGAATCTTGGTCAGTGTGGACCATTTAGGCTGAAGGGCCTGTTTCCATGTTGTATGATGATTCTATGACTGTGTAGGTTCTATGACGGTGTAGGCAATGTCTATTTGGGTAAAGTTAACTGATTGACAATAAGGACAATGTAGGCTCACTGGAGAACTGAACAACTCTACATTTCTATGGTGGTCTTAATGTTGGAAAATGTCTCAAGACTTTTCATCGGACATGAACTGGCAAGGATGGGAATGGTGACAGGAAGCAATTTGAGAGAGTTAGGAACTAATACTAGTAAAGTTCTTAAAGGAGGAAAATATGGAGAGCATCAGAGGGGGAATGGAAGAGACAGCAGAGGATACGACTATCAGTAATGAGATGAAGAAGATGAGGGTGGTTAGTGAGGGAAGAGCTGGAGGGCTGTAGGGCTGGAAGAGATTACAGAGAAAAGAAGGGGTGAGTCAGGCAACGGATTTCAAAATGACGGTAAGAATTTTGAAGGTGCAGACTGAAGATGTCAAGTCAGGACACGCGGATACAGAGTGAGTTAAGATGCAGGAAGTTGTGCAGTGGATGCGTTGAACTGGACGGAGGAAGGATGTTGGGGGACCAGCTGTCATTATCTATGACGGTGAAACGAATGCAGACAGCAGATGTTGATGGGAGAATAAAATGGAAAACCTGGAAATAGTTTTTCTTCCTTCCAGATACGGGGCAGTGGAGTAATTCAAAGCAGCACAGAACCTACTATCCCATTGCAAATGAGGTCTGCATCACCACCATTGTGACTGGTTTCTGAAAGGGTCCGTTGCCCATGGAGACCAATGCATCAGCAGGATTGTGATGCAACGTTAAAATTTTATGTGATGAATGTGTAGCGGAGAGCAGACCCACTGTTCCTTCAAGGATCCAGTGCAAGACTCACTCAAAGTTCAAAGGGAGCAGGCTCAGAAATGACTTTTGGAGGGCGAGGAAATCCTCTTTGGCTCTTCTTTGAAATTTCTGTCCTTTGAGTTAATCACCCCGACCGAGCTAGAAATGTTGATATAGTCGTTGGCTTCCTGGCCGGACCTGTAGCTTAATCACATGGAGAATCAAACAACTTCTTCCCCACTGCCATCACGTTCTTGAACTGACCTGATAAACCCTAATTCTTCCCTGGACTATACTTCCCTCAACTTGCACTCATGTCATTATGTCCATTTTTGTTTATTTTGTCATGTGTGTTATGTATAATTTTTGTTAATTTAACTTCATGCAATTTATGTTCATCATGTCTGTAATGTCGTGTGCTGCTTCTGCAAAAAGCTAATTTTCATGGCATTTATACCCTGGGTATGTATGCCCTTGACAATGAACTTGAACTTGAACCTGGCTGAAGAATCATTGGGGGTAGATTGTAAACTATGATAAGAAGCACGGTCGGTGTCAATCACTGAGTAATGCAAGAATAGGGAAAAGATAGATATGGATTATTGAGTGGAGTTAGAAGCTTGGGACCTGCTTGATGCCAATTGTTGAAAATAGGAGCTCTGATTTAAATGGAAGGCTGCTGTAGGATGGGAATGAAATTGCTTGGGTGAAACAGGGAAGTAAAACCAATCGGGTGGAATCTGCAATAGCCAAAGACTTGTAGCAGTGAATTTTGATTTTGTGAACCATGCCTCCAAGCTGCTCAGTGGTCACAAGGTAAGCCTGCATGCCACCGTATCTGGAATATCTAACAAGGGAATGGAAATGGCAGGAGGCAGGAGTACTAAGGACTGGTTCAGTCAATGGTGGGAAAGATTCACTGGTACAAACCCCCAGCGATGGAATGAAATAACCTTCAGCTCTCACTGAGAAACTAAGGTTGAAAGCGGCTGATGGCTGAGAGTCACACCATTGATTAAGGGGAATAAGGGGAATTAGGCCACACTTGGAGTATTGTGTGCAGTTCTGGTTGCCCTGTTACAGGAAGGATTGGAAGCTTTGGAGAGGGTGCAGAAGAGGTTCATCAGGATGTTGCCTGGATTAGATTTAAATTTAAGGAGTGGTTGGACAAACCTGGATTGTTTTCTCAGAAGTTCTGGACTCGATCAAAGTTTATAAATTTATGAGAGGCATAGATAAGGTAGACAGCCAGAATCATTTTCCCAGGGTAGAAATGTTGAATATTAGAGGGCAGACCTCTAAGGTGAGAAGGGGAAAATTTAAAGGAGATGTGTGGGGTAAGATTTTTACACAGAGTGGTGGGTGACTGGAACAGGCTGCCATAAGTGGTGGTGGAGGCAGATTCAACAGTGGTGTTCAAGAGGCTGTTAGATAGACACATGGATATGCAGGGGATGGACGGATACAGATCGTGTGCAGGCAGAAGGGATTAGTTTAATTTGGCGTCATGCTCGGCACAGACATCGTGGGCTGAAGGGCCTGTTCCTGTGCTGTACTGTTCTATGTTCTACTCTCTATGTTCTAAATTGCTGCCTGCACAGAATGGAATTAGAGATGTTCGCTGGTGAACATTCCATTCACAAATCCTCAGCAGATGAATCAGCCCATGCCTGTAGGCAGCAACACCTCAACAACATTTGGGCATGGGCTGATGTGGCATGTAACATTTGCACCACAAAAGGGCCAGGTGATAACCAGAGAGAGTCTAACCATTAAACTTTGACATTCAATGGCATTGCCATCACTGAACTGTCCACCATCAACATCCTGGAGGTCACTACTATCCAGAAACTCAATTGAACCAGCCTTATAAATGCTATGGTTGCAATCTAGTGATGAGGGTCTTATCTACTGACACCCCAGAAACCTTCCCACTATCTACAAGGGACTACAGTCCACCCAGTCTCCTTAGAGGTGGCCTGCTGTGCAGGGTCAGGACAGTGACCTTCTCCCCCTCAAGAGGACACCATGCTACTCCTGAGCACCACCCCACAGCCAGCTATCTTTGACTGCATTTTCAGTTGGCTTGGGCAGTGGTTGGACACTGGCCCACCTGGAGTAAAACCTTCTCATGGGTCACCAAGGGCTAATGAGCAAACTCAAAATGAAAAGAAGAAACCTTCCAGTATCCAGCTGACAGTCACACAGAGATGTGGTGCTGGAAAGGATGAGATTATTCGATCTGTGAGGTGTATACTATGCTCAGAGATCAAAATGCTGTATCAATTTGAGTAGAGTTAAGAAATAGAAAGGGAAAGGCACTGCTGTGAATCGTCTATAGGCCCTCTGAGGGCAGCTACACCATAGGACAGTATATAAATCAAGAAAAAAGGAGAGAGGGGCTTGCAGGAAAGGTATTGCAAAAATTGTGGGTGGACTTTAATCTATGGATAGATTGAACAAATCATATTGGCAAAGACAGCCTTGAAAATCTTCACAGAATGTATTCACCAAAGTTTCTGAGAACCAGTATGGGAACAGGTTATTTTAGATCTGGTCATCTGTAATGAGAAAGGATTAATTAATCTTTCTCTTAATCTAATTAATCTATTTTAATAAGGATTAGTTAATTAATCTTAATTAATTAGGGGATTTTCTGAGGAAAAGTGATCATAACATGATAGAATTTCACAGTCAGTTTGAGAATGAGGAACTTAGATCTGAAACTAGTGTCTTAGACAGAAGTAAAGGCAATTTCAGAGATCTGAAGGCAGGTTTGTCGAAAGCGAACAAGGAAAGGCGATTAAAAAAAGAGATTATCATCATCGAGACGTCAACATCAACATCCTGGGTTAATCACTGAACAGAAACTCAAATGGACCAACCACACAAGAGCGTGTCAGAGGCTGGGTATCCTGTGGCAAGCGTCACACCTCCTGACACACTAAAATATCTCCACCATTACTAGGGCTTGTCAGGGCAATGATGGAATTCTCTGCACTCACCTGGATGAGTGCAGTTCAACAACATTTAAGAAAATGAACACCATCCAGGGCAAAGCAGACTGCTTGACTGGTCGTACCCCATCCACCACCCTAGATGTTCACAGAGAACAAAACAGCAGGTACTGGAATCCAAACAGAAACAGAAATGCTGGAAGAGCTCAGCCAATCAAGCAGCATCTGTGGAAAGAGAGGTTCAGTTCATGTTTCAGGTCAACGACCCTTCCTCAGAAACTCAGTTCATTCTCAAGGACCTCTTCCATGAAGAAGGACAAGACAAGCAGGGAGCATCACCTTTTGCAGTTCCCCTCCAATCACACACCAACGTAACTTGGAAACATATCACACTTCCTTCATCGTTTCTGGGTCTACATCCTGGAACTCTCTTCCCAACTGCGCTGCGGGAGCATCTTTACCGATTAGAGATGGACAATGAATGCTGGCCTTATCAGTTAGACATAGATCCCAAAAAGACGAATAAAGGAGAAATTCATGCTCCTATGAAAGGGAAATCATGTTTGGGAAACTTAGGAGAGTTATTTGATGATGCACAAACCGGTATTCCAGAAAGTAATCAATTGCAAGGGAAAAATTCATTGTGCTCATTTGCTCTGTCATTTGCATGGACAGAGGATTGGCTATCTCACAGAAAACAGAGAGTCAGGATAAATGGATTGATTTCAGGCTGACAAGGTGTAATTAGTAAGGTGCCAGAGGGATCAGTGCTGGGGTCTCAACTATTTACCATCCATGTTAATGACTTGGATCAAGGGACCGGGTGCAATGTTGTCAAATTTTCTGACAAGACAGGTGGGAAAGCCAGTTGTGAGGAGAACACAGAGAGTCTATAAAGGGATATAGAGGTTGATTAAATGAATGGGCAGAGATATGGAAGACTGAGTATGGGAGGGGGGGGTGGGGATGTGAGGTTATCTATTTGGTAGGGGAAAAAGAAGCAGAGTTTTGTTTAAATGGAGACACTGGTGTACAGGAAGACTTAGTGCATGGAACACAGATAGCTGGTGACTGAAAATCAAGGAACTGCAGATGCTGGCAATCTGAAATAACAGAGATTGGTGGAAACAGGCCAGGCGGCATCTATGGAATGAGAAGCCAGCTAATGTTTCAGGTCAATGACCCTTCCTCAGAGACTCAATCCTAAATATTCATTCTGTCCGGCACTGGTGCACTCGTATTGTTAAAGTTTTAGGTCAAAATCTCAGATCTTGCTTGATCCTGCTGAGTGCTTCCAATATTTTCTGTTTTTATTACAGTAAGTTAGTATGTAGGAACAACGAGTAATCAGAAAGACAAATAAAATGTTGGCCCCTTTTGTAAAATGATGAAGCAAAAAGAGATTTCTTTATTAGTCACATGTACATCGAAACACACAGTGAAATGCATCTTTTGCGTAGAGTGTTCTGGGGGCAGCCCGCAAGTGTCGCCACGCTTCTGGTGCCAACATAGCACGCCCACAACTTCCTAACCTATATGTCTTTTGGAATGTGGGAGGAAACTGGAGCACCCGGAGGAAACCCACGCAGACATGGGGAGAACGTACAAATTCCTTACAGACAGTGGCCGGAATTGAAACCGGGTCGCTCATGCTGTAATAGCGTTATGCTAACCGCTACACTACCGTGCCTGCCCAGTAGGAAAGTGTTGCTACAAATTGTGCAGGGTGTGGGTGAGACAATTGAAGAAGCCGGTTCATGGAAGGGTTGTTTGGTTCATTTCTGGGATGTGTAGTCAACCTATGAGAACAGGTTGAGCAAAACTGGGGATTGACATTCTGAGGGGGCTTGGAAAGACAGATGCTGAGTGAATATTTTGTTGGGGAATCTAGAATTAGGTGCTATTGTTTCAGAATAAGGTATCATCCATTTAATTTGAGATTATCTCCTTCAGAGGGCAATGAGTCTTTGGAATTCTCAATCCCAGAGAGCTCCCGTGTCTGAATCATTGAATCTAGTCTTTTGGGAAGTCAAGGGCCATGGGGAACAGGCAATGGAGTCAAGGGCAAGCTCAGAACAGCTGTGATCATTGAACGATAGAGCAGGCTTGTAGGGCCATGTGGCTGATTTCTCCTTCTGCCTCTATGACCAAGGTTCAAGCATCTAGATGGTTGGACATCAATAGAAACAGGAGCAGGAGTCAAGGGTTGAGGAGGTGATGTTGAAGAAGCATGAAGCACTTGGAGCAGTGTATGCAGTTCTGGTTGCCCCATCATTGGAAGGATGTCGAGACTGTGGAAAGAGTGGAAGAGGTTTACCAGGATGCTGCCTGGATTAGGGGTTATCAGCGGTAAGGAAGGGTTGGACAAACTTGTATTGTTCTCCCCAGAGCACTGGGGTCTGACGGGAGACCTGATGGAGGTTTTTTTTAAAGTATGGAAAGCATAGATAGGGTATACAGTCAAAAACTTTTCCCCAGGTTTGAAATGTCAAACACCAGAGTACATGCTTTTAAGGTTAGAGGGGGGAAGCTTAAAGGCGATGTGAGGGGCAAGTTTTTTACGCAGACAGTGGTAGGTGCCCGGAATAGGTTATCGGAGGTAGTAGTGGAAGCAGGCAGTTTGGTGGAGTTTAAGAGGCTTGTAGATAGACACATGAGTATGAAGGGAATGGAGGGATCTGGATGATACACAGGAGGAGGACACTTAGTATAAATTGGCATCAAGATCGGAACAACATTGTGGGCTGAATGGCCCGTCCAGTGCTGTACTGTTCTATGTTCTAAGCTTTGGCAAGTTGCTGCATTCCATCCTGTGGATGGTACACATGGTAGCCACAATGTGTTGGCGGTGGAGGAGACAGCAACCAAGCTGATTGCTTTGCCCTCAATGCTGTCAGGCTTCTTCAGAGTTGTTGGAGCGGACTTCATCCAAGCAAGTGCAGAGTATTCTATCACATCCCTGACGTGCCTGACAGATAGTGGAAAGACTCTGGAATGTCTGGAGGAGAGTCACTTTCTGCAGAACGCCCAGTCTCTAATCTTCTCTTGTAGTCCCAGTAGTTATACGGCTGGTCCAGTTGAGTTTCTGGTCAACGCTGACCCCTCCCTCCAAAGGATGTTGATGTTGTGGGGACCAGGTGATGGTAAAGTTGTTGAGCATTGATCAGGTGTTTAGAGATGGTCCTGCTGTGAAAATATTGCTTGCCACTTGTTAGCCCAAGCCTGAAGTTTATTCAGGTCTTGCTGTGCGCAGGCATTGCGGAGGAGTTGGGAATGGAATTGAACATTTTGCAGTCGTCAGTGAATATCCCACTCTGGTCTCATGACAGAAGGAAGGTCAATGATGAAGAAGCTGAAGATGGTTGTCCTGAGAAACTCCAACAGCAATACCCTGGGGTTGGGATTATTGACCTCCAACAATTACAGCTTCCTTCATGTGAGGTATAACTCCAGCCACTGGGGTGTTTTCCCTTGATTCCTGTGGACCTCAGTTTTACAAGAGTGCATTGATACAACACTCTGCCAAATACTACCTTGATGTCAAGGGTAGTCATTCCCACCTCACCTCTGGAATACAACTCTTTGCCCCATGTTCAGACTAAAGCTGTGATGAGTTCTCGATTATGTAATCGTGATGGGACCTCAACTATGTGACAATAAGCAGCTTTATTGTTGAGAAAATGTCACTTGAAAGCACCATGAAGGGCTTCACTTAGCTGATCATTGAGGATTGACTGATGAGGTGTGAATGGCTTAATTTAAACATTCCTGCTTTTTGTGGACAGGGCATACCTGAGCAATTTTTCAGATGCATTGTTACATCTATAGAGTCATAGAATCACAGAGTTATAGAGTTGATCAGCACAGAGTGGTATCATCGCAAGAGGTTGCAGAGGGTTGTAGGCTCAGTCATCTCCATCACTGGCACAACCCTTCCCACCATCGAGGACGTCTTCAAGAGGTGGTGCCGCAAGAAGGTGGCATCCATCACTAAGGGCCCTCACCACCCAGGACATGCCCCCTTCTTGTTACTGCCATCGGACAGGAGGTACAGGAGCCTGAAGACCCAAACTCAACAATCAGAAACAGCTTCTGCCTCTCCGCCATCAGATTTCTGAACGGTCCATGAACCCATGAACACTACCTCATTCTTACTTTTTTTTGCTCTATGTATTTATTTTTGTAATTTATATAATTTTTACGTCTTTGCACTGTACTGCTGCCAAAAAGCAACAAATTTCATGACATCTAAGTCAGTGGTAATAAATCTGATTCTGATTCTGGAAGGTCCATGCTGTGGGTGAGACTGATGAATATGGGCCTTGGCTAAGACTTTATGAGGTGCAGCTACGAGACTGAAGTGCCCAGTATGGCTTAGTCCTCTAACCTTGTGATCCTGTGCCACAGCAGCTTGTCTCTGGATCCCATGGGGTGAGATGCCTGAGAGAGGTGGTGAAAATTAACTGGTGCTGACAAAGGGCATCTGGTTGCAGTGTCCATGATGCTGTTGAGGCCACAGTCGAGCAGACTGGTGTGTGTGTTCTGGTCCTGTGCTCCAGAAGGTTACATCAGAGGCACAGGCAAGTGACAAAGCTGAGGTGCAAAGAGTTTGGCAACTTGCACTCCAGGGATGGTGCCAGCAAGGTGATTGATTGGAGCTCCTGAGCTTTACCCTGGACCCCTTCCAAATGCTGATGGAGTGGTAAGGTCCAGTTCAATTGAAGTCCAGGCAGACGACATTGTGACAACGTTCAAATGTCCAGTTAAACTTTTACTTCAGTTGAAGTGTTCATCTCGAAGCTGCCACCAGGGATGTTCACGTCTGCAACCAGCATGGACCCAGCAGCTTCCCAAAGCTTCTTTGACTTGGTGAGAACCAGGCCATGGACATAGTCACACTTCTTGAACTGGGCGTCAGGCAGATTGGAAATGTGTATGCTGTAAAGCAATGGGAAGCATACAGGGCTCATCATGTGGTAACCTTGTCATGGTCTACTCTCTCTGTACCTCCCTGAAGGGAGATAGTGTCACACTTCAGTTTGGAGTGCTTCCAGTAGAGCAGTATGCAAGGTTGGTAGCAAGGTGACCAATCTTAGCTCGGCACCCTCATTTGGGTGAGTGTCCACAGCCTCTGAGCACATTCCATTAGTAGATAACAGACCTCCTTCCACCATCCTCCAACTTAAAATCAAAGGAGACAAGTTCTGCTGGGCAGATTTGCTTATTTGGATTGCTTATCTGTGCAGCAAGTGTGGATTTAGTTCAAGCAATAAATAGAGCTCTGTTTCTGAGCGTCACTGGTTCAGATAATACTCTGGGCAGGGAAAGGTTCTTTCCTGAATGTAATTGATATGTTACAGGAATCTGCTGGAGAGCCTTTTCCTTTTGTTAATGTAGCCTTATGAATTACTTACACACCTTATAAAACAATTGAACTATGATCTGTTGTTATTGTTTGCAGAGCTGTCTAACTTCATCCATCATTAACGCTGCATGAGGGATTAAACATTGCCTCAGAGGCAAAATTCAATGAGTATTCAGGCAGCGTATGGTGTGCGGGTGTTTCTGTTGTAAAGGCATTCTCAGTGTGAGAATTGTTCAGATCCTCCAATTCCTCTGATTGTCTGCCACGGAAGTCCGCTGCAGAGAGCTGCCCTCTTTATTCATGAGCCTGAAGCTGGAAATTTTATCATTCCTGGTTACAGCATTTAGCTTGCACTGGAAAGTAACCATTTGATTAAGTAAAGTGAATGCCCAAAACAACAACGTTTGTTAATTCACATTGAATTGCTGATGTCCAGCAGGAAGGGCACAGAAAAACTGGTGCAGGAAATGCACAGTTAGAGAGAGAGCCTGGGCAATTTTCTGAACATCTAGCTGAGGAATACAGAATAAACAGAGCTTCCCTCTGACCCCCTGCTGCACCTGGGGCTGGAGCTTTACAGGGGCTGGGAAGGGCACTCCAACAAGGTTTTAACGACAGGACCGTGTTTAACTAAACACTTGCAAAACTCTCTCAGGTTTCATTTAGGATTATGAACAGTTGGAGCCCAAGCACCAGTCTCTGTGGTACCCCACTGGTTCCAGCCTGACAAGCTGACAAGGATCCATTTATTCCTGCTCTTTATTTTTGATCCATTAACTAATTCTCACTCCTGAAAATCTAAATACACCACATCCCCTGGTTCCCCACATCTAGATACATGCTCTAATTGATGCGTTAAACTTGATTTCCCTTTCATGAGTCCATGTTGACTCTGCTCACGGCAGGCACGGTAGTGTAGCAGTTAGCGTAACGCTTTACAGCGCCAGTGACCCAGGTTCAATTCCCGCCGCTGTCTGTAAGGAGTTTGTATGTTCTCCCCGTGTCTGCGTGGGTTTCCTCCAGGTGCTCCGGTTTCCTCCCACGTTCCAAAGACGTACGGGTTAGGAAGTTGTGGGCACGCTATGTTGGCGCCGAAAGCATGGCGACACTTGCAGGCTGCCCCCAGAACATTCTATGCAAAAGATGCATTTCACTGTGTGTTTCGATGTGCAGTACATGCGACTAATAACGAAATCTTGTCTTATCTTATCAGTCATATTACATTTTAATTTCCTCGATACTGCATTCCAAAATTTTCCCCAACCACTAAGGTCAGACGAACAGGTTGGTAGTTCCCTCCTTTCTTAAATAATGGGATCATAGTTTCCACCTTCCAATCTGCAGGGCCATTATTTTCTTGGAGACACAAGAGACTGCAGATGCTGGAATCTGGAGCAACAAACAATCAGCTGGAGGAATTCAATGGGCAGGGTCTGGTCCTGATACAAGGTTTCAACCTGAGACATCGATAACTACTTTGCATCCCACCCCCTGACGATGCTGCTTGACCCGTTGAGCTCCCCCAGCAGATTATTTGTTGCTCCATTACTTCCTTGTTGGACTCTTTATTCTCCAATATTTCTGGGAGTTTTTTTGTGCCTTCTTTCATGAAGACAGACAAAATATTTGTTAATCCCTCTACCCTTATTCCCTGTTCTAAGTACAGCCATGTGTACCCTCGTCAATCATTTCCATATTTACACACCCATATTCCCAGCATTGAGACTCTAAGTACACTCATTCTACTCCTTTGTTTGCATGCCTGACATTAAGTTCCAGAAGCAGACATCGTTCCAAGTACTGTCATGGGAAGAGAATACCAGGGTAGAGGAAAAAAATTCAAGAATGTTCTCAAAGTCCCTTGAACAAATGCCACACCCCTACTGACTCCTGGAAGTCCCTGTCGCATCACAGCTCATAGTGGAGAAGGCACATTCATGATACTATTGAGAACCTCTAGTCCATGTATTTGGAGCACACAGAAGCCCAGTGTAAATGGCGGAAGAAGCATACCAAATCACAAACTACTCTTATGCCAACCCTGTCAGGCACATCCTGCCCCCTCTGTGGAAGAGCCTGCAATTCCCACATTGGCCTCATCAGTCACCTCAGAACCCACAGAACCAGAAGGGAAGAAAGTCATCCTCTACATTGAGGGACTGCCTCAGAAGAAGAAGATACCTTTCGAACAAAGAGTGGAGGGAATGTATTTTCTGGCAGTGAAACCAGACAAAATCTGGCCAAAACTTTTGGAAGTTCTTGCAGTCTGCTTTTATGTTTCTCTCCACTTTAATCTTGGATTCTATTTTAAAATTCTTGCATGTCCTTTGCTGAATTATAAAAGGCTCCAAATCTTCAGACAATGTTTTCTCTGGCAATTTTATAAGCTTTTTCCATAGCATGGTAGAATTTCAAATTTGGTTTGAGGGCAAGAAACTTGGGTCTGAAACTAATGTCCTAACCTTAAATGAATATGATGGTATGAGAACAGAGTAGGCTAAAATAGACTGGGAAAATAGATTTAAAAGTAAAGTAGGTTACATTGGCAGACATTTAAAGAGATATTTCATAAACCTCAGCAAAGTCCAGTGAAGTCCCACACCACTGGGTTCGAGAACAGCTACCTCCCTTCAATCATTCAGTTCTTGGACCAACTGGCAAAACCCAAGTCACCACTACAGTTAGCAACACTATGACCACTCTGATCACTTTGCACTAAAATGGACTTTGTTTTCTTTTGTTCTAATTGTGTTTTATTTTTCTTGTGAAAATTGTGTATAATTTATGTCTAATTTATGTTTTTCCTGTGAATGCCATTTCTATGATGCTCTGTGCCTGTGATGCTGCTGCAAGTAAGTTTTTCATTGCACCTGTGCACATGTGTACTTGTGCATGTGACAATAAACTCGACTTTAGACTTTAAGTACATTCTAGTGAGGTTTAACAAGTATACATGGCTAACTGAAGAAGTTAAGGATATATCAGACTTATAGAATGCTATAGAGATTAGTGGTAGACCAGAGGAGTGGGAATTTTTTGGAAACTAGCAAAGGATAACTAAAAAAATAGACAGTGAGAGAAGGTAAAGCATGACAGTAAACTGGCAAATGATATAAATGCAGTAAGAGCTTCTGCTGATACGTATATAAAACGGTAGCTGAAATAAATGTTGGTCCTTGGAGACTGGGCACTTAATGATGGGAAGCTGAGTTATGGAAGAGATTATAGACAATTATTTTGGATCAATCTTCAAGGTAGAAGACACCAAAAGTATCCCAGTAGGGGCTATGGTGAGGGAGGAACTCAAACCAATCTCTAGCACTTCAGAAAAAATACCAGACAATCTAATGGGCTAAAGGTGTCAAATGCCCTGGACCTGATGACCTGCCCCTTGGGGGTTTAAAGGAAGTAGCTGCAGAGATAATGAGAGCACTGACTGTAACTTAACAAAATTCCCTGCTTCCTGGGCAGGTCCCAGCAGATTGGAAAACTGCAAATGTAATGTTGCTGTTCCTGAAAGAAGCAAAAACAGAAAGCAGGAAACTTTCAGCCAGTTAGCCTGACATCTGTCTTTCGGTAAATCATGGAATCCATTATTACAGAGGTAATAGCTAGACATTTCACAAATCATAGGGTACTCAACATTGTCAACATGATTTTATGAAAGGGAAATTGCATTTGACAAATTTACTGCAGTTTTTTGAAGCTGTAACAAATAGATTGGGTTTAGGGGAATCAGTAACTATATTTGGATTTCCTGAAGCATTTGATTACTGTACAATGTGGTTGGGAAATATATGACATAGAGAGGGGTCCATCTAGCTAACAGAAGGCAGAGAGACGGGTTAAATGGGTCACTTGTGGATGGGCAATCAGTAACTGTGGGGACCACAGAGATCAGTGTTGGGGTTCAACTATTTATAGCCCATATCCATAACTTGGATGAAGCGGCTGAGTCTACTGTAGTCAAATCTGCTAGTGATACAAAATGAGTGGGTTAGTAAGCTGTAAGAGCACAATGCTTGTGAGTGATTACAGATAGGTTACATGGGTGGACAAGGGGTTGGTAGATGGAATATGCTGTGGGGAAATATGAGATTATCCACTTTGGAAAGAAAAATGAAAAAGCAAATTATTTTTTAAACAGAATGACACTTTCAAAATGTTGTAGTGCAATGGGACCTGGAGATTTCAGAGAATACAAAGAACCGACATGTAAGTACAGCAGGTAACTAAAGTGGCCTTTATTGAAATGGGTGTGGAGTGTAAACATAGGGAAGTTTTGATGCAACTTTACACGGTGCTGTGTCACTAAGTTGATTCCTGGGATGAAGCTATTGATTGTATGAAGAAATGTCCAGCAGATTGAACCTATGATTACTGGAGTATAGAAGAATGAGAGGTGATCTTCTTGAAACATAGACTTCAAGAGGGATTGTCAGGATTGATGCTGATGGAATGTTTCCCCCAGTAGGGGGCATCTAAAATTAGGGGGAATAGTTTCAGGATAAGGCTTTGCCCATTTGAGATGGAAATGAAGGAACTTCATCCCTTAGGAATCTTTGGGATTCTCTATCCCAGAGAGCTGTGGAGAAAGAGTCATTGAATATGTTCAAGGTGGATGTTGACAGACATTTAAACTACAATGAAGTCAAGAGGCATGAGGAGAGTGGGGAGGTGGGATTGAGACCAGGACTAGATCTACCTTGATGTTATTGAATGGTGCAGCAAGTTCAAGTAGACACTTGACCTTCCCCTGCTCCTGCTTCAGATGTTCTCTTATTTTAGATCAAATTTCTCCTATGGTTTTCCTGTTGTGTTTTTGTGCCTTAAAAAAGTTTATTTGTTGTTGATCATGTATTATCTCTTTCAGTGCCAACAGTTGCCTCTTCACTGACAACTGCATTTCTTTCAATGTAGTTCCAAACCTATCCCAGCCAACCAGCTCCTCTTCCTATCATAGTTCCCTTTGCTTACATTGGAAGCATGCTTTCTGATCTTTCTTTCCTTCAGACCCCTTTGCAACAAGATTATTAATGATCCCCTTCTTGTTGTCCAGTGTGAGACCTAAAATAGCGTGTTCCCTAGCAGCTAAAGATGTTGCAACTGTATTCTTTGGAATTTAGAAGAATGAGGAGTGATCTTATTGAAACATAAGGGATGCTGTGGGGGTATGACAAGGTAGACGTTAAGATGTTTCCATTAGTGGGAGTCTCAAACGAGGGAACATAGTTACAAGGCAAGGAGGCAGTCAATTAAAACTAAGATGCATAGGAATTTTGTCTCATAGAGTGTGACGAATCTCTGGAATTCTCTGTCCCAAAGAGCTGTGAAGGCTGGAGCATTGGGGGTTATTTAGAGTAGAGGTAGACAAATTTTTGGAACTTCAGGGAATTAAGGGATATGGGGAGCTCAGGAGTTGAGGCCTTGAATGACGGGGCAGGTCTGAGGGTTTGGTGGCCTACTCCTAAGATAAGATAAGATAAGATCTTTGTTAGTTACATGTACGTCGAAACACACAGTGAAATGCATTTTTTGTGTAGTGTGCTGGGGGGCAGCCTGCAAGTGTCGCCACGCTTCCGGCGCCAACATAGCACGCCCACAACTTCCTAACCTGTACGTCTTTGGAATGTGAGAGGAAACCGGAGCACCCGGAGGAAACCCACGCAGAACGGGGAGAACGTACAAACTCCTTACAGACAGCGGCGGGAATTGAACCCTGGTCGCCGGCGCTGTAAAACGTTACGCTAACCGCTACACTACTGTGCCCTATTATTATACAATCCTGTGTTCTTAGACATACTAAATTAGAAATCCATCTTGTATGTATTTGAGGAATTCTTCAACTATGTTATTAGAACTAACTTGATTTACTCAGTCTATACATAAATGCACCCCATAAGTTCTTTCTTTTACTATGCCCCTTATCCCGACAACTATTCGAGCAACACAGGAGATTAGGATTGAACACAAGTAACTGGAACTGTGAGGAGGCAGCCAAGGAGAATAGGCTACAGGGAAAATTAATCGGGTAGTGGGCTTGAATGTACATCACTCAACATCTTCACTCCCAAACTGAAAGCCATTTTGTTCTTCTGGATTAATACTGGTACAAATATTATACAGGTACAGCCTGTTACTCCCTGCACTGTCCCAGCCTCTCACTCCCTACAGTGCCCCAACCTGTCATTCCCTATGCCCTAGCCTGTCACCCCCACCCCCCCCCAGGGTAAAAGATGTTCTAAATTCTCCTGATGCCAATCTGGACCTGCCCAATGTGGACACCACCAGGTACATCCCTGGGGTGTGTTGCATGGCCTGTGGCAATCCTAGCCCACCCTCCTGAGGCTGTGTGACAGACTAGATGCCCGTGGTACATCTCCGAACAGCATCCCAGCGAGCTTTGTGGAAAAGGAGAGAAAATTGGAGATGAAAATTAGAAAATAAGCATTTACAGGAATGATTTGCTTTGACGAGGCAATTATACAAAGCAATCAGGCCTGATATTCCTCACAGGTTTGGTCTATTAAACGCCAATTGGAGAAGCTCTATTACTTTATGAGGATCCACTCTTACAACATTCCTAAAGGTGCCTAAATTAAAATCTCTGATTCTCTGGAAGAAATTGGCTTTCACACAGTATTTAAAATTTTCTAACAGCCAGATGGTTCTCCATCTCTCATCCCCAGTGGTCCTATTTGACATCTGTTTGCCATTAATATTAAGCAGTTACTCAGAAGATAGATTCCTCTGATCACATAGCAATGCACTTCACCACAAGTTAATAATGTGCCAGGGGCCCAGTGGGCTATGCCGGCTCTGTGTAGTTCGACTCTGCATAATTAGTGTACAAGAACTTTGTTGCAAAGTAGAGGAAAGGAAGCAGCATTTTGCTGCTCCATGTAGAGCACCGAATCATATTTGGGGATGGCATAGAGGTGCAGCTAGTAGAGGAAAGCTGGTTCAATCCTGACCTTTGGTGCTGTCTGTGTGGAGTTTGCACGTTCTCTCTGTGCCTGCGTGGGATTCCCCTGGGTGCTTCAGTTTCTTCCAACATTCCAAAGACGTGCGGGTCGGCGGGTTAATTGGCCGCTGTGAATTGTCCCAACTGTAGGTGGGTGGTAGAGTTGACAAGAATGCAGGGAGAACAGGTTGCAGGGAAAATGAGTGAGGGAACGGGTTTGTTCTGTGACTCAGTGCAGAGAGAATGGATAGGACAAAGGGAATAACTGCAATGAGATGAGGGCAGAGTTGCTGTGTGTATGAGGTTATCTGGGTGATCAGTTAATGGGAGCAGATATAAAAACATAGAACCATAGAACAATACAGCACAATACAGGCCCTTCGGCCCACAATGTTGTGCCGACCTTTAAACCTCGCCAAAGACTATCTAACCTCTTCCTCCCACATATCCCTCTATTTTAAATTCCTCCATATGCTTATCCAGCAATCTCTTGAATTTGACCAATGTACCTGCCTCCACCACCGCCCCAGGCAGCGCATTCCATGCCCCAACCACTCTCTGGGTAAAAAACCTTCCTCTGATATCTCCTTTGAACTTCCCACCCATTACCTTAAAGCCAAGATATAGAGAGAGAATATGAACATAGGAACATAAAAGGCATAGAATGAATGCTTTACAGAGTGAGAATGCAAACAAAAGTTGTGAATGCAAGGCCAGTGGGTCAGACTGTGCTGATGGACTGAACTAAACTGAACCTGTATCGCAGAGGGATGATTTACAGCAGAAATGACAGTTCTGATACAGAAAGAGAAAGTGAGTTACTTAAGACTGTACAATTTGATATTAAGTCTGGAAGGCTACAATATGCCCAGACAGGAGATGAGTTGTTCCTCAGGCTTATCTTGACCCTCACTGTAACAGTGCAGGAGGTCACAGGCAGGGAGGTCAGTGTGGGAGTGGGCTGGAGAATTAAAGTAGCAGGCTCAGGGTCACTCCTGTGGACTGAACTCAGGGACCCTGCAGAGTGATCATACAGTCTATGTTTGATTTCCCCATTACAGAGGAGACCACATTGTGAACACTGAATGCAGTAGAGTAGATTGGAAGAAGTGCAAGTGAATTGCTGCTTCACTTAGAAAGACTGGGTCCTGAATGGTGGGAAGGGAGGAGGGGAAACAACAGGGGTTGCACTTTATGTGGTTGCACGGGGAAGTGCTATAAGGAAGGAAGGGATAGGTGGGGATGGAAGAGCAGACCAGGCAGCTGCAATGGGAATGGTGCCTTTGAAATGCTGAGAGAGGGGATTAGTCTCTGGCGGTGGGATCTTGCTGAAGGAGGTGGAAATTGCAAAGGGCGATCCATTGAATGTGGAGGCTGGTGAGGTGGAAGGTGGGGACCAACGGAATTCCATCCTTAGAAATATTTCTGATGAAAAATAAATTATCCCAAGTATCACAGAGGTGTCGTCAAAAAACGTCTGAGACAAATCATAATTCTCCAGGACAGGCAGAGTGGTGCAAACTCACAATACACACCCACAACACACACTCACAACACACACTCACAACACACACAAACAACACGCACCCACAACACACACCAACAACATGCACCCACAACACACACTCACAACACACACAAACAACACGCACCCACAACACACACCAACAACACGCACCCACAACACACACCCACAACACACACCAACAACATGCACCCACAACACACACTCACAACACACACTCACAACACACACAAACAACACACACCCACAACACACACCAACAACACACACCCACAACACACACCCACAACACACACCAACAACATGCACCCACAACACACACCCATAACACACACTCACAACACACACAAACGACACGCACCCACAACACACACCAACAACACACACCCACAACACACACCCACAACACACACCAACAACATGCACCCACAACACACACCCACAACACACACTCACAACACACACTCACAACGCACACCAACATGCACCCACAATACACACCCACAACACACACTCACAACACACACCGGCAGCACACACCCATAACATACACCCACAACTCAAACTCACAACACACACTCACAGCACACACTCAGATCACACACCCACAACACCCACCCACAACATACACTCACAACACACACCAACAACTCAAACTCACAACACACACCCACCGCACACACCCATAACACACACCCACAACTCAAAATCACAACACATACCCTCAACACACACAACACACTCACATCACACACCTACAACACACACCCACAACACACACTCACAACTCAAACTCACAACACACATCCACAACACAAACTCAGATCACACACTCACAACACACGACCGCAGCACATACCCAAAACAGACACTCACAAGACAAACCCGCAACACACACTCACAACACACACCCACAACACAAAATCACAACACACACCATAATACAAACTCACAACACACACTCACAACACAAACCCACAAAATAAGCTGACTACACACACACAACACACACCCACAACAAACACTCACTACACACCAATAACACACACTCACAACACACCCACAACACACACATCCACAACCCACACTCACAACACACACCCACAACTGACACCCTCAACACACACCCACAACACACGCCCACATCACACACTCACAACACACACCCACAACACACGCCCACATCACACACTCACAACACACACCCGCAACACACAGACCCACACAAACACACCCACAACACACGCTCACAACACACACCCACAAAACACACCCACAGCACACACACAATGTGCGCTCAAAACACACACCCATGACACACACTCACAATACACACCCCAGCACACATTCTCAGCACACACAACACAAACTCTCAGACACACCAACAGCACATATTCACTACAGCATACACCCAGCAGAAACTCACACAACACACAAGCCTTACACCCAGACCCTGCACACACTCCCAGCACATACAGCACACACTCACAACACGTCTCCCAACAAACACTCAGTCCACGCACTTCAGTGCAAAACCCACAGCACACATTTGCTGATACAGACACTCTACTTGCACACACTTTCCGGCACAGATGGCCAACACATACACACAGCACAGACTCTGCAGGACACACTATCCAGCACACGATCCCCTGCATACTGCTAGCACACACTGACCTGCACACATTCAAACCACACACTTCACATGGCACATGCTCACCCAAGCAATCTTTCCAGTAGCTGCTCCCCAGAATGCACTACCCAGCACCTACTGCCAAGAACATGCCACCCAGTAAATGCTCCCCAGCACACCCACCTGGCATGCATTCCCATACACACAGTCCCAGCACACCCACCTGGCACGCATTCCCATACACACAGTCCCGGCACACACACCTGGCACGCATTCCCATACACACAGCCTCAGCACACACACCTGGCGCACAACTCCCGGCACACAACACCCAGCATTCATTCCCAGCACACTAAACTCCCAGCACATTCCAACACACTGCCCAGCACACAATCTCAGCAGACAGTCCACTGCACACTTTCCCAGCACATACTTTCCAACACAGACTTGCCAGTTCGTACATACCTCAGCACGGACTCCCTGCACACACTATCTAGCAACTACTCTCAAGAACACAGGCCCTGTTCACTCTCCTCTGCACACATCTCACAGCACACACTCACTGCACACTAAACCTCCCCTGGTCACACTCACCTTCACATACTGTAAAGAGATTCTCTCCTGCACACACTATCCCAGGTACTCACTCCTATCATGTTAATCCCAGCACACTATTCCCAGCAAATGCTCCACTACTCATGGTCCCAGCATATACAGTTCTGCACACACTTCCAATGCACTCACCACAGCACAAACTCCAAGCACATTCCCCACTGCATACACCCCCAGCACATTCTCCACTGCACACACCCCCAGCACACACTCCCAGTAGGGACTCCTAGCAGGCACTACCCAGCAAATACCCACTAAGATCACCCTCCTTCCCCAATCAACACACATCTTTGGAAACTACTCCAGCACACAATCCCAGTACACTCCAGTTTGAATACAATTTCAAACCCAGCCCTAGCACAACCCCCTGCTCACACTGGCCAGCACAGCTCCAGAGACCCGGGTTCAATCCCGACCTCCAGTGCTGTCTGTGTGGAATTTGCGCACTGTCCCTGTGACAGCGTAGGTTTCGTCCGGGTGCTCCAGTTTCCTCCTACATCCCAAAGACGGGCAGGCCGGTTGGTTAAATGGCCAGTGTTAATTGTCTCTGGTGCATCTGTGAGTGGGAGTTGATGGGGATGTGAGGAGAGAGAAGTGTGATGAAAGTGGATTGGTGTAAATGGGTGGGTGATAGTCAGTGAGGACTTGATGGGCCAAAGGGCCTGTTTCTGTGCTGTATCTCTCTGTGACAATCTCGGCAGGCACTTGCCAAAACACACTTCCCAACACAGTCTCGTAGCACTAACACCTCTGCTCACTGTACCCAGTACATACTCCCCAGAACACACTCCCTGCACACACACCCTGCACACACACCCTGCACACACTCCCTGCACACACTCCCTGCACACACTCCCTTAACACACCCACTGCACACACACATCCTGAACACACTGCACAATTCCCTGTAAAAACACTTACTGAATATGCATGTCGTGAACACACACTACTTACATACATATTACCTGCACACGCACTACCTGTACACACACTCTTCACACATTATGTGGACACACCATTTGAACAAACACCCTACATACACTACCCCCACAGACTCCGTGCACAACCCCCACACACTTGTTGCACACACTTACTGCATAAACACTCAATGAACATGCACACCCTGCACTCACACTTGTTACACGCACACTCCTTGCACACACCCACTGCACACACACCCTGCACACACTACCTGGACATACTTGCTGCAGACACTACCTGCAAACGCTTGCTGAACATACTCACTGCACACTCCCTACACACACACTACCCGCACACACACCCTGCACACACTATGCATATTACTTGCACACACTCACGCGCATTGCCTGCATATACCTACTGCGCGCACGCGCACACTCACACACACACACACGCGCACACACACACGCGCACACACGCACGCACGCACGCACGCACGCACGCACGCACACACACACCCCGTACATATACTCCTTGGTATACTAGTCTGCCATCACATTTTACACAGAAGTGGGCAGGATTTTAACAGCAACTGAATAAAGTTCGGAGAGCAGATTTATTAGGAGCAAAAGTACTTACTAAAAATATGGAAAGGCAAAGAAATATTATTTATGTCGTTATGATATAAAGCAAAGAGACTGTGAGGGTGAGGGTTAGATGAGAGATCATTCAATAACCCACACTTCAGGAATTATAGATGACGTTGCAGCCCTCTTGGTAGAGAGGGATAATAAAAGCAATCACTGTTTCACAAGGAAGTGCACTGAAAAAGGCAGACAGTGGAAAAACGGAATAATAAGACGGCATTGTGTGCCTGCGTTAGGAGACCAAGCTCAACGATGGAACAGATTTTGAGCATTACAAGATACCTGAGCAGGAGATCTGATTTTGCATGGACGGCACAGTAGCATGGTGGTTAGCACAATGCTTTGCAACACCAGCGACCCGGGTTCAAATCTGGCCAATGTCTGTAAGGAGTTTGTACATTCTCCCCGTGTCTGTGTGGGTTTCCTCCGGGTGCTCCGGTTTCCTCCCACATTTCAAAGACGTACGGGTTAGGAAGTTGTGGTCATGCTATGTTGGTGTTGGAAACATGGCGACGCTTGCGGGCTGCCCCCCAAAATCACTACGCAAAAGATGCATTTCACTGTGTGTTTCGATGTACATGTGACTAATAAAGATCTTATCTTATCTTGTGTTTTTGACTGAGAATAATGGAGCATCAAACTGCAATGAGATGCAGAGAGGCTGCATGAAGTCAAAAAAGCTGAAGTCTAAAAAAGTGCTTGTGTTGTTATGGGTGTTGGCAGAAATGCCCAGGGTTTTCTAACATACTCCAGTGGATAGTTTCAGCAGCTTACTGAGGACAGAGGTAGTCCAAGAGCTTAGGAGGGAATCACCTTTCTATAGTCAAATTTGGGATCTGTAGCACAGTGGGGAAGGCATCTCGATTGCATCGTCGTCCAGGGTGGGAGAGGCAGATTCAGTTCTGGCCTTCCAAAGGGATTGGGATCAGGACTTAAAAGGAAAAAATATAGCAAAGGAGAAAGGGGGGATAAATGAACTCACTGAATCACTCATGCACAGAACCAGCATGGAATGAAGGGCCAGATGGCTCCTTTAGTGCTGTTAACTTTCTATGGCTTTGTGTTTCCAATCCAGGTGGCAGCAAGCCCTACTAGTTAGATGCTCTTAAGAGCATGGCTCATGCAGGGTTGGTGGTCTCAGTGGACAGCCTAACACCTGGCACATGAGAAGAAATCAGACTGCAAGCTGAGAATTTGCCCAGACTCAAGAGACCTTAATGGAACTCTGAAGAACAGTGTCTACTCTTTGAAGGTGAGGGAAGACGTTTCTTCAAGTACAAGTAGAGCAAAATAATTTAGTACTCTGGATGCAGAGAATGGTTGTAGCACATGAAGCCCGATGTGGAGCTCATATTTTAACCTGCTCCCGCTCGCTACCTTGCAGATCCCATTGGGGAAGAGTACCACTTGGAAGCAAGACACCACCTGGGGAACTTCAGCAGAAACACAAGGGCATGGGTTTAAAGTAAGAGGAAAGAATTTTCAAGGGGAAGTTTTTTACACAGAGAGGATTTGATATCTGGAACGCACTTGCCAGAAATGGATTCGGATACAATTACTACATTTAAGAGGGATTCAGGCAGATTAAGTAGGCAAAGCATGGAACGATACGGTCCTATTGTGGAGAAATGGGATTAGTGTAGATGAGCACAAAGGCTGGCATGGACACGATGGGCCGAAGGGCCTGTTTCTGTGCTGTCTAACTCTATGATTCTAAATATTGAATGCTGCACTTGAAGGGGTAAAGACCATAGCAGATAACATAACGGAGTTTATGGGAGGAGAAAGAGCTTGAGCATGAGTGGAAGCTAAAAGCCCTGGTGAACAGATGTAAGACAGAGCAATAATTCAAATTCACTTGACCACCAGCGATGATCTGGAGCCTGATCAAGCAAATGCCAATGCAGTGAAGGAAAGGCCATACCTCACAGATCATGTACGAGCACAAGTCTTTCTGGGCCCCTCCCCCATCCTTTATTCCACGGCCCTCTCCTACCGGATTCCTTCTTCTTCAGCCCTTTGGCTCTTCTACCTCTCACCCCTCAGCTTATTATATCTTCCCCCCCGTCCCCCACCCACCTATCTTCCCCCTCACCGGGACTCGCCTATCCCCTGCCTGCGTGTGCTCCTCCCCCTCCCCCCATCTTCTTATTCTGGCTTCTGCCCTCTTCCTTTCCAGTCCTGATGGGAGGGTCTCGGCCTGAAACGTCGACTATCTATTTCCCTCTATAGATGCTGCCTGGCTTGCTGAGTTCCACCAGCACTTTGTGTGTATTGCCCCAGATGCCAGCATCTGCAGCACCTCTTGCGTCTTCCTTCTAGGGTTTGTCAGCCATCTAACAGGGTGCCTGCACCATCTGAGTGAGATGTGTGGGCCACACAGGAAGGCAGTGGCATGGTGTTGGTTGGTCACTCATGAGAAAATAGTCAACTAATTCAGTGAAGTTTTTCTTGTGATACTGTGATGATAAGAAGTGGCTGACGTTGCAGGAAGATGTCTCAAAGAAAGTCTTGCAGCATTGACATAGCAGGGAGGGCCAGCCAGTAGCCAGCGACTCGGGTTCAATTCCGGCCGCTGTCTGTAAGGAGCTTGTATGTTCTCCCCATGGCTTTCCTCCGGGTGCTCCGGTTTCCTCTCACATTCCAAAGGTGTACGGGTTCGGAAGTTGTGGGCATGCTACGTTGGCGCCGGAAGTGTGGCGACACTTGCGGGCTGCCCCCAGAACACTCTACGCAAAAGATGCATTTCACTGTGTGTTTCGATGTACATGTGACTAATAAAGATATCTTATTTTATCTTTGGATGCAGAGAATGGTTGTAGCACATGAAGCCCAATGTGGAGCTCATATTTTAACCTGCTCCCACTTGCTACCTTGCAGATCCCATTGGGGAAGAGTACCACTTGGAAGCAAGACAGCACCTGGGGAACTTCAGCAGAAACGCTAGGAGAGCTCCAATGGACCCAAACACGTGTTATGAATAAATCAAGAAAAATATACACTAAGATCTTTGGACTGGAGAAGTTTCACCAATGAAGATGTGGAAGAACTGTACATACGTTTTGTGATTATAACCCACTTCCACTGAGAACCAAAGAGATTGCAGAGAATACTTGGGAGCATACAGGCATACAAGGTAAAGATTTGATGCTGTTGTGTGGGACATGCACATGGGTGACACACATTGCGAAGCCTAATGCAACAATGGGATGTCACAGATGCTGAGTTAGGACAAGAAGTGTGGTGAGTCATAGAGGCATGGAGTTGTAGGGTCACTCATCATGGAAACAGGCCCTTCAGCCTACCGAGTCCAGGCTGACCATCATGTGAGACATATCCCAATCTGTGAGCCATTGGCGCAGGTGATTGAGGACAATCCCAGACAAAATGTAACGATGAACCACCTGAAGTGAAATGGGCTGGGCACTCATGATTGGACTTTTAAGCTGCAAAGATATGACGCAACTGAGCAGGTTCCCTCCTCACAGCCAAGAGTGAACAGCTGCTTCCTCAGAAGGAGAGCAAGAACCTACCAGCAATGAATGAAGGAGGAGATGCATAAATGTGAGACATGCGTATCTCTAGAGAGGAACGCACTAAAGGAAGTGCTTCACTCTCATCATGTCGCTGACAGACTTGGGGCCAGAATCGGTCAGGATCTGTCTCACCCCATGGGGACCACGTGTCTGGTGACTTGGGATTACCTTCAAAATCTTTGTGAGATGGGTGTACCAGAGAAAACCCACTCATTGATGGTTATTCGTGAGCTTCAAGGACTGATCTTCAGATGGGGCTCCGTGAGGTGCTGACCCCAGATAACCAGCAGTAGTTTACAGTGGACGAACTTATGAGGTTCTCTGAGGATTGCAGTCTGATCACTGGACACCTCACTTCCCACAGTGTAAAAGAACGACACTGTGAAGGAGGTCAGGAAACTGCTGCCCTCTCAACTCCCACCACACCCGAGCTCAAGGGATGACGGGCAGTCCGGAGCAGAGACATGAGTGGACGCACCAAGACATTACTCCCAGTAATGGGAAGGCTGCTGGAATCAGCAGTTAAAAAAAAAGTGCCGAGAGATAAAAGGGGCAGCCAAAAGTGAACGGGCACACTGCATAGCAGAGGTGCCGAAGACTTGTCACCAGTTGGAGACACAGTGAGGATGAGGCTCACATCAGACCAACAGCAAACATGGCGGAAGGCGGGTGACTCCTGAGGTGTTATTCCGGCTGGAGGTCCGTGACCAGTGGTGTTCTGCAGGGATCAGTGCTGGGGCCTCTGTTGTTTGTGGTCTATACCAATGACTTGGATGGAAATGTAGATGGGTGGGTTAGTAAGTTTGCAGATGACACAAAGACTGGTGGAGCTGTGGACAGTGCAGTGGGCTGTCGAAGGATACAGCAGAATATCGATCGGCTGTAGATATGGCCAGAGAAATAGCAGTTGGAGTTTAATTCAGGCTTTGCACTTTGGGAGGTCAAATGTAAGGGGAAAGTATAGAGTTAATGGCAGGACCCTTAACAGCATTGATGTACAGAGGGATCTTGGGGTCCAAATCCATAGCTCGCTGAAAGTGACCATGCAAGTGGACGGGGTGGTGAAGAAGGCGTATGGCGTGCGTGCCTCCATTGGTCGTCAGGGTACTGAGTACATGAGTAAGGAAATCATGTTGCAGCTGCATAGAACTTTGGTTAGGCTGCACTTAGAATATTGTGTGCAATTCTGGTCATCCCCGTTATAGGGAGGATGTGGAGGCTTTGGAAAGAGTGCAGAAAAGGTTTATCAGTGGGTGGATTAGAGAGTATGAGCTCTAAGGAGAGGTTGGATAAACTGGGCTTGTTTTCTCTGGAGCACTGGAGGCTGAGGGGAGACCTGATGGAAGTTTATAAAATTATGAGAGGCTTCAATAGGGTAGACAGTCAGAAGCTTTCTCCCAGAGTAGAAATGTCAAGGACTAGGTGACGTGTATTTAAGACGAGTGGGGGAAAGCTTAGAGGAGATGTGTGAGGCAAACTATTTACCCAGGGAGTGGTGGAGGAAGATACGATAGTGGCATTTAAGAGGGTTTCAGAGAGGCACATGAACATGCAGGGAATGGATGGATATGGATCATGTGCAGGCAGAAGAGATTTAGTTTAATTTGACATTGGGTTCAGCGCAGACGTTGTGCGCTGAAGGGTTTGTTCCTGGCTTGTCCTTGAAGCTCTTCTTAAATAAAGGCACACCCTTATCCATCCTCCAGTCTTCCAGAACATCACTCCTGGATATGTAAGATAGAAAATTCTCTGCCAGGACCCACGAGATTTCGTCCGTTGCTTTCCACAATGTCTGAGGATACATTTAGCCAGGCGCTCAGGATTTATTCACCTCTATGTGACGCATGACAGTCTACACCTCCTCAACACAGCCCACACCCCAGGTCACACGAGGTCATGATGGAGGAGGGTCTTCGATCAGAGGAACTCAGTCACCTCAGGGAGACTGCCAAGGAGGCTGACGTGGGGGAAGCAGGTGTGGAGAGAACAGAGGATTCATCCCTGACCCTGCGGTTTGACAGCAGACCCGAGGAAAAGAGGAGCCAGTTGGAATCAGATTGGGAAAGGCTGTCTATTGATCCAAGTACCTGGAGGATTTTGTGACGTAATGGATTGTGAATTTTTGTTTATTCATTTTGCCTTTCATTTTTAACGGATGTAACATCTGTGTGTTATGTAATAGTACCTGTTAACAGTCAATGCTGTTTTAAGGTTGTACCACTTTAAGGCTTGCATAATTTCACTGATTGCTCAATGCCCTCAAGTGTGTGGAAAGTTCCAGAATTTGTCCATTCCTTTGGTGGAAGCCACAAGAAGAAGTGCTTTGTTGTTAGCTTGAATGGGCAGCTAATTATAGTGTCTTTGACAGGTACCCGATCATAATCTTACAAGGACCACAACATTAGAGGTAATGCCTTGTTGAGACATCATTTAAACGGCCGAAGTTGTGGAGTAATCAGAAAACTGGTAAGAGAATTTGAAAATCAAGGAGTTGCCACAAGATACCCAAGGTAGGCCAGCGATCACTCAGCAGAGGCACTGGGTGATGCTGCAACATTGATTTCCCTGCTTTTACACTAAGTGCCCTGACCAATGCAGGCAAGCATCCCACAGGTCAACAATGACCAGCTGCAAGTCCCAGTGATGTTTTGAATTCGGCCAGAATCTCCCATTCCCATTTATTACAAGCGGACAATCCTGTATTGGCATTTCAGGATATAATTGGGATGACTGGGGGCAACCTCAAATGTCTTCCTAATCAAGAGTGTTTCTCTTCCCCAAGAGATCAGGCATGATGCTGCTCAAGACTTTTGCAATTCTGATTTTCCAAATTTTCAGAGTTGTGTGTGTGTGAGTTTCAAAATAAAGTTGGAGTGAAAACAACAACATTTCCATGCTGTTTGACTCTGACAACTGCTTGCATGCTCTCCATGTTGGCAAAATAAAATATAATTATGTTTGAAATAAAAGATGATAGCATGCTGTGAACTGAATCAATTTTATTCTAATTGAAAGCTACAAATGTGACCAGCGACTGGCTTACGATCAATCAAGCTCTTCTGAAAAGAACTTGTTTTGATCCAGTTATAGTTAAGAACTGCTTTTGTTTTATAGAATGCAAATCAAAATAAATTGTTCTGCATAGCACCAGATGCATCAGTTACTAAAACTAGTTTGGTTACCGAATTTCGTTAAGTGAGAGTAATGAGTGTGGTAGAACTAGTTTGTGAGCAGATGTTAGTGACAAAATAAGGTAAGGGTGCACACCGGGAGTTGTGAAAGAAGTCCAGGTTGCTGGGGTAACAGGGTTTCAGGTTAGCTGCCTGCTCCAGCCCACTTGAACCTTCCCCAAAAGGGCAGCATACAATCTGTGGTCAGAGGGATACAGGTATCGGAGAAAAGGATGGCTTGAGCTGGGCTACCCTAAGTCAGCATCACGGAACGGAAAGCTTAAAGTGACAACAGAACCACATTCACGCACGGTAGTATAGTGGTGAGCATAACGCTTTACAGCGCCAGTGACCCGGGTTCAATTCCGGACGCTGTCTGTAAGGAGTTTGTACGTCCTCCCTGTGACTGCATGGGTTTCCTCCGGGTGCTCCGGTTTCCTCCCACATTCCAAAGATGTACGGGTTAGGAAGTTGTGGGCATGCTATGTTGGTGCTGGAAGCATGGCGACACTTGTGGGCTGCCCCCAGAACACTCTACGCAAAACATTTCACTGTGTGTTTCGATGTACATGTGACTAATAAAGATATCTTATCTTCCCAGTAATTTGTAGATTTTGTATTTGTATTAGATATTGTATTATTGATATTTGTAGATATCCTCAAGGAGCAATGGGGGATTCTCACTGTGCTGGTGAAACACCAGCTGCAGTGTTGTAAGTAAAAAGTCACATGTAGGAACTTTGATATGGTGGGGGAAACAAATGCCCTTTACACTCAGTAGGATCAATGTAACCGGTCCACATCCAATGTCTAACAATACTGTGATTAAGGTTTTGTAACTTTAGCTATATTGTGGTTGAGGTTTTGAATTCAGGACTGGGAGGAAAGTTTGTACTAAATGCAGTGCAGAACTGATGCTGCATCATGTAGGCAAAAGAGGTGAAGGAAAGCTGCTTTTACAATGGACCAGGATGTTAATACCAGAGGGAGAATTAAAGAAGGGATGGTGTGCAGCCCTGCTGTTGGTTATCAGAGCCCTGAAAAGGAACCACTGATGCTCCACCGAATTATCGAGCAAGGGTGAATGGGATAATGTGACCAGTCTGATAGGATGTAATCAGTCAAGATCCATGAATCCCTGTCGTCATAACAAAATGAGGGGTATTACTCCAACCTGTGGGTTCGATTGGGATACAGATCCCTGGAATTGGATTATGTCCGGAACTGCAGGCAAGCACTTTCCCATGGTGTCAGTCCATCAAAGGACAGATTGGTGTTGTACCGGGAGTACCAGCAGAGCAACACATGGACCTGTCCTGTTGTGGCAGGAGCTTTTGTTTTGCCGCTGTCCAACTTGTAAGGTTTGAGATGTGGGTTTCATTAAACATGCATTTGCATGCATGGGTAAATGTAATGGAAGGGGAGGCATTTAAAAAAACCAATTATATCATTATGTAGCAAGGCTTGGATGTGATATTCCAACCCACCAACAAATCAAGGAAAGCTGGAGAAATGAACAGACCAGTCACAAAACATTAATACACCCTAACACAAGATAATAAACACAGACATAGGGGAATGTGCAGAGGGGAGGTGACTCATCGTGAGGGGGCATTGGCATGAATATCAGAACCCATGCTCAGGTTACAATCCCGCCACTTATTCTGGTTGTGGCACAACTGCTCCTAACCTGTGGATTGTTCATTGAGTTCCATCTCCGATGTTGAGAACAGAGACAGAATACCTTGGCTGGGTACATCCACAAAGGTGCAAGGGACAGACTGCTCTGGGACATGGAACGAAGGTCAGTCCCAGGGATTTTGGCTCAGAAAGAGTAGGGTTAAAAGCGAGGACATTGGAAGTTGCAGTGCAAATACTGTGCAAATTAATATTGGGACAGAGGGGTAGGGAGGGCATTGGGTGGGGTGGGAGGGGTTTAAACTTAGGTGCCAAGAAATTTGACCCTGCAATCCTTGTTTTCAGGTGATGAATGGCATGTTGATCTCAGATTCTGGTGGGAGGAAGTTTCTGGTATTTATGAGGCCTTGGCAGAAAACAAATTGCTGGAGGTACTCAGAGGGTCAGTCAGCATCTGTGGAGGGAAATGACCCCCTCTACATCAGTGAGACCAAGCATAGACTGGGCGACCAATTTGCGGAGCACCCGCGCTCCGTCCAACACGGCTGGCTGGAGCTCCCGGTTACTCGTCGTTTTAATTCCCCTTCAAATTCCCACACCCACATGTCTGTCCTCAGCCTCCCCCACTGCCAGGGTGAGGCTAAAGGCAAACTAGAGGAGCAGCACCTCGTATTCCTCCTGGATAGTCGACAACCCGATGGCACAAACATTGAATTCTCCAGTTTCAGGTAACCTGCTCCCTCTCCGTCCCTTTTCGTTCTCCTCCTGATCCACCCAGTTCCTCCTACACTCACCCAGAGAAACCCCCAGCCCCCATCACCCAGTTTCTTACCCCTCCCTCCACCCAGTCCACCTGCCCATCACCCATGCACCCCTTCCACTGGGTCCCCTCCCTTCCACTGTTCCCATCTGCCCTCCCATCCTTCCTTATTTGCTTCCACGCTCCACCATCTTTCCCATCAGAGTCCGCCATCTGCAGCCCTGTGTTGCCTCCACCGATCATCTCCCAAGCCTCTGTCGCCTTTTCCATTCTTTCTTCTTCCGTCTGCCAATAATCCCCCCTCAGGTGGACGCCCCTACTCTTGTTTCACCCCAGCTCCTCACCTCTTCATACTGGCTGTGTTCTCTCTACTCTTTCAGACTCAAAACATCGACCGTCCGACTCCCTCCACTGATGCTGCCTGACTGGCTGAGTTCCCCCAGCGGTTCGTTTTATGCTTCAGGTTCCAGCATCTGCATTCTCTTGTGTCTCCATTTTACTGCTCAGCATATTGATGGAAGCCTGGAGAAAAGTGCCCAGGCCTTGGAACAGGCATAATGCACAATGCCAATCAGAGGTTAATGCCCTGAGAGACAGTATCAGCTGCACTCAAGATAACCAAGTTTACCTGCAGCTGATTGGGGTCCTTAAAGGTCACAACCAGCAAGGTAAAAGTGAAAAGCAGTTCTTAAATAAAAAAAAACAGGAAATGCTGGGAATACTCTGCAGATCAGGCAGCATCTGTGGAGAGAGAAGCACAGCTAATGTCTCCTTTAGCAACACACAAAGGGCTGGAGGAACGTCTCCACCCTATTACGCTTTGGTGTCCACCTCTCTGCCTTCAATTCAAAACATGTTGATTTCTAACGTTATGCAGTTCTGTTCCACCTCCATCACCTCCAACCAGGGACCCAAACAGTCCCTTCAGGTGAGACAGAGATTCACCTGCACCTCCCTTAATGCCACCTACCGCATTCGGTGCTCCAAGTGTGGCCTCCTCCACACTGGTGAGACCAGACGCAGACTAGGTGACCGTTTTGCAGAACACCTGCGCTCTGTCCGTAACCACAATCTGCATCTCCCCGGTGCCAGTCACTTCAACTCCCCCTCCCACACTACCACTGATCTGTCAGTCCTCGGCCTCCTCCACTGCCAGGAGAATTCCAAGCGCAAACTGGAGGAACAGCACCTCATTTTCCGTCTTGGAACCCTGCAGCCTAAAGGCATGAACATTGAATTCTCCCACTTTCGGTAATCCCCACCCCCCTTCCCCACACCCCCGCCCCCCCACCAGGCTTCTTCTCTTCTTCCCTTTCCTAGCATCTTTTTATTTTCCTCTCTCTTCTTACCTTTGACCCATCCCCCGGTGGATCTGCTCTCCCCTCTTCCCCGCATCTGCCTATCACTGTCTCTTACCTGCATCTACCAATCACCACCCTGTGCCCACCCCGCCTCCCCTGTTTCGTCCACCTATCACTGCTTTGCTTTTCCCTCCTATATATTGGGCTTCCCCTTTTTCCTATCTTCAGTCCTGAAGAAGGGTCCTGACCCGAAACGTTGACCGCCTGCTTTTCTCCACGGATGCTGCCTGGCCTGCTGATTTCCTCCAGCATCATCGTGTTTTTCATCTGATGAAAGGTCATTGACCTGAACCATTAATTTTCTCTCGGCATCTGCTCCCTGACCTCTGGGTACTTTTAGAGTCCTTTCTTTTTTTATTTCAGATTTCTTGCATTTGCATCTTTACGTCTTTCAATTATATACACCCAGCTGATGGAGGTGGGGGGGGGAGGATCAGCAGATGATATCTGATTCAGAGCCTCCATCTCGACAGCACCATAACCTCTCAGTCTGGTTCCGAACCTCCCTTTCCCACATTCCTGATTTCTCTCTTCTTCATTGCCTGGAGGATCCATTGCACAGTTTGCAGTTTCAGTGACAATAAGGTGCTGCAGTTTTGGCACTGCATTTCACTAACCATGGGAGAAACCTCATTCTTTATGGCTACTGATGTTAACCAATAACCCTGGCAAGTTTTTACACTCCTGTGCTGGGCTGAAGTCCGTTGCATCTGGTGCAGTGTCCATGGCCAGAAGCAGTAATGTACACTGAGATAATAGAAAAGGAAGGTTGAATGAGAGCCTTTGAGTGGAAGAGGCAACTCACGTTGGATATCGATGGTAACCTCGGCCTCCCTCCCCTCCGGGATCGCCGCATTCTTCGCTCTACAAATGATACGCTGGCCATTCTCGATTTCAGACGGTGGGATGTGCAGGCTGCTGACAATACTCTCTCGTTTCCCATCCTTCAGGAGCCTCTGTGGGAGCAAACAATTTCGGGGTTAGCTGTGGCTGAGGAGGCAACACTCTTGCTTCTGAGCTGGAAGGGCGTGGGTTCAAAATCCACGCCATGGGTGCGTGGTCTGAACATCAGTGGTTGATGGGTTTGAGAGAAGAAGGAAACCTCCTGAGGTGGCTCAGGAGATGGGAGTTCATAGTTATCAAAGAAACCTTGTATAAGAGCAAAACTAAAATTCAATCTAATTTGAAAGAAAGAATTACAGTTTTTTGACTTTCCAGTCTTTAAATATGCGTCATGCACAATGATGATACTAAACATACTGGCGTTATGCCCTGCTTGCAAAAAAAAATTAACAGTATAGCTGTAAACAGAAGGTGTTTTATTGAAGGCAATAACTCCCAACTAAATTGCAGCTTTTGGCCACTAAAAAGTGTCATACTGTATGATGCAAACACGATCTTAAAAATATCCTGCAAATCTATATATAATATACACAACTCAACACACAACCCAACATTTACATCAACCCCAGCTCCAGCAGCTTGAGCCAATTATCTGACTTGCTATTCCAGTGAGGTACTGAGGCAGTGCTAAACTATTTAAGACACTGTCTTTTAGATGAGATTTTAAATCAAAACTCCATCCTCTTCCCTCTCAGCTTAACGTAAAACATCCCACATATAAACAGAAAATGCTGTGAAAAGTAACTCTGTTTCTCCTTCTACAGATACTGCCTGATCTGCTAAATATTTCCAACATTTTTCTGTTTTTATCTCAGATTTCCAGCAACTGCAGCTCTCTGATTTCCACTGCAGTTGTAATGTGTGTAATGTGTGTAATGTGTGTAATGTGGGTAATGTGTGTAACGTTGGTTGTGAACAATAATTCTTACTTTAAAGTTGCCACTACCTTAAAGATTTTGTCATGTGTCTAACTACTCTTTGGGCAGCAACAATGTTTATATAAAGTCCTACCGGTGATCTGTAAGGACCCAAGAATAAACTTCACATAGTTTATTTGAGTTATTTTTGTCTCCTGTGTACCAGTCTGTGCACTCCGCAGTGGACTTTGTAAGAGGTTGCAGACCCACTGAGTACACATACTTTGCAGCTTTAGTCTGCAGAAGAGCAGGGGAATATCCTGGGCAATATTAATCCCTCGACCAACATCATTGGAACGGATTATCGCTTTTTATGGGAGCTTGCTGTGTGCTGTTTGGCTGATGTGCTTCCTTTATTACAGGAGGCCACACTTCAGGCAATTACTTTGTTGACAGTAATGCACTTTGGGATATCCTGAAGTTATGAAAGTCACTGCACAATGCTCGTCTTTTATTTGACATGATGTGTGCACTGTGATACTTATGTCATACACACAATGGAACGGTGGACAGAAGGGCAAAGCAATGATGATTAGGCTGGCGGTTCGGAGACAACATGAGCAAGGAGTGCTGAAAAATGTGGAGCTGGAATCCTGGGAGACACCCTGTCTGGATCCCGATTGTTACAAGCTGCAGGATAAAATTCACCTATTCATGACCCTCAGTCCCTCTGCCATTAACTTGCTCATCCCACAACACAAGTCAAACAGAAAAAAACCCAAAAAGAAACAATATCCAACAGGATTGCTTTTTGTTCAAGATCTTTCGTTGTGAATCGATTTATTATCTGTCAGAGTTACAGCTTCTTGCAGCACTCACCCCTCCAGACATCCCCTTGACTGTATTTAGTGGCTGACACTTTGCCTCGAACCCAACCTTTTTCTATTCTATCCCATTTAATATTGTTGGCATCTGCTACTCTTCATTTAACCCATCCTACTCTTTGTCGATTTGTTAACTTTCATTAAGTGACACCTCTGTACTCCCCTCTCAATACAGTGGCTTGGTTGTTATATCTTCATATGCTCAATCTCTCCCATGTCCCTTGCTAAACTAACCAACAATGACCATCTCTAAGCTCTACTTATATTGACATTCTTGACTTCCAATACCCTTTGGTCTCAAATGGAATTAATATACTCTTCCCATTGTTAAAGCTGCCTCCAGGAAACTTTACATTGGGAATTTCCTTCTGCTCATGCTTTGCTAATATAACTTGGCTGGAGATGTGGATGGAAGCCTTATATTTAATAAAATTAGAAAAAAGTAGGTTCAAGTCTTGCTCCAGCCTGTAACCAAGGCCAACACTCCAGTGCAAGATTGAGATAGCCCTGCTCTGATGGAGCTGCCGCCTTTTGGATGGGACAATAAATTTAGTCCCTCCCTGCCTATTTCATGGACATTAAAGATTATTCAAAGAAGAACAAGGAAACCTCCTGATGTTTTGGCCATGCTTCATCTGTCAACCATCACTATTTCAGGTAATTTCCCCTGCATTGTTCATGGAATGTCGCTGTGAGAAAATAGGTACAATTCTGGCCAAGGGACTATTGTTCCAAAGTATTCAATCAGATGTTAAGCATTTTGCAACACTCGATTTCATGATGAATTCGTAAAACAGCAATAGAAGATATTAAAAAATTGTAGATGCTGAAAATTTGAAGCAAGAACAGAAAATGCTGGAAATATTCAGGAAATCAGGCAAGCTGTGTGTAGAGAAGAACTGTGTGACCTACAGTGCATTTCCATCATTTTTTTGTTTTTATTTCAGATTTCCAGCATCAGCAGCTTTTTGCTTTTCAATTACTATTTAGTTCACCGAGACGCCTTTTTCAGGACTGTCCACCTTTGCTGTTCTTTCCAAGAGGATTTCCATTTATCTTTTACTTTACCCACCCTCAATGGTTTCTGTTTCCCTTCTTAGAGTCATAGAGTACAACAACAGGCCCTTTGGCCCCGCATGTCCATGCCAACCATCATGTACTCACCTGTGATAATCTTATTTGCAGCCTTCCGTGCCTTGCTGAATCAAGTGCTTGTGGTTAAATGCTGATAGAGCACCAGTCTCCAACACCCACTCATTTTTGATGAGATGTTGATTCACATTTGCTTCCACGGCTACATCCCTTTTATTAGCAAATGTATCTGAACGTGAATGATTCTAAATGAAATTTCACCCTTCACTTTTGGATCTACTCACAACATGGGTATGTTCAAGACATTCAGTGTTTTTCAAATCACATTCCAAGATCCTCACATCATGCTGTGCGTCAGCATATGTGTCCTCTTGACCTCTCTCTGCAACAGCACTGACTCACTTTACCTCAATACTTAAACAAATAATGTTTTTCTTTCCTTTCAGGCATCAAGGTTTGCACACTTCCATTCTACCCTTTCAGTTTCCTCTGACCCCACCTCTCCTCTCCTAGTCCCACTCCTTGCCAGGTTTTCTCTATCCCTCCTGACCTTCTCCTCCGTGGAAGTCATGTTTCATCCCTCAAGTGTATGACGTTCTGCTCTTTCTCTGCTGCCTTCATATCTGTGTCTGTGTCTGGGGCCAGATTGTCGACCTTTCTCCTATCTCCATGGTTGTTTATCCTCCTGGACCCTTCCCTTCGACCTTTTGATCTCTTCACACAAAATGTCAGTGACATTAACCTCAATTTTCCACAGCCCTTTCTCTGACCTATCCCTCTGAACCTGCCACACTTCACTCACTGAGGACCAACCCCAACTTTGTCATCAAACCTGCTGACAAGAGTGACACTATTGTGATTTGGTGACCTAACCTCTGCTTTGAAGATGCTGAATGCCAGCTCTCTGACATCTCCTCTGGACCATGGTCCCACCACCAAACATCTCAACCACATCTGTTCGACTCCAGGACTTCTGTTCTCACCCTCTCTCATTCCGGCTAGAACATGGAGTGGGTTGTCCTGGCCCTCACCTTACACCCCACCAGCTTCCACATTCAATGGATCTCCTCCATAACTTCTTCCACCTTCACCACCAGGCACATCTTCATTTCCCCTTCCCCTTTGGCACTCCATTCTGACTCCCTGGTTCACTGCACCCGCTCTCCTGCTCTTGGCACCTTCCCAACCATCTGCAGGAGTTACAACACTTCCTCTTTTACTTGCTCCCTTCCTACCACCCAGGGTCTCCAACAGTCCTTTCAGCTGAAGCAGTGATTCACTTGCACTTCTCCCAATCTAGTGGACTGCATTCAGTGCTTCCAAAGTGGTATCCTCTACACCGGAAAGACTAAATGCAGATCGGGCAACTGCTTTGCAGAACACTTCTGTTCGGTCCACATCGGTGTTTAGTTTTCATTTTAATTCTCCATCACCTTCCACTCTCACCCCTCCATCTTTGGCCTCCTGCACTGCTCTAATAAACCCAAGGTAAGCTCGAGGAACAGCATCTCATCTTCCATTTGAGCACGTAAGACCCTTGAGGTCTCAACATTGAAATTGTTAACTTCAGATACCAAACTGTCCGGTTTGTGCCAGAACTGGCCAGTCCTGATGAAAGGTTATCAACCTATAACACTTTAGCTCAGTTTTGCTTTCCTCTCCATATATACTGCCTGATCTGCTGGGTATTAGAACATTTTCTGCTTTTACTTTGTATAACTGTGTTTGTTTCCCCTTCGGATAACCTCTTCATTTTCCCTTTTCTGAGTTAGCCATTTAATCTTTCTCAGTTTGCGTTTTGACTTTGCCTCAGCCAATAGTTGTGTTGCTCCTGCTCCCTGGTTCCTATAACCTCTGAAACTGATGGAGATGATGACTGTCTTGAAGAATAACACCACCTGCTGAGTTAGGAGGAGTGCAATGCACAAGTTCACACAGGTGTCACTCCACAAACCCTTAGCAATGCTGCTTGTGTAGTGCGCCTTTCCCTTTAATGGTTGGTTCCCGAGGTAGCAGCTACATTGCTAAGTGCCGGTAGCTGCCAAAGTTGCTAAAGGGAATTTCAGGGGCATGCACTGAACCAGGGAAACTGTGTGGTTCCACAGACAAAGGCAACATTTATAACAAGAATCAAGTTAGAAAACCATGTTAGGAAACACCATAAATAACTACACTAAGCTGCATTAACTCCAAAATCAGAACAGAAGAACGTTAAACACTTGTTTAAAACTCAGTCCTTACCCCTCAGCCTTTTAAGCTCAAGATCAAGGGCACTGGCTGGAATTCATAATGTCATAAAACTTAAGTACAGGGAAATGTTAAGGGATTAATGTCGATTTAGTGTACATGGGTGGTTGATGGTTGGTGGGGAAGGACCTATTTCTGTCCCGTATCTCTCTGAAGGGTGGCACAGTGGCACAGCTTGTTGAGCCACTTTCTCGCAGCGCCAGAGACCCGGGTTCAATCCTGACCTCGAGTGTTGTCTCTGTTCTTCCTGTGATCTTGTGGGTTTCCTCCTGGTGATCCGGTTTTCTCCCACATCCCAAAGACATGTTGATTGGTAGGTCAATTAGCCACTGTAAATTGCCCCTTGTGTGTGTATGTGAATGGTAGAATTTGGGGGCAATTGATGAGAATGTGCGGAGAAGATAAAATGGGATTTTTTTTGTAAATGGGTGCTCAGAGTGGACTTGGTGGGCTGAAGGTCCCGTTCTCTGCTGTACCTCTTGACGGGTCCTTCAACAGACTGCAGCTTTGTGTGCCCATCAAACAACAACAAAGAAAGTACTTATATAGCTCCTTTAATGTAGCAGAGCTTCCCAGGGCAACTTACAGGAGCATTATCAAAAAAAGAGATGGCACTGTGCTGCACAGGGAAATACTGGGACAGATGACTGAAATTTTGGTTACAGAGGTAGTTTGGAAGGAAAGAGTTTGGTGGTTAAGGAGGTGAGAAATTTAGAATGGGAATTCCAGAGCTTGAGGCAGAGGCACCTGCCTGCGTGGAGCTCAGAGATCTGAAACAAAAACAAAATTCTGGAAACACTCAGCAAGTCAGGCAGCATCTGCAGAGAGAGAAACAGAGTTAATGGTTCAGGTTGCAGATCCTTGTCAGAACTGGAAAAAAGAGAAAGACAGGTTAGCTCTAAGTCGATGGTGGAGGGAAGAAATGGACAGGGCAAAGGGAACAATTGTAGCAGTGTGTGGCCAGGGTCACCATGGAGATAAATGGTGGTTGATGGGTTCATGGCAGGAGTTAGAGCGTGAAAATAGATTCAAAGGAGTGTAAAATATGCGGAGCTGTGGGACCTGGCTGGCAGGCCAGGTTATGATAATGGAGAGAGAAACCGCGCCACTGTCTCAGAGGGGTGACTTACAGTGAGACGGCCAGTTCTGTTACAAACAGAGGAAGCCACTTCCCTGAAATTGTAGAATTCAATATCAAGTCTGGAAGGCTGCAACGTGCCCAGGGATGCTGTTCCTCAAACTTACATCGGGCCTCATTACAACAGTGCAGGATGCCACAGACAAATAGTTCGGAGTGGGAGCGGGATGGAGAGTTTAAGTGGCAGCAACCAGAAGCTCAGAGTTTCCCCTGCGGACTGAACGCAGGTGCTCCGCAGTGGTCACCCAATCTGCAGTTGGATTCTCTGGTGCAGAGGTGACCACATTGTGCATACTGAATGCAGTCCACTCATATGGAAGAAGTGTGAGTGAATCACCCAGTTTGGATCCCTGGATGGTGGGGAGGGAAGAGGTGAAAGGACACCTCTCAAATGAGGTCACTGTATATAAGCCACTCACTCTCATTCTTATGTTTCTCATTTGGAGCCAAGATTTCCTACAGCTGAACCAATGGAATCAGAGCCGTCTCCAGCTGCTGACGTTAAGAATCTAATGTCAAATAAGATTGGGGACAAAACACGGTCCCTCGCAGAAAAAAGTCGACAGCAGGAAGCTGTCCCTTGTGTGACAATCCGAAACAGCTGGAAGTGTGACTGGTGTAGACATGGAAAATAATCACCTTGGCGTTTTAGGTTTGGGACATGACACACCCCTAGAGACAGCTTTACTTGGCAGGTGGGAGCTGACTGAGGTGGGAGGCACAGCAGACTGCAGAAGCTGGAATCTGGAGCAACAAACAATCTGCTGGAGGAACTCAGTGGGTCAAGCAGCGTCTGTGGGAGGAAAGGAATTGTCGACGTTTTGGGTTGAAACCCTGCATCAGTCCAATTGTTTGTTGACTGAAATGGGAAGTGGTTTCTTCCCCAGCTCCAACACCCGCACCTTGATGAATGCTAAATCCATGAAGAGTTTGGGTGTCGTAGTAGCACAGTGAACTGCTGCCTCACAGTGCCAGAAACCTGGGTTCAATCCTGACCTTGAGTGCTGTCTGTGTGGAGTTTGGATGTTCTCCCTGTGACCGTGCGAGTTTCCTCCTTGTGCTCCAGTTTCCTCCTACATCCCAAAGGCATATGGGTTTGTTGGTCATTGTAAAAGCTTCAAGTGTGTAGGTGAGTGGTAGAATCTGGGGGGACTTGATGGGAATGTGAGAAGAATAAAAATCAGGATTAATACAGAATTAGGTGGTTAGGTGGTTGATGGTCCACCTGGACTCGATGGGCTGAAGGGCCTGTTTCCATGCTGTATCGCTCTATGACTCTGAGCAAACTCTAAGAAGAGTTAAAGTTAAATTAATTTTAAACCGAGTTGGCGTATGTGCTTGCATCAGCAATCTTCCTGTGCAGCAGACTTGATAAACTCATGAATGATATTAAAAGAAAGTGTATTGTGGTATTGCTCTACACAGTTGGACTGTGAACACTCTGAGGAGCTCTGTATTCTGATTGTTGAAGGGTCTGACAATGCGTGGTTGTCAGAGCAAGAAGGTTGGAAATCTTTGGTTTTCAAAGCTCCCCATGTGAATTATAATGTTAGAATTAACTGACTCTTGACCTCTCCAATCCTATTCCACCCAGTTCGCCCCAAACCAACCTTCTCTGAATTACACATTCCCACTGCTCCACAATCTCACGCCACTCCAGCCCCAAACAAAACCCACCCATCCCATCTCTTCCTTGGCACTCCACTCCCTGCAGAGGTCTGCAGTATGTAACCATTGTTTACGTTTGGCTCAGGCTGCTCTCCTCACCTTTATGTAGGTGGCTCCGCTCAGGGGCTCTCCGTCTCGTATCCAGGTGATGACAGCCGCTGGCTTGGCATTGTCTGCGCGGCACGTCAGGTTCAGGGAGTCTCCGACCTTCAGGCTCACCACCGGCCCGTTGCTGATCACTGGATTGTCCGGAGGTACTGCAATAATGGAATACAAGTTCAGGCATGAAACCAATGGCCATGGATCGAGGCTTTCCAGTGAGCACAAGGCTGGCAGTTTCCATTCCTACAACTGGAATTCTCAATCTAAATACAGACCTCAACTCAGACACATGCATAAAACTGAGAACTGAGATCAGTTCCATCCGTCCTTTCCACTCACTGTCACTCCGCGTGAATCCCTCCCTTACACTCACTGTTATCCTATGCAAACCCTCAATTACACTCACTGCCAATCTATGTGAATAACGCACTCTTCTCTCGGTGTGTATCCCTTCATTCCATACTTAGTCACTCGGTGCTCATCACTCCATTGCACTCTCAGCCCCTCAGTGCTCATTCCGTCATTACCCTCTGTCACTCTTTGCCAACCCCTCCATTATGTTTGATATCATTCAGTGACTGTCTCTCCATTACAACAAAGCTCAGTGCAAATACTTCCAGTACATTGCATCAACATGTGCCAATCACTCTGTTACAGTCTCACTCAATGCCAATCCATTGATTGCACTGTGTCATTCATTGCCAATCCCTTCCTGACGTTCTCTGTCATTCAGCACCAATCATTCCATTACAGCCTGTCATTCAATGCAAATCCCTCAACTGCATTGCATCAATCAATTAGTACCACTTGCTCCATTATCCTCTGCTTAACTCAGTACATATCCATTAATTATACGCTACATCAAGGTGCCAGTCCCTCCATTATGCTATCCCCACATGCATTACATTGATGGCACTCAGTTCCAGGTTATCCACTGCCATCAGATTCGCTACTAATTCCTCCTTTACAGTGTGCATTCAACCTTACTCCCTCTAATACATGCTTTTCTTCAATGTGCAGTCTCTCCCTTGCATTGCGTGGTCAGTGCTCACCCCTGTATTGCACTTCCCGTCACTGAGTGCCGATTGCTGCAATGCATTATATAAGTCAGCTCCAATCCCTGCATTGTGTTCTGTGCCATGGTACCAATTACTCTATTATCCTCATGTCACGGTGTCATTCAGTGCCAGTCCTCCCCTATATTGTGCCATGGTGCTATTCTCTCAGTTACACTTTGTGGTTGAGGAGCCAAACCCTTCATTTCACTTTGTGTCTCTAAGTGCAAATCTATCTATTACACCACCTGTCACTCAGTGTCTGTCCATCCGTTTCACTCTCTCTCATTGAGTCCCTTCATTACACACTAAATCATTCAGTCCCAGACTTTATTTCACACATTTCCAATACCTCCATCTCATTGCATTACTTGGTACCAATATCTCCATTATACTCCTGTGTCACAATGCTAATCCTCTGTTACATTTTAGCTTTGTGCCAGTCCCTCCATTACACTCCCTGTCACTGAGTGTCTATATCTCATTACAAACTGGATCACAGCGCCAATTCCTTTATGCACCCCCAGGTCATTCAGTTTCAATTCAATTGTGCCACTCAGTGTCAGTCCCTGTGCATCATTCAGTGATGGTCCTCCTGTACACTCTGTGTTACTCACTGCGAATATCTCTGTTACAATGTTTTTCTTAGTGTCAATTCACACACTCTGTCCTTCCATTACACTCGGTGCCAATGCTTTCATTACCTCCCATTTCACATTGACAACCCTGTTGTTACCCTTGTTGAATTGGTGCCAATCAGTAGCAGTACTAATCCTTCCATTACTCTTGACATCATCATCTGATCTCTTCACTACCCCCTGCCATGGTTCCCATCTTTCTAAGTGCCAAGCCTTCCTTTACCTTCTGAATGGAGGTGTCAGTTCTTCGATTACCCTTGATTTGACTGTACCACTGTCAATCCAATTAGTTGTCAATTAACTGCTGAACCTTTCAAGGTGAGTTCAAAACAGTGAAAAGTAAATTTATCTTTATAAACTTGCATCAGGAAATTCCAGCAAAGAGCAAACACTGTGTGGAAGAAACATCCAGATTAGAGTTTGTTTGCTCTAAACAATGCATAGATTATTTGTCGATTGAATGCTATAATGAGAATACACAGTTATCTCCCCAAGATGGTCGAACTAGACTCCTGTGGGAATCTATACACCATCCAACCTGCCTTTTGTAGCCCTGGTTATCACATGAATTGGCAGCAATGTCGTTGGCTAATTATTACGATCAATCTCCATCAGTTCAGCTCCAACAGTCCCAGCGTAACCTGAGGAAAACACCAAGGCAGCCAAACTTTGAACACCAACATCCTTCATCAGTTGTTCTTCCTGCACGCCATCACAATGTGTTTCTTAGTGTCAATCCACACACTCTGTCCTTCCATTACACTCAGTGCCAATGCTTTCATTACCTCCTATTTGCATTGGTGCAGCAAGGGTAACAACATTTACAAGGGACCTTTACACACACCATATTCTAGTCCAAAATAGTCCATCCCAGCCACTACTCTGATGTTATGAACCATCAGCTGGGACCCAGAGCACTGGACGGGGAGGATTCAAGGGGATGACTGAACAGAGACAAGAGGTACATGGAGGGAATGTAAAATAAATACGGATTCAAGAAATAATTTAAAAAACATTTTGCTCACAAATCAAAGCACCCATGCATAGATATTACAATTTGCTCCCTCAGTCGATACTGAAAAAACAAAATCCTAGCGAAATGGAGATTCATTGGAGGGAGAATGTTCTGCTGGGGATGAGATTAGTGTGCTATTTTAAGAAGCCACCTAAAGCTGCAATGTGTTCCGGTGCTGGTTATATTATTGCATTAGCCTGACTTTGCATTCATATAACGTGGCCATCCCATTTATACACTCAGATCTGAAACTGAGCTCACCAGGGTGAATGCAGGAAGCAGACACCAAGTATTCCAAAGCATTAGCTTCTGCTCACTGCCTTATTAACTTCATGGTAGATCAGTTTAACATCAGCCAAAGTCAATGCACGTGATAGCCACATACAGTACCTGCAGTCTGCCCAGATTCCACACCCATTCATGGCAGCTTCCTGCACCTCTTGTATTGGTTGTTGGGATAATTCAGCAACGTTAACAAATTCATTTTCTTCCACTTACCCTGCCTTGACCCCCCCACCTCTCTTTTTCTCTTTCTCTCCTCTTTTTGAGGCTCCTCATTTTTCCAAAGTGATGATGCTAAACTATCCCAACAGCCATGCTAATGATAGAAGCTCCCTACCCAATCCTTTTGTACCATCCTTAATTCCATTCTTTCATTGCTGCTATACATCCTTGGAAGCCCTTGTTCCCTTGTGTCCTCTGATCCCTGTGCGTGATAAAGTGGAAAGAATGCTGGACATTACAGTGTAATAGACATGGGCAAAATCTCACTCTTCAGGTGAGGGATTGTGATGGTCAAGTGTGAGATCTGGTCCTTAGATGAAAGTCCTCGTCCTTCCTGAGAGAATGGAAGAACAAACAGAAATATTCTGACCAGAGGCAGGACATCTTAATCAACTGGTAGTTAGTCCTGGCCCAGAGAGAGAGGGCACTCAGATTCATAGCTAGGAGGGAAAACAGAGTTATGTTTTCAGGTAGAAGACTTTTCATCAGAACTAGTTCCAATGATAGGTCATTAATTTGAAACATTAACTCTGTTTCTTCCTTCACAGATGGTACAAGCCTTGCTGAGTATTTCCAGCAATTTCTGCTTTATTTCAGATTTCAGCTGCAATTGTTTGGTCTTTGATCAGAGGCGGGAGGTCCTGTTTCTCAGCTGATTGATCCTGCTCTTCCAATGAGAGGAGAGTAAGTCTCAGTGTGACATCCTGTAAAACATGGGACCACCAATAGCTCTGCTTAATAGCCCAGGGTTAGCCAATACTCACCTTATCTTTTGTTCTTTGGACGGTAACAGCATCTAACAAAGTGTTAATACAAAATGGTCTGAGCTGGGTGCCATGATATATTATTAACAAATGCCTATAAACAACTTTGAATGTCAAAAATGAATCACTTTTTGCTCTGGTGCATAATGGAATTGGCATTTTTCCATCCATTCCGGCACAAATGAGATTAAAAAGCAGATTCACTGACAGAAAGTGGGCAGGTTCAATTTGAAAAGAAACAACCTCAGAATATAGATATCTGGTCTAATCAGACATTGGAGTAATGCAATAGGCAATTCTGTAGAAAATTGGAACTTGTGGGATTTGTTGATATAAATGTGCAACGTTTGCTCAATTTTGAGGCTCAGGGGCACGCTTAAATCTTCACCATCCTGAGCTGTTATTTTTGTCAGTGTTTCCAAGTGACACCTTGGGTAAATTGGGACTGTCGTTCTAAAGATAGAGCTCGTTGCAGTTTACCAGTGAAGATGCAAGTGACTTTCTTGTAAACTTCCAATAAGATTTAGTTACAACTGTAATTGTTATAAATCTACAATGCAGCTTTCCTGCAATTCATGTATCCACTTATTCAGTAATAATTCCTCTTGGAGGTTTTAGCAGGAGCCTGCTGCCCCCCAGGAGAAAAAAGAGCAATTTCCAAGCCAGGACAGTGTAACAGAAGCTCTCTGCTCAATGCCCGTGTTGGTTACAAAGGATCCAGTTAATGTGCAGGAGAAAGCTTACTCTGCTCTTGGGGGGCTGGTGGCGTTACCAACAACTGAAATATAATCTTCAGGAGGCTGCTGGAAGCAATACTGGAAAAAATTATAATGGAACTAATAAAAGAGACGTTTTAAAAATCCCTTTGAACATTTCTGTTTGTTGGTTCTAAAAACAAAAGTCAAAGGGGCTTAAATGGACAGTCAAGAACCAAATAATTAGGTAATGAGGACTCTATTCCCCTTCCAATTGACATGGTGTGACAGGGTGAACCTGTGGGTGACTGATGGCAGCTGTGTGTCACTGCGAGGGTTAAGGCAGTCAGTCATGCGATGAGACCTCCAAAAGCACATCCAATGAGGCTTGGCAATCCTCAGAGGTTCACCAGTGGATGTGCTCTGTGACCCTGAGATCACGGAAAAATATTTCAGGTAAAATGAAGTTTGAGATTAGCACAGAAAATGGCAATTATAGCAAGCTTTTCACAAATGTCAACAGAAGTGTTAAATTAATAGCCCTGTAGAAAATAATGAAACTCTCTGGATGTGAAATATTTGCCATGTTTTGTTATAATCTTTGAGCACTGCAATTACATGGCTGGCTGGCTGCTGTTATTACCGGCACTCACTCCTCTCTGATCCCACAAGTCCCTCAAAGGCCCACGGACAACTGCTTGTGATTTCCTTCAATATATCCCAGTGACAGCTGCAACCTCTCCTTCAGCCTTTAGAACTTGTTACTGCCCTCAAACCCTGTCTCCTTCTCCTGGTCCTTATTGGGATCTTGGCTTATCCTTTCCAGTTGGAAATTTTCCTGGGAATTTACTGACACAACCTTCCTCCACTAACTGCTTCATGACCATCCTCCCCATCTGATGAGTTCCTCACAGCACAGCTCCTTCTCCCTCCATTTAGAAAGCTTAATTACCCAACTGGATGATGCAACATGCAATTATATTGAAAGGCAATAAGTGAATCACTAACTGTACTTCTCTTGCCACAGATGTAGCCTGACTTCCTGCATGTTTCCAGCATTCCCTGCTTTTATTTCAGATTTCCTCTTGAGGGAGAACCTAGAACTAGGGGGTCACTCTAAAAAAGAGCGGTCACCCATTTAAAACAGAGAGGTCATTTTTTTTTCTCTCTCGGAAGGTCACAAATCTTTGGAACGCTCTTCCTCAACGTGGAGTTTTTGACTGTTTGAGGCAGAGGTAGACAGATAATTAACAAGCAGAGGAGGGAGAGGTTACTGCAGGTAGACAAAACTACAGAGCTGAGGTTACAATGACATCAGGCATGATCTAATAACATGGTGGAGAAGGACTGAGGGGGCAGGCAGCCTGATCCTGCTCCTAATTTGCATGTTCATACATTTGGATTTTCAGCACCCGCCGTTGTTGTTTTATGAGTCAGCTGTAACCTGCCACCAATATTATTCTCACGAATAAATGTTGAAAGAAAACAAAGAAACATCCCATTAATTTTTTACGATCCCTGTGCTGTCTTTTTCCACTATTGTTCTCGGCATGCTGCCATGGAGTCCTGCTGCCTTCAGGGAGAAAACTCCAGCCCACTTCCTCCCTCGTTGCCCTGTGTGGATCATTGCTGAGGCACTCGGACAGAGTGGGGAGAGAAGAGAGGAACTATCCTTCCAGTTACTCACTCTACCTGCTTCAAGGCTGGCTGAGATGCCATTAGACCAACAATCCAACAAGAGGAATGCCTGCTCAGGGATACACACTCCCACACCAGGACTTTGTGCTGTGGGACACATTATACAATGAGAAGGACTATGACCTCACAATCTACCTTGTTGTGACCTTGCACATTATTGCACTGCACTTTCTCTGTAGCTGTGACAATTTATTCGGTACTGTTATTGTTTTTACCTGTACTACATCAATGCACTCTGAACTAACCCAATGTAACTGCACTGTGTAATGAATTGACCTGTACGATCGGTATGCAAGACAAGTTTTTCACTGTAGCTTGGTACAAGTGACAATAATAAACCAATACCGATACCAATACAGTTGAGATACACCCTGTCTGATGGACCTTTGGGGAAGACTGTAGTGTCATGTCAGTCACACCAATGTGTGAGAGGACAGAGATTTTATACTTGTACAGAAATGTGACTATGTGTGGCTTCACTCCCTTTAACGTGTGAATGTAGCAACTACAAATAATAAAACACATCATACGTTCTTGTATGAAATGTTTAGAAATAATTTCATGGGATATTGTTCAATTAAATAAAAAATTTAAGTTTAACATAAAAGAAAATATATCCTCCCTTTAAATATTTCTGCAGCAGTAACTGCCTGTAATGGGCAAATTATGTTGACAGCAACATGTCTGTTGTAAGTTGGGAAGAGTGCATTGTAAGGCCAAGGAACCAGAGCTGGGGTGAGCTCCTAATACCCAGGCTGCACCTCAAGCAGTGATTCTGCCTCCTGGCTGTGTGATCACCCTGGCACAAAACCGTTGCTGTGGTTGTCTCTGTAACATTTCAGATTAAAGGCTGCGAGTGGGTATATTTCCTGAGAGATGTGATATGATGTTATTTTAAATGGAAGAATGATGTTCCTGTGAATTATCCTTCAATGTGACGACTGCTCTGCGTAACTCCGAGATCCTGAAATGTTGCACCTCACACCTTAAAGGTTGATGAGAACGTTCTGAAGCTCGCCCACCACATGAAGTCTAAAGCCAACATCCCGGGTCAAGGAAGGCAATGATTATCCGGGGCCCCTGTTGCTAATACCTGATAAGGATCCCTGTTGGAAGGTGGCAACATGTTATCATGAACTTCAGTAACAGTGGGACCAGATGTGATCCCCTGCAGTTGAATTGACTCCTGCCATTCACAGGTGAAAAAAAAATTCTCTTGACAAAACTATTAACAATAATTAAACAATGGCATGGACTGTGTTACAGATCTGTGTCCTGATGTAAGAGAATAAAACTGGGAAGCAGAATTATGTAGTGACCACCCCCTGTTCTCAGTGTAAATGTTCCATTTTTACAGCTACATTCATTACAAATTTGGATAATCACCATAGTAACATTCAGTGTTATTCTGCGCACGTATGTGTGCACATGTGTATGTGCATATTGGTCTATGTGTGTATCTTTGTGTTTGTGTGTGTGTGTGTGTGTGTGTGTGTGTGTGGGTGTGCATATGTGTGTGTGTGTGTGTGTGGATGTGTGTGTGTTTGTGTGTGGGTGTGGATGTGTGTGCGGATCTGTGTGTATGTGGATGTGTGTGTGGGTGTGTGTGTGTTTGTGTGTGTGTGTGGATGTGAGTGTGTGTGGGTGTGAGTGTGCGTATGTGCGGACGTGTGTGTGGATCTGTGTGTGTGTGTGCGTGGGTGTGGGCGTGAGTGTGGATGTGTGTGTGTGTGCGTGGGTATGTGAGTGTGGGTCTGTGTGTAAATCTCTCTAAGTAATTGCTGCATGTAACTGTGTGTTTGATTCTTTGACTCAATGAGTGGTAGAGTCATGGAGACAGATGGCACAGGAAAAGGCCATTCAGCCCACTGTGTCAATGCTGACCATCAAGTACCCATCAATACTAATGCCATTTACCAGTACATGGCCTCCCATGTCCTGGTGATTCAAGCGCTCATCCAGAAACTTTTGAAGTATTGTTAGAGGACCTGCCTCCTCCTCCTCAGGCAGTACATTCCAAACTTCAACCATCCTCTGGGGGAAAGAATTCTTCCTCAGACCCCCTCTTTACTCCTCACCTTAAACTATGCCCTTTGATCTTAGACATCTCTGCCATGGGAAAAGTTTCCCCTATCCACCCATTCTACGCCTTTCATAATTTTGTATATATCTATCAGGATCGCCCTCAGCGTCCTCTGCTCCAAGGAAAACTGAGCCAGCCTAGCCGGTGTCTCCTCATAACTGAAACACTCCATCCTAGGCAACATCTTAGTGAATCTCTGCTGCACCCTCTCCAATGCAATCATGTCCTTCGTATCGTGCAGTGACAAGAATTACACACAATATTTCAAATGTTTTCTCACCAATGTTTTTAAAAACTTGTACCAAAACCTCCCTGTTCTTATATTCTATACCCTGTCCAATGAAGGCAAGCATTCTGTATGCGCTCTACACCACTCTTTCTACCTGTGCTGTCACCTCCAGAGATCTTTGGACCTGTACACCAAGGTCCCTTTATGCCTCAATACTCCTTAGGGCTCTATTATTCTTGATATATGTCCTACCCTTATTGGACCCCCCACAAAACGTATCACCTCACAATGATCAAGATTAAATTCCACTTGCTGATGAATAGCCTTCTGTAGCCTAAAACTGCCCCCCTCCCTATCAATAATCAATAATCAACAACAGCTATGGGCCACTAACTTTCTGTATCTTTGTGTGTGGGGTGTGTGTGTGTGTGTGTGTGTGTGTGTGTGTGTGTGTGTGTGTGTGTGTGTGTGTGTGTGTTTATATGTGTGTGTAAATACACCACTCTATCCCTATCCCTGTGACTGGGACCTCCAGTGTTGGAGTCCTGCAGTCTGCTGAAGTGAACGTTTGAGCAATAGTTTGCCTGTAACTTTGATAAGAGTTGAAGCAGATTTACAGCTTACAAACTTCACTGCTAAAAATAAAGAGTGTGTCTGACTCCTGCCAGTGATTATGGCGCAGCCAAGCCTCACATCAGACTGAGTCACTTCTGTGTGCGTACAATGGATCACAGAGAGGCCTCCCATCACCAATCTGTGGTCTGCCGCTAGTTCAGTCTGCCCATCACTGACACAAAGCTTTTATTTACTCAGCTGAATTAATCCATTTCGAAATAGAACTCTGCTCTCTTCACAAGCTCCAGCAGATGCTTTGTGCGATAGGTACTGCAAGGAAATCAAAGTCCCACTGATTCATTTGTTCTCTTCTTTATGGCAATTGCTGCTCTACAAAAGCAAGCCAGTCTGCAGCACTGAGCGCTTGAATGGATGTGGGAGGTCTGATATAAGTGTGAGGTTCACTCGCTGGATATATCCTTTGCTATGGACTGCAGTTAAGCACAGCTGATGTTCTAAGGGAGGGTCCAAGAACAGTTGGGTGTCCCGGATTAGAAAACCAACCATCCAATGCAAAGAGAACATACTACCTTGAGGAGAAGTATTGAGACTCCTTGACCCCAGAGCAACATTAGGTTCAAAATAAGACCTGTGAACAAGCACAGTGGCCCATGGGCAGGACACCAACAACCTGATACAGGGTTTCAACCTAAAGCATCGACAATTCCTTTCCTCCCACAGATGCTGCTCGACCTACTGAGTTCCTCCAGAAGGCTGTTTGCTGCTCCAGGTTCCAGCACCTGCAGTCTCATGTGTCTCCACCAACAACCATCTCCCTGGGCGGGGGAAATGCAGAAGCAGCTGACCCCTGTATTCAAGCTGTATTCAAGCAACATGTGGGAAAACAGAACTGGAGGACGGTACCTTGAGTGATTGGATGTGGAGAATGAGAACCACTGGAAGAGCCATTGGTCATAGGGTGGACCCGGGGTTGGTGAAACTTCTCCAGAGGTGAAAGACAGCATGGGAAATGTTGAGGTATAAGTTTACCGAGCAAATAAGATATATTCCAACAGAATGATGGAACAGTCCTGAGGCACGGTAGTGTAGAGGTTAGCATAACGCTATTACAGCGCCAGCAACACGGGATCAATTCCGGCCGCTGTCTGTAGGGAGTTTGTACCTTCTCCCTGTGTCTGCGTGGGTTTCCTCCAGGTGCTGTGGGTTCCTCCCACATTCCAAAGACGGACGGGTTAGGAAGTTGTGGGCGTGCTATGTTGGCGCCGGAAGCGTGGCGACACTTGCAGGCTGCTCCCAGAATACACTACGCAAAAGATGCATTTCACTGTGTGTTTTGATGTACATGTGACTAATAAAGAAATCTCATCTTATCTTAAATGAATGAGTTAATCCTACACCATGTTTTATAAAATTCATTGGTGGGAGGTGGATTTGTTGACAAGGCCAGCAATTATCGTCTGTCCCTCAGTGTCTATAGGAGGTGATGTGAGCCATTTCCGCTACAGTCTGTGTGGTCTGTGCACTCCCATCTATTGCTTGGTGGGTGCCAGGTTCAAACAATGAAGGAATGGCAACATAATTCCAAGTCAGGATGGTATGTGATTCGGAGGGGAACCTGTTCCTTGGTTCCTGCTACCCTTGCTGCTCTGGTGGCACATGTCCTGGGTATGGGGGCAGTAGTGTTGATGGGGCAATAAGTAGCTGGATTGGATTTGTTCACCTCTTCCTGGGCAGAGCCTGGGCAACTTTCCAAATTGTCAGGAAGATTCCAGCAGTGTGGTTGAAATGGAAACCCATGTTGTAGGGATTGGAGAAAGGGAGAGGATCCTGATGGAATACTACAGAAGGGTGAGAATTTTAGAAATAACACATTTTGTAGTAGGAGCCAATGAGCAAGCAGAAGGGTGACAAGTGCCTGGGACAATGTGAGAACAGTTGTGAGCTGTGGACCTGAGGTTGATGAGAATGGGTTGGAATCAGAATCGGAATCAGGTTTATTATCACTGACATATGTCGTGAAATTTGTTGTTTTGTGGCAGCAGTACAGTGCAAGACATAACGACATAAAAATTACTATAAGTTACAAAAATAAATAAATAGTGCAAAAGAAGAATAACGAGGTAGTGTTTCATGAGTTCATGGACCGTTCATAAGTCTGCTGGTGGTGGGGAAGAAGCTGTTCCTTAAACGTTGAGTGTGGGTCTTCAGGCTCCTGTACCTCCTCCCTGATGGTAGTAACATGAAGAGGGCATGTCCCGGGTGGTGACGGTCCTTAATGGCGGATGCCACCTTCTTGAGGCACCCCCCTTAAAGATGTCTTTGTTGGTGGGGAGGGTTGTGCCCGTGATGGAGTTGGCTATAACCCTCTGCAGTCTCTTGCGATCCTGCACATTGGAGCCACCATACCTGGCGGTGATGCAACCAGTCGGAACAGGGGACCTGTTGAGTGACATCCCTCCTCCTCCTTCTGAAACTACCTGCTGCTTCTGGCACGGCTGTCTGCGCCATCTTCCAAAGTCTCTCTCCTGCATACTTGTTGATCTGATCTTGGCCACAGAATCACTGCAATGACTTTCTTGTTCCCACCACCATCAATGCAGCACAGGACCATAAAATACACAGGCCACCAGGGAAATCCAAAGGTACCATACTGGAAAAGCTATCGGAACTTAATGAATTGGTATTTCATGTGCACTGCCACCCATCCGTGCATCATCAGTAATCTGGATATATTGCACCACGTCCTCATCCAAATCATTGACATAGATTGTAAACAGCTGGGATCCCAGCACTGATCCCTGCGGCACTCTGCTAGTCACACCCAACCCAAAACTGACTTGTTTATTCCTACCCTGTTTTATGTGTGTAAACCAGTCCTCAATCCATGCCAGTGTACTCTCCATAACATCATGTGCTTTAATTTTCTTTGATGATCTTTCGGGTGTCACTTTATTGAAGGCCTTCTGAAAGTCCAAATACATCACATTAACTGGTTGGCTAGTTACAACTTTACAAAATTCTGAGATAATTCATAGAACTGTAAGAGTCACAGAGCACAGAAATGGGCCCTTCTGTCCACCAAGCCCATGATATCTAACAAACACCCATTTGCACTAATCCTACACTAATCTCATTTTATTCCCTTCATATCCTCTTTAACTCCCCACAGATTTTACCACTCACCTACACACTAGGAGTAATTTACAGTGCCCAATTAACCTACCAAGCTGCATGCCTTTGGGATATGTGAGGAAACTCATGCAGGCAGAATGTGTAAATTCCACATAGATAGCACTGGAGGTCAGGATTGAACCTGGGTCTCTGGTGCAGTGAGGCAGTGGCTTTACCAGCTGTGGCACTGCACCATGGTTTTCCTGTCATAAATTCGCATTGACTATTATTATATTCTAAGAGCCCTTTTACCATTTCCTTAATAATAGATTACAGCAATCTCCTTGCTAATGACGTCAGCCTAACCAGCAAGGAACCCACGCAAGCTTTCCCTAATTTTTTCTCTTTTACATATCTATGGAAACTCTTACAAACTATTCATCCATTTCTCACTTGTCTGCTCTCTTATTCTGCTTTTCCTTTATGATTATTTCACCAACACTGTTATGAATGCTGCATGCACACAGTTAAAGAGATTTCGGTTTTGTCCTTATACCATTTTCCCTAATGCTTGTATGCCCTGCACCTTCTGGACAGATTCCGTTATCGTTGCCCATTTTGTTAACCTGTACTATTGCATGGTCCTTTCTACCAATTTGCTAGCTCCATGCAAATGAAACACCTCCCCATTGACCTCAGCAAATCCACTGGGACTCATTTCTCAACATCCATAAAATTAGAGGTTAGATATTTGAGTCCAGTTTTATCATATTTGAGTCCAATTCTGCCCTGATCCAATGTTCACACAGATCTGACAAGGGTTATCTTCATCTTTTCCTTCCTGGGCATTGGTTTATTATTGTCACATGTACTAAGATACAGTGTAAAACTTTGGTTTGCATGCCATCCAGACAGATCAGGTAGAAAAAAGAAAACAATGCAGAATATGGTGTTGCAGTTACAGAGAAAGTGCAGTGGAGGTAGACAAATAAATTCAAGGTAGATTGGGAAATCAAGAGTTCAAGAGTTCAGCTTTTAGTGTTTGAGAGGTCTATTTGAGAGTCTGTTAACAGTGGGATAGAAGCTGTCCTTGAGCCTGGTGGTACGCGCTCTCAAGCTTTTGTATCTTCTGCCCGATGGGAGAGGGGAAAAAAGAGAATGATTGGGGTGGGAGGGGTCCTTGAATATGTCAGCTGCTTTCCCAGGGCAGTGGGAAGTGTAGACAGAATCCATGGAGGGGAGGCTGGTTTGCGTGATGGACTGGGCTGTGTCCGCAGCTCTCTGCAATTTTTTGCTGTTTTGAGCAGAGCAGTTGCCATACCAAGCTGTGGTGTATCCAGATAGGATGCTTTCCATGGTGCATCTGTAAAAATTGATAAGGGTCATTGGGGACATGCCGAATGATTGTTCCTGGTAATCGGCCTATTTTCAGCTCTCTCATGATGTGGAAATTAAATGTAAAGAATAAGATGCTGGAGGAACTCAGCAGGTGAGGCAGCATCTGTGGAGGGATGCTGTCTGACCCACTGATTTCCTCCAGCAGCTTGTTCTTAGCTCCAGATTCCAGTATCTGTGGTCTCTTGTGTCTCCATCTGGAACTAAAATGTTCATAATACAGAACATAGAACAGTACAGCACAGGAACAGGCCCTTTGGCCCATGATGTCTGTGCTGACCATAATGCCAAGTTAAACTAATCCCACCCGCCTGCACATGATCCGTATCCCTCCATTCCCAGCATGTTCAGGTGCCTGTCTAAATGCCTCTTAAATGCCTCTATTGTATTTCCTTCCATCACCTCTACTGGCAGCGTGTTCCAGGCACCTACAGCTCTCTGTGATAAACTTGCTCTGCACATCTCCTTTAACCATTCCCCCTCTCGCAAAGCTATCGGTGCGGTTAGCATAATGCTTTACTGCGCCAGCGACCGGGGTTCAAATCCGGCCGTTGTCTGTAAGGAGTCTGTACGTTCTCCCCATGTCTGTGTGGGTTTCCTCCGGGTGCTCCGGTTTCCTCCCACACTCCAAAGACGTACGGGTTAGGAAGTTGTGGACGTGCTATGTTGGCGCTGGAAGCGTGGCGACACTTGTGGGCTGCCCCCAGAACACTCTACGCAAAAAGATGCATTTCACTGTGTGTTTCGATGTACATGTGACGAATAAATATATCTTACCAAGCATTTGACATTTCCACCCTGGGAAAGAAACTGGGACTCTCCACCCTATCTACGCCTGTTATAATTTTATAAACTTCCATCAGGTCCCCCCTCAGTCATCGACGCTCTCTAGAAAACAATCCAAATTTATCCAACCTCTCCTTACAGCTAATACTCTCTAATCCAGACAGCATCCTAGCAAACCTCTTCTGCGCCTTTTCCGACGCCTCCACATCCTTCCGGTAATGGGGGAAACTGGAACTGCACACATTTCATTTCACATTTCAATTAACCCTTCATTTCTAACACTGGGAAGGCCGCTGGCCCACTGAGACATCCGGGAGTCTGCTGAGGAGAAGAATGGAGTATGAGATTTGACCACAAAGTTAAATTAGTGATGGATAAATCTAAACACAAGGAAGAACTCAAACAACTGGTATTGCTTCAAATGATCTCCACATTCAGTTGGATTCTTGGCTGGCGGAGAGGGGGACAAGAGAGGTGGGCTTAAACTGCAGAGTGTGGAGTTTAAGAAGAAGCTGCAGAGAATAGTGGACTCAGCCCAACACACCACGAGGACATCCATCCCCACTATCAGTAGTATCTACAGGAGGCACTAACCTCAAGAAGGCAACATCTTTCACCAAAGATCCCCCCCATCTGGGCCATGCCATCTTCTCGCAGCTACCATCAGGCTGGAGGTACAGAAGCCTGAAGTGCCGCACCACCAGGTTCAAGAACAGTTACTTCCCTTCAACCTTTCAGCTCTTGAACCAACCTGCCCAACATAATTGCTACCTCAGTATAGCAACACTATGACCACTTTGCACTACAATGGACTTTGTTTTATTTTGTTCTAATTGTGTTCTTTCTTGTAAAAATTGTGTATAATTTGTGTTTAATTTATGTTTTTCTTGTGAATGTTGTGCATCTGATGCTATGTGCCTGTGATGCTGCTGCAAATAAGTTTTTCACTGTGCATGTGACAATAAATTCGACTTTGATTTTAACTTGGTATAGTTGGGAGAGGGAGAGTGAGGACACTGGAGGAGTGAACCCCCAAGGGAAGGTAAAGCTGGGTTCTAGATGGGTGTTGATAGATGACTTAGGAGTTAGAGAGATGGAGTTTTAAAAGAGAGTTAGCTCTAGAGATATGGAGATACGTTTCACTGGAAGAAAAGGTTCTGATTCAAGCGTTAACTGGAATGAGTTTCATGGAGGGAGGGAGGGAAATGGGCTTCACTGAACTGGGTCCTTTTGTTGTCAAGCTTATCCATTTTTAAAAAAAGATTTCTCATGTTAGATACAGCAAACACTGCATACTGGGAAACTATCCAACTCTTCTAATGCTGGAACATCTCTGTACTGAATCCTCAAATGATTAAGCGAGGGTAAAAGTCTGCTTTCTATGATTGGCCCTTTCCCATACAAACCACCTGATGTATGGGAGTCACTGCTGCAGCAATGCACACCTCATTTTCAGACTGGAATTACATTGTACCAGATAAGTGAGAAAAGATTTAATACAATTTTATTAAAATTGCAGAGATGTGAAGTATCATACTTTCACTGCTCAGGAGGATGTCTATTGCTGATTAAGTGAATGACCCCTGATTGAAATTCACTTCTGATTAGCGTCTCGCTCCTGCACATCACCCTGATTTCATTTCAATTCCCTGCTCTGCATATCACGGCTGATAAGTTTTGTTGGAACTAATCACAGGGCTTGTCATGACAGTTGGAATTCTAATAAAGCAGTGAGAGGTCCTGTGTTGTGTGTGCATTGCTAAAACCCATGGCCAGTGCATTAAACCGAAAGTGAGCTCACAGTTCTCCCACTTCTCTGGGGTTTTGGGACAGGACTCGACGAAGTGGAAAACAGGCTGCACGCTGAGCTGACAGCCCACTACACATCGCTCGTCATTTTTATTTCCACTGAGGTTGATTGAAATACAATCCATTGAAGTGCAATTTAATAAAGATTTTCAGAAATTATGAAGGGCTTTGTCAGAATGAAGGAACATACTGTTGGTGCTGGCAGGAAGGTTGGGAAGTGAACAACACAAAGTGAAAAGAACTGATAGAAGAATGGTGTGCCTCTGTTTATTTGAACGCTGTGCCAATGAAAATGCTTCCAGAGTGAATGTAGATAATGTCATGTCCAGGTGGCTCAGACACTCAGCCGGGCACTGCCTGTTGTGTATTATGCTTGCACATGTAATGTACAGCATGTCTTATGAGGATAGGTTGAGCAAGCTAGGGCTTTTCTCTTTGGAGAGAAGGAGGATGAGAGGGGACTTGATAGAGGTGTACAAGATGATAAGAGGCATAGATCGAGTGGACAGTCAGAGACGTTTTCCCAGGGCGACAATGGCTAACACGAGGGGACATAATTTTAAGGTGATTGGAGGAAGGTATAAGGGGGATGTCAGGGGTAAGTTTTTTACACAGAGAGTGGTGGGTGTGTGGAACGCACTGCCGGCAGAGGTTGTGGAGGCAGATACATTGGGGACATTTAAGAGACTCTTAGATAGACACATGAATGATAGAGAAATGGGGGGCTATGTGGGAGGGAAGGGTTAGATAGATCTTAGAGCAGGATAAAATGTCGGCACAACATTATGGGCTGAAGGGCCTGTACTGTGCTGTAGTGTTCTCTGTTCTATGTTCATATTCTGTCCTTTCCCCATGTGGCACTGGTCTTGAAGCATCACGGGGGAAGTTAGATTAGGTTAGGAATGTAAGACTAAAGAATGTATGACATAAGAACATATGAAATAGGAGCAGGAGGAGGCCATCAGGCCCGTCGAGCCTGCTCCGCCATTCATCAAGATCGTGGCTGATCTTCCAACTCAGTACCATTTTCCATATCCCATCTCCCTTGATTCCTTCAATATCTTGAAATCTATTGATCCCTGTTTTGAATGAACTCAATGGCTGAGCCTCTTTGGCCCTTTGGTCGAGAATTCGGAAGGTTCTCCATCCTCCGAGTGAAGAAATTCCTCTTCTCCAAAATGGCTTGCCCTCATTCTGAGACTGGACTCCTCAGCCAGGGAAAACATTCCCCCACCCTGCATCCAGCCTCTAGAACCCTGTAAGAAATTTGCAAGTGTTAAATGAGATGTCCTATTCTTCCAAGCTCCAGAGAACAAAGGCATGGGCTATTCAATCTCTCCTCAGACGGTACACCTGCCATCCCTGGAACCAGTCCAGTGAATCTTTGCGCCACTCTTGTTGTGGCAAGTATATGTGTTTTTAGGTAATAAAACCACCACACACACATTACTCTAGGCTTGGTCTCACCAAGACTCTAAATAATTGGAGTAAGATATTTTTATCCCATACTCAAATCTTCTTTTAATAGAGGCCAATGTACCATTCATCTTCCTAACTGCCTGGATTGGCTTTCACTGATTTGTGTATGAAGATACCCAGGTCCTTTGAACACCAATTTTCCCAATTTCCCAACATTTGAAGAGTAATCTGCTGTTCTATGGTGTGTTCCAAAGTGGACGACCTCTCATTTTTCCACAGTATATTCCATTTAGCATCTCCTCACCCATTCACATGGCCTGTCTTTATCCCCTGAAGGCTCATTGCATCCTTATAATCCGTCCTAGATCTGCGTTTTCAACAAATTTGGGAATATAACATTTTGTTCTCTTAGTCAACTCACTGATGTAGATTGTGAACATCTGGAGCCACAGCACTGATCCCTGTACCCCAACAGTGACAGCTTGGCAACCTGAAGAAGATCCATTTATTCCCTCTCTGCTTTCTGTCCGTGAACAAATTCTCAGTCTGCATCAGTATAATACTGCCAGCCTGATGTGCTCTTGTACTGACCTCTTGTACCTCTTGTACTGACCTCGTCAAAAGTTTTCTGAAAATCACATCTATTGGTTCATCCTTATCTATTCTCCATGTCACATTCCCTATGACCACTGGTAGATTTTCCTTTCATAAATCCACACTTAATTCCGTCTTGCTTTTCTAGGTGTTGTGATAATGTCCTTTATTATTGATTCCAACATTTTCCACTCTAATGTGACACTAACAGATTGGTAGTTTCCTGTTTTCTGTCTTCTTTATTAAATTTTGGGGGCGCATTTGCTACCCTCAAATCTGCAAGAACAACTCCGGAATTTATAGAATTTTGGGATGTGATAACCAGAACATCCACCATCTCTGTGTACACTTCTAAATTCTCTTTACTGTCTGGAAATCTACCTAGCGCAGAGAAGGATGGGTGTGGTTATGCTCCACTTGAAGAAACCTGGCTGCCTGTTTTCATGCTCGTGCTTCTCTCAAAGCGAAACTGTTGTGGGAAGCACCCAGCACATGCACGCAATAAGTTGGCAATAAATTAACAGCAGCAAATAAATTGTATGCACTGAACTGTGCCTTCGTAAAGGTGTGAAAATCACGTTTATTAATACTATGAATGGATGACTTGCTACTGTAGATAATCACATCTCAGAGTAGGGAGGAATGAAGATTGGACAGGGCTTTTATCATGCAGATGATAATATAATTGGAAATAAGGGAATAGTATACCTGCTAAATAATTACTTTGCATCTGTCTTCACAGCAGTGAAAGTGGATGAAGTACTAGAGATAGCAGGAAAATTAAAATAAATCAAAGGAGGAACCAAATAGGATTAACAGCAATTTCAAAGTTGTGATTGAGAAAATACTGAGACCGACGAAAATCACCAGGATGTGATGGTTTCAACAGTTACCACAACTTGCTTATATTTAGCACTTTTAGCAAATGGCAGTGTAAACAGGAATGAATAGAGTTGACAAAAGCCTTGCTCTAAGGTCACCACTTTGAGGAGCACCTGCGTTCAGTCTTCAGGAGTGGCTCAGAGCTTCCAGTTGCCTGTCACTTTTGTTCTCCAGTCCACTCTCACTCTGACCTCTCTGTCTGTGACCTCCTTCACTGTTAACGAGGCCCAATGAAAGCTTGAGGAACACCTCATCTTCCATCTGGGCTCAAAATCAAGTTCTACGGCCTCAGGCAACTTACAACAGAAATGGTCCCTTCTGATACAGACGGGTAACTTGTTTTCTCTGTCTGTATCAGAAGTGGCCATTTCCGTTGTAAGTCATCCGTCTGTGATATCGACCTAGTTTTTCTCTCTCCATCAGCATAGCCTGACCTGTTGGGTATGTCCAACAGCCCTACACTTTACATCATTTTACACTTCTCTTTGTGTATTATCACCCTCTAATCGCCCCATCAACCCACTGACCTAAGGACTTTACAACTTGGAAACGCTGACACAACCTCATTACAGAGATTCTTTTCGTCCTGATCGTCAGTCTCCCACCTTCTCTATAACCTTAAAGTGACTTGTTTCCTCTCTTTCCCAATTCCAACAAAGGGTCTCTGAACTGAAACATCAACCTGTTTCTCTTTCTACAGATACTGCCTGACCTGCTGAATGTTTCCAGCACTTTCTGTTTTAAGTCCTTGTTCAAATAGGTAGGTTGTAAAGAAAAGCGAGAATTCTGAACTTATGGGTGGGCAGCCGAAGCCACAGTTGCCACTTTGGTGCAGTTAAAATTGGGAGATGCACGAGGGGCGAGAAATGGAAGATCGTAGAAGTCTGTCAGGGCTGAGGAGGATGTATCGATGGGGAGGGGGAAGGACACAGACACCTCTGAAAGCATGAATGAGAATGTAAAGATCAAGAGCTGCTGAATCAGGGGCAACGGATGAATGTGACTCGGTATAACTTATCACACAGGCAGCAGAATATTTGGGAAGACCAGTTTATGTCAGGTAAGGACCAGGTTGGATATCATTGGAATTGGGGTTTCAACAAGATGAGTTGAGACAGACCTGGGTGTTGTTATAGCAGGAGGCCGTTACTGATGGAGCAGGCATGGGGTTTGAAGCTGACTTCAGTGTCGGACTTGTTACTAAGATCATGACCAGTCTGATTCAGCCTCTGACTCTCACTTCTTCCTGTTCCGCCAGGTGACCTCGCTTTCCCTCATGCGTTGGCCGGGATTATGTTCTCAACAACAACATGACAGGCAGAATTTCATCTACGTTTACTCTCCATCCAGAGGCAGTGACGCAGGCACCCACCATTTTAAGGACCCTTCCCCTGAAGTTGCAGAGGATTAACATGGAGGTGGGCATGTTACTTCTGAGATAATTTTCCAGTGAATGAGACCTGCTACAGCAACGTGTGCCAATCTCCTTGATGCCCTGTGTTTTGTGTTACTTCGGTTCCCCACCAACCCTTCACCCTTCCACCTTTCTTATCCCACAACCTCCTCACCGATGATGCATCAACTGCCTTTCCTGCCAACAAAAAGGAACCAGAGAAACAGCGCAGACATCAGCAGGATGAAGGGTTCCATTAAACTCTCTGGATTAACGTAGAGGAACAATCCTCACCAAACGTCCCAACAGCCTCTCGGTCGAATGAAGGTTCTGTGCAGGGAGTGGCCTTGGAGAGGGTATCAGTCAACATCTCAAGAGATATGTTGGATGGGAGATGGTTGAAACATCAGGGATAAGTTGGATGTGGCCCTCAGGCAGTGACTTTCTGACAGACTATTTTAAGTTTATTTGCATCGCAAGGTTGTATAAACAGCACAGTGTTCACAGTCCTCCTGTAGTGCCTGACATCAACACAACCCTCTCTTTCCCTACACAGTTCTGCACAGGTAAACGTTTCCTTGGAACATCAATCTGCCGGACAAACAGACAGCTTGTTTCTTGCATCTGAATTCATGGTAATTCAGCTATGCGCCAAAAACAATTTATAGTTGCAACGGCTGTAGCTAGTGATACCAGTTTACTAGCCCTGCATTTAGCATTATGTGGAGAGGTTACTGCATACAGATGACATTTTGTTTCTTGAATCATGAATGCTCACTCACTTCTGTGCAACAGGGTCTCTGTTAAACACTTTCATAGTAGTGTAGCAGTTAGCATAAAGCTTTACAGTACCAGCGACCCGGGTTCAATTCCGGCCACTGTCTGTAAGGAGTTTGTACGTTCTCCCCGTGACTGCGTGGGTTTCCTCCGGGTGCTCCGGTTTCCTCCCACATTCCAAAGACGTACGGGTTAGGAAGTTGTGGGCCTGCTATGCTGGCGCCGGAAGCATGGCGACACTTGCGGGCTGCCCCCAGAACACTCTAGGCAAAAGATGCATTTCACTGTGTGTTTCAATGTACATGTGACTAACAAAGATACCCTAACTGCCACTGACAGAAAACTGGAATCTGACACAGGGATAGAAGCAAGGACCTTCAATCCTCTACAAGGGCAAGAATGATACGTGCGTATACACCACTATTCCTACCTCAGAACCTCCCGAGCCTTCCCTCACCTTCAGCCAATTAATTATCGGTTGCGGGGGACCACAGACCATGAAATCTCCCATCAGCATGGCAGTCTGATTCATCCATATGAAGTGACTGGCAGTGGAGGAGCCATTCCTTAGGCAAGCAAATACAAATTTGCATGTTTTAGCTTCTTTCCTTACTCCATTATCCCATATGCCTTTACAGCAATGAATTATAGTGGTGAATTGCAGTTGTTGTTGTAGCTTTGGGAAACACTGCTGCCAATTAGTACATAACAAGATTCCACAAACTGCAGTGCACTAAAGACCAGATGATGGTGCTATGCATCAGCGTGATAAATATTGGTCACAGGGAGAACTCTCTTGGTCCTCTTTGAACGGGGTCCATTGTATCACTGATGAGGCATTTATTGCCCGCCCTCAGTTGCCTGAGAAGATGGTGTGGGTATGCTCCTCAGATAACTGGACTCTTCCTGGTGAAAGGTTCCAGCTGAGCAATCATGTGACGATGTTTGAGTTGACTGCTTTGAGACAGAACTCAAATATAGTGCGGAGCCAGTTCCAAAACTCTGAAGAACCTCTGAGAGATGAGACATCAGCTCATTGATGTCAGCCCAGTACAGCGTAGCCAGAGGTCAGCAAGGCAGGCTGAAACCAGTCATGGGCAAATGAAAGCCTTGGAGATGATTTCGAAAGGGAAGGTCAGAAGAAACAATTTTGTGACTTCAAATGAAACAACAGGAAGGAAGAAAGAGCTGGTGCCTACAATGAGTCACCGACGGAGTCTAGAAACAGAAATGGTATAAAAGCAGAGACAGAAAGATGGAGAGTTTTAATAAACAACCAGGGGTTGTTGCATCTGAATTCATGGTCATCCAACTATGCATCAAAAACAATTTATAGTTGCAATGGCTGTAGTTAGTGATACCAGTTTACTAGCCATGCATTTAGCATTATGTGGAGAGGTTAGTGCATACAGATGATATCAATAAGATGGTGAGCCAGGACCCAAAGGACAATGTATTCACTGTCATGAAGGCAATTATGCTCTGATGAAAATTGCAGAACAGGATGAGACCAGATGTGAATGAGGGATGTGACCACTGGGATTAGAGACCTGGAGTGGACACTTCAGAGATGATAAACACAGCTTGTGGTGAAGAGTTCAGTGGACCAAGGGACCAAGTGATCAAGTGAATTTATAAACCTTTGAATTTACAATTAGGTATTAATGAAAATAGTTAACTGGCTGTATAATTTCATATTTGTGAACAGTTCATTTGATTGCATGTGTCGAGTTTTAAAATAGAGCATTATACAGAATCTTTTTAAGAAACGGCTGGCCCCTGTGTGAATGGTCCTTATGCCAGACAAATGCAAAGAAAAAGTACAGAAGTGGTATCCAGATGTGCAGCAGAGCAGCTCAGCACACACTTGGTGATATCTATTCATCAGTCATCAGATGCACTGAGGACCTGGTACCACAATTCTGGACTCTGCAACTTGTGAAGTCCCCAGGTTTCAAACTATGGCTAATTGCTTTGTTTTGAAATTGAATCAAATGATGCACAAAATGGAATGCAACGTTGTGTTAGGAACCTTCTCCATCTCCAACATAAGATGCGGCATCATGACACCGACCAGGAATTCCTTCAACAATATTGTTTCGTTTGTCCAGACCCAAGATTCCTGTAATGTCCTCTCCCTGGTCACAGGTTGAACCCAAGAATCACGTCACAAACCAGGGCCTGGCCTAGTCTATGGAATGGCTAGCTGAGAGATGTCTCAGGCCTTCTGGAGAGTTAGAGGTCATGACAGCCAAAAGACCCCAACTGAACTGTAAGTGCCCTGCCAGTGGTGAGGGAAGAGGGGGCTGTTGAAGGGAGGAGGCCTTAGGGCAGTGTCTGTGGATGTGGGTCCATGTACAGGCACAGTGTCCCAGGGTCTCCCACCAACGGATCAGCTGATGACCACAGAATGGAGCCATGAATGCTCATGGTCACCACATCTACATCAAAGGGTCACATCTGTGCTGCCTGCTCGTGGACGTCACAAATTAGCCTCCCAGCAAAACCCAGGGTAAAATTAAGGCGCCTGTTCTTTTGTACCCGGGATCAGACCATTCTTCAGGTTGGACACGGTTGCTATCTTTGTGGTCTGTTTATTCAAAATGTCTGACATTTTTGGGACAAAACAGTCCAACTGGCACCCTGACCACCTCCCCTAAACATTCACTCCCACCACCAAACACTGTGGGTGCAATCAGCCTTGGTTGGAAAATGCACTGTAGTCCTTCTCCAAGGTTTCTTTAATGGCACCTGTCAAATCTGAGATTCCTGTCACCTGTAGCAAGGCTCTTCCAGCTGAAGCACACTTTCTCCAATAGTCTAACAGGTACATGTCCCTCTCCAAGCCACACACCACATAACTCAGCTGTGGGAGCACCAGCACATAGACTGTGGAATAAAAGGACTGCAGATGCTGGAATCTAGACGAGAAACACTATGATGCTGGAGGAACTCAGCAGGCCAGGCAGCATCCGTGGAGAAAAGCAGGCGGTCAACGTTTCGGGTCAGGACCCTTCTTCAGGACTGAAGGTAGGAAAAGGGGAAGCCCAATATATAGGAGGGAAAAGCAGAGCAGTGATGGGTGGACAAAAGAGGGGAGGTGGGGTGGACACAAGGTGGTGATAGGTAGATGCAGGTAAGAGAAAGTGATAGGCAGGTGTGGGGGAGGAGGGGAGAGCAGATCCACCGGGGGATGGGTCAAAGGTAGGGAGAGAGAGGAAAATAAAAAGATGCTAGGAAAGGGAAGAAGAGAAGAAGAATGGCAGGGTGTTGTGGGGAAGGTGGGGGGTGGGGGTGGGGATTAATTAAAGTGGGGGAATTCAATATTCATGCCTTTAGGCTGCAATGTTCCAAGATGGAAAATGAGGTGCTGTTCCTTCAGTTTGCACTTGGAATTCTCCTGGCAGTGGAGGAGGCCGAGGACTGTCATATCAGTGACAGTGTGGGAGGGGGAGTTGAAGTGACTGGCAACAGGGAGATGCAGATCGCAGTTACGGACGGAGGGCAGGTGTTCTGCGAAACGGTCACCAAGTCTGCGTTTGGTCTCACCAATGTAGAGGAAGCCACACTTGGAGCACCGAATGCAGTAGATAATATTAAGGGAGGTGCAGGTGAATCTCTGTAGAGTTCCAGGTTCAACACCACCTTCTCAAAGGTAATTAGGCAGGGGCAATAAATACTGGCCTTCAGAGCGACATCCACATTATCTGAAAGAATCAGGAGACAGATCCAATTCTAACGTTTAACTGTGAAGTAAATGTATAGTTCAAAAGGGGGTGAACAGTCAAACAGGAATGTAGAGCAACACAAAAAGTGCTGGAGGAACTCAACGGGTCAGGCAGCATTTATGGATGGAAGTGGACAGTCGATGTTTCATGTCAAGATCCTTCAACCGGACTGGAAAGAAGGGGGGAGAGAGTCAGTATAAAAAGGTGGACGGAAAGGGTGGAGCAAGAGCTGGCAGGTGATAGGTGGATCCAGGTGAGGGGGGTGAAGGGCAGGTGAGAGCAGGAATAACGACAGAAGCTAGGAGGTGATGGGTGGAAGTGAGAAAGTGCTGAAGAAGATGGAACCTGATAGGAGAGGATGGTCGATCATGGAATAGAGGAAGGGAGGTGGGGAGGGGAACTGGTGGGAGAAGTGTGTGGGTGATGGACAGATGGAGAGGGAGAGATGGAGGAATGTGGAGTTCAAGTTAGATGACAGGACAGGCTTGAGGGGCCCAGTGGCCAACTCCTGCTCCTAATTCATGCGATTGTATCAACTTACATTACACTTCAAGATTACCCAAAGCACTTAACAGAAATGAAGTATCCTTGCCATGTAATGTAAGGAAATGTCACAGAGAATTTGCACACAGAAGGCTCCCACTAATACCAATGAGATAAATGACAAGATATTTTGAATCAGTGGTGCTGTTTGAGAGGTAGTTGTTAGCCAGGACGTGGGAACCTGCCTTTCCCTCCTTCAAATAGACCTGTGGGATCTTTAAGGGATCATTGAGAGGGGTTTCGGTGTATTGTCTCACCTGATGCATTGACCAAGATTTTACGTTCAGGTGGGGTTTGGGTCGATGATCGCTTGTGTTAGATGCTTGACAAGCAGTACAGGGCTAACAGTATGGGAGATCTTTCAGTGGTGGAGGCACAAGGCTCTTCCAGCTGAAGCACACTTTCTCCAATAGTCAGCATGTAGAAAAGAACTGAATTGAAACGCAAAGTTATGCATGGACTACCTGGTGAACGACACAGTCCACGTACCACTGGGGAAAGGTGGGGCAGTCTGTCTGCACTTCCCACACCTCTGAAGTAATGGGAGTGAGTGCAGTGAGAAACCTGAGAGGCTGAAAGGTGATCTGTATTTGTTATAAAAGAAATGAAGTTGTGGAGAGATACAAACTGTACCACAGGGTACAGTGACAACAGACAGTGAAAATCTGATAATCCATCACCCTCAGGATTTTGGCCATGCCAGATGGGTAGATTTTCCAGATTACTGGATGTAACTCCCATTGCCCCAACACTTTTTCATTTCACGTTTTTTATGTTACACAGTCAAATAATAACATTTCCAGTGAATTTGGTGAGAAAGCAGAACCTGATGAGTTTCAGCTCGTCAAGCAAGTGCTCCAGACTCCAGCTCCAGTCACAAATCCACCCACGTTCCTGACACCTGATGTTCCCAGCACTGACGCTGACCCAGGTTCCAGCTGCACACCTGGCCGACTCACTCAGTGATACTCACAAGTACGCGGACCTATGGATGGTAGGTCAGCGGGTAACAAGGACTTTGTACAATGAGTGAGTCAGATGCCGAACCTTTAGGATTTCTGAATGATTGGATACCGGAGTATTGGAGTCTCACGGTATTTATTTTCCACTGTCAGTCTAAAACTGCCTTCCTTGAATCACCAACTCTTTGATCCTTTGTAGATGGTGTGTATCAGCTCACCTGAATGCACGTGAGCTGTGGATGCAATGATCTGACCAGTAGGACCAGGAGAGACACAGTCTATTGATCCACAATGTAGGCAGCTTCTGTTTACAGTTTTGTCAATGAAGAATCAGAGTAAAGTCTCTCTGCTGGGAATTAGTTTATGTGACAGTAATGCCTTGGACTTATATCACTTTTCCTTCTTTTTTACTGGATCAAATTCCTGAAGCTTTGTACACGACAGCACCATGTGTTGACCATGTGTACTTCAGTTCAACTCCAGCTACCTGGATTCAATCCTGATCGCTGGTCAGGATGCATGGCGTTTGCATGTTCTCTCTGTAACTGTGTGGGTTTCCCCTGGGTGCTCCCACAAAAGACATGTTGTTTGGTCAGTTAATTGGTTACTGTAAATTGAGTGTGGGTGTACTGTAATCCTGAGTGTAGGTGAGTGGTAGGAGAATCAGGGGGTGTTGATGGGCCATGTGTGTCTGAGAATAGATTACAGCGAATAGGTGGGGAATCAAGCAGGGTGGAACACACACCCCTGTCTGTATCAATGGTGCTGAGTGGAGATGGTTCAGAGCTTTAAGTTCCTAGGTGTAAATATCATCAACAATCTGTCTTGCTCCAGCTACATGGACGCTGTGGCCAAGAAAGCACACCAATGCCTCTACTTCCTCAGAAGCATCTATGCTTCCTTCCATGCTTCCATAGAAAGCATCCAATCCAGATTCATCACAGCCAGGTATGGCAACTGCTCTGCCCAAGACTGCAAGAAATTGCAGGGAGTTCTGAACGCAGCCCAGTCCATCACGCAAACCAGCCTCCCCTCCATTGACTCTGTCTACACTTCCCACTGCCTCGAGAAAGCAGCCAACATAATCAAGGACCATTCCCATCCTAGTCATTCTCTCTTCTCCCCTCTTCCATTGGGCAGAAGATTCAAAAGCTTGAGAGTACGTACCACCAGGCTCAAGGACAGCTTCTATACTGCTGTTATCAGACTCTTGAATAGACCTCTCATATGCTAAAGATGACCTTCCAATCTACCTTGCCGTAGCCCTTGCACTTTATTTGTCAAACTGCACTGCACTTTCTCTGTAACTGCAACAGTATATTCTGTATTCTGTTTTCTTTTTACTACCTGGACGTACTTGTGTATGGAATGATCTGTCCAGATGGCATATAAAACAAAAGATTTTCACTGTATCTTGGTACATGTGACAATAATAAACCAATACCGATTGCCTTGAGAGTCAGTGTAGACTCAATGGGACAAATAACCCCCTTCTAGGTTGTAAGAGAATATGAGAACATTTGTAATATGAGAACAAGAGGGAGGCACCTCACCTCCTCCTCAGCTGGTCTTGTCAGTGAGAACCACTTCCACTATGAATCTTTAATAAACATATTGATATTGATAATTATCAAAGATGGTTGATGTGTTAGTCATAACAATAGTATCCTCTCTCCCAATCACAACTAAATACTGTAAATATATATATATTAACCCATTCCAGACCAAAATAGATCACTGGGGCAATGTTCAATGACAAGCAAAGAAAAGGTCAGCTGATTACCCCCTGCTATCCCCACGTCTCACCCAATTTCCTTCACCTGAGATTTAAGCCCATTTTGCATTATCTCCTTCAGAAGACAAAAGCAGGATCCCCTATCTAAAAGCAATCACGTGACCATTTTAAGTTGCTGCTGAACATGTTTGTAGATCTCTGTACATCCATTGGCTCAGGAGGAATGCTCCCTCCGAGATGCAACCATGACTGTCCTCCCAATGATGGAGGATATGATGAAGAAGCAGGCACAATCACAGGGTGGGACTTTAAGGAAACAGAAGCAGGAGTAGGCCATTCAGCCCCTCACTTCTGTTCTACCGTTTAATAAGAACATGGCTTATCTTTTACCCCTGACCCCTTCAGAGTTCAACATTGAGACTGATGACCTGAAATGGCTATTGTCTTTGTGTCTCTCTCCACAGAGGTGCTGCTTGATTTGCTGATTATTTCTAGCATATTACATTTTTATTTCAGATTTCCAACATCTGTGGTACCTTACTTTTACATTCTTGGAATTCAAGTGAGAATGTGGAATCTGGTTCCAAACGCCCACCTGGAAACACTCCCTCCTTTGAGGAACACGGGACTAGGTGACCTGAGCACTGATCATTGATTTCACAGAAGATCAGCCACCCTGAGTCTCTGACCAGTTCTCCTTCAATCTACAGCAGGAGCTGCCTTTGGGGGCTGCTCTGACCTTTCCTGCTCTCATATCTAAACAAATTTGATTTTATGCTTCAATGGTTTCTAATTACAGCTTTTTAGAAGAATTCATTATCCATTTCAGGCTGTGTATGACTATATTTACTGCCTGTCTGTAGTTGGCATTGAGTGGCTCGACATTTCAGAGGGCAGTTAAGTGGCAACCTTGATAGCTTGATACTGGAGCCATGTGTAAGCTGGACCAGATAACCAGAGAAGATTTCCTTCTCTGAAGGACGTTGTCATTTCATAACACTCTGTTACCTCATCTTTTGTATCTGTATTTCAGATACAATCCAAATTCCCAAACTGTGGAATTCAGACTTGCTCTACTGATTATTGCCCCATCAACATAAAAACTTGTGGACTTCCTCGTTTAAATGGGCAGCTACCCAGGAATGAAATAATCAATTTTAATAATATCATCTTTACAATGGAAGCCTGCCATAGTCACAAGAGTTCTGTCTTGTCGTCAGCACTTTCAATGGCCCCCTCTCAGAGAAGGACCAGTTAGATGCAAAGACAGTTCCACTCAGTCTAGCTTTGGGTTGGTTTGGATTTGCAAGTCAGTCAGGCAGGAACTGCTTCACCTCCCTCCACTGAGCTCCTGCACCGGTCTCTGTGTTAGCTCCTCTGCTCAAAGTGTGATGCATAACCCCTTAGACAGAAGAAAGAAGATATTATCGAACATCAGACATCGGGTCCTATATTGACATGCCAGACAATGGACAGCTTATTACAGAGTCATAGTCATACAGCATGGAGGTGGATATTTGATGCTTGTCATGCAATCAGTAAGCTGAAGGGCCTGTTTGCACACTGATTGATTCTACGACTGAGAGAAATTTGAGAGAAACAGGTCCTTTGACCTCCCCCCCACCCCATGTTCATGCTGACCATCAAGTAGCTGTCTATTCTACACCTCTCCCATTTATCAGCACGTTGTTGGGCCTTCTACCCTTTGGTGATTTAAATGCTTGTCTAAATGCTTCTTAAATGTTGTGAGAGTCTCCACCTCCACCACCACTGGGTGTCCCTGATTCCAACCACACTTTGGTGAAAAATTTCTTTCCCAGGTCCCCTCTAAACTCCTGCCCCTTATCTTGAACGTACGCCCTCTAGTTTTATACACCTCTGCTACTGAGAATGGTTTCTCACTATCTACCCTATCTATGCACCTCATTATTTTGTACAGCTCTATCAGGTCCCCCTCTCGGTTTCCTCTGCTCCAAGGAAAACAAAGGCAGTCCACATCAAATGAGAGATTGGGGTAAATTTGCAAATTCAGATGAGGAGACTAGAATCATGAAGGTAATGATCAGGATATGGAATAGAGAGAAGTTGAAGTCTTTGCTCTTCACAGCAGACCACAAGACTCAAGAGATTTCACACTAAACAGCATAATGAACGGCAAGTGCAATGGATTCTGCACAGGTAAGCGTTCAGGTCTGAACTGATGTCCTCCCCGGTTCCAGGTCAGGTTAAGAACATGGATTCAGTGAGAGAATTCTTGCAATAATTTTCCGTTTTATTACACTAGTAGAAGTGCAGAAACCTCTTCTCATAACGAGGTTGACATTAATCATAATAGGCGTTAATGGGGCAGGACTGGCCTCAAGATGGATTTGGCAAATATGCTGCAACCATCATTCATACAGAGGTCAATCATTTGCTGCTTGTTTACTACAGTCAGAGCCTTTACATGTGCAAATCAGGATCTCATGAAATACATGGCCCTAATCACCACTTATGACAGGACTGGTTATAGTGAGCGGGATACACCCTCTAACCAGATCTATGGTGAACAGCATCAGAGAGATTACAAGACAAACATTTTGTTTGTGGAGTTAGGAGAAACCCAACTATATTGTAAGCCTAACTACTTTTGCCACATCTGTCATATCCTACTATCATCAGAACCATAAGATATAGGAACAGAATTAGGCCATTTGGCCCATCGAGTCTGCTCCACTATTCAATCATGGCTGATTATTTCTTTCTCAGTCCCATTCTCCCACCTTGTCCCGTAACCCTTAACCCCCTTACCAATCAAGAACCTATCTCTGCCTTAACTGACTTGGCCTCCACAGCCCTCCGTGGCAATGAATTCCACAGATTCACCACCTTCTGGCTGAAGAAATCCCTCCTTATCTCAATTCTAAAGGGACGTCCCTTTATTCTGAGGCTGTGTCCTCCTTTATTCTGAGGGAACCCTCCCCCAGTGAGACAACAACCATTCACCGAACTGATTCTGATATGATCTCTCTGGTCGCGTCTGCTTGCCCCAATGTAATCATGATCCTTCCCCATGAGATTGCAAAAATTACCCCATTGGGGTGATTGAGACGACTATTATCAAATTTATGAGATGTTAACATTGCTCACAAGTCCAGCATTTATTGCTCATACCTAACGTACCTAAGGTGGTGATGAACTGGGTTGTGTTATATTGTCTCCAGCAGCTGTTATGTCTTTAAATAAAATAGTTATTGGCATGGGCTATCTTATAAGAATATCTTTGAGAAACTCACAAATCGATATTGTGGTCATCTTCCATTTTGGCAACAAATTCTGATCCAAAGGGCTGAATACTTACAACCTGCAGTCTTACCATGAGATGGCACCATAACTCTTACACACTGCCATTCATCTGGGGAAGGAGCCCCAACTGAGTTGTTAGATGGGAAGATCCATCATCCAGACCCAACGATGATGAAAGAGCAAAAAATGAGCCGCTGGAGGAACTCAGCAGGTCAGGCACCACCTAATGTAGGAGTCTATGATGAAGGAGTCTATTCTGGCTCACAAAGCAGTCTCATTCCTTCACTGATTTTCCCTCTAACCTATTCTCCTCACAGATTCCATCACTCACCTACACAGACGACAATGGTCAATTAACTCATCAACCCACAAGATGTGGGGGGAAACTAGAGTACCCAAGGAAACCTTAAAGGTCACAGGGAGTATGTGCAAAGTCCACATAGAGAGCACCAGAGGTCAGGACTGAACCTGGGTTGCAGGAGTTAAGAAACAACAGTTCTATTAGCTGCTTCACTGTGCTGCCTCAATGGTGATATATTTCCAAATCAGAATGGTGTGCGACTTGAAGGGGAATCTGCAGGTGGTGGCGTTCCCCTGCTCTCACTGCCCCTGTTCTTCTTTGAGCTAGAGGTCCTGTGTTTAGGAGATGCTGTAGCGGTAGCTTGGTATGTAGCTGCAGTGTATTCTGTCGATGTTACACATTGCAGCCACTGTATGGCAGTTGTGGAGAGAATGGATGTTCAACATGCTTGATAGGGCTGCTGTGTAATAGGCATGCCAGGCTTGTGGGAAATGCTCCATTACACTCCTGACTTGTGCCTTTTAGATAGTGGAAAGGCTTTGTGATGTCAGGAATTGAATCACTTGCCTCAGGATGTAGCCGATCCCATTGAGTTACTGGTTAACAATGAACTTTAGGATGTTGAAGGCAGGAGACTTGGTAATGATAATGCCACTGAATGTCAACGGGAGGTGGTCATCATTGGGCACTTGTTTGGCATGTACGTTATAGTGGAGGAACTCAGCAGGTCAGACACCACCTAATGTAGGAGTCTATGATGAAGGAGTCTATTCTGGTTCACAAAGCAGTCTCATTCCTTCACTGATTTTCCCTCTAACCTATTCTCCTCACAGATTCCATCACTCACCTACACAGACGACAATGGCCAATTAACTCATCAACCCACAAGATGTGGGGGGAAACTAGAGTACCCAAGGAAACCTTAAAGGTCACAGGGAGTATGTGCAAAGTCCACATAGAAAGCACCAGAGGTCAGGACTGAACCTGGGTTGCAGGAGTTAAGAAACAGCAGTTCTACTAGCTGCTTCACTGTGCTGCCTCAATGGTGATATATTTCCAAATCAGAATGGTGTGCGACTTGAAGGGGAATCTGCAGGTGGTGGCGTTCCCCTGCTCGTTATACTTGCCAGTTATCAGCTTGAATGTTGTCTAGGTTTTGTTGTACGGGGGGGCATGCCCTGGTTCATTTTCTGGGGAGTTTGAAACGGAATTGAATATTATGCAATCCTGGACCAAAATCTCTTCTTTTTACCAAATGATCGAAGGAACGCCACTGATGAAGCAGCTGAAGATGCTAACAATGTAAAAAACAGAAGTAGGTCATATGGCACCTTGAAACTGCTTCGCTATTCAATATCACAGATGATCTGGCCTTTGGTCTCAGCTACTTATTCCTGCCTTCTCTCCTTACAATTTTCTATCTGTCTATCTCACCACTGAATATATCCTGAGACTCAGCTTCCATGGCTCACTGGGGTGGGGGATTCTAAAGGTTCACAACACTTTGAGAAATTAAAGTTCTCGTCCTCTGGCTTAAATAGGCAACCTTTTACCCTGACACTAAGTGCCTTAGATGTAAATCTCCCACCAGTGAAATATCCTCACAATATCTATCCTGACAAGGTCCTTCTGAATCCTATATGTTTCAATAAGGTCACTTTTTATTCTCCTAAACTCCCTGGATTTCAAGCACAATCTGCTCAATTTTCCTCATCTCAGGGATCAGTTCAGTCCTTATTCACATGGCTTCCAAAGTAAACATTGCCTTTGGCCCAAGGACGCTGTCCAAGAAACTCTTGCAGCAATGTCCTGATTGACCTAGAACCACCACAACCATCTTCTTGTGGGTAAATCTGCCTCGATCTCTCGGCCAGTCACTCTCAGCTCCCCTCTGGAGTTTGCTCATTGATTATCAGAGCATAAGAAGCAGGAGTGGATCACATGGCTCCTTGATCCTGGCCTGCCATGTTATAAGAACCAAACTTGGCCTGAGCACCATGGTCCTGTGGTCTCCCCATACCCCTTGACTTCCTTGTAGTTCAAAGTCCAGCAGCTTCAGGGATCCAGGTCGCTTCTGACCTGGGGTACCAGCTGTGCAGAATCAAAGGGAAGTTGATAGGTATATGTGAGGGAGAATAATAGGCAGGGATGCAGGGAAATAAAGAGAGGGAAGTGAGACTAATAGAATTGATCCCCAGGAAATAGGCATACACCTGATGGGCTAAATGGCCTCTTTCCATGCTGTTATAAAAGTTTCCACCTTGAATATATTCAATGACACTACCACTTCAGCTCTCTGAGTTGTGGATCTTTGTGATTCTTTATAGAAAAGAAATTCCCTCCTGGCTTGCCTTCAAGAGGCGATCCCCTTATACTGAAACGTACCCCCTTGATCTAGATATCCACAGAAGGAGGAAATATCCTCTCAACATCCACCTGTAAATCTCCTTCAGAATTTTATAATCTTCACTAAGGTCACCTCTCATTCTTCTAAAGTCCAGTGAGTACAGGCCCAACCTGCTCAACGTCTCTTCATACATGAATGTCCTTCACCTCAGGAAGCAAACCAATGAATTCCGATGCCTTCCATGCAAGCACATCCTTCCTTATATATCAAGATCAAATTTGTATGCAGTATTCCAGGTGCCATCTCATCAGCAAAGTTGCATCAAAATTTCCCGACTTTTATAGTGCATACCCTTTGTATAAAGGCAACATTCCACTGGACTTCCTAACCTGCATTTTGTTTCACATGATAGAACCCAAAGACCCTTTTTTCCCACAACATTTTGAAGAATTATTTCCATTTATATGGTCATTTTCTTTGCCACTCTTCCATTCAAAGTGGATAACACGACATTTTTCCACATTTCCTCCATCTGCCAAGTTATTGTCCACTCACTTCATCCCTAGATCCCTTTGTAGAATCTTCGTGTTTTCCTCACATCTTAGTAAGCAGTTAGCTTTGTATCATCAGCAAATTTAGCTTTAGTATATTCAGTCCCTTCAAGGAGGTCATTAATATAGACTGCACATAGTTGATGCCCCAGCATTGATCCCTGTGGCACCTCACTTGTTATTGATAGCCAGTCTGAAAATGCCTCATTTATACCAATTCCCAAAATTCAGTTAGTTAGTCAGTCCTCCATCCATGCCAATTATCTACAGCCTTGAATGTTGTAACCTTTCACATGGTATCTTATTGAATGCTTTCTGGAAATCCAAATATACTATATCTACAGGTTCCCCTTTATTTGCCCTCTTTGTGACATCCTCAAAGAATTCAAGCACATTTGTCAAACATGAGTTCCCTTTCATAAACTGATATTGACCCTGCTTGAATGTCTTATGAATTTCTAAACCTCCTGCTGTTTTCTTCTTTGTAATGAATTCCAGCATTTTCCCAATAACAAATGTTAGGTTCATGAACCTATAGTTACCTGTTTTCTTACTCCCACATTTCATGAATAATGCTGCATTTTTCCAGTCCTCTCGGACCTCTCCAGATCTTAGGGAATTTTGGTAGATTACAACCAATGCATCTTCTATCTCAGGAGTTAGAGTCATAGAGTCATACTACTATATCGCACAGAAACAGGCCCTTTGGCCCAACTCACCCATGCCTAACTGAGCTCATCCCAATTGCCAGCACTTGGCCCATATCCCTCCAAACCTTTCCTATCCATGTACCTGTCCAAATGCCTTTCAAATGTTGTTAATATACCTGCCTCAACCACTTCCTCTGGCAGCTCATTCCATATACTCACCACCCTCTGTGTGAAAAAGTTACCCCACAGGCCCCTTTCAAATCTTTCTCCCCTCACATTAAACCTATGCTCTCTAGTTCTGGACTCCGCTACCCTGGGAAAAAGACTGTGGCTATTCACCTTACCCATACCCCTTATAGTTTTATAAACATCTATAATGTCACCCCTCAGCCTTCTACACTACAGGGAAAACAGTCCTAGCTTATCCAATCTCTCTTTAAACCCTCCAATCCTGGTAAGATCCCCATAAATCTATTTTTGCACCCTTTCCAGTTTCATGATATCCTTCCTATAGCAGGGTGACCAGAACTGCACTCCAAGTGTGGTCTCAGCAACATCTTGAACAGATGTAACATGATGTCCCAACTCCTGTACTCAGTATTCAGACTGATGAAGGCAAGCATCCCAAACAGCTTCATTACCACTCTGTGTCGCCACTTTCAGGGAAATATGTACCTGCACCCCTAGGTTTTTCTGCTCTATACACTTCCCAGGGCCCTACCATTAAATGTTGTTTCCTTTTACACCCCAGAACACCATCAGGTCCAAGGGATTTGAAGGGCAGAGATAGGGTGAATGCACACTGTCTTTTTCCTTGAGATTTAATAGGAACCTGACGGGCCACTTTTTCACCCAGAGGGTGGTCCATACATGGAATGAGCTGCTAGAGAAGGAGGTTGAGGCAGGTACATTAACAACATTTAAAAGGGACCTCGGGTAGGTACGCGGATAGGAAAGGTTTAGAAGGATACGGGCCAAACATGGGCAAATGGGACTGGCTTCGATGGGAAACTTGGTCGGCATGGACGATTTGGGCTAAAGGCCTGTTTCCATGCTGTATGACTCCGTGACTCTATGACTCTGTGACTCTATGACATGTCAGCCTTTAGCCCGCTTCAGTTTGTCTTATGATGGAGATTATTTTAAGTTTTGCCCTCTCCATAGCTCTTTATCCGTCTATTTTAGTGTCTTTTACTGTGAAGACTGATTGAAGACAATTATTTAGAATCCCTGCTATTTTGCTCTTTCTCATTAATCCCTTAAAACACCGACATTTATTGTAGCTACTCTCTTCCTTTTCAAATACCTGTGGAAGCTCTTAATCTTCCTTTAGTATTATTTGCTAGTTTACTCTATCTTCTTCCTCTTTATAATTTCTTTAATGATCCTCCGCAGGTTTCTAAAAATTTCTCAATCCACCAACCTTCTACTTATCTTTGCAACATTGCATGCCTGTTCTTCCAATTTGACTTGTGATCGGACAAGAACTACAATAAGATCTGTGGCCCTGGCAGAACCCAGTCACCAATTGTGATGATGACCCTTCTGTCATGTGACTGTGATTTTTCCTCGTCAATCACAACCATCAACTTCACTTGGATTGCACCAGTACCTCTCAGATCATGACTGTTGCCCCTGGGAACCCAACAATCCCTCACCACCCTCTCTGTGAGTCCCATGCTGCCCACTCTACTCCTGCTACAGGCATCAAATGCTATTTGACATCCACAGATCTCTGCCTCAGTTTGGATAGACTTTGGACTTAACGTCCATTGGCCTTCTTGCTCGATGATTAAAATGTCAGATGGCATGCCTCACTCGCTTATTAACAGTTTTAGAGGGTGTCAAGCTAGCTGTAAAGAGTTAAATGCTCTGCAGTTGGAACCATTAAACAAAGCTCTTAAAAAATCCTCTCTTGTCTTTGAATGGTGACCATCGATTCACAGATTAAAATCAAATGGCACTGAACGAGGCCTCTTGGTTTATCAGCACAGCAGGTAGTGCTGCTCTCTCACAGCTCCATCAGCCCAGGTTCAGTCCCGATCTCTGGTGCTCGAGAAACAAAGGACTGCAGATGCTGGAATCTAGACGAGAAACACTATGATGCTGGAGGAACTCAGCAGGCCAGGCAGCATCCGTGGAGAAAAGCAGGCGATCTTTGGTACTACCTGTGTGGAGTTTGTACATTCTCTCTGTGACCACATGTGTTTCCCCCGGGTGCTCTGGTTTCCTCCCACATACCAAGGATGTGCAATTTGATTGGTTATTTGGCCACAGTAAATTGCCCCTGGTGTAGGTGGGTGGTAGAACTGATTAGAATGTGGGCAGAATAGATTAAATAGAGGCAAAATTATTGGGGGAATGGGATTGCCCTTGAGCCAACATAGACTTGGTGGGCCAAGTGGCCTCCTCCTGCTGTGTTGTAAGGAGATATGGGGAAAAAATTGTCCTGGTCTTAGCTCCCTTAAAGAATATCCAATTACTCCCAGTTTCTTGCTGTTTCCCTTCAACCCTATTTATTTTTCCTTTTCACCTATTTATCTGATTAACATTTGAAAGTTATTGTTGAATTTGGCAATCCATTCAAAACTGCATGCCCATAGATCTAGTCAGCAAACTGTCAGGAGTAATGGAATGCCTACTAAAGGAGAAAATAGAAAAACAACTAGAAATCAAAAGTCATTTATTGAATTGCACGGGTTTCAAAGCTTATCTAAGACCTGATAGCTCTCTGGCTTCAAGACAAGAATCAGAGAGTTGGTTAAACAGTTACTATGGTAAAAGGTGAAATGTGGTGCTCACATGTAATAAATGTTATGTACACATTATATTCAGGATTATAAACAGAGTTTTAAATTTGTGGGTAACACCAAAACACCAAAGAACAGCTTTTGTCCTGCTGTTATAAGACTGGTAAACGGTCCCCAAATACAATAAGATGGACTCTTGACCTCACAATCTACCTCGTCATGGCCTTGCACCTTATTGTCTGTGTGCACTGCACTCTCCCTGTAGCTGTCACACTTTATTCTGCATTCTGTACAAGCTCAATGCATTGTTGTAATGAAATGATCTGTATGGATGGCATGTGAAACAAAGTTTTGCACTGTACTTTGGTACAATGTGGGAATAATAAACCAATTTACCAATTTACCAATTTAATTGGGGTGGGGATTATCATGGATACTGAGATGAATCTCAACAAAATACTTTGAAGTCATTAATAAACCCGCGGAAAGGGGATAGAATCAGTTCATGAATTTTACCACAAGTCAGTTTTTCCATTTCATTGAAATTATATAAAAAATGAGAATCTGCATGAGCTGCAGAAACGAGGGACCTCAGAGTACAAGTGCACAAATGACTGGAAAGCAGAAGCACAGATTAATGAGGCCATAAAAAGTATCATCAATGCAAAACAGGAACAGAGAGAGAGATTCCTATTGTGGGAAAACCAAAACTGGTGGCCATCTACATGGGATAGTCACCAAGAAATAAACAGGGAATTCAGAGGTGGTGACAAGGCTGCACCCTCAGCCCTCTACTCTACTCCCTATATACTCATGACTGCGTGGCCAGATTCTGCTCTAACTCCATCTACAAGTTTGCAGATGATACCACCGTAGTAGGCCGTATCTCAAATAATGATGAGTTGGAGTACAGGAAGGAGATAGAGAGCTTAGTGACAAGATGTCATGACAACAACCTTTCCCTCAATGTCAGCAAAATAAAAGAGCTGGTCATTGACTTCAGGAAAGGGGGCAGTGTACATGCACCCTGTCTACACCAACAGTGCTGAGGTCAAGAAGGTTGAGAGCTTCAAGTTCCTAGGAGTGAACATCACCAATAGCCTGTCCTGGTCCAACCACTTAGAAGTCACAGCCAAGAAAGCTCACGAGCACCTCTACTTCCTCAGGAGGCTAAAGAAATTTGGCATGTCCCCTATGACACTCACCAACTTTTATCGATGCACCACAGAAAGCATCCTATCTGGATGCATCACGGCTTGGTATGGCAACTGCTCTGCCCAGGACCACAAGAAACTGCAGAGAGTTGTGGACACAGCCCAGCGCATCACGGACACCAGCCTCCCCTCCATGGACTCTGTCTATACCTCTCGCTGCCTTAGTGAAGCAGCCAGCATAATCAAAGACCCCACTCACCCGGGTCATTCTCTCTTCTCTCCCATCAGGCAGAAGATACAGGAGTCTGAGGGCACATACCACTAGGCTCAAGGACAGCTTCTATCCCACAGTGATAAGACTATTGAATAGTTTCTTTATACGATGAGATGGACTCTTGACCTCACAATCTGCCTTGTTATGACCTTGCACCTTATTGTCTACCTGCAATGCACTTCCCTGTAGCTTTGACACTTTGCTCTGTATTCTGTTATTGTTTTTACCTGTACTACCTCAATGCACTCTGTACTAACTCAATGTATCTGCTCTGTGTAATGAATTGATCTGTACGAACAGTATACAAGACAAGTCTTTCACTGTACCTCGGTACAAGTGACAATAATAAACCAATACCAATACCAAAATGTGGAACTCAGGGGTGAGGCAAATGATCTCAGAGGGAGAAGAAAATAGAGTTAGGGTTAGATAAACAAGGATAGCAAGAAATTCAAGGAATATTGAGCCAGCTGCTCTGCCAGATATCAGGTAATCGGCAATCCCTTTAATAGATGTTGGGTGTGGTTTATTGGTAGCACTCTGTTGCAAACATAACAACCTGTGGGGTTAAGGATGTTCCCACAGGTTTTAAATCATTGCTCTTTGGTTATTGAATTTCTTGCCTGTGGGTTTACCTAAGTTACCCAAGAAATCCCAGCAACTTCCCCTTGACTTTCTGCTCTGAGAGAAAACTTAGTTTCTTCAGTCTCATTGCATCAGTGACATGTCTAATTGGAATTGGAATTGGTTTATTATTGTCACTTGTACCGAGATACAGTGAAAAACTTGTCTTGCATACCGTTCATACAGATCAATTCATTACACAGTGCATTGAGGTAGTACAATGTAAAACAATACAGAATTCAGAATAAAGTGTTACAGCTACAGAGGAAGTGCTGTGCAGGTAGGCAATAAAGTGCAAGGTCATAATGAGGTAGATTGTGAGGTCAGAGTCCATTTTATCATACTAGGGAACTGTTCAATAGTCTTATAACAGTGGGATAGAAGCTATCCTTGAGCCTGGTGGTACGTGCTTTCAGGCTTTTGTACCTTCTGCCCGATGGGAGAGGGGAGAAGAGAGAATGTCTGGGGTGGGTGGGTCTTTGATTATGCTGGCTGCTTTGCCGAGGCAGCGAGGTGAGGCGATTCCAGTAAACCTCCCTTCACCTTCTCCAAGATCTTGCCATCCCTTCTCAAGTATGTTGCCCAGAATACTCCAGTGCAGCCATGACCTCACTTAATAGTGAACCTGCACCATTACTCTTGCTTCCAAAGAGGCTTCTGATACACGCCAGAAACTGTCTAGAATAAGCAAGACCACACGTGCTACTTTAACACACCATTACCACACACTGCTTCCAGTCTCATCAGATCCAAAGGTTTTATTGTCACTTTTAACAGCTTTATTCTTACACTGAGCAGTCTGCTTGCACTGGTCTGTCTCATTATCTGAAAGTTACAAATGGAACAGAACACTTTGAGAAGATCCCCACTTCTGATATTGTAATGGAGAGAAAGACCTTGACGAAACAGCTGAGTGTATTGCAAATAAATGCACCTTTAAGAATCTGTAGATGGTAGATAGGCATTGGGTGGAAAGGTGGTATGCATATGATATGTTGTTGCACCAAGCACTGCTGTTTAGTTGAGGGCTTACTGCCTTTGATTAAGAGTGTTCTGTTGCCAACTCCACCTCTGTTGCAAGTACTGACACAAAGAAAACTATAGATACTACATTGCTCTTGAGTTTGACCTGATGCTGCCTGAGGGAGTTTCAGCTTTGTGATCCATGGGAGGAAGGCGAGACTGGGAATTCCTGGTGGAGCTGCGACTGCAACGGGCAGTGGATGTGGCAGATGCACAGGAGAGGTACACGTTGACTCAATTGTTCCCACTGTCATCTATGGAAGGGATGGAAAAGTTCCTGAGGGCAAATAATACCGTGTCACAAACTGCAGGTGAAGTCCTACTCAGCACCATTGAAGATTTTTGAGAGCTACAAGTTTAGGAAGTGCATCCAGGATCCGGAAGAAACAACTGGTGAACACATGGTCAAATCGAAGACACTGGAAAAGAGGTTCAATGTCCATATCTGGTGTTGCCGGATCAGTCTGTGAGGGAGAATTCAGGTGAAACTACTTGATATGTTGGGCCTAACACTGGAGGGAGGGCGTAGGAAGGAAGCCAGTGTAGAGATGGCAGCTTCACTCAGCATGATTCCGAGATGGATGCAGGGAATGAACTCTCAGGATGGCACGGTCTTCTACATGGACAGTCCACATGGTCACTACAGGTGGATTCAGTGGGAAACCAGTGGGTCACAGGGTGCAGAAATTGGGGACCCTTCCTGTGGATGTTATGGGAACCACCAGGCCTCAGAATAGCCATTCTCGGTGGCCCAGTGCTACAACTGTGGGCACATTGTGCAAGGGGTGCAAGTCCCTTGGAAAGATGACAGGCAGTACTGATATTAGTCTACACGTGGCTCAGATGTAAGTCCACAGAACATTACCACTGGGTTAGCACACACATGGGGGAATCAGATAACAAGGTAGAAATGGGAATGGTAAACAGTATCTACTGTCTCCTTGAGGACTGCAATTAAGATAGTATATTGAGGATTGAGGAAGCTATGATAAACGTGTCTCAATACTGTGGCACATCATTCCATCACAGGCCATGAGGTGTATCTGAAATACCTCAACCACTTTCCATTAAAGTGGAGCAAAATGGTGCCAAGCCAATATATGTGGGGGACCCTCTGAGTTAAGGGGCAGGTGGACTGTTGGGTCTCTGGGAGAGACAGATGGCTCCAGCTACCTATTGTAGATTATGGGCACATCCCAGTGATCCTGGGCAGAGATGGGATGGAGCCACTTGGAACCAGGAACTGTGTGTTTGAAAGGTGCACAGCCTGGTGCAGTGAGGAAATTCAGGGGCCACTGCAGGGGGTGGAGTGGGGGATATTGGCCCTGCCCTAGCAGACTGCAGGTCAGGTGGGCTTGGGAGGTGTCAGGAGTGTCTGGTGGAGACTGGAGACCTGTGTTCCAGTCTACAACCCAAGTGAGAAGGCTGTAGGAAACCATAGATCAATGACTCCTGTCCAATTACGTGGGACGGTGAGAGAAGCTCCAGTCCGGATGAGAGCACAGATGGTACAGGCAACTGTCTCCACAAGGTGGGTATACAGGCAGCAAGGCACAGGCAGCAACACACCAGCACCAATACGGGTGGAATCTGTCAACAGTCCATCCGCCAGGGAATGTGAAGCTTCAGCAGAGAGGAGAGCCAGGCTGCTGATCAGGAGACATTCCCAGGAGGAAGTTGCAAGGCATTTTTTTCAGGAAGTTTTGTAATAAGGAGACTGAAGGAAAGTCACATGGGAGTCTCCCAGAGCTCTGCTGAAGCAGTGATTGGGAGTGAGACAGCTGCAGAACGGGATTCACATCGAGAGTGGGGATTATTAACGAAAGGAATACCTTTGTTGACAAATGGGGAAAGTGAGGGCATTCTTTGAGATTCAAGGACTCACAGCGCTGAGTGTTGGGAGGCAGAGAGCAGGAGATCAGTTACATACAGCACTGTGGATCAATAAGTGAATGGGCATTGCTTCATAATGGCAGCAAGGGTAGAAGGTGTCAATAACAGGGATGTCTGGGAAGGCTTACTGTGGGTTTGAGAAACAGACTGCAAGTCAAAGTAACAAACTGGTCAGGGAACTGGACCAGGGGGAGGTATCCAAGAGGGGATGATATTTCAAAGCCAGGCCAATGAAAAATAATTCATTAGGAAAGGCTGAATTAAAAGCAACATTTCGGTATTGCTTTGGCAGTTTCAGAACAATGGGCCTATTTACAAATCTCAAAGCCTGGTGGTTTAGAGGAAGAGTCTGTCATCTAAACAACAGGAGAGAGCTAGTTCACAGAGGTTCTAGGACAATAGCTGTGTCATTACAAGAGTCCATGAACAACCTGAGAAGCAATAGGCTCGGCAAGAGGTGTTACAGGATGCCATCGATTGCATCTGGCAAAGATGAAACAGACAGGAGTTAAGACTGTACGAGCTCTAGGGAGGAGCTAAATGTCTGCAAGGCATTGTTTACAGATTTTCTGGATGGCCTTGGTTGTTAGCATTGCATTGCAGTGCCAGTTCAAAACTCTGATGACTGCTGTGGAAGGCATCAACCTACCATTGTCAACCTGAATATCGTATCTAAAATGTGCAGCAAGATAGACTGAAGATAGTCCTGGTAGAGTTGAAAGCCTTGGAGATGATTTAGAGGTCAGAGCAGATGACCTCAAAAGGCACAGCAATACAGAGGAAAGGTCCAGTACCTGCAACATGTCACAGAGGGAGTGAGAATGCAAGGTCATATGAGAGCAATGGCACAAAGATAGAATGCATTGAGAAGCAACCAGAGGTGCTGCAACTGAGTTCATGATCTCCTGTAATGTGTCAAGCACACTGTATAGCTGTAGCAACTGTTTCTTGATATGAGTTGGGGAGTGTTTAAACTAATATGGCAGGGGGATGTGAATCCATGCAGAAAGACAGAGGGAAGCAAAGCAGACACCAGAGCAAAAGTTAGAAAAGAGAAAAGTAAGAGTGGACTACAGAAAAATCGAACACAAAGGACGCAAAGGATTCTAAAAAGACAACGAGTGGAAGGGCACTATATCTGAATCCCCAAAGACTTCAAAACAAGGTGAGTGAACTTGTGGCACAACTCAGTACAAAGAGATATGATTTAGTGGCCATTACAGAAACGTGGTTGCCGGGTGGAGATGAGTGGGAATTAGATATCCAAGGGTATCAGGTAATACGGAAAGATAGGCAGGAAGGTAAGGGAGGTGGGCTAGCGCTCTTAATTAAGGATGAGATCAGGGCGATAGTAAGAAACGATATAAGATCAAAGGAGAAGAATGTTGAGTCCATCTGGGTAGAGATTAGGAATAGTAAATGGAAAAAGTCACTGGTGGGAGTTGTCGAAAGGCCACTGAATAATAACATTACAGTGGCACAGGCAATAAACCAAGAAATACTTGGTGCATGTAAGAAAGGGACAGACGGTTATATTGAAGGGATTAGTTGGATTAGTAAGAGTGGAAGCTGTTGGGAAGTGCAAACACCCATATGGACACCGTGGGCCAATGGCCTGTCTCCGGACTGCCAATACTTTCCAATAACACCAACGAAATGCAGTACAGGAGGATTCATGATGGCCCATACACTTCTCTCAACAGACATCACCAGGAATCTTTGCACTGCCTCACTTAAAAATGACATCCTAGCATCAAACTCCTGTGAGAATCAAATTCCATTTGCTCATTCACACAAGTACTGGTTATAGAAAGAAAATTGCTCTCCAATTGCATCTCAAGGTTTAACTCACGCTGAGGTTAAATTCACTGCTCTCTTGCCTTTTATTTCAAATTACCGGCCTCCAGCATGGGAGTGCTTTCAGTTCTTTACGACATCCTACAGTTCATTTCTGATACATGGGGAAGATCTTTTATTGCTCAGAAGGCAGTACTTCACCAGTTACAGAAATGTAACACTTCTGAATCTCCACGCCATCAGATATCTGTAATTGGATGAAATGGATCCTTTCCCCCCCCCGGGTTTCTTGTGAGACTAAAATCATGGGTTCACTCTGGCCACCCATAGTGCCCACAGTGGGAGGAGAACTGAACTGCTGGCATTACAATGTAAGAGTCAAAACAACAATAGCAAGTTGCATTTTTATTGTGCCTTTATGATAGAGAAAGCACTTTGGAATGGTGGAAAAGATATCGAAGCCAAAAATGTACATATTGAAAAGGTGACTCAAGGATTTAGATGGGAATTTCAGAAAGGAGTTGGAAAAGCAGTGGGGTCAAAGGAAGGAATTCCAGAGGCAGGGATGTATAGGCTAATACCATAGACGTTTGTGGAGGAAAGGGAATGTCCACTTGTTGAAACATTTATTTGGTCTTTACATGTGGATGTCACTGGAAATGCCAGAACTTATTGTCCACCCCTAGCTGAAGATACAGTTAAATAACAATTAGATATGGATGGGTCTGGAGTCACATATAGTCCAGACAGGGTAAAGATAGAAGAGTTCCTCCCTGAAAGACATTTGTGAGCCCAATGGGTTTTTAAGCTGGTGGAAAGCACCTGAGCAAAAAAATCTCCGCCAAAGGGGCAGGCACGGTAGTGTAGTGGTTAGCGTAACGCTTTACAGCGCCAGCGACCCAGATTCAATTCCGGCCACTGTCTGTAAGGAGTTTGTACGTTCTGCCCATGACTGTGTGAGTTTCCTCTGGGTGCCCCGGTTTCCACCCACATTCCAAAGACATACGGGTTAGGAAGTTGTGGGCATACTATGTAGGTATCGGAAGCGTGGCGACTCTTGCAGGCTGCGCCCAGAACACTCTACACAAAAGATGCATTTCACCGTGTGATTAATAAAGAAATCTTATCTTATGTAATGAATGCAGGGAGAACTGAAAGCCAGCTTGACTTTAAATACCAGATTCTCTACCAGTCACGGGTGGGATTCTAACTCTATGATCAACATAGTGGAAATCCGGCTGGTAGATCAGTAACTTAACCTCTATGCTGCTAGAGCCAGAGTTATGGCAACAGCAATATTGGGGAAGGGTGGGGGGAGGAACTATTGCAGATTGGGAGACAAGGTACCTGAAGATCAGGGGTGGAGGGTGAAGAGGACTATCTGTGTCTGAAGACTTACAGATGGCAAGGGTCTTGAGTGACAGGACAGAGGATATATAAGTATAGGCATCATCGAAATACCAATGAACACAAAATTATTAAGACACAATTTCTGAAATTAAGTCCTGCAGAATTGGTAAGTTGGAAAGGACAGGAGGGTGTGACTCTGAGTGAGACTGTAATGGGGGTGGAATGTTGAATGACCCTCAGCCTTTGAACTTGAACAACGGGTACGAGATTCTTGCATCTCGTGTGGGAGAGAGCAGATGCTGCAGGGTGGATGGGCAAACTGGTCACAGCACCGTGGTACAGGGTGTCATTCAAGCTGGGGGAGTGAAATGAAATGTAGTAGCAATAGGGCAACAGTATAGCTGTGGGGAGTTCATACTGTTCCCTATAGTCATGAGTACAAGTCCCAGTGGCAATGCTGGCTGCCTAGTGCCACGGTTAAGGACACATCAAAGCTGGACAGGAACTTGGGTGGGAGGGGAAAGATCCAGTTGTTATAGTCCATGGGAGAACCAACAACATAGACAAGTCTAAGAAGGAGATTCTGCTGAAGGAGAATGAACAGCTGAGGTCCAAATTAAAAAGCAGAGCCACAAAGATAATAATCTCTGGATACTGGCAGAGCCATGTACAAAATGGCATAGGGTAAATAATATCAGTGTGTGGCTCAAAGATTGGTGTGGGAGGAATAGGTTTCAATTCATGGGGCACTGGAACCAGTATTGGGGAAAGAATGATCTCTTGGTACAAGCTTCACTTGAATTGAGCTACGACCCAGTGTCTTACCAAATCAAATAACTAATACTGCAGATAAGGCTTTAAACTGAATAGTTCTGGGGAGGATTCAGGTGAGAGAAAATTAGGAAAGTTAAAGAGAAAGAACAACAGTACAGTGTAGCAAAATGGGCAATGGTAACCTGTCTCTGTCAGGAAGGGGTGGTGGGTACAAACATAAGGGGACATCTTCAATTAGATTCAGAGCAGTGAAACATGTTCAAAAAGCAAAATTATGTGAATGTATGTGACATACATTCGACTTCTTCATCGGGAGACCATAGTCAGTAAGGATTGGTGATAACATCTCCTCCTCACAGACAATCAACACAGGTACACCTCAAGGATGTGTGCTTAGCCCACTGCTCTACTCTCTCTGCACTCATGACTGTGTGGCTAGGCACAGCTCAAACACCATTTATAAATTTGCAGATGACACCACTGTTGTTGGTAAAATTTCAGATGGTGACGAGGAGGCGTACAGGAGTGAGATAGATCAGCTGGTTGAGTGGTGTCGCAACAACAACCTTGCACTCAATGTCAGCAAGACCAGGGAATTGATTGTGGACTTCCGGAAGGGGAAGTCGGGAGAACATGCATCAGTCCTCACTGAGGGTTCAGCAGTGGAAAGGATGAGCAGCTTCAAGTTCCTGGCTGTCAACATCTCTGAGGATCTACCTGTAGTGTGAAAGGTCATGGCTGTCATGTGACTGTGACGACACTGACCCCTCTGGCTGGGATGACACCATTGAGCACATGGCCGAAAGCGACACCACTGTCAATCAAGGTCTGGCTCCACTCTACCCATTAGGTAAACACCTTTGTCCTTGCTGGACCACCTGGATGGGTCCTTGCGAGCACCTTTGTTCCTGGGCACACCTAACCATTGGCCCGTTTAAACACTTTTGTCCTTGCTGGACCACCCAGCCCTCCAGCAGTATAAAAGTGCTGCATGTTTGGTTCTCTCTCTCTCTGTCTCTCCGAGGATATTGAGGTAAGCTGTGCACTACTTCAGGGCAGTTAGTTAAGGACTCCCGAGACCAAAGAGCCAATGTTTGTCCAGAATCAGGATGTCCAAACACTGTATTGTTTATTCCTTGATCATTTGTAACCAGTTATTGTGTGTGTGAGTGTGTGTGTGTGTGTGTGTGTGTGTGTGTGCGCGCGCGCACGCGCACGCACCTCACCGCTGTTGCAATTCCCTTCACATTCGCAATCTCCTGCTTGACAGTGTGCAAGTGTGCATCTGTTCCCATCCATTCTGTCCCCGCGTTTGTCTTTGTAAATAAAATCCTCCTTTTTGAAGTACAAAGACTTGTGTCTGAAGCCCTCTGCCTTTAAGACCTGAAAGAACCTTTTCTCACAACACTACCTTGGGTCAACACATTGATGCAATCACGAAGAAGGCATGCCAGTGGTTCTACTTTGTTAGGAGTTTGAGATTTGGTATGTCACCAAAGACTTTTAAATTTCTACAGATGTACGGTGGAGACCATTCTGACAGGTTGCACCACCCATGGTACGGAGGCTCCAATGCACAGGATCGAAAGATGCCGCAGAGGGTTGTAGATTCAGCCAGCTCCATCACGGGCGCAATGCTCTCCGCCATCGAGGACATCTTCAAGAGGCGGTGCCTCAAGAAGGCGGCATCCATCACTAAGGGCCCTCACCATCCGGGACATGCCCTCTTCTTACTACCATCAGGAGGTACAGGAGCCTGACGACCCACACTCAAACGATTCAGGAACAGCTTGTTCCGCTCCACCATCAGATTTCTGAACAGTCCATGAACCCATGAACACTGCCTCATTGTTCCTTTTTTCACTACTTACTTATTTTGTAATTTATTGTGTTTTATGTCTTTGCACTTGGACTGCTGCCACAAAACAACAAATTTCATGTCATATTAGATAGTGATAATAAACCTGATTCTGATTCACTACCAGATAGATGAATTAATGGCATAAGTAGACATGAATGGATACAATCCAATATCCATTAAAAAAAAATTTAGTTGCAAGATGACCAAATATTCCAGGACTACATTTCCTGTACATTTCCTACCAAAGAGAAGCAAAATGGGTAAGGAGAACAGACGATATTAAAGAATGGGTTAAATATAGAAAAGAGGAGGGATTTTAGCCCAGAAAATCCAAAAATAGAATGAGTATGGGTGAAGGAAAGGGAAGAAAACAGTGGTGAGAGTTGTATCTTGGCTCCCAAACAGTGAAGCTGATGTAGAACATGATGTAATCAGAAAATAAGATGCGCATGTAACAAGGATAATATAATAACCATGGGGGACTTTATATATTGACTGGGCAAATTAAATTAACAGTAATATTGTGAGGATGAATTCATGGAATGTTCAAGAGATGGTTTTCTAGATCAGTATGTTGAAGAACAGGCTATTTTAGATCCAGTATTGTGTAACAGGAAAGAGTTAATTTATAACCTGGTGGTTAATGGGCCTTCAGGGAACAGTGATCATAACACGATACGATCTTATGTAGCAACTGAAAGTGGTTTAGTTCAATCTGAAACCAGGATCTGAAATTTAAACACAATTAAAAAAGGATGAGACATGAGATGGCCATGATAGATTGGGAAACTATAATTAATACATTGTTTACAACAAATAAATATAATTTTAATGCACAAAAAAAAACCCCCACAGGAAATGTAGTCCAGCTGTGGCTTATGACAGACGCTAAAGATAGCACTAGATCAAAGGGAAAGGCTTATACTGTTGCCATACAGAGCAGTAAGCCTGAGGACAGGGAAATGTTCAGAATTCAGCAAAGGAGGATCTAGCCTTTGGTAAAGGAAGGGAAAGTAGAACATAAGCATAGTCTAGTGAAATACATAAAAAGTCTATAAAAAGCTTCTTTCGATATGTAAAAAGATTAGTCATTGTTAATGTTTGTCCCTTCGAGACTGATACAGGAGAAATGACATTACTGAATAAGAAAAGGGCAGTGAAATTAAACAAATATTCTATGCCTGTCTCTGCAAACATTGCATTCTGTAGTATAATAACGTAATCGTGTCTCAACCTGGAACCTCTCAGAAATATTAGAGGACAATTGGTTGAGAGTAAATGAAGAGCACAAAGAGATAAGTACAATAGTTTTGGATAAGTTAATGGGACTGGAAACCAATAAATCCCCAGGACCTCATGAGCTACAATACAAGGCTTTGGAGGAGGAAGGAATGGAGGTGATGGCTGCACTTGTCACCTTACAAAATTTGATTGCTTCCAGAATGGTTTGTGTAGATTGAATAGTTGCAAATGTAACCCCACTTTTTACAAAAGGAGAGAGATAACAGGGGACCATAAACCAGTTAGCCTGACATCAGAAGAGGGAAAATGTCCAAATCTATTTTAATGTAGTAGTAACAGGGCACTTGGAAAATAATCCACAGGGATTTATGAAAAGGAAATCAAATCTGTAACAAGTAGAATAGATGAGAGGGAACCAGTGGATGTGATGCATTTAGACTTTTGAAAGGACCTTCACAAAGGTCTCATACAAGAAGTTTTATACAAAGGTAGAATGCTTGGGATAGAGAGTAATATACTGGTGTGGACTGAGGATTGGTTAACAGGCATAAAAGAAAGAGCAGGAATAAATGCTAACTTTTTAGGTTGGGAAGTTGTGACTAATGGAGTATGGGATGGACTGGTGCTAGGTAGATGCTCACAGTCTATATCACTGACATGGATGAGATGACCAAGAATAATATGCACAAGTTTGTTGTTGGTACAAAGCTGGAATGCAGTACATGCTGTGAGGAGGTTGTCTTCAAGATGATATAGCCAGACAAAGGGAATGGATGAGCACATGGCAGATGGAATTTAATCTGGAAAACAGGAAAAATTTTTTTTGGATAGTTTGGTAGAAAAAAGAAAGGCAGAGGATTTCTTAAATGGAAAGAAATTGAAAGGAATTGAAGTCCGGAGGCTCCTTGTTATCTTCTTACAATGAATCATTTAATGTTAATGTACAAGCAGGAAGGCAAATGGTACATTGGCATTTATTGCAGTACGTGTAGCAATGTCTTACTGTAGTTATGTAGAGCCGTGACAAATAATCTGGAATATTGAGTATGGGTTTGGTCTCCCTACGCTATTCAAGGAAGGACATACTTGTGATAGAGGGACTGCGGCAGAAGTTCACCACATTGATTCCTGAGATTAGAGAATGAGATGAGCACATGTCCTATGGAAAGTTAAGCAGACTGGGCCGAGACTCTCTGAGTAGTGAGTTCATTGAAATGTTCAAAATTGACAGAGTAGATGCACCAATTGTGTTTCCCTAGCTGGGGCGTCCGGAACCAGGAGTCAGTCTCAAATGAAGAGATTGTCCATTCAGCACCGAGATGAGAAATTCTTCACCCAGAGGGTGACAAATCCTTGGAATTCTCTACCCAGGGAGCTGAGGAGGCTCCAAGACAAATCAATAGATTTTTAGCTATGAAACAAATCAAGGGATATGGGTTCGTGCAGGAAAGCGGTATGAGGTTGAATAGCACTGCGGACACAAGGGCAGGGTCTATTCCTGCTTCTCTCACTAAAGTTGTTAAAGTAGGCTCCACAAACTGGAAGGTCTGAGAATTAGATGTGCGACATTTTCTGGGAGGACATTCCATTCCAGGTACCAGCTTCTCCACTGGACCACATCTGGTGACTGGGTGTTGAGCTCCATGTAACCTAGTGCTCGAATTCTCCTCAACCAGTAGAGCCATCGGCTGCACACGGGAGTGCCTGGTCCATTGACTTCCAATGCAGCCATCTGAGCCTCCCCTCCAGTTACTGGGAGGCTGTGGAGAGCCGCTCAACGCTCACCTACCGCGGAGCCTGCAGTGAAGGTGCGAGACTCACTAATTAATAATTTGCTAGCTTCTGTTCTGAAATATACCTGGAACCTTATAACAAACAGAGGGAATCACTGAACAAACACAGTGCTCGTGGTTTAAAGCAGATTATTCCAAGGAGTAATACACCACCTTTCAAGTGTTTGGTTTTAATTTAAAATACTGAGAGAAGCACATTGTAAAATGACTATAAAACATTTAATTTTATTGTTCCCACAAGCAATGCTTCAAAGGCTTCTTCAATTAATATAAAACTGGAGAATTTAGAGGGATTTTTTTTTACCTTGTTGCATATTTAATCAACTTCAGGTACATTTCATTCTTACTGAAAGTGAGGGGCCGGAGGTAAACACTGACTGGGTTTTTCTGAAGAAATAATATTGGTGGTCTCATGACAGATTCAGAGGGGTTTGCACTGTACTTGTTCACCTACACAGGACTTTCTCTGTAGCTGCTATGCTATATTCTGTATCCTGCATTCTGTTTTCTTTTCACTGCCTCCATGAGCTCACATGTGGCCTGATCTGCCTGTCTGGCACGCAAACATAAGCATTTCACTGTACATGTGACAATGATAAATGAATGTTACCAGCGTTCGAGTGGTCAGTGCATTGACTTGTTCTGTAACATACTTCCAAGTAACGCAAAACAAACGCATTGAGAAGTAATCTTTGACACAAGACAGCAGCTCGTGACCTCAGCAAGTCTTTCAAATCAGAGGAATAGTTTTCCTTTCCTCTGCGTGGGCTTGTATTATAGCAAGAGACTCTCCTTTGAAAAGTTATCCTCTCCTGCTCATAACAACCCAGTAGTTTTTTTTCCCTGCATTAAGCACACAGACTACTGCTCCATTATCCTCAAACATATTGGATTAGCGAGGCTTCAAATTAAATGACATGAAAATGGGATTCCAGCAAGAATAGAGTGTGATTATGTGAGTCACCAATACTAGTGCTTATCGCCCTCTCAGTCCACTTATTCACGCGGAGATGAATTATTGATTGACTGGTGTCTCATTAAGTTTGATTCAAGAAATCCTGAACAGCAGTGCCGCCGCCTCTTCAACCTGCGGGGATGGGAAATGAGAAGCTGCAAAAGGAACGGGTCCCCTCTTCATGAACTATTAATCAGGAAGCTTTCAAACTGCACGGCCGGAAAGTTTTCTCCGACACGCCCACGGTTGGTGTTGGCAGGGAGGGGCCTGTGCAATGGTTCAAACCCCAGCCTCAGTCCGAGGGGCGCCTGCTCCAATGACTCCGGGTTACGCAGCACAGGAGTCGTTCCTCTGGAGCACTGGAGGCTGAGGGGGGGGCAACCTGATGGAAGTATATAAAATTATGAGTGGGATAGACAGGCCCTTCAGCCCACAATGTTATGTTGAACTAATTAAACTAATGACACCTACTCCCTTCTGCCTGCACATGGTCCATATCCCTCAATCCTCTGCATATTTATGTGCTCATCTAAGAGCCTCCATCGTATCTGCCTCCATCACCACCCCTGTAAGCACATTCCAAGCACCCACCACCCTCTGTGTAAAAAAACTTGGCCCGTATGAGGAAGTAAAGGGTTAAGAAATTGTGACCGTACATATAATACATGTAACTAATGAAAAAATATTACGCACGCAAGCCCCTGACTCAAGACCAGGTGGCTTGTCTTAAAACAATAAGTGTGAGGTTTGTCTTAAAACAATGAGTGTGAGGTTTGTATTAAACAATGAGTGTGATGGTCATCTTTGAACCTTAGGCTTCCCAAGTGAAATTGGTGTAGCTGCATTGTTTAACTGTGTGACCAAGGACTGTATAAATTGATGTCTGCCCCTCTGTATTGTGGAGACCTCCGATAGAAACTCTACATGAGAGTTTCAGGAGAATTCTCCTGCAGTATACTGCTAATAAACGTGTTTTAACAGAATTAAACTGTGGCACTGTGTGACTTTGCAGCAGGCAGGAGCGGGAACTTAAAATCGGGACAACATGTACATCTCCTGTGAACTTACTCCCTCTCACCTCTCGTATCAGACATCTTGAACCTGGGAAAAAGATGCCAGCTGTCTATCTCTGCCTCTCATAATTTTATAAACCTCTATCAGGTCTCTCATCAGCCTCTGCTGCTCCAGAGGAAACCAACCTCTCCTTATAGCACATGCCCTCTAATCCAGGCAGCATCCTGGTAAACCTCTTCTTCACTCTCTCCAAAGCCTCCACATCCTTCCCATAATGGGATGACCAGAACTGAATACATTACTCCAGATGCAGCCTAACTGGAATTTTATACAGTTACAACATAACTTCCTGACTCTGGAACTCAGTGTCTCGACTAATAAAGGCAAGCGTGCCATACGCCTTCTTTACCGCCCTGTCAACCTGTGCAGCCACTTTCAGGGAGCTATGGACCCCTGGACTCCAAGTTTGGGGGCTTTTAAGAGGGGCTTGGGTGGGCACATGAATGAGAGGAAAATGGAAGGATATGAGCATTCTGTAGGTTGGAGGGATTAGCTCTGTCGGCACAACATTATGGGCCAAAGGGCCTGTTCTGTGCTGTACTGTTTTGTGTTCTATGTTCTATCCCTCTGTACATCAACACTTTAAGGGTCCTGCCATGAACTGTGTACTTTCCCTTTACATTTGATCTCCCAAAGTGCAACACCTCCCACTTGGCCGGATTAAACTCCATCATTTGGTGGAAGCAAATATAATAGAAATGTTTAAGAGGCACTTGGACATAAACAGGCAGGGAATTGAGGAGTATGGACAACGTCCAGTCAGTGGGATTAGTTTAAATTGGCATCCTGGTCAGCACAGACTTTGTGGGCCAAAGGGCCCATTCTTGTGCTGCACTGTTCTCTGTTCTGAGTCTCAGTGTTCCTGCTCACAGTGACCCCCAGTGAGAGAGGAATCTTGCCAGAGCTCCCACTCCTTCTCACAGTGAGCGCTGCAGTCTCACAGCTCCAGCGGTCCGGGATCAATCCTGACCTTCCGTGCTGTGTGTCTGGAGTTTGCCTGTTCTCCCTGTGACAACCTGGGTTCACCCCCACATCCCAAAGATGTGCTGGTATGTTGATTGGCTGTTGTAAATTACCCGGAGTTTAGGTTAGTGGCAAAATGAACCAAAGGGTAGTTGATGATTTGGTGAGTGGGGAAAATGGGACTGTTCTCTGAGAGCCAGTATGATCCTAATGGGCTGAATGGCTTCCTTCTGCATCGTTCTAAATAAATGAATTGATGATGGTTGGGATCAGTCTTTCTTTGGCCCCACAACAGAGACACCGTGTGTACCACACCCCTGTCGGGCTTTGGAATCTGATGTGTTGAGTAAAGGAGAGAGGGGGATTGGGAGGAGGGAAAAGTCCGTGACCGACTGTTCAAGTTCCAACAAGGAATTGCCACTGTGGCTTGGTTAGCAGCGCTCTCCCATGTGTATCATCCCAAATCAGACTCTGGAAGGTAATCCAGGTGAACTGTTCTGCAGCACAGGGCAGCACTGGGGGAGAGAGGGTGGAAGACTGGAGAGTTTTGGAGGCTCAGTCACTAATTGCGTGCTAAATGGAGATCGATAGATGTCTGGATGTTGGAGGAATGGAGGGAAATGGGAATGGGGATGGGACAGGAAAGTGTTGTTGAGGTGGAAGGTCAGTCGTGATAGAGCAGGATCCAGAGCCAAATGTCCCACATCTGCTCTCCTTTCTCACGTGCTTTATTTGGAGTTGTCTGAGGTGAGAGCCTGTCTCACACTTCTCAGCTTCCATTCTCTGACAACACCCGGAAAGAACCAATGCTCTGGCAGATCCATTGTGTCAGCCTCCTTCTGTCCCTCTGAACTTGTATCTCTATTCTATCCACCCGGGTCCAGTTCCTTCCCACTTACATCTGTGACTCTTTGGATGCCTTCCACCACTTTGACAGTTCACAATTCCCCTGACCCCAACCGGTTCATCTTGACCACGATGTACAATCCCCCTACACATCCAACCCACATCAGGAAGGTCTGAGGGCCCTCTGCTTCCTCCTTGAACAGAAGCCAGATCAGTTCTCTTGAACCCACACAATAATTTACCTGGCTGAACCTGTCTTCATGTTGAACAACTGTTTCTTCTTCCATTCCAATGATGAGACACTCAACACAGGTGCCCGTGAAATATCTTTCTTCTTTCTGAACCATGACTTCTCCCCTACCATAATGGACAAAGCTCACAACCACATTTCATCTATCTCCCACACCTCTGCTTGCACCCCCTGCCCTCCTAAATAGAGCAAGAACAGAGTTTCCCTGGTCCTAATTTTCCACCCTGCCAACTTCCACATCCGGCAAATTACCCTTTGCTATTTCCACTAGCTCCAGAAATATTCCACCACAGTCAAAATTCATCTCCCCTTTCAGCATTTCAAGGATTGCTCCCTTCACAACTCCCTGGTCCACACTTCCATGTCACAACCACCCCCCCCATCTTGTGGTATTTTCCCACACAACTGCAGGAGATGCAACGCCTAGAGCATTGTGGACATTTTTGGTCACCCTGTTACAGGAAAGGTGTTATTAAGCTGGAAAGAGTGCAGAGAAGATTTATGAGAATGTTGTCAGGACCTGAGTTATAGGGAGAGGTCAGGCAGGTGAAGACCTTATTCCTTGGACCTTATAGAGGTGTATGACATCGTGAGGGGCATAGATAGGGTGAAAGCCCACAGTCTTTATCCCAGGGAAAGGGAATAAAAAACCAGAGGGCTTAGGTTTAAGGTGAGAGGGGAAAGATTTAAAACGGACCTGAGGGGCAACATCTTCATGCAGAGGATAGTGCAGATATGGAACGAGCTGCCAGAGGAAATGGTTGAGGCAGGTACAATGACAACATTTAAGAGACACTTGGACAGGTACGTGGTTAGGATTGGTTCAGAGGGATATGGGCCAAATGAAGGCAACTGGGATGATTTAGATGGACATCTCAGTCAGCATGGATGAATTGGGCTGAAGGGCCTGTTTCTATGCTGTATTACTCTATGACTCTATGACTCCTTTTCTTCAAGGTTTTTCTTTAATCCAGCTCTGGATCTTTTCTTGGGATCCAAAAGGTGTGAGAAAGGTATAAAATCCCAATCATGTAGGCCCACAATCAGTGACTGCCCTCTTCATCCATGCCCCTACACTGTGTAATACCAGTGCCAACTCTTCTAGATTTGGACACACAAATGATTCTGCGAGGTTCCTTTGGGACCTGCTATACCACACTTCACTCAGAATTATTCATTCTGAAAAAATGGCAACACTCTCATAGAACACTCCTTCTGACAGTCCAACAGGCTGTTCATACTGGTGGCTGGAGATCTTTAAAGTGCAGGATGACTACCCCATTACATTGTCCCAAAGGCTGCTGGAACTGAAGATTCATTTCTCACTATAGTTGTGAATTAGTTTAACTCAGCATCATGTTTGATGCAGATATTGTGTCTGTTCCTCTACTGTACTATGTTCTAACTATGTTCTAAGATGATGGTAAGCTACTACTGTCTTCAGGGTAAAGGTGTTCCCACAGTGTTGCTGGGGAGGGAGTTCTGGTCACATGTGTGATGTAGGGTAATGTACTTGCAAGAAGCATGATGTAAGATTTCAAGGAACCTGCTGGGCTGGTGGTGTTCCCAAAGCCCTTGTCCTTCTTGGAGGTAAATATACTGTTGGCTCGCCCAGCTGAGTAATTGCTGCCGTCCATTTTGTGGATGGTCCACACTGCAACCACCCTGCACCATCGGTGGAAGTAATGAGGGTTTAAGTCAGAGATGATATGTCAGACAGGTGGGTTGCTTTGCCCTGGAGAGTGCCAAGCTTCTTCAGTGTTATTGGAACTGCATTTGCCCAGGCAACTGGAGAGAATTCCATCATGGTTATGACTTGTGTCTTGTAGATGGCAAGGCTTTGGGTTATCAGCAAGACAGTCACTCACTGCAGGATAACCAATCTCTGACCTGTTCTTGTAGCAAAAGCATGAATGTGACTGGTTCAGTTTGGATTCTGGGCAATAGTGACCCCCCGAATGAGGATATTAATGTGATCTGCTGATGGCAGTGCTTAATGTCAGGGAGAGATGATTAGATACTCTCTTGTTGGAGATAGTCACTGTCTAGCACTAAGGCCTGAATACTGTCAATGGTTTGATGATTCACATTCTGGGTTATTGTGGAAAGAACTAAACACTTGCAAAATCCTCACTCTGGACCTTATGATGAATTAATGGAAGATGGTTACTTCGAGGACACCAGAACACCTGCAGTACTGTCCAGAGATGACGAAACGTTAACAACCACAGCCATTCTATCCAGTGTGGCTCTTGACTGTTTTCTCCTCAACTTTGATTTTACTGTGACCCCTTCAAATGCTGCCTCTATGTCAAGGGCAGCTACTATAAACGTTTGGACAATGTTTGAACCAAGGTTACAAAAAGGTCAGGACTCTGTGATCCAAACTAAACATCAGTGAGCAGTTATTGGTAGTTGTCTACTAGCACTGTTTGTGGCAGCTTCCATCACTGCTGACTGCAAGGAGACTAACGGGGCTGTAATTATACATCCTGGATCTGTGGACTGGGCATAACTAGAAAATTTCAAACACTGTCACTTAGATTCCAGAGATATAACTGTACTGGGACTGTCAGAGTCATTGAGTCATACAGCATTGAAACAAGTCTTTCAGCCCACTAAATCTGCACCAACTATCAAGCACCCATTTACGGTACTAATCCTTACACGAATCCCATTTTATTCTCCCCACATTCCCATCAGCTCCCTGCAGATTCCACCACACACCTATACACTAAAGGCAATTTAAGTGACCAATTAACCTGCCAACTGGCAAATCTTTGGGATGTGGGAGGAAACTGGAGCACCTGGGGGATGCCCACTTGGGCTCAGGGAGAACGTGCAAACTCCACACAGACAGCACCAGAGGTCAGCATTAAACCCAGGTTGCTGGAGCTGTGAGGAAGCAGCTTTGCAGTTGTGCCATTGTGCCTGCGTGGACATAGGGGTAGCTCCATCTGAAGCACGTTCCCAGCACGTTAGCTGAGATGTGGTGGAGACTGTCGGCCTTGGTGTATCAGTGCTCTCAGCCATTTGTTGACATCACCTGGAGTGAACTGAATTGGCTGGAGCCTGGCTTTTGTGGTGGTGGGCTTCTCAGGAGAAGATTTGAAATAATCAACTTCTGGGTGAAGATGGCTGTGACTGCTTCTCTTTCAGTCTCGACTCTCCACTGCCATTCATGACATGAAGTGACAGGATCACAGAGCATTGACCTGATGTACTGGCTTTGCCCTACTCAGCGGCCTGTAGCATACTTCTCTCAGTGTTTAGTAGCTGGATGCTGTTAGCTCAGGTTGGTTCCTCATTTTCAGATGCACTTTTTTATACTGCAAAATGACATCCTGATGAAAGCAGGTTTGGCATCCTCTTCCATCCATACTTCCTGTAACTTTAAGAGGCAAAAAGTTTTGCATGAAAATCCTGCAACATTTTGTTTTGATTGAATGATCTGCACCGGTGAAATTACATTTTGTTGCTTGTCAACATAAGTGTGTGAAAAATAGCATCAACTGATTCATTCTTCTGTTTACCATCCAATTGAAGTAGGATTGATTCATCTGCCGTATTTCACCAGGAGTGAAACGATCGCACTCCTCAGCATTGCCGTGGCTTGCCTTGTTTCCAGTATCAGAGTGAAAATCTCCAGCAAAGGTGCTTTAATCCCTTTTCAATTGCTCACAACCTACATTTCAGTCATCCTCATTGCCAAATCACTAAGCATATTTTGATAAATTCAGATTAGTTACTTGTTGAGAATTGTGTTGCTTGGTGCCTGAGTGATTCCATGCTGTAGTGAGGAGCAGAAACAGTGGCAGATCTTATGCTTCACATAGGGGCACTCAGACTAATTACAGCAGCCCTTTACCAGCACAGAAGCAGAAGGTAGGAAATGGCCTGCCTGTTGCAGGGCCTCAACGGGAAATGGCAACCATTCCTTTGCTTCCACAGATGCTGCCTCACCCACTGAGTTCCTCCAGCAGTTTGTTTGTTTCTACACATTCCAGTGTCTGCAGTCACTTGTGTCTCCATAGGAAATAGCCTCAAGCATAGTCCACAACTTTGTTCCCAGTTATTCATTTTTCAGGACCTGGGCATTTCTGGTAAGGCCAGTATTTATTACTTAGTGCCATCTGTCCTTGGAAAGATGGAGCTGAACCATCACCTTGATTTGCTGGTATTGGTATTGGTTTAAGATAAAATATCTTTTATTAGTCACATGTACATCGAAACACACAGTGTAATACACCTTTTGTGTAGAGTGTTCTGGGGGCAGCCCACAGGTTTATTATTGTCACTTGTACCGAGGTACAGTGAAAAACCTGTCTTGCATACCGATCGTACAGGTCAATTCATTACACAGTGTAGTTACATTGAGTTAGTACAGAGTTAAAACAATAACAGTACAAAGTGTCACAGCTACAGAGGAAGTGCAGTGCAGGTAGACAATGAGGTGCAAGGTCACAAGGTAGATTGTGAGGTCAGAGTCCATCTCATCGTATAAAGGAACCATTCAATAGTCTTATCACAGTGGGATAGAAGTTGTCCTTGACCCTGGTGGTATGTGCCCTCAGGCTCCTGTATCTCTATCTGCTGCAGTCTTTCTGGTGAAGATGGTGATATACCTTCAAGTTAGATAGTGTGTGACTTGGATGGGAAGCAGAAGGCGGTGGTAATTCTCATGTGCCTGAAGCCCTTGTCGTGTTGAATGGTGGATATCAAGGGTTTGGGAGGTGTTGTCAGAGCAACCCAGGCAAGTAATTGCATTGTATTTTGTACATGGTACACACTGCAGTCACCGTGCACTGGTGGTGGAGGACACGAATGTTTAAGGTGGTTGAAGCGGTGCCAATCAAGTGGTAGCTTTGTCTTGGATGCCGTCAAGCAACTTGAGAGTTGTTGGAGCTGTACTCATCTGGACGAGTGGAGAGCATTTCATCACGGACCTGAATTGTGCCTTGTAGATATTGGAAAGTCAGTAAGTCAGTCCTTGCAGAATTCTAGCCTGTTCTTGTAGCCACACAGTTTATGGGGCCTGAGGTATTTGAGTTTCTGATTGATGGTGATTCCTACGATGCTGACGGTGGGGGAACTCAGCGGTGGTAATGACAAGGAATGTGAGGGGCTGGTGCGTTTTGATGCTCTCCTGTTGGAAATGGTCATTGCTTTTGTGGTGTGGGCGGAAATCGCCACCTAAAGAGCCCATGCCTGATTGATGTCTAGGTCTCGCCATAGGGGCTGCTTCATTTGCTGAGGAGTTACAAACAGAATTAAACATTGTACAATCATCAGTGAACACCTCCACTTCTGTGCTAAAGATGAAAGAAAGTTTATTGATGAAGCAACCTAGCTTGGTTGGACCCAGGATACTGCCCCGAGGAACTCCAGCAGCAATGCCCTGAGGCTGAGAAGATTTACTTCGAACAACTACAACAACCTTTTGTTCAGTCTATGACTCCAACCATTGGAATATCTCCTGTTTGATGCCCACTGACTTCAGTTTTACCAGGGCTCCTCGATAACATACAGACCATCCCTCGATAATAAACGGGTTCCATTTTTACTGACATTCATGTTGATTTTGTCCATAGGTCAGAAAATACGCAAAAATCACTCGATATGGTAACCGTACCTTCACAGCATTGTAATGAATGGCATCAAAAGAACATAAGATGGAGAAGAAAGAACGATTACTTAAAGAGGAGAGAGAGAGAGAGAGAGAGAGAGGAAACTAATTCTGCTGTTCATAGGAACAATTGTATATACATACATCGTATTTCTGAATTTAATAATCTTATGTGGAACAGACAGGAGTGGATGAAAGGCCTCAACCTATTCCTGTGATTTGATGTTGCTTTAGTTTTTGGGCTACCAGCTGATGTGTTCTAATGCTGGTCATGTGTGGAGTGGTCTCCATTCATGCTGAAGGGGGCACAGCTTGCATAGTTGGCGATGGCCAGCAGTCATCACTCCTGCCCTGCTGGTTTGTGACTCCAGCCATAGAGACATAATCACACAGCACAGAAACAGGCTCTTGGCCTCACCAACCACACACTTACTCTAACCTTATTTTATTCTCCCCACATTCCCATCCACTTCCCTCAGATTCTGCCAAATTACAGTGGCAAACTAATCTACCAACCTGGAATGTGAGAAGAAACCGGAGCACCCAGAGGAAACCCACATGGTTACAGGGAAAACATGCAAATTTCACACAGAGAGCAGCGGAGGACAGGATCGAACCCAGGTCGCTGGAGCTGTGAGGCAGAGGCTCTACTAACTGTGCCACTTTGCAACCTGGATTTCAGCTTGTGCAGAACCATTGTTGAGGATGCTTGAGCTCTCACTGATTGATCTCTCAAGTCACTGATCAAACTCCTGTAGGGTAAGATAAATATTTATCTTTGAGAAGTGGTTAAACCCTTCTAATTAGCTGCAAACAATATATAATGTATTCTGTAGAGATACAAGCTTCCATGGTATTGGAAACCAAGGCTGATTGGGATTGCTCAGATTTATAAAACAAAATCTGGCTCAAGCCATAGGGTAAAGTCAGCAAAAACAGATGCCTTTCACTGAAGTTGGTGTCAAGGACATATCAAACATTGTTTTAGGTATTATTTTCAGTGGAAGGTAGTATGTTAGTGTAGTGGTTAGCACAACGCTATTACAGCGCCAGTGACCCAGGTTCAATGCCGGCCGCTGTCTGTAAGGAGTTTGTACGTTCTCCCCGTGTCTGTGTGGGTTTCCTCCGGGTGCTCCGGTTTCCTCCCATATTCCAAAGACGTATGGGTTAGGAAGTTGTGGGCATGCTGTGTTGGTGCCGGAAGCGTGGTGACACTTGCGGGCTGCCCCCAGAACGCTCTACGCAAAAGATGCATTTCACTGTGTGTTTCGATGTACATGTGGCTAGTAAAGGAATAAGCAAACAAGCAAATAAACAAATGACTGAACGAATGAATGAATGAACGAAAAAATAAATAAATAAGTGGGTAGATAGATAGTGAGATAGATAGATAGAGAGAGAGAGATGAATAAACAAATAGAATGAATAAGTAAACAGCCACTACAGGGAGCAGGGAAGGTGATTCAATGATTATATGGCCCCAGAGATCTCTGGTGCATGGACCCAGAATATGGAAAACTTTCTGAAGAGCCAAACTTTAGCAATGTTCACTTGCTAACAGCTGGAAACATGGGACAGTGCAGCTACTCACCTCTGAAGCAGGATGATCAGCCCAGTGTTTCACACTCAGATCATAGGTGAAAAGAGCTGTGTGGCATATGAAATTAAAATTCGACCTGATCGGACTCAGTCGGAACCCTGATTTGCAGAAAAGCGGGAGGAAGCTGTGTAGCAAACACGTTCTTATTGATTAAAAACAGAAGACAAGGCAGGATGAAAATATTGAGCCAGTACAGGATGATGCAAAACAGAACCTGAATGTTTTATTGGACTATAATCCTGGCCGAAACTAAATCTGGCACAGGTAGTTAGGTTCCTCTGGCAACCAGACCCTAATCTTTTATGGCTTAGTGATTCAAGATGAAATCTCTTCAATGATGAATGAAGATATAACAAGAGGTAAGCAGGCAATTGAGACTGTGGATGGAGTTAAGAAACAGAGTATGCTTTAAGATTGTGGTAGGAGTTGTTTACTATTCTATCTGGTAGAAGCAATGACATGTTAGAATGTGTAAATGTAGAGATTAGACAAGCGTTCAGCAAAGGCAGGGTAGTTTTAAAGGAAGTTTCTAACTTTCATATAGATTGGAAGGGCAGAGAAGCTCAGATCAGAAAGTGGTGAATTCCTTGAGTGTGTTTAGCATATTCTTCTGCAACATTATGTCCCAGATTTATCAAGGGTCAAAGCCATAAAAGATTTAGCAAAGAGTAATGAGCTAGATTTAACAGTGTAATGGTGCATGAACATTTATCTAATCATGATCATAAAATAATTGAGCAGTGTAATATATGAATGGGAAAACTGCAAGACAGCTGTTAAGGTTCTAGATTTATGTAATTTCATGAAGACAAGGCGAAGGGCTAGAAATTATAGGTATTGAGAAAGTTGGGTATGTGTAGAGAGAGAGAGAAGTGTGAGAGTAGAGAGGATCAGACTAGAATCACTTAGGAGTGAAGAGGGAGAAGGGTCATTGGAAAGTGAATCAAAGGTTGGATGTGAATGGAGCAAGTGGGCGTGAGGTGGGAACTGAGCTCAGCTGGTGGTTTGAGAGGAGGGAATTGGAGGTGGGTTTTGGGGGGGATAAAAAGAATTGGAGATCAAGACTGGGTAAGGATATGACTGGAGATTGAGCAGAGATGATTGGAGCTCGGGGTTAGGAAGACGTGATGACATCAGCAGTGAGGTTGGGTTGGTGCTGGGGAAGGGAGTAAGCACAAACATTAAGTAAAGCACAAAGAAGGAACTTTCCTGGAAAATGATGGATACCTTGAACTGTCAATCAGTAGATCAGGAAAGATTGGTATTCTCACTAATGTCCAATCAGGCCTAACCTCTTTAGCAATGCATTGCTCATATACCAGGTCTGAATTTAGTGTAAGTAATGACAAGACATGCATTACTCATCTTTTAATGTTACTGCACATGCCTGACGGGACACATGAATACATACTATGCACATAGACGAAGAAGTTTGCTACCATGTTAAGTGCTGATTGCATGATTGCTGAGAAACCTGGTCATGAAGTGAATGAACATATCACACTATGCAACAGAATTCCTTGGACAAACAACCCATGTTAACTCAGCTCATCTTAAATTGATAAAAACTCGGAAGTTCATCAGTGAAATAAAACATTTGCTGTGATGCAGAACTAGTTTAGACACCAAAGGAGAAAAAACTTGCTGCCAGAAAAGCCATGGATCACTGAAGAAACAAAGGAAAAGCATGCAAAACCTCAAACACCAATACAAATCCCAAATATTCTCTCCCCAGATGACTCTTTACTCACCCTGCAGTGGAACCAAATCCTCCTTGATCCTTGCTCTCTTCACAGATACCCTACTCTTCCCAACCTACTGTTTCTAACCCTCTACCTCATCTTGTTGAATTCATAAATCCAGAATCATGGGAACCATTGTACAGATTTCCCATTCAGGCAGCTAACTGAAAAAGGTGACATTAAAGGTAGAGAGTTCCACAAAGGAACGTGAATGGATAGTTTCTGAGGATATTAAAGTCTATGCTTTTTTTTTGCATTTACTTTGGAAAAAGTAATTCAGGAGCAACGTTTTCCATGACTACATTTGCTAGGTGGGAACTCCCTACATATCCCAAGGGAACTAATAGTGAATCAGAGACAGAGACTCACAAATACTGAGCTGAGCAAAACAAGTGTAATGATAAAAAGATAATGGCACTAAGGAATGATAAATCCCCAGAACCAGATTGCTTCAGTCCCAAGGTTTTAAAGAAGCACTTTGCCAAAATCCTGTCATTCAAAGTTTTCTGGATTCAGGAAACTGTTCCTTTATATTGAAGAATGTCGATGTCACACCATTATTTCAGAAAGGCAAGAGGGAGAAGTTACTGTGAACTACTAGGATCCATAAATATAGAATGAGTGAACACCTTGAACACTTGCAGCTGTTACAAGGGAGCCTGCATTGATTGGTGAAGGGATTGTCAGGCTTGATTTAATTCTTTGAACGGGTGATTCTTGGGGACTGAAGGGTGACTGAATGCTTCATGTATATTGACTTGAGAAGGTTCTGATAAAATCCTTTACAGGGTACTGTTAGCAAGTCAAAGCATATGGAATCGAAACAAATTATTGACCTGGTTAGGAGAGGCAGGAGATTGAGAACAGGAATGACATTTAGGCCATCATATTGGGAGGATGCCCTGCAAGGAACTGTGCTGAGACCATAATTAATTATGTCATTATAAGTGGCCTAGGTGCTGGGATAGAAAGCTACCTATCCAAGATTTTTGAAGCACCAAAGACAGGCAGCATTGTGAATCATGTCATTAAATGATGTCTTAGTGAAGTCATTAAATTACAAAGCAATATTAATAGATTAAAAGAATGGTCCAAACTGTGGGAAGTGCATATTAAAGTAGGTAATACAATTGGGACAACTTAGACACATAAAAGAATAAAATGGAGAACTATACAATGAAGATCTAGAAGCACTTAGCCCAACTGTTATGGAAACTGAGAGGTGGGTCATCATCAAGTTTTGTTTGAAAATGCTGTTGATGCACTTTGGGATTTCCATTGTGTTACATGTAAGCTATACAAATGCAGTTTCTTGTTGATGATGTAACACTGCAGCAGCCTCTTGGAGTTGAACAGAAACTTCAAACGTTAATCACTACAGCTCAGCACAGAGTTTGAACCTCTTTAACTGGAGATTACGATGTGGTTCAACTTAAAAGACGACACTCAGCCATGAGCACAGCTGCAGACTGATGTGCTCTAGCAGTTGATTCAGCTGGCATTGTCTGGATTGTCACATATCCCTCAGTCACCATCTCCGAAATGGCTGCTCACTGGGCCTGTGTGCAGATTGACTCTTGCAACGTAAATAGTGACATGAGTTCAAAGACAATACGTCAGGGGAACATGCCTCCCCACCACGAGGTCCTGCCTCTAGAAGGCAACATCTATCATCAAAGATCCCCACCATCCAGGCCATGCCACCTTCTCAATGCTACCATCGGGCAGGAGATACAGAAGCCTGCAGTCCCACACCACCAGGTTCAAGAACAGTTACTTCCTTTCAACCATTTGGTTCTTGAACCAACCTGCACAAACCTAATCACTACCTCAGTATAGCAATGCTATGAACACTTTAACCACTTTGCACTACAATGGACTTTGCTTTTGTTCTAATTGTGTTCTTTCTTGCATAATTTTGTATGATTTATGTTTATGTTTTTCTTGTGGATGTTGTATCTCTAATGTTATGTGCCTGTGATGCTGCTGCAAGGAAGTTTCTCATTGCACCTGTGCACACATGTACTTGTGCATATGACAATAAGCTCAACTTTGACATTTTTGATGTACTTCAGTGGCTGTAGAGCATGTTTCAGGATATTGAGGTTGTGAAAAATATCAGGTGAAGACTCTTCCTGATCTCTCCATCATTCCTGGATTCACCGATTCCATCCCCAGTGACAAATTGTCAATCAGATTATCTGAAGGAATTGGACTGCACAGTGGCGCAGTGGGTAGAGCCACTACCTCACAGCACCAGAGACCTGGTTTCAACCCTGACCTCGGGTGCTGTCTGTGTGGAGTTTACATGCTCTCCCTGTCACAGGGTGGGTCTCCTTCAGATGCTCTGGCTTCCTCCCACATCCCAAAGGCGTACGGGGTGGTAGGTTAATTGGATGCTGTAAATTGCCCCTCATGTATAGGTGAGGGGTAGGATCTGGGGGGAGTTTATGAGAACGTGGCGAGAACAAAAAATGAGATGAGTGTATGATTAGTGTAAATGGGTAGTTGATGGTTGGCACAGACTCAATGGGCTGAAGGGCCTGTTTCTGCGCTGCATCTCTCTGACTCTATTGCTCATGGGTCATTGGATGATCTGTACCCTTCCAATTACTGGTAAGAAAAGACTCACTTTATCTTCCCTCTTCTATATTTTTTGCAGTTGTAAACATGTTTAGCTCTCAGTAAACACGGCTGCAGACTTATTAAGTCAACTCTGAATGAGTGACCTTGATAAAACTGATGCCCCCAGTTTATGAACAACTGTTTGATCATTCATACCTTCAGAGAAGTGATCCATTAACAGCAAAGAGGTAAATGAGCAATCCCTGACCCTCAGCCAGTGCTCTTCAGGGACACCAGACTGCTCTCTGAATTACTGGGCAATTGTAGCTGCCTTTAAGGTGTATCCTTTCACGTATGTCATATAATTACGCGTGGCTTCAGGAAGGACATTAAAATTCAAGATATACCACCTCATTTAAGAGCAGCCTAAGCAGTTAATTAGGCTTGTGATTATTCAACACCAACTGCACAGGCTGTAAAAGTGCAGGTCCCACCATGCTGAATAGTAAAAAGATTCAGCATGGCCATATATTATAACCCAAGAAACACACCATCCTGACAGCGTGCTATCTGTCACAAGAATTGACCAACATGGTGTAATGTATCATGACCCTGACTGAAGCATTGTAATCGGGAGGGATCGGAGTATCACTGGGAGAGTTACTGGAATGTCGGAATGCTGGTCCAAATGGTGCAAGGTAACAAGGCGGCTGCTTTATATCCTCTGCCGGTGTTTGGATAGGGCTGCTCTAGTTGCCAAGGCCTCTGTGCACATTTGAACAGGAGCCACAGTGTATACAACGGTCCAGTTTCACCAATGATCACTTTAAACTATCTCACTAAAGGGAAATCCTCACCCATGAGGATGAAGGAAGATCTTGCATTTATATCCTGCCTCTCTGAGCTTCAGGATGCCCCAAAGCACCCAGGGAAGACTTCTGAAGTGTAGTTACTGTTGACATCCAAGAGGCATTGTGAGGTACTTTGCGCACAGTAAGCTCCCATTACAGCAATGAACTAAATGACTGGGAGTCCCCAGAGCAATCCTTGGTCACTCTGTTTCTGCTTGCCAAATGTATCTCCGTGCAAAGCAAGCATCCAGCTCACAGAATAAGCAAAGGAAAGAGTCAACAACACTTCAGTCAGATACCCAAACATGCAGTGAATGTTGGCATTCAGCATGACAGGTTCCATGGCAGTGATTTGCGACGATGGTGCAAGGTCTGAAGGTGGTTGTACCACTCAGTGGTGTGGTGATGCACATCACAGAATCAGACGAAGTGCCATGAAATGTTGTTGCCCCAGTCGTCCAGTCTCCGTCCCTTCAGAAATAAGCTGGAGGCTCAGAAGAACAGATTTCCATTAGCAAAGCACCTTAGGGCGGTAGAGAGTCCCAAAGCACTTCACAACCAATATTTAATCACTCCTGTAAGAAAAGAAGCATGACAGCCAACATGGGCACAGCAAGATCCCTCAAACAACAGACTCAGAATCAGAATCAGGTTTATTATCACTGACATATGTTGTGAAATTTGTGGTTTTGTGGCGGCAGTACAGTGCAAGACATAAAGACATAAAAATTACTATAAGTTACAAAAATAAATAAATAGTGCAAAAGAGGAATAACGAGGTGGTGTTCATGAGTTCACGGACCATACAGAAATCTGATGGCGGAGGGGAAGAAGCTCTTTCTGAAACATTGAATGTGGGTCTTCAGGCTCTTGTACCTCCTCCCCGATGGGAGTAACGTGATGAGGGCATGTCCCGGGTGGTGAGGGTCAATGATGGATGCTGTCTTCTTGAGTTACCGCCCCTTGAAGATTCTTTGATGACAGGGAGGGTTGTGCCTGTGATGGAGCTGGCTGAGAGTTCAACTTTCTGCAGCCTCTTTCGATCCTGCACATTGGAGCCTCCATACCAGGTGGTGATGCAACCAGTCAGAATACTCTCCGTACATCTGTAGAAATCTGTAAGAGTCTGTGGTGACATACCAAATCTCCTCAAACTCCTAATGAAGTAGAGCCGCTGGTGTGCCTTCTTCATGATTGCATCAATGTGTTGGGCCAAGGATAGATCCTCTGAGATGTTGACGGCCAGGAACTTGAAGCTGCTCACCCTTTCCACTGCTGACCCCTCAATGAGGACTGGTGTGTGTTCTCCCGACTTCCCCTTCCTGAAGTCCACAATCAATTCATTGGTCTCGCTGACGTTGAGTGTGAGGTTGTTGTTGCGACACCATTCAACCAGCCGATCTATCTCACTCCTGTATGCCTCCTCATTGCCATCTGAGATTCTGCCAACGACAATGGTGTCATCAGCGAATTTATAGATGGTGTTTGAGCTGTGCCTAACCATGCAGTCATGAGTGTAGAGAGAGTAGAGCAGTGGGCTAAGCACACATCCTTGAGGTGTTAACAATCAAATGATCTGTCTTATTAATTATGATAATTGCAAAAATAGCCAGGAGGGAGAGCAGTGGAGTTGTATTTCTGCAGCAGGTTGTTGTAATCCATAATATATCACCTGGAAGGAAGATGCAATAGATTGAACAAGAACTTTCAAACTGGATTGTTCAGTGCTGGCAAAGGTACAGAAGGCACTCTGGGCTCCTGAAGCATGAGAAAATAACTATCCTTTAATTAGCTTTTGCAGGATGCCATGAGAATTCCATAGGGAAGTCATGGACCGCAGGGATGGCAGACATCAGTTGTTCCCGCAGAGGTGACCCCTTGGATTGGGATGCCTTCCATGTTGGAAGCAGGTCAGAGGCTGGGTCTTTGGAGAAAGTTCAAAGAACGTGGGAAGAAAGGGGAATCTGACTGAAGCTTAGGACAGACAACTCAAAGCAGGACTTTCTCTGCATTTTGTGGATGCCCACCCCATGCACAGGTGTTGGAATGGGCTGATGAAAGGCTATAAGTCCACTCCAGGTAAGGATGGAGAGATGGGTCCAATATTGGCAGGGGAAGGAGTGTGCCATTTATCATTCAGTAACCGCGGTGAGTGTGGATCTGTCATTTCGTAGACAGTACCACTGGATCAACATCTGGAATACATTCATAACTTCAATATTCAGTTGTGTAATTCTTGTCAGAACTAGAGCAACATTTTATTAATATATCTCCCATTTTCTGAAGGTATCTTTGTATTGCATATCTGAACATACCATTTCTGATTGACAGCGCTCTTCAGTGATGTTAACCCAAACTCTATTACGTTGCTTCAGTTGTTTCTCTCCATCTCTCAGCTATCTCTGTCCATGTTCCCCTTGCATCAGTTACTCAGCAGCACCATACCCGGTTATGGAATGAGGAATCAGTCCATAGCTTAGCAAGAGGTTTGCTAATCAACATTTCTTTGATAGTCTGACGATCCCAGTATTATGGAGACACAAGAGACTGCAGATGCTGTAATCTGGAGCAACAAACAAGATCCTGGAGGAACTCAGCAGGTCAGGCAGCATCTGTGGAGGGAACTAAACAGTCGACGTTTCGTGCTGTAACCCTTCATCTGGTCCGGAGATGTTTACTGTCCATTTCCCTCCACAGATGCTGCCTTGACCTGCTGAGTGCCTCCTGCACCTTTTTTGTGGTTCATCCCTGTACTACCTGTTTCTTCAGCAATCTTGACAGTTCTCACTGATCTCTCCACTGTACCATTTGATGCTAGATGATACAATGGAATAATTGTGTGATTAATACATTTCATAAAGCACTCAAATTAAATGAACGAGACTAAGGATTGGAATTCTTCAGCTGTAGCTCTTTCACAGTACTCGATCCAACATGTTTCACCTCGATTCATTGAGTCATTGTGAGTACTAAAAATTTATCAATCCTCTTTTCACAGTAATCAATGTGTGCTCTTTTGAGAAGTGTCCTTGGTTATTTCCTGCTCAGTGAACGTGCTTTGGCTCTTCAATCATGACAGCAAATCCTGATCAATGGACAAAATCTTTGAGAATTTCACACAAACGTTCCATTACACTTGATGCTCTTATTTAGGTAGTCTCAGGTCTTCATCTGGATATTTGTCTGATTCACTTCAACCTTTTAAAGTTTCTTCATGTTCAAACTTTACAACAGCATGCTCTGCATCTTCTCGACCATCTCCATTGTCATTACTGAAGAATTGTCTTACAAATTCAGTATGAAGGCAATTGCTTTCAGAGAGTCAGAGAGTCATACAGAATGGAAACAGGCCTTTTGGCCCAACCGGTCCATGCTGACCAAGGTACCCATCTAATCTAGTCCCATTCCTCGTGTTGAATCTTTATAAGGTCACCTTGACAATGCATTAATATATAATTTTCTGTTTCAAAGTTCCATACAGTAAAACTCCATTAATCCGGCATGATGGACTCTGACCTCACAATCTACCTTGTTGTGACCTTGCACCTTATTGCACTGCATTTTCTCTGTAGCTGTGACACTTTACTCTGTACTGTTATTGTTTTTACCTGTACTACATCAATGCACTCTGTACTAATTCAATGTAACTGCACTGTGTAATGAATTGACCTGTACAATCGGTATGCAAGACAAGTTTTTCACTGTACCTCAGTACAAGTGACAATAATAAAGCAATACCAATACCATTGCTCAGGACTTTGGCTGTGTTGGATTAGCAGATTTCTGGACAAATGGATGTTAGTCTATGAATGAGAAACAAAGGACTGCAGATGCTGGAATCTAGATGGAAAACACGATGATGTTGGAGGAACACAGCAGGCCAGGCAGCATCCGTGGAGAAAAGCAAGCGGTCAACGTTTCGGATCAGGACCCTGCTTCAGATCCTGACCCGAAATGCTGACCGTCTGCTTTTGTTCTATGAATATTCTAACACAGTTTTAGTTCACTTTTTTAGAAAGTAGAATACTACATATGGAATAATACATTTTCCAGTGAACCAGGTAAGTTTCAAGGGAGCATGGAGAAACAAGGTGAGTTTCAATGAAGTGCTGGAGCAAGGGCCCCAGTGAGAACGAGGCAGACATTACCTGGTGACCCCGATGCTGAACCACCAGGATTTCTGAATGGTCAGATACTGGATTATTAGAGCAAAACAATGAGCTGTTGGAGGAACTCAGCAGGACAGGTAGATTCTGTGAGGGAAATGGACAGTCGGTGTTTTGGGTCGAGACCCTTCACTTGGACTGCTTTCAGCACATTTGGGAGATCGAGGCCCAGAGCTATGGGAGAGAAAGAGAGAAAGTACCAGAAGGTACTGATGCATGGCAGAGAGGGTAGACCGTAGGACTCGGAGGGAAAACCGTTCGGACAAGTGGTGAATGGAGTAAGATACCAGACATCCTGGCTGGGGCTGAACTGGGAGACCCGGAGATGGAGCTGGAAGTCACACGGGACAAGATGGCAGTGAAGACAAGTACCGAGGAAGGACATGTGGCTGTGGTAGTGAGTCTGGGTGAGAACATGGTCAAAGAGCAGGAGAGCAGCGGAATTCACAGAGGGGGAGCAGTGGAAGAGGGTCTCACAGAACTCCTGTCGAAGTGGACATATCTTGAAGAGACTTTGCAATGGAGCAGTAAAATGGAGAAACAAGAGACTGTAGATACTGGAACCTGGAGCAACTTGGATTATTGGAGTTTTACTGCATTCAACTGTGTAGTGACATTGAAATAAGAAAGTGGCTACTTTTGCTTTCTCAACACAGCCATAGTTGATATCACCAATTTAGGACCAAAAATTGCTAACAAGGGCTAATGATCTGTGACCAAGGGTCTTCTCAACGGGAACTGAAGAAATATTTGCACTTCAAAAATCATCCCTTGTGCTTCCTCCTCACTTTGATGAAGAATGAGAGAAATTATGCTCAATGTTCCTGATGAAAACATAGTTGTTCTCCAGTACATGACTGAACTATGGACCAGCGGCTATAATCAGAACATCACATTTTAATATGTGTGGCATTATAATGAACTGACAAAGACTCCCTTTCACAGACTCTTCTTAGACATTAGTTGTCTTTTGCTGTTGTTTGCTCCATAACCACATTACCTTTCTTCAATAACTGATACAGTAGCTGTTACAAGATCTAGTGGAGTTTTATACCATGTATAAGAATGTCTGTAGTTCTGTTAAGGTTGTCGGGTTTTGTGAAATGTTTCCACCTTCCCTTTGGTTGAAATTCATTTGCTACTAATTTTCACCCATGATAAACCACAGCTCTCTGTGCAAACACACACTTGCTTCTTTTATGCTTTGTGCCTAATGATTTAATATTTGCAGATGTTCTTGTTCACTACTTGTGGCAATTAGTGCATGATCCTCACTGCATAAAGAGTGATCAATACCTTGTAATATCTCGTCCAGAACAATCTTTGGTGATGAATTCACACCTTACAGGGTGAAGTAAAGACCCATGTGTATTGGTTGTCAATTAGCACTGCTTCTCCACATTCTGCTGAGTTTGTGCATGTGACGGATCTAGGTTGGTGAAGACCTTGGCTCCTCCCAGCCCCTCAGTAAATCCTGTGTCTGCAGAGTCAAGAGCATCTGTCTGTGTGGTGATTACAGGTTGCGTTGAAGTACTCATCAACTGCTTGGTTCAGTGCAACCTGTAATCATCACACAGGTGGATACTCTTGTCTATGTAAACACCTACACAGGGAATTGTCTTTATTGGCGCTCTTGTTCTGTTTGAACTATCCAACATTTCCTCCACCTGGCTCTACAGTGCCTCCAGGACAGGGAGACACTTCCAGCAGACTGGTTTTGTACCTGGCGTGACCCAGGTACGTGACCTATGGTCCTTGTGTGGACATCCTGGAATATCTGTGCACCATTTCCCGACGATGTGTCCATGTGACTTTGAAGCCTCCGCACTGAGCACCTCTTTCCAGCCCACCGTCAGAACTCTGAGCCGATTGTTGCCTGAGACTGTTGGTCAATTAGTGTAATCAGTTACAACCATTGGTGGCTTTGTCCTCTGAGTGCTGTGATAAACTAAACATTTCATACTTTGAATATATTTGATGTAACCTTTGTCAGTGATACTTGGCTGAACTATATACATATTTTCACCCTTTGCAGAGCAATCTGCTGCTGTGTTGATGTCCTGACTACATAATTTGTTGAAGTTGTTTTGCTTTTTGCTAGTGGCACTGCTGGCTTCTTGCTGTGCAAAATGTCCCCTCTTTGAAGGAAGTGTACAACTGGAACAGCTTTGGTTTACTAAGGGAAAACCTGTCAGGCAGTGCACGATCGAAGTAGGTGCTGACGTTGCGGTGCTGACGTTGCAGTGCTGAGTCAGGTCCTTCAACAGGCCAGTGTACTTGTTGACTGCCTCACTCTACCTCCGCTCCCTCATTCGGGAGTTTTACCGCCACTTCTGGGGGTTCAGGATTGAAAAGATTCTGCAACCGTTGTGCTGCTTTACTGAATGGTTTTAATTTTCCATGGTATTGGTATTGGTTTATTATTGTCACTTGTACCGAGGTACAGTGAAAAGCTTGACTTACAAACCGATCGTACAGGTCAATTCATTACACAGTGCAGTTACATTGAGTGAGTACAGAGTGCATTGAGGTAGTACAGAGTAAAGTGTCACAGCTGCAGAGAAAGTGCAGTGCAATAAGGTGCAAGGTCACAACAAGGTAGTCCATCTCATTGTATAAGGGAACCGTTCAATAGTCTTAACACAGTGGGGTAGAAGCTGTCCTTAAGTCTGGTGGTACGTGCCTTCAGGCTCCTGTATTTTCTACCCGATGGAAGAGGAGAGAAGAGAGAATGTCCCGGGTGGGTGGGGTCTTTGATTATGCTGGCTGCTTCACCAAGACAACGAGAGGTAAAGACAGAGTCCAAGGAGGGGAGGCTGGTGTCCGTGATGCACTGAGATGTGTCCACAACTCTCTGCAGTTTCTTGTGGTCCTGGGCAGAGCAGTTGCTGTACCAAGCTGTGATGCCTCCAGATAGGATGCTTTCTATAGTGCATTGATAAAAGTTGGTGAGAGTCAAAGGGGAAAATACCAAATTTCTTTAGCCTCCTGAAGAAGTAGAGGCGCTGGTGAGCTTACTTGGCTGTGGCATCTGCGTGATTTGACCAGGACAGGTGTCAAAGCTTTGCTAACACTCTGCACATCTCAGAGTCAATCTCAGATAGAAGAATGGCTTTCTAATACTTCTGTATGCCATGGTTTTGGGCAGGCTCCACCAATGTCTATTGCGTAAATTACTGTAAAACATTTCTGTGTGTTTGCTTTATGAACCAATACACTCACACACCTGTTTATATCCCCAAGGTCTTCAATGTAATCAGCTTGAGTCTTTGCAGCCATTGGGTCCTGTTCACCCTCACAGAGTGGTACAGATTCTGACAGAACAACGACACATTACGCTGCTCTTTCTGCGCTTTGTATTCCATCACCATTGTTTGTCACAACAGTGGACTTCAAATAATCAAAGTTGAAACGAGTGGTCATGTGCTTCCAGACTCACCCCATGAGTGTTGATCTTCCATCTTCCTTGCCTGTTGGTAATGCCTGTGTGTGCACATGTGGCCCTTACTTCAAGGTCACGCAGGAAGAGACACAGAGCTCCGGGAACACCTGTTACTGGTTTATGCAGTGCTAACTACACTGAACATGGCCTCGTGCACAGTGTGGGTGTGGGTGTGGGTGTGGGTGTGGGTGTGGGTGTGCGTGCATACACTACTGCTGTCGTCTGTTAACCTCTGAGGCAATGAGGGAGGTCACACTGGGCTCATGGAAGGTTTGGGTTGAAAGAAACACCATGTGCTGAACACCGAGTGGTTTCAAAACAGGACAAGGCAGGTTCTGACCATCTAATGCCCCAAGAGAATTTAGGGGATAGGAGTGAAAGGTGGACTGGAATTGTCCAGTGTGATGCTTCATTTTAAACAATTATAAGCAACCTCATTGGCTGTGAAGTGTTAAAAGTCAAAAGATAATTTTAGCAGACGTGAATGACAGCTTGCCTGCCAACACTGCCAGATTGCCTGGGCTGGTTGGTCGCCAAGCAATGAACCCCAGTGGCACTGTTGCTGAAGCTTTGCCCTTTCAAGGACTACCCTCTAACCTGTAAACAGTCACATCACCAACTGCTGCCACAGAGAAAGCTTCACTTCGATGACATCATTCTGCCCCTGGAGAGCTGCCCCTGAATAAGCATGACTGGAATTAGGCTTGGCTGCAGGAGAAGCTTTCCAGAGTGTGGGGGAAGAGGCAAGGACGTCTGACTGTTAGCACCTGCTGTTGGGTTACTGTTATGGTGAAATCAAGTGGCTCCACCTCTGGGTAACTCTCTGTACCTGCTCCCTGCTTCTTCTGCCTCTCAAACGACCGGCAAGCAAAGTGTCTCAACTGCAAGGGAGCAAGCTCTTATGAGGTAAATGCAATAATATTTTTAGGTGTTGTGTGATGAAACGTCATGTGATCCAACCTCTAGAATGGCGTCGAACATGCTTACCTCCAATTCAACAGGTTTGAGTTGTCGGTCACACCAGTAATAGAATCAGGCAATTTCGGACCGGAAGTTCAAACTGACCAAAGTGACAAAGGCCCCAAAGTCAGGCAGGGAGTGGTTGCTGGAACTGCCTGAGAAACACCGGAATTCAGGGAGGGGTTGGGGGGGAGGGGAGTACAAAAAAATAGGGGGCAACCTGTTTTGTTGCCCAGGTTTCTCAAAAACACATTTCATCTCTGGGCTTTGATTGTAGCCGGGGTGGCAATGGGACAGAGATGGGGTAGGATGGGCAAGGTGGGTTGGGGTGGCAGTGAGATGGCTGGACAGTCATTGTAATAGAGTCATTATTATGGACTCCTACAGCACAGAAGCAGGCCCTTCAGCCCACTGTGACTGTATCCAACCATTGTACCCGACAATTTGTTTTTGTGTAGACTGATGTTATCAGGAGAAAAATGTGCCCAAACTCCCTACTTCCCATAACTTCCTGTCAACCAACTTGTGCAAAGTAACGCAATGGAAATTGGGTCTAAACAGACTCATACTCAACTATGAGGACTCCCACAGTTAAACAGTCTGATGACTTAGGCTGACATGGGCGAGGTATCTGAGGGCTGCCATCAGGGTCATCGGGAAGCGAGGAAGGAATCACAGGTACCACAGGGGCCATCGATCGCCGTCCTCAACATCCTCATCCAAAGAGCAGGTGAGTGAGTTCCTGTAGAGTGGGTACTGAGGTCAAGTGTGTGGAATCCCGACAGCTACCCAGGTCAGCCAACACAATGCAGCCCAATGCCAAACCTGGCACTGTCCTTTTCGACGGTTAACTACAGAACTCCAGGGTGATTAAAGATTTTATTGTGTGATGAAACTAACCAAAGCATCTGGCCAAACAAAATAGACAGTCCCTGGGTTACATAGTGGCTCTGTTCCTGAATAGTTTCTCCATAAATCAGAAACATCCATTTTCTATAGTAATCCATATTGTATCGCTCTACATACACTTGCTGTAATCCTTTCTTCTCATTGGATAACCACCCTAACACTACTCATAATTAAACAAATGGAATATATAGTGTATCCAGTTATAATGAATACCATGAAACATTCTATTTTTCTCATTAATAGTAACTTGAAATGTGTTTTAAATATGTATGGGAGAATTTATGTGAAGTCGGATTTGCATTCGTCAGATCAATGGTAACTCAGGGACCCCTTGTGCAGAGAGGTGAGCACCACTGGAGAGAGAGCTGACCTCACACTCCGCTGTCCACATCTCCATTTCTGGACAGGACATTGAAGCCGCACCAAACCACATGCATCGTATGTGGTGACAGAGTCGTGGCAGGCTGAACTGTCCCCTGACGCATTCCTTCCAAGCATCACAGCACAGTTACTCTCCAGCTCGGTGACAGTTCTTTGAAATCTAAGACTCACTTTTACATATCAGTCCAGGCAGCATGAAAGGTTTGTTCTGTGTTTTTCTACCTCTTTGAACAAAAGAACATTAAAGCTCACAGATTTGCCACATAATACTTGCATTAGAAATGCAGATACTGTATGCTAACCCCCACTGATGTTCCCTTTAGTAAACAGCACCGACTTTAACAGTAGCATTGATACTCTCTAGACACAAAGGCAAACTGTCCTCTAACATTGTCCCACCCCATTGACGTTTCACTGGCCCCCTCCACTGCCATTCCACCCTGTCCTGACATCTGAGGCTTCCTGCTCTCACTGGGTGCTCATTTTACTAACCAGTGCGAACTGCAATGTTCCCTTTGTTAATTAGCACTGTGATCCTTTACAAACCTTTACCATCCAGCATTGACAATGTTGGTCCCTCTAACTATAATTAACTGCAATGTATCCTTTACCAACTTGTACTAATTGTGATGGACACCTCACTAAGCAACACTTGCTGTGTGGTCTCTTTACTAACCAGTGCTAAATGCAGTGCTCCCGTTACCAACCAATAATCAGCGTGATGAATCCTTATTAACCAGTGGTAACTAAGATGCTTGCATTGATGCTCTTTTTACTAACCAGCTGTCACTAAGATTCTTCATCTTAACTAGCATTAACTCCAATACTCCCTTTACTAACCATCACCAACAGCAATGATCCCTTTACTAATCTATGCTCAATCAGATGCTCTCTTGACTAACCTAAAAGTAAGGTTTTATTTACTAACCAGGACTCACTGTCGTCCCTTTAGTAGCCAACATTAACTGAGGTACTCCCTTTACCGACTAACAGTTTCTGAGATGTTCCCTTTGCAAAGTAGTGCTGACTGTGACACTCAGTTTACTAACCAATCTTATATGAGATGCTCAATTTACTGACTAGGTTTCACTGCAATGTTTGCTTTACTATCCAGCACTGTGATGCTCTCTTTACCAGGTACTGCACAGTGATTATCTCTCTACCAACTGCAGTGTTCCTTGAACAAACCAATGCTAATTGACATACTCCCTATGTTAACTAGCACCAATTGCAATATGTTCTTTTCTCTGATTGTGACACTTCTTTCCTTAACCAGTGCTCATGGGGATGCTGTCTTGATTAACCAGCGGCAATCATGATGTCCCTAGAAATATCTCCCTTCCAGACCCCATTCACTCACTGGCATTCACTGCGAGGCTCTCCTGGACCAACCAACAGAGCCAACGTCACTGCACAGCATGTCCAGTGAGCTGCAGCTGGAAGGTTTGCACCTGGTTTAGTGCAGCGCTCTGTCAGGTGCCTGAGAGCAGCTCAGATAATCAGTGGAAGGTGTCAGTGGGAAGGGATGAGCATGAGTGAGGTGCCTGTTAGCTTTAGTTTTATTGAATTAGGAAGTCATAATCAGTGCAAACACATTTACAAAGTGCCTTATCAAAGGTTTCAAACTCGTCTCAACACAACAGAGCAATAAATTACACCGAATCGCAAGGAGTACGTGGCTCAATTTGCAATCTGTTAACTGCTGCTGAAGTTATTTTAACTGAGGTGTGGGCACATTGTTGGGCTCCCATATACACAGCAGTTCACTGGTCCCAGGTACATAAAACCCACACATCTGCAGTCCCTCGCGGAAGGAAGTCTGCCATCCTTATCTGTCGGACCTAAAAGGGAAGCCCTGAGCTACCAGCTGGAGTGACTGCTCAGTCAGGGGGTAATTAGGGATGACCAGTAAATGGTGGCACTGACAGAGTCACCCATGTCCTGTGGGCACATTTAAAAGTGCATTTGAAAACACCTTCACTTACTGAGCACGGTCAGCCGTGCTGGCTGTGATCTCAGGGCAGCGTGCGTGGCCTGACACTCGTACACCGCGTCGTCGATGAGCTGGGCCTTCTCGATGCGGAGGCTGTATTCACCGGCTGCGTGGTCCCCCACAATGGAGTAACGTGGGAAGCCTGCAAGAGGAAAGTAGTCAGCTCAGTAAAGCTCTGCGGATGGTTCTCCCTGTCCTGGCGGTGGAGGAATCTGATTTTCTTTAGTTCAAAAACAGCAGAAAACCTGAGTACAAAATCCACCTGGGCTCGTGCAGTGTGAAGCTCATTGTGGAAGTGTTCCATGGGCAGGATTGATCCTGCACTCATTACATGAGACACTAAGTGCAGAGAGTCTTAAACCCTAATTAGGATAGTTTGATCAAAGTGGTCTACATGTCATCAATTACATCGACATTTAGTACTTTTTGCCTATTATGTTTACATTGCTGGAGTACTTTGGCTTGAATTCCTGTAGTACTGTCCATGTACAACTGGAGGGTTGACCTGTTCCAAATCCAAGAGTTTAACTTGTGAACTCCTGCCGATATGACCCTTGCATTGGCTGAAGGAAATATGTCCCCTCTAACAACACAGTCTCCACTCCCACTCACCCCTTGCATTCCCTGCCCAATATTTTACTCAACTCCCTGCTCTCTAGGTGTGTCCCAGAGTCACCGAGAAATAAAGACTTCACTGTCTACAATCCAGCAAGGAGATCTATTTTCCATTCTTTTGGTTGTTTTTTATAAACATATTGGAGATGGAGAAAAAGCTAAATGGCTCCGCCAAACATCATCTTATGGAGTAGTGACGAGTATATTAGTTTTCCGGTTTGTGGAGAAAATGGCCTTATCAAGGTAACCAATGGCAAAACATGGGTGAAGGGGTTGTCAGAGGTGTGAGATCAGGTGATGAAAGATCCAGGAATCCATCCAACTGGAATTGGAAATTTTACCTTCTCCACATTGTTTCCCTGAGCTTCAGTTAATGTCCCTCTGGGAACTCAAACATGTACAAAGCATTTGCAAGATCCCAAAGATTAATCAGATCCCAAAGATTAAGCCTGTACTCCCTGGAGTCTGGAAGAGCAAGAAGCAATCTCATTGAAATGTACAAAATTCTTACTGGGTAGATGCTTTCCCCTTTGACCTTGCAGAGCCAGGAGTTTGAACCAGATTTGAAGCAGGAGCTTTGAAAAGGGGTGAGTCTCTGTGTGTGTGCTTGTGAGTTTTATCTTGCAAGAGTCCAAAAGAGGCACATTTGCACATTGTTAATTGTTGATTGGCTAATTAACAGCAGCGAATAAAAGGAAGGTAGGAATAAACAGAGTGGCTTTTGTGGGAGTGGGCCAGGGTTGGAGTGGTGTGCATGAAGCTTTGGTGAGAGGAGGCTGAGGTAAGTCTCCGGTAAATTTCTTTCTTTGTTTTTTTTCCTTTAGTGCTAGGCTAGAGGAGTTAGAATGGCTCTGGGGTCAGTGGTGTATTCATCTTGTGAGATGTGGGAGTTCTGGGAGACCTCCAGTCTCCCAGATAGCTACATCTGTGTGAGGTGCATCCAGCTGCAGCTCCTTACAGACTGTGTTAGGGAACTGGAGATGCAACTGGATGACCTTTTCCTCCTATGGGAGAATGATGAGTTCATAAATAAGAGCTACAGGGAGGTAGTCACTCTGAAGCTGCAGGAGGTAGGTAGTTGGGTGACTGTCAGGAGAAGGATGGAGAATAAGTAGGTAGTGCAGAGTACGTCTCTGGTCATTCCCCTCAATAACAGGTATACTGCTTTGGATACTATGGGTGGGTGATGACCTACCAGGGGAAAGCTGCAGTGACCACATCTCTGGCACTGAGCCTGGTTCTGTGGTGCAGAAGGGAAGGGGGGAGAAAAGGAGAGTCGAGTGATAGGGGGACAGACAGGAGATTCTGTGGATGTGAAAGAGACTTTCAGATGGTGTGTTGCCTCCCTGGTGTCAGGGTCAGGGACATTGTAGATCAGGCCCATAGCCCTCTGAAGGGGAAGGGTGAACAGCCAGATATCGTGGTACATTTGGTTCCAATGATATAAGCAGGAAAAGAGATGAGATCCTGAAGTGGGAATATAGGGAGCTAGGTAGGAAGCTGAAAAGCAGGACTTCAAGGGTAGTAATCTCTGGATTGCTGCCTGTTTCATGTACCAGTTAGGGTAAGAATAGGTTGATTTGGCAGATGAATGTGTGGCTGAGGTGTTGGTGCAGAGGACAGGGTTTCAGATTTGGATCTCCTCTGGGGAAGGTACAACCTGTACAAAAGGGATGGGTTTCACCTGAACTGGAAGGGGACCAATATTCCTGTGGGCAGGTTCACTAGAGCTGTTGGGGAGGGTTTAAACTGGTTTGGCAGGGGGATGGCAACCTGACTGATAGGTCAGAGGTTGGTGCATTTAATGTACAAGTATATTCAGCATGTAGAAAGACTGTGAGGAATGATAGGCAGTTGAAAGGGGAAATTTCCAGTCAGTTGGATGGGCTGAAGTGTCTACTTTAAAGCAAGAAGTATCAGGAACATGGGTCATGAATTTAGAGCATAGGTAAGTATGTGGAACTATGACATGGTGGCTATTACAGAGACTTGGCTGTTGCAAGGGCAGGAATGGCTGACGGATATTTCAGGGTTTAGATGTTTCAAAAGGGACAGGGATGGAGGAAAGAGGTGGGGGAGTGGGTTTGCTGATCGGGGACAGTGTCACAGCTGTAGAAAGGGAGGAGGGCTTGGAGGGATCGTCCACTGAGTCAGTGTGGGTGGAAGTCAGAAATGGGAAGGGAGCAACCACACTATTGGGAGCATTCTACAGACCTCCCAATAGCAGCAGAGACACTGAGGAGCAGATTGGGAGGCAGATTTTGGAAAGTTGCAAAAATAACAGGGTTGTTGTCACGGGTGATTTCAACTTCCCTAATGTTGATTGGCACCTCCTTAGTGTAAAGGGGATAGATGGGGCAGAGTTTGTTTGGTGTGTCCAGGAAGGATTCCTGACGCAGTATGTGGACAGGTGACTAGAGGAGAGGCCATACTGGACCTGATACTAAGCAATGAGCCTGATCAGGTTTCAGATCTCTTGGTGGAACAGTGACCATAACTCCTTGACCTTCTCCATAACTTTGGAGGGGGATAGGAGCAGACAATATGGGAAAGTATTTAATTGGGGGAGGGGGAAATTATGATGCTATTAGGCAGGAACTTGGGAGCGTAAACTGGGAACAGATGTTCTTGGGGAAGTGCACAATGGAAATATGGAGGTTGTTTAAGGAACACTTGCATGGGGTTCTGGATAGGTTTGTCCCATTGAGGCACAGTAAGGATGGTAGAGTGAAGGAACCATGGTGACAGGAGACATTGAATATCTTGTCAAGAGGAAGAAAGAAGCTTACCTGAGGTTTAGAAAGCAAGGATCAGACAGGGCTCTGGAGAGTTACAAGGTAGTGTAAGAATGGACTTGGGAGAGCTAGAAAGGGGCATGAGAAGTCCTTGGTGAGTAGGATTAAGGAAAACCCCAAGGCGTCTGAAGAACAGGATGACTGGCGTGAGGGTAGGACCAATCAGGGATTTAAAAAAAGAACATGTGCCTGGAGTCAGAATAGGTAGGGTAGGTCTTAATGAATATTTTGCTTCAGTATTCACCAGTGAGAGAGACCTTGACATTTGTGAGGATGGCATACAACTGGCTGATATGCTAGGGCACCTTGACATGAGGAAAGAAGATGTGCTGGAACTTTTGAAAAACATTAGGATAGATAAGTCACCAGGGCTGGACAAGATATATCCAAGGTTATTACGGGAAGTGAGGGAAGAGATTGCTGTACATTTGGCGATGATCTTTGGATCCTCACTGGCCACAGGAGTAGTGCCAGATGATTGGAGGGTGGCAAATGTTCCTTCTTTCAAAAAGGGAGTAGGGATAACCCTGGGAATTAGACCGGTGAGTCTTCAGCAGTGGGAAAATTATTGGGGAAGATTCTTGGAGACAGGGTTTATGGGCATTTGGAGAAGCATAGGCTGATTAGGGACAGTCAGCATAGCTTCATGAGGGGCAGGTTGAGGATGTGACAAAGCACATTGATGAAGGTAGAGCAGTGGATGTGGTGTACATGGATTTTAGTAAGGCATTTTATCAGGTTCCTCATGGAAGACTCATTCAGAAAGTCAGGAGGCATGGGATCCAGGGAAACTTGACTGGGTGGATTCAGAATTGGCTCACCCATAGAAGACGGTGGTTGTAGATAGAATACACTCTATCTGGAGGTTGGTGACCAGTGGTGCTCTGTAGGGATGTTCTGGGACCCCTGCTCTTTGTGATTTTTATAAGTGACTTGGATGAGGATGTGGAAGGGTAGGTTAAGTTTGCTGATGACATGAAGGTTGGTGGTGTTGTCGATAGTGTAGAAGGTTGCTGTAGATTACAACAGGATATTGATAGGCTGCAGAGCTGGGCTGTGAAGCGGCAGATGGAGTTCAACCTGCAAAAGTGTGAAGTGATACACTTTAGATTGAATTTGAAGGCAGAATACAAGATTAATGGCAGGACTCTTGGCAGCATGAAGGAACAAAGGGATCTTGGAGTCCATGGCCATAGATCCCTCAAGGTTGCCATGCAGGTCGACAGGGTTGTTAAGAAGGCATATGGTGTGTTGGCCTTCATTACTTGGAGTATTGAGTTCAAGAGCTGCGAAGTAATGTTGCAGCTCTATAGAACTCTGGTTAGACCACACTTGGAGTGTTGTGTTCATTTCTGATCGCCTTATAGGAAGGATGTGGAAGCTTTAGAGGGTGCAGAGGAGATTTACCAGGATGTTGTCTGGATTGGAGAGCATGCCTTATGAGGATAGGTTGAGTGAGCTTGGGCTTTTCTCTCTGGAGAGAAGGAGGATGAGAGGTGACTTGATAGAGGTGTACAAGAGGATTAGAGGCATTGATCGAGTGGGCGGTCAGACTTTTTTCCCAGGGTGACAATAGCTAACACAAGGGGGCATAATTTTAAGGTGATTGAAGGAAGGTATAGGGAGATGTCAGAGGTAGTTTAAGTGGTGGGTGTGTGGAAGGCACTGCTGGTGAAGACAGATACATTAGGGACATTTAAGAGATTCTTAGCCCCCTATTTTTCTATCATTCATATGCCTATGTGGGAGGGAAATGTTGGCACAACACTGACAAGAGCCTGTACCCTGCTGGAATTTTCTGTTCTATGGCTGGGGTGTCTGGAATCAAGAGATATATATTCAAAATAAGGGGTCCTGTCAGGACAGATGGGAGGAAATTTTGTTCACGCAGAGATTGGGGAAGATTTGGAATGCTCCACCAAAGAGTGCTGTGGAGGATCTGTCAATGCTAATGTTCAACAGAGCAGTCAATAGGTTTTCAGATATTAAGGGAATCAAGTGATGTGTTTAGTGCAGGAGAGTGAGGCAAAAGATTGGCCATGAGCTTACTGAACAACAACAGAATAAGGCACTAAATGGCTTCCTGCTTCTGTTTCTTATATTTAAATGCACAGTATTTCTATTTACTATTTCAGGATCTTGTAACATTCCACTACTCAACAACTTAGGAGAACTGTCTGTTTCTCTAATTGGGTGTGATGTACTGGGGCCCTGAATTGCCTGCTGAGGAATTGGTCTGCCATTAGCCTGGTACTGTGCATGAAGGACATAGCTTGTGTGGCCAAGGCTTACATGTGTGCACGGGTGTCCTTGGAGAGGGAGCATGTGGTCTCGGTGGGCACCTTGGTTGAGTTCCACACTCGGGCGCCTCGGGATCATGTGTCATGGACAGTGACAATACGATTCTTATCTGAAGTGATGTGTGTTGCGTTAGCAGGTATTGTGTTGCATGCGTGTTCTGCGGGTGTTCAGTTAACATTCTTTTACTGTAGTTGTGTAGCTGCTTAGTTTCTCTTCTGTATTAGTTGTAGTGTATTGACACTGGTTGTCCTTTTTTGTAGTGCTTTTGGTTAAGAAACACTTTTATTTAAAAAAAAGAGAGAATGTCATTAGCTCTGCTGTCAGCTCCTTACCTGGCAGCTGCTTCTCAACCCCCAACCCAAGTCCGTCCTTTGTCCACAGAACGATCCCGCGATAGCCTGCGACTGCGCAGGACAGGGTGACTGGGTGACCAGCCACCACGACTCTGTCCTCAGGCTGCAGGGTGAATGAGGAGGCATGGCCTGATGGGAAAACAATAAAAAAAAAGCTTTGCTTAAACTGAGCGTTCGCCTCTCAATAACTGCAGACATTAGAGATGCTGTAAATCTAAAATAAAACTGAAAATGCTGCAATAATAACAAGTCAAGTACCATGTGTGGAAAGGAAAGAGTTAACTTTTCAAGACGATGACCCTTCATTGAAACACATCATTATCCTCTCCTCTCTCCCTGTGTGACCACCCAGAGCTGTGTTGCACTGGATGACTTTGGGTCATGTGATGGAATCTCTGGGATCCTGGAGGCTTCATCACATGACGACCCACCTATCTTCCCCACCACTGGCCTTCTGACAGATCAATCCTTCTGATGTCCTGCCTTTCCACACAGTGTAGTCATAGACATACAGCATGGAAACAAGCCCTTTGGCCGAATTCGCCCAGTTGGAAGAGAATCTTTGTAACCCAATTGGGTAATTCTTGACTGACAATTTAATAGATTTTCCCTGTTTGTGATATCATCAAAGATAATAAATACAAGACTTCAAAGAAAATAAATAAAAACCAAAATGTTTAGTTTCCAGCAGTGGTCACAACTATAGTGCAAAATGAATCTTCAGTTCCAGCAGCCTTTGGGACAATGTAGTGGGGTAGTCATCCTGCACTTTAAAGATCTCCAGCCACCGGTACGAACAGCCTGTTGGACTGTCAGAAGGAGTTTTCTGAGATTGTTGCCATTTTTTCAGAATGAATAATGCTGAGTGAAGTGTGGTATAGCAGGTCCCAAAGGAACCTTGCAGAATCACTTGTGTGTCCAAATCTAGAAGAGTTGGCACTGGTATTACAGTGTAGGGGCATGGATGAAGAGGGCAGTCACTGATTGTGGGTCTAAGAGATTGGGATGTTGTACCTTTCTCACACCTTTTGGATCCCAAGAAAAGATCCAGAGCTGGATTAAAGAAAAACCTTGAAGAGAAAGTCATAGAATAATACAGCACAGAAACAGGCCCTTCAGTCCAATTCATCAATGCTGACCAAAATGTCCATCTAAATAGTCCCAATTGCCTTCATTTGGCCCATATCCCTCTGAACCAATCCTATCCATGTACCTGTCCAAGTGTCTCTTAAATGTTGTCATTGTACCTGCCTCAACCATTTCCTCTGGCAGCTCATTCCATATATGCACCACCCCCTGCATGAAGATGTTGCCCCACGGGTCTGTTTCAAATCTTTCCCCTCTCACCTTAAACCTAAGCCCTCTAGTTTCTGATTTCCCCTTCCCTGTGAAAAAGACTGTGTGCTTTCTCTCTATGCTCCTCATGATTTAATACACCTCCATAAGGTTATCCCTCAGTCTCCTACGCTCCAAGCCTGCCCAACCTCTCCTTATAACTCAGGCCTTTCGGGGGCAAGTTAAACCTGGGGGGGGGGGGGAAGCCATATCGGGTGAAATATAGGGAGTCAATAATGGTTCACAGGCCTGTCTCCAGCACCACCCTCAGCGTAATACCATGTTTGAAAGTGGGGAATGAGGAAAACCTGCAAGATTTTCAATCTAAATACAGCTGACATCATTGTGAGGAGATGGAGTCTGTGCACTCTAAACACGGCAGACATTTTAATGCATAAAGTTATGGAGGAAATATTTGGAGACACATATAGCTGGGCAATAGAAAACCCAAAGAATCAGAAAGAGATGCAAACGAATAGGGGCCACTGTTTTATTCAACTGTTCAACTACCCTGTTCCTGTGTGTGTTGTACATACACACCCTACATTTAAATTGCTTTCCTCTTTATGAAGAAACAGTGCTTCATATATTCACGTTCTCCAAGAGTGAGATATGTGAGGTGTTCCCATTGTTTCTCTCCACAACTTGAGTCAAAATTTCATTTGTCTCCACTGTCCCCTGTTCCACTCTCCTCAGGATCTGTCTGAACTAAACTCACTCAGGTTGAGTCTTCTGTGCATTGGTAAGTCGGCGGGAATATAAATGGATGTGCAATCTGCTGTAATTCTGCAGCCTTGCAAGGAACTTGATCTCTTCCATTAGCACCCATTAGCACTCATCTCTTGCCTGTTCCTAAGGTACTTTTTGACAATTCTTACTGTACCATTTGGCTCTGGATATGGTGCTTGAAACCATTTTGTTTCATAAAGAACACAAATAGAAATAAACAAAATTGAAGACAACTATCTGAGATTTTGCTCGTGATAAGGCATGACATGAGAAAATGAATCTCAATTCTCCCATATATTTCACCTGATCCATTTTGAGTACAATGACTAAAAGTTATCAAACCGTTGCTCACAGTAATCAGCGTGTGCTGTTTGGAAAGAGCACATTGTTTATTTCCAGCTTTGTAAAGACTCATATCCAGACTCTTCCTACACAAGTTAAATGTCTTTTGCTCTTCTTTGCTCCATTTCTATTGTACCGGTAACTGATGCAATAGTGTCCATGCTGTTGAAGACCAGGCATGATTCTGTACCATGCATAAGAATGACCGTGGTTCTATTAACATTGTTAGGTTTTGTGGATTCACAATTACTTCCATTATTTCTTTGACTGGTTGCGATCCATTTGTCTCTAAGATTAACAAACCACAGCTTTCCATCCAACTGTACACTTGCTCCTTTTATACTTTGTACCTGTGTAGCTGCTTGGACACAATTAATATCTGAGAATTTTTTCAGTACTTGTGGCAACTAGTACATGAACCTCAGTGCATTGACAGTGATCTATGCCTTTTGTATCTTGTCCAACATAGCTTGAACAATCTTTGCATGCACACCATATGGGGTGAAGTAAAGACCCATCTGTAGTAATTGTCAATTAGCACTGACTCTGCTACTTCCAATCTAGATTGGTGCAAACCTTGGCTCCTCCCAGCTCCTCAGTAATTCCTGTGAAATAGGCCTCAGGACCCACTCATAGTCAATTGCTTGGTTCAAAGTCACCTGTAATCACCATACAGGTGAGTACCCTCACCTGTGAGGTGATCCTGTCCACACTGACACTGACGTGGAGTAGGCCAGTTACTCGGATTTGTCTTTGCTGGAGCTCTCTTCTCTGGATTATCCAACATTTCCTCCACCAGGTTCCATAGTGCATCCAGGACAGGGAGGCACTTCCAGCACACTGGCTTTGTACCTGGCTTGACCTAGGTATGTGACCTATGGTCCCTGTGTGGGTATACTGGAACATCTCTGCATCCTTTCCCAATAACCTTGAAGCCTCCACACTGAGTGCCTTTTTCCAGTCCAGCTTCGAAACTCTGACCTGATTTTTGCCCGAGGTTGTTGGTTAATTAGTAAAATCAGTCACAACCACCAGTGGCTTCGTCCCCTGAGTGTTGTGACAAATTAAAAATTTCCTCTGGCTTAAAGCCTCCAATATTTGGTCTGAATATATCTTTAAGTTCATTGTTTACCCTTTGCCAGTGGTATTTGGATGAATTTAGATAAATATCCTTGTCACAATGGAGCAATCTACACACATGTCAGTGCACTGTCCGGTCAACCGTGTGCCTGTGCACTTGGTGGCATAATTGTTCGAAGCCCAATTCTCATTCACATTGTCTTCACTCCTGTGCAGATTGCCTTTGCTGCTTCTTACTGTGAAGAATCAGGAGTCATGCAGCACGTAAGCAGGCCTTCCAGCCTGACAAATCTGTGCCAACCAAAGAGCACCCATTTACACTAATTCTGCACTGATCCCCTTTTGAAAGTTTCAGAAACAATTTCAGTTACCTTTCAGGTTCATTTCCTCCTCCAGCTCTGTATTTGATTACCAGTGACACTGTGGCAAGCAGCATAATTCCCAGTGTAGGTGGACAAATCCTCTGGGATTCCCATCCCTGATCACTGGGGCTAGGAGTCCGGGGATTTCAATACCAGTTGAGGGCAGGAATGGATGGTTTTGCGATGCCACACGTGGCTAAACAGCTTGCTGCAATCACTGGGCAGAGATGAGAGAAAAGGCAGCAGGACTCGACACCAGGGTGGCATGGTAGTGTAGCGGTTAGTGCGACACTATTACAGCGTCAGCGATCGGGGTTCGATTCCCATCGCTGTCTGTAAGGAGTTTGTACGTTCTCCTGTGTCTGCGTGGGTTTCCTCTGGGTGCTCTGGTTTCCTCCTACATTCTAAAGACGTACAGGTAGGTTAATATGGGTTTAAAATGGGCGGCGCGGACTCTTTGGGCCTGAAGGGCTGTTACCACGCTGTAAGTAAACAAAAATGCACACAGGAGGGAAGTGGAGAGAGAACCAGGGAGAAGAAAATAAACTGGGTCCCAAACCGTGAAGTCAAGAAAATCAATTTCTTATTTTATTTACATTTTTATTGGACTCACTTGTCACCTGTATTTATTTCACTTTCTCAGAGCTGTTGGAAACAATTGCTCAGTGTGCTTCAGAACCACACAGGCAGGCTGCAGAGTAACAGGGCCGGCACTGAGCTGGGTTCCCGGCTATGTCTGCCCATGACAGCAGTGTGTGTCATCACCAGGTGACTTCAGCTGCCTGGGTATTGGAGATGCAGAGCAGGCACCAGTCTGCTTTACACTAAAAATGCAACTTAAAACCTCTTCCTTTCACCAAACTTTCTGTCATCTGTCAATTTTTTTGTGGTTTGTCATCAACGTTTTATTTGAAAACATGAAACTCCCTGAGGGTTCACTATGTTCAAGGTGTGAGGTAAATGGAAGTTGTTATTGTCATAATGTTTTCTCCAGTGGCTGGTGTGTGAATGTTTGTGCTTGTAGCTTATATGTGAGAGAATATGTGTGAAAGTACACACATGGGCATTTAGATCAGTCTATAGGTATTTTAGTGTACATAAGAATCTGTGTGTGCGCGTACATATGTGCATGCAAATGCATGTGAGAATGTGGGTGTGCATGTGCACACGTGTTCATTTGAATGCATGTTCATGTGTATAAGTTTGTGTGTGTGTCTATATATATATATATATATATATATATATATATATATATATATATATATATATATATATATATCACACCAGTGGACATCATTGTGCAGTATACATAACTGGTCTCAAATGGAAACCTCATTCTGAATCAGAACATAGCTCTAAATACGCTGACTGATGAACTGAAAATTTTCATAAAAGTGCAAACCCTCTAGTCAACAGCCTGGCCTGTGAGTACTGTGTTACGTACAGCTCTGGCCCTCTTCTGACCACAATGTCCCTCTTCCCCCACTCTGTAATGTTTTTGTCCTTGTTAGATCTTTAGTGCAATGTTAATCCCTTCAACAAAAGCCAATGCTCTACATCTTCCTGCAGAAAATTAAGCTATAATTAAAGATGCTTATCCTCTTTTCTGAAGCATTATAGAGGGAATCAGAGAACAATTCATTATATTAATAATTGTAGTTGAAGTCACAGCCTGCAATTACCACAATTATTCATTCCGATTCCCTCTTTGTCCCCATGTCTTTATCAGCCATGCCCAGCTCCCTCTCTGGAGTCACTGTTGACTGCTGACTGGGACAACTCTGCAGGCGCTCTGATACCTTGCCCAGGTGGCCTTGCTTTGATGTCTGCCTTGATCAGTAAACTGCTGTATCCAGGCATTTCCCAGGGAGAATCTCAGAACAGACATCAGGAGCAGGAATACTGGCCTACTCTACCACACACCACCACTGATCCCACCACAAACACCCACAACACTCTCTCCACCAACCCAGATGGGATGAGCTCACTGAACACAGACCAGCAGGGGATAGGGCATCTCTTTTGTCTGCTGATTGCTGCTTAAGCCTAGTTCACACCAAAATGCAGCTTGACTTCGTGTTGGCAGGCTGCAGAGTCGACCTGCCCCAGAGCTTAGTCTGTAGTCTAAACTAGCCCATCATTGGAGGACATTGGGGTAGGTATTAAACCCAGGCCCAACCTACCCTCCCTGGTGAACACAGATGATTTCAATCCCCTAAGGTGGCCAGATAGCAAGAGTGAAATTCAGAACCATTTTATTGGTGTGCTTGGGGGAGGGCTGGATGTGGTTGCCCACATATAAGAAAACACCTGGTTATTGTTCCTGTCAATGTTAGGAAATGGTACATGTGGGTTAGTAGGTTAAAGATATTGAAAGATAAGATATTTGTTTATTAGTTACATGTGCATCAAAACACAGTGAAAGGCATCTTTTTGCGTTATTGTGTTCTGGGCACAGCCTGCAAGTGTCGCCACGCTTCTGGTGCCAACATAGCACGCCCACAACTTCCTAACCCATACGTCTTTGCAATGTGGGAGGAAACCGGAGCACCCGGAGGAAACCCACACAGTCACAGGGAGAAGGTACAAACTCCTTAGACAGCAGCAGAATTGAACCCAGGTCACTGGCGCTGTAATAGCGTTAGGTTAACCTCTACACTACTGTGTGACCACACCAGTTAACGGACCACTAAGTGAGAGTTATAGAGTCATAGAGTTGTACAGCACAGAGACTGATCCCATTTTCCTGCATTAGGTCTGTATCTTTTTGTGCCTTGCTTATGTAAGTGCCTGTCTAAATATCTCTTAAACATAGTGAGTGTATCTGACTCCACCTCCTCTGGCAGTACGTTCCAGATATCAGCTACTATCTGTGCAAAAATCTTTCCCCTCAAATCCTCTTGAAGATTCCTTCCGCTCACCTCAAACCTATGCCCTTTTGTTTTTGATACCCTAACCATGGGAAAAAGATTCTGACAATCTACCCTATCTATGCCTCTGATAATTTCTCTTTCTATCAAGTCACCCCTCAGCGTCCTCCATCCCAGGGAAAACCAGCCCAGCCTGTCCACTCTCTTCCCATAACTAAAGTCCTCTAATCCAGGAGACATCCTGTTGAATCTCCTCTGCACTCTCTCCTGTATAACCACATCCTTCTTGTCATGTGGTGACTAGAACTGCACACAATGCTCCAAGTACAGTCTAAGCAGTGCTTTGCAAAGTTGCAACATAACATCCCAACTTTTATATGCTATGCCCTGACCCATGAAGGCAATCATGCTGCCTTTATCACCTCTCTACCTTTGTTTCCACTTTCAGGAAATTATGAACTTGAACCCCACAGACCTTCTGTTCATCAACATTCCTTTAGGACCCTATCAGTTAGTGTATATATACTACCCCAATATGAATCCCCAAAATGCATCACCTCACACTTATCAGGATCTAATTCCATCTGCCAATGCTCTGCCCACTTTTCTATCTGACCTATAATCTGCTGTAGCTTTTGACAGCCTTCCTTGCTGTCCACAACACCACTTACCTCTGCAAACTTACTAATCATATCTCCTACATTCACATCCAAGTCGTTAATATATATCACAAACAAGGGTTCACAAACAAGAATCCCAGCACCAATCCCTGCAGTACACTGCCGGTCACAGACTTCTCATCCGAAAAGCATCCTCCCACCACTAACATCTGCCTTCTATCACCAACCTTTATCATCAAAGGTTCCCTAATCTTGCCATCTTTGCCTTGCACCTTTACTGGAACGTGCTGGCCCTGAACTCTTGCTAACTCTCTTCTAAAAGACTCTGCTCCCAATATACTTTAGCCAAGTCATCTCTTACAATATTGAAATCAGATGACCCGCAACTGAAGACCTCAACTTGAGAACTTACCTTATCCCTTTCCATAACTACATTGCCCTCGTGTGGAGGTGAATGGTAAATCTACAGAGTTGATGAGAATGTGGGGAGAATAAAACATCGAATTGATGTAGGATTAGTGTAACTGGTGGTTGATGGTCAGCACGGACTCAGTGGGCCGAATGGCCTATTTCCATGCTGTATCTCCCTACGACTCAAAATGAGTTTTGAAGATTGAGATAGGAACCTGTTGAGTGGATCCCAGAAGGTGCTAGCGTATGACAACATGATGAAGGGTATGCAGTGAATGTTCTCCATATGGATTTTAAGAAAGTGTTTAACAAATTTCGGCATAAAATGCTAGTTAACAAAACTGAGGCTCATGGAATAGGAGGTTCAGTGACAGCTTGCGAAAAATCATTGCCTCAGGACAAAAAAACAGGTTGCGGTAAGTAGATTCTCAGACTGAGGAGTGGTAACTGTGGTGTTTTCTAGAGTCTAGGTGACTGTTTTTGATATATGTAAATCATTTGTATTTTAAGAGGGATAAGTCCAGATCTGCCAAATATATCAAACTTAGAGGTGTGACAAATACTGAGAATGAAACCAGTTGACTGCAGAAGGATATAATTCAGCCAGTGGAATGGGCAGACAGGTGGCAAGTGGAGAAACAAAGGACTACAGATGCTGGAATCCAGATGAAAAACACGACGACGCTGGAGGAACTCAGCAGGCCAGGCAGCATCCGTGGAGAAAAGCAGGCGGTCAACGTTTCGGGTCAGGACTCTTCTTCAGGACTGAAGATAGGAAAAGGGGAAGCCCAATATATAGGAGGGAAAAGCAGAGCAGTGATAGGTGGACAAAAGAGGGGAGGCGGGGCGGGCACAGGGTGGTGATAGGTAGATGCAGATGATAGGCAGGTGTGGGGGAGGAGGGGAGAGCAGATCCACTGGAGGATGGGTCAAAGGTAAGGAGAGAGAGGGGGGAGAAAGATAAAAAAAAGGCTAGGAAAGGGAAGATGAGAAGCGTGGGAGGTGTGTGGTTGTGGGGAAGTTTCAGGTGGAGTTTGATATAGAGAAGTGTGAGGTGATGGACCTTAGTGAGGGAGAGCGAATGTCAACAATGGTACAGTTCTAAAGAACGTGCAGGGGCTCATGAGGTAGATTTCTGAGGGTGACAGGGCAAAGCTTATCGACCAGATCTTTGGCTTTATCAACAGAGACATTGAATGCCGAAGCAGGGAGTTCTGCTGAACCTTTATAAAGCCCTGGTTACACCAAATTGGAGTATTGTGTCCCGTTTTGTTCACCAGCTTGAGAGGATGTGGAGGAGAATTGGCAGGGATTTTAGTGAGAAGTTTAGACTGGAGAAACTGGGGTTGTTTTTCTCAGGTCCAAGGAGGTCAAGGGGATGTTGGACTGAGGTGTACAAAATTATGGCTGGTTTAGACAGTGTTTCTGTTAGCTGGTATTGCAGGGACTTGAGGACATGGAGTCTTGGGCAAGAGATAGAGAAGGATGTGAGGAACGTCCATTTGATACAGTGAGTGATAATGTCCTATGACGGATGGAAGTGGAGATGCTCAAAAGGGAAGTTGGATCAGTACTGGAGGGGAAAAAACTTGCAGGACTGCAGAGACAGAGCAGGGAGATTGACTGGGATTGCTCTCAATGAGCCACTGATGACTTCCCCATGCTGTGATGACTTTATAATTCTGAGACATCTCAAACTCTGCGGTGTACAGACACTGCTGGAGGGTCCCTGCTTTCGACAGCACACCTGCAACTAATTTCCCAATTAGAGTTAACAGGATAACTGCAATATTTGATGAAAATCTTGTTTAGAGATTTTTCTTCCTGCCTTCCATTGGTGCTTCAGTTACCGGCAATGTGCAATTATTATAATTTGGTTTAGTGTTTTGCTGCTCCTTGCAATTCCCTGATTTTGCAAGTGTTGCTTTTGGTTGTTTTTGCTCGAGACAGAAGGCATCACAAGCATTGCAGCATGTCTTGAAAATCCCTGCTTGTCCTTAAGATGTTGGTGGAACTGTTCCCTGACTGGCAGTGAAGGTGCACTCAGGACTGTTAGATAAGGAGTTCCAGGATTTTGATCCAACGATGTTGTAATATTCAACAGTAAAAACTTTGCAAAAACGTTTTCTTTGCCCAGGTTGCTGTGGGAGGTGAAGGTGTCATGTAGCAGAACTGACTGTGACCTCTCTTGGGAGGACCAGGTAAAAGCCTGGGCTGAGTGAAATTAACAGGTGTGAGTTGTTGAATGCAGGACTGGGTCCTGTTATGTCAGTGCTGCTTGTAGTGAAATGTCACTGATTTAACTTGATAAAGCATTGCTTAGCTTTTATGATGGAGGGTTGACTCTCCAAGGGATTGCAGCTCTCTCGGTTACAAACTTGGCAGCACCCCAGGACAGCAAGAGGTCAGAAAGGCCATCTGACAGCAGAGAGACGACAAGGCCAGTGGCGCAGACAAAATCCCCAATGAAATACTGAAACAAGGAGGAGAATTGCTTCCGGTGCAAACTTGTGACCTTATCTCTCTCACCTGGGAAGAGGAGAGTGTGGCAGGGATTACAGAGAAGGAGTAATCATCACCATCTTCAAGATGGGATGTCTGCAATTTCGGGAGTTCCTGGGTGAGGGATGTTGGCAGCAAAGGTTTGAAACAGAGCTGAGGGAGATGGAAACTGCAAGGAGGACGTTGGTCACTGGGCAGAGAGTTGACATGGCTGGACAGAGACTAACACTGGGAAAAGAATACAGGGCACTGGGAGAATTGGACATTGGGTTGAGGAAGCTGGTCTCCGGGTACAGGAGTTCAATGTCAGGTTGGAGGGAGATGGTCAAAGATGTTGAACGCTGAGTGGAGATCATTTTTAAACTGAAGCAAACTAAGAGATTACAAGAAGCTCTGAGGTGGGATTACAGTGCATGTACATAAATTCATAATGCATCTTGAACAATGTTGATAACCTGTAGAGGCATTTGGAATTAAGATGCCCTGGCAGTAACAAATATCTGGCTAAAAGAAGAACAAGATTGGATTCTAAATATTCCTGAATACAAGGAGTCTAGGAAGGTGGGAAGGGAAAAAAGTGGTGGGAGAGGCAGTACTGATGAAGGAGAGCATTGCAGTGCTGAAGAGAAAGGAGAGAATGTGTTTCACAGTGAGAAACAATAGAGGTGGGATTATACCACGAGGACTGTTCTGATGGTCACCAACTAGTGGGATGGATTTTTAAATCAATTAAGGAGAAAATTCACTGGGAAATTCAGGGCAGAACTATGGTACAGCTGGCAGAACTTCTGCCTCACAGTTCCAGCAACCCGGGTTTGATCCCAACCTTGGCTGCTGTCTGTGCAAAGTTTGCACGTTTTCCTGGTGACCACATGGGTTTCTTGTGGGTGCTCCGGTTTCCTCCCACATCTCAAAGACGTGCTCATAGGTTAATTGGCTGCTATAAATTGCCCTGGGTGTGCAGGTGAGTGGTAGAATCTGGGGTGGGGGGGGGAAGCTGATGGGAATGTGGGGAGAATAGGGAATAGGATTGCTGTCCTCCTATTGGACAGTGACAAAATATGGAACGTAGACCAGAATAACAATAACAAAGGGGCAAAGAATGGGAGGTTTTTGTGTTCAGCACAACTTTCATGATCAGGTGGTTTCTGCGGTAGGCAATATTTCTAGACTTGGTTCTGGGAAATGAGCTGGGCCAATTGGAGGAAGCAGTGGGGGAACATGTAGGAAACAACGATTATAAGATTTGCTAAAGCTATGGAAAAGGATATGGACCACGCTATCATATAAGTAGCGAATTGGAGGAGGCCCAGTGTCAATGGGATGACAAGTAAAGACAGGGTGTATTTTTAGACAGAAGCAGACGAAGAGATTACATGTAGGTAGTGTAGCAGTTAGTGTAACACTTTACAGCGCCAGCGACCCGGGTTCAATTCTGGCCACTGTCTGTAAGGAGTTTGTACGTTCTCCCCATGTCTGCGTGGGTTTCCTCCCACGTTCCAAAGGCGTACGGGTTAGGAAGTTGTGGGCATGCTATGTTGGTGCCGGAAGCGTGGCGACACTTGCGGGCTGCCCCCAGAACACTATGCCAAAGATGCATTTCACTGTGTTTCGATGTACACGTGACTAATAAAGATTTCTTATCTAGGTCTGATATAGGTTAACAGTGCATGTAAGATTTGATATAGGGATGAGGGAGAGGCCCACTGGATGGAGGGAAATTGGTGGAGAGAACTTGACATGAAATGGAGGGTGTAGGACACTGGGCAGAGGGAGTTGGAAAGTGGCAATGCAGGTTGACAATGTGGTTTTAAAGCATACTGAACTTTATGAATGGAGGCATAGCTGAACCTCAAAACACTAGTTCAGCCACACCTGGAGAACTGGGTCTAGTTTAAGATGTAAAGGCTTTAGAGATGGTGGATAAGAAGTTTATCAAAATGTTACCAGGGATGAGGGACTGTGGTTACATGAATAGACAGGAAGAACTGAGGTTGTTCTCCTTGTAACAGAAGGTGGCCATGGGATCTGACAGACATCTGAAGTCACGTTGGGCATCAACTGAACAGATAGAGAGAAACTGTTCCCATTGGTGAAGGGATCAAAGACTAGGGGATGTAGAATGAAGCTGATTGGAAAAAGAGGCCAGTTATACTGCCATTGGGTGATTGGTCTGGAATATATGGCAGGGAGTTGTGGAGGTAGATCCAATCGTACTGTTCAAAAGGGAGCCAGACAAATGTCTGAAAGGAAAGAATTTGTGGGGCTATGGGGCAACAGTGGGACTGGCTGGATTGTTCTTGCATAAAGTTAGTACTGATTGAATGGGCTAAATAGTCTCCTTCCAAAGAGAGGGCATTAGACATCAAGGACAGCAAGATGGACTGGGGAGAGGAACACTGAGAAGGAAATGATGCACACTTAAGATTGGAATAAATGAGTCTTTTTCTGGGTGCTGTTCAGTGACATGAGGTGCTGTAGGGAGTGACGCTGGGGCCCAAGCTGTTCGTGGCGCAGGCTTGTTAGGCCGGAAGGGCCTGTTACCATGCTGTAATAAATAAAGCTTTTTTTTAAAAAAAGATATCTATCAATAATTTGGATCGGGGAACTAAATGTAACATCTTTAAGTTTGCAGACCACAAACCCTGCACACAGTATTCTGCCGGAGGTTTCTTGTGGGGATTCCAATGGCCAGTCTGGGCAACAGCCAATGCTCCTGGGTTGATGTTCAGATCAGAGTGAATGGGTGACCACAGGAACTGGCCAGGAGCCCTGCTCTGCGTGTCAGCTCTCCTAATGTATCTCCCCAACCACATAATGGGAGTGTGTCTGATGCTAGTTAATTAAACGTACACTTGAAGCTGTTAGTCATTGCATTAAATTGATCTCTGAATACTGAATGCTATCTGTTTCTATTGAATATCACTGTGGCACTGATCAGCAGTCTCGCTTTACTGGCACACACTTAATTGTCCTGCTGTACTGAAGCCAGAGACAGGACGAAGATGAGTTGGTGAGTACTTATCATCTGATTTCAATAATTGGTATGATTTGACAGCAGAGGAACAGTCCAGATTGAGCTTCATCTCTGCAGTGTACTTATTTGTTTACCTACTGAGGCAATAACATTTTGATTCATTAATCTTTTTGTCTACATGCAGAGACTTAAAGTGGAGGATTAATCAGCACTCCCAAAGAATAGCCATTAAGCACCAGTCCAGAAAGCTCCATGTTTGAATGATTGGACGGTCTGGTACAGTACTGTGGAAGAGCTGCACTGTTACAGTGGGTCCTCTCTCCTTAGGTTAAACTGAGGCCAGATACACCCTTTCAGGTGACAGTAAAACAGCTCTGGTTCCTGGCCGAAAACATCCTTCCAGCAATATCACATTGCTGTTGTTGGGATCCTTCTGTGTGCAAATTTTGCTGACACATTTCCTATATTGCAAAAGTGACTGCAATTTAAAAATAACTTACTGGTCACAAAACACTTCAGAGTTCTGAAAGACACTATATAAATATTCCTTCCACTATTTTTCTTTCACTTTTAATGACCTGAATCTCTCATACTACCCATTGCACCTCAGCTCCCTGCCCTCTCTTCACTATAGGTAGCTTTGAGGGGACAGACTGCCACAGTTTTCTATTGCTAGGTAGAAAATGGTTTGGAGAACATTAAACTGGTTGGTATTAAAACCACTTGGAGTTTCTCTGAATGGAAACCTTTTAGATGCTGATGAAGAGTTTCCAGACTGAAACATTCACTCTGTTTCTCATTTCACTGTGTTTCCAGTGTCTTTGTTCAGCATCTGCAATTTGTTGGTTGACATCTGGGCTCTTCAGTTAGGCTCTTCCCATGTTCAGCAACTGCCAGCACCTCTTCTCCATTCTAGGCCAAAACCCTTGGTTAATGCCAAGATAGCAAGACTTTGCAATTACATACACAGTCGTTATTCTTCGGGCAACATTCATTGCCTGTTACTTACTGCTGACCACAATCCAATAAACTGTCGATGATAAGATTCCAATGGCAGTTCAGCAAATGTACAGAGAGCAACAACTGTCAACACCTGCCCAAATATCAAAACCAGCAAAATAACTGATTCAGACATAAATCAATGTGTCCACTGAACATAAAAATAAAACTTGCAATCTTACAGTCCTTTATCACTTAGAAAGGTACAGTTTCACAGTGTTGGGATTAGGAGAGTAAGCTAGCAAGAAATATAAAAATAGACTAAGTGCTTCCATAATACACAAAAGGACAGCCGCAAAGGTAAATGTTGAATCCTTAGAGGATAAGACCAGGAAATTAATAATGGGAAATAAGGAAATGGCAGAGATTTTGAGCAAATATTTCATAATTGTCATCCCACTGGAAAATACTAAAAGCATCCCAATAATTGTCAAAACTCAGGGGCAAAAGTGAAGGAGGAATTTCTCCAACCCCAATCACCAGAGCAAAGTTACCAGGCAAACTACTGGGATAAAAAGATGGACAACTCCCTGGATTGGATACATACCCTTTGGGTTTTAATAGGATAGATTATAAAATTATTGGGATGCTTTTAGTATCTTCTAGTGGGAATTTCTGCTGAGATCAAGGATGGATTGGCTGTGATCTTCCAACATTCCCCATTTCTGGATAAAGGAGAACCATTAGATGTGTGTTTGGACTTAGAGGGATTTGATAAAAGATGATAGCAAAAGTAAGTCCTCATGGGGTTGTGGAGCAATATATCTGCACAGATAGGGGATTGGCTAACAGAAGACGGGGGGCCGGGATAAATGGTCATTTTCAGGTTGGCAAGCTGTAATTAGTGCGGCGTTGTAGGGATCTGTATTGGGCCTCAGATGTTTACGATCATATCAATGATGAAGGGACCGCAGCCAAACATTCTGACGACACAGATTGGCAGGAAAGCAATGGAGACAAGACTGCAGATGCTGGAATCTGGAGCAGCAAACAATCTGCTGGAGGAACTCTGCGTCTGTGGGAGGAAAGGAATTGTCAACTTTTTGGGTTGAAACCCTGCATCAATCTTGCTGCAGGGTTTTGACCTGAAACATTAACATTTCCTCCTCCACCCCTCACATCCCCCCCCAACAGATGCTGCTCGACCTGCTGAGTTCAGCAGATTGTTAGTGGGTGGGGAAAGCAAGTTGTGAGGAGGATGCAGAGAATCTGAAAATGGACATAAATGGGTTAAAGTGGGCAGCAATATGATAGAATAGAAGAACATAACATACAAAAGTAGAGAGAGAATAGAGAGGGACCTGGGAATTCTTGTACATGAATCGCTGACATTTAGCATCAGGGACGGCAAGTAATCAGGAAGGTAAATAGAATATTAGCCTTTGCAAAAGGGGTGGATTAAAAAAATGAGAGAAGCCTTGCTCCAGCTGTACAGGGTGCTGGTGAGACCAGATCTTGGGCACTGCATAGAGCTTTCATTTCCTTATTTAAAGATGTGCTTGCATTGGAGAGGGTTCATTAGGTTGATTCCTGGGATGAAGGGGATGAATTATGAGAGATTGAGCAGACTAGGCTTTGGATAAATGAGGGGTGACCTTGCCCAAACATGTAAGATCTGAGGGGCATGACAAGATTGATGGTGAGAGGAGAGTCCCCTTTTGGGGAGTCTCGAATTAGGGTGTATGGTTTCAGAATTTGGGGTTGGCCATTTAAGACTGAGATGGGGAGGATTTTATCTCTGAGGATCGTGGTTCTTTGGAATTCTCTGCCTTAAGTAGTTGTGCAATCTGTCTTGAAAGATATTCAAGGTGAAGATGACATTTGTTGGGGAGCAGGAACAGGCAGGAAATGAGCGGAGGCCAAGATCAGATCTGCCGTGATCCTACTGGATGTAGTTTGGAGTGGCCGAGTGGCCTACTGCTCCCAATTCACACGTAATGAAGTCATTCACCCTTCAACCTGCATCCTAGGGACTTTCAATCTTTTCCAATTCTGACTGTGCCAATAATTTTTGGATTTCCATTTTTTTTTACAGAAAAGGTTTGCGGTTGATGTGAATCCTTTTGATTTCTCAATCTACTTTACAGCTCAGGAGGTTCTTCTTGAAATTCAGTCACTATTGCAATGTAAGCAGGCAATGGGCAGAGCAAGCTCCACAGACAACAATCTGAAAATGACCATTTACTGTTTTGAAGATGTTATTTGGTCAGGTTAATAAAGAGAAGTAACAATGAATAGAGCCATGGAATTTCTTTCTGTCCATTTGAGAGCATAAAGTATCTTGGTTTAAATTCCTGTCTGAATGACAGCATCTTCAACAGTGCAACATGTCTTTAATGCTCCATTGGAGCATAAACCTAGATAATGTATTGAAATCTCTGGAGTAGAACTTGAACCAACAGTCTTGTGACTGAGGTAAGCAGACGTGACTTCTGCTTCCCCCAGTCTCCCTGGTTAGGTATTCCATGTCCTGAAGGCACTCCTTGCACAAAGAGCTAGCCTCACTTCTCTGGCTATTGGATCAATGACCAAGTTCTCACAAAGAAGTCCATAATAACTTGGTCCTCAGCCAACAAATCATGATCCCAGAATCAACAATAGCAGCTCTCAAGAAACTGCAGATGTCTGAAACTGGAGCAACACACAAAGCACTGGAGGAAGTCAGCAGGTCAGGCAGCATCTATAGAGGGAAACGGACAGTTGCTATTTTGGGTCGAGATCCTTCATCTGGACTGGAAAAAGGGAGAGATAGTCAGTATATAAAAAAAAAAAGTGGAGGGAAGAGGTGGAGCAGGAGCTAGCAGGTGGACCTGGGCGAGGGTGGGAATGACATCCGAGGCTGAGAGGTGATAGGTAGAAGTGGCAAAGGGCTGAAGACTTCAGGAACATTAACTTCAGGAAAGGAGGTGGTGTACATGCTCCTGTCTACATCAATGGTGCTGAGGTCAAGAGGGTTGAAAGCTTCAAGTTCCTTGGAGTGAACATCACCAACAGCCTGTCCTGGTCCAACCACATAGATGCCACGGCCAAGAAAGCTCACCAGTGCCTCTACTTCCTCAGGAAGCTAAAGAAATTTGGCATGTCCCCTTTGACACTCACCAACTTTTATCAATGCACCATAGAAAGCATCCTATCTGGATGCATCACGGCTTGGTACGGCAACTGCTCTACCCAGGACCGCAAGAAACTGCAGAGATTTGTGGACACAGCCCAGCACATCATAAAAATCAGCCTCCCTTCTGTGGACTCTGTCTATACCTCTTGCTGCCCTGGTGAAGCAGCCAGCATAATCAAAGACCCCACCCGCCCGAGTCATTCTCTCTCCTCTCCTCTCCTCTCCCATCAGGCAGAAGATAGAGGAGCCTGAGGGCACATGCAATGAGTCTCAAGGACAGCTTCTATCCCACTATGATAAGACTATTGAACGGTTCCCTTATACAATGAGATGGGCTCTTGACTTCACAATCTACCTTGTGACCTTACACATTATTGTCTACCTGCAATGCACTTCCCTGTAGCTGTGACACTACTCTGCACTCTGTTATTGTTTTTACCCTGTACTGCCTCAATGCACTGTGTAATGAATTGATGTGTATGCAAGACAAGTTTTTCACTGTACCTCAGTACAAGTGACAATAATAAACCAATACCAAAAATGATAGAATCTGATAGGAGAGATCCTTGCTGGGGTCAAACTGGGAAGGATCTCTCCTATCATATTCCATCATCACCTGCCAGCTCTTGTTCCATCCCTTGCCTCCATCTTTTTATACTTGTTATCTCCTCCTTTGTTTCTTCCACTGTCATTCAGGGGTAGAATGCCTGTGATATTCTCTTTAGCCATCAGAATGTAGGAAAATAATATGCACACCTCAATAGTTGTGATTATGCTGGGCTGAACCTTGCTGGCTGAGACACATGCTTCTGAAGAGAACTACTGGTGCTCGGTGCCATTCAGGAAGTCCTGAACCATGTGCATGAGTTGTGGGTCTGGGACTTACTGAGGGACAGGCAGTGTTACATCTGTCATCACATTTCAGCACTGGACTCCATGTGGAGGCCTGTGGCAGGGTGCAGTCTCACTGGGATTCCCCAGTATTATGCCAAATTACACTTGTGGTTTTAGCACCAACTATGCAGGTGAATCATCATGTCAGTTCAGACCCCATGTCAGCCTGAGGGTAGCACAGTGGCACAGCTGATAAAGCTGCTGCCCAACAATTCCAGGGACCCAGGTTCAATCCTGACCTCCACTGCCATCTGTGTGGAGTCTGCACGCTCTCCCTGTGACATTGTGGGCTTCCCCTGCATTTCCTCTCATCCCAAAATTGAGCTGGTGGGTTAACTGATGAATGTAAATCACCCTTAATGTATTTTTATTGGTAAAAGAACCAAAGGGGAGTTGATAGCCACATGAGAGATCAGGGTTAGTTGGTTAATTGGGTGCAGTAAATTGTCCCTAATGTAGATGAGAGCGAGAATATGACAGGTGTTGAGGGGAATATAGGATTGGTTAAATGGGTGTTGGATTGTCAGTGCTGATGGGCCCGTTTCTGTTCTGAACGACTCTAGGACCAAGTTCATTCATTTCTTTGCATTGAAGACTTATGGAGTAGTGTTTGTGCGGGTGGGTATTTGTATGTGTGGATGTTTGTGCGTGTGTGTGTGTGTATGAGGGCCAGAGGATTGGGAAGCGAATGGGATTTACCTGCATCGCATTTCTTCACTAGAAAGCAACAGAGCATGTGTGAGACATGAGGCCAGACACAGTGCTCTGCATGTTAGACCCGTGTCCACATACAAGGCCAAATTCAGATATTGGAACTTTGGAAGTGGAAAGGATAGAAAATGAAGAGCAGGGCAGCACCTCATCCAATGGGAGGAACCAGAGAAGAAAATAGGTGAGGTCATATTTCGAGGGGCATGTCCCAGTAAGTGCTGGAGGGGAATTGGGCTCCTGCCCCCAAACCGTAACAGACAATCAGCAATCTGGGGGCAGTGAAGAGGAGTGCAAATCCCCTAACAAATTTAAAAAGTGGACATCAAAGAATATATTATTTACTAAGAAACTATCAAGTGAACATAAAAGAAATTAAACACTTCAGTGTAGTTTTGTTTAGGTGATTATGCTTTATCGGAGTTTTCAATGATAAATTAGGTTATTCATGGGTAAAGGTCTGGAGATTAATAAAAATGTTGATTTTTGCTGATAAGTACATTTTTAGCTGTAATGTGAAAACAAAAAGAACCAATTAAAATCTCAGATGCCTGACTGCTTTAGGTCACAAAAGAATGGAAGGTTGGTGACCCAAAGCTTTGGCTGTTTTGCTCACTCCATGCAGGGGCTGTCTGACCTGCTAAGTTTCCAGCTTTTGTTATCATCTGAGTGACATTTGCTGCATTCAGATTTCACAGAAAGCTTTTGCAATTTCTTCTGGTGACAGAAGGATTTCACGCTGGCCATTTTCCCTGGCGATTGGTTGGAAGTGGCTGCTGTTTGCTGTATGGATGTGATAAATGGCATTATTGCTGTGTGAAGTCACTCAGCCAGACACACGGGCTTCATTCAGTTCTCCAGCTGTTGTAATCACTGCTGACAGGTCAGAAGGCTTTCCTCTGCTTTCTGAAACTGTTGCATTCAGCATGATAAGAGGCTGTATAGAAGCAAAGTCTTCTCTTAAGTTCAAGGAGCTCTTTTGTTCCCTCTGTGCCTCCTATCTCAAAAGCAATATATTAACAATAAAGCTTCATGGCCAATGAGTAGAGGAGTTCCACTTTAAGACAGGCATCAGCAAGATGATTTGCTCTGATGTGACTGATGTGCCGGTGCTGACGTGCTGATAAGTGGCATAAAATAAGGCATTTCCACCCCGATTAACACAGAGGTCCATCAACTGTCTTCAGTAAGCAATTTCATCAATGTTTGCCTTCAAGGTTCTTCACCAATGATTAACTCAGTGCGACATTTCTGGGAAAGGACCAACACTCCTGGAGAATGGCCTTTACTGACATTTGTCAAATGCTAGCAATTAGATTTTCAGTCAATGCTGAGACTGACAGAAAGCCCTGATCATAAGGCCCAGTTAGAAGTACTCTCCTCCTCTTTCTCTGTCTCTAACCTTCTCCCGCAATCTCTCTCTTTCCCTATTTTTCTCTCTCCTGCACACTCTTCCTCTCTTTTTCCCTGTTCTCTCACCCTCTCAATCTCTCTGTCTGTCTCAGTACAGACTAGCCACTTCACTTAAAATTAGGATTTTCGATTTGACTGCTCGGAAAGACATTTAAAGTTAGCACAACTATATTTTGCACCATTCTGCTGTTTTTGTGCTCCCAGCTGTATTTATTATTATTCATTGCACCCTTGTGTGTATGACAATAAACTAATCTGAACTGATCTTTGCAATGCACCTACACAGAGGTCAGGGAGAAACTGGTCCACATCGTTTTGGGCTCTTCCTGCTATCAGTACAGTGCTTGGGTGAATGGCTGATTGTAGGGACTTCAACAGTGTGCTCGGTAAGATGCACACATTCTCTTTGGTTTCTGACTTCAGCTGCTGCTGGTCTCTGCATCTTACAGTTCCAGAATATTCTTTTATTTTCTCTCTCAGACTGCTTCATTAGTCGACCAGCTAAACAGCACCAAAAGCAGTCTTGGTCCCCATCTTATCACAGACCCCCTCTGTTCTCTCCACCCCTCCACCTCTCTGAAACTTTAAGCACACACATTTGCATTTGTTTCCTATTCTGATAAAGGGTCATTGACCTGAAATTTTAACTCTCCGTCTCTCTCAATAAAAGCTGCCTGACAGCTTCCAGCACTTTCTGTTTATATTTCAGATTTTCAGCATCTATGGGGTTTTATTTTTGTTTTTCAAGATTCAGGCTTATTGGCTGCAACATATTTGGCACTCTGTAGAGGAAGGGGAGGGTATAGATGTGGTTAAAAAAAAACTGGCAATGTTCAGAGGTTGTGAAAGACACTATATTTCTTTTTTACATGAGATTCCAGGCAGTTTGGCTGGGTAAGTCCAACTGAGGCAAAGGTCCCAGTCCTGATGCAGTGTCTTGACCTGAAACTCTCCATCCTTTTACCTCCACAGATGCTGCCTGACCTGCTGAGTTCCTTCAGCAGCTTGTTTTTGGCTCCAAGTCACAGCATCTGCAGCCTTTTGTGTCTGTCTAATGTTTAGGATGGTAATTGGTCATTGGTTTATTGTTGTCACATGTACCGAGATACAGTGAAAAGCTTTTGCTTGCGTGCCATCCAGACAGATCACTCTGTACATGAGTATATCAAGGCCATACAAAAGGGGGAGAAAACTGAATGTAGAATATAGTGTTGCAGTTTTGGAGAAAGTGCAGTGCAGGTAGACAATAAGGTGCAAGGGCCACAACGAGATGGATTGAGAGATCAGTCAAGAGTTCGTCTTTATTGTATAAGTCTGTTCAAGAGTCTTATACCACTGGGATAGAAACTGTCCTTGAGCCTGGTGGTGCGTGTTCTCAAGCTTTTGTATCTTCTGCCCAATGGGAGGGGGGAGAAGAGGGAATGTCCGGGGTGGGAGGGGTCCCTGATTATGTCGGCTGCTTTCCTGAGGCAGCGGGAAGTGTAGACGGAGTCGATGAAGGTTTGAAACTTTGGAGAGAGTTGGAAAATCAGTAGAAAGGGAGGTACAGGGTTAATAGTTCAGAACAGCCATTGTGTAGGTGAAGAGTCACCACCCAGACATGTTAAATCTTTAGAAAAATTTTTAAAAATTTTATTTACAGCGTGGTAACAGGCCCTTCTGGCCCAGTGAGTCCGCGCCGCCCATTTTAAACCCAAATTAACCTACCTGTATGTCTTTGGAATGTGGGAGGAAACCGGAGCACCCGGAGGAAACCCACACAGACACGGGAGAATGTACAAACTCCTTACAGACAGCGGGAATCGAACCCCGATCGCTGGCGCCGTAATAGCATTGCGCTAACGACTATGCTACCATTGCCTTTCATTTTCCTGCACAGATGCTGTTAACCATCCCTGAACCAATAAATTCCTGTGTGCAGCACAGTGGTGCAGCAGTTAATGCTGCTACATCGTAGTTCCAGGACCCAGTCCTCAAGTGCTGTCTGTGTGGAGTTTGCATGCTCTCCCTGCAACTATGTGGGTTTCCTCTGGGTGCTCTGGTTTCCTCCCATGTCCCAAAGACAAGCTGGGAGGTTAATTGCCTGCTGTAAATTACCTCCTAGTGTAGGTAAGAATGAAAGGGAAGACAATGGGCAGTGTAAGAGAGAGTAAGTTGCAGGGAAATGGGACAGATGGGTTTGCTCTGCTGGGAGCTGACATGGACCTGATGGGCCAAATGATCTCCTTCTGTCTTGTAATGCATAAGCCATGTGCTAATTTTGTGTATTATTCTGGTCTCCAGAATTTGGTTTCATTGGCTCAGTGGGTCCAGAAGAAGAGTGCTGTGTACAAGTACTGCCCCCACATGTACTCAGTGCAAGCGACCGAGGATTCATTCCCGTCCCCAGCAATTCCCCTTGTTTCAAATTTTCCAGCGTCTGTGGCATTTCTGCCACTGCTGTAGGATAGCATGGATGGGTTGAATGGTCATCCTGCCATGAGCAAAGGGCAGTGGGCTGAGGAGAGTCGATGAACTGACAGATGTAGCTGGGCTGTGCTGAAGGGAAGACTCAGTACGTCTCAGCTGTGCTGCCTTGCCTCACGTTTACACTCCGATGACGCTGCCAAGCCTGTCAATATGCACAGCTTCTACCCTGTGCATGCCCTTTTGGTCTCAGAGCAGCCAGAAATAATGAAAGTGTTTAGCTGAACACAGCAAGAACACGAGCTGGCCACCTGATAGCCGGGAGAGGAGAGAATTTGTACACATGCAGGAAACATGCTCAGCGCTGGCAGACCCAGGGAGCAGACAAAACTCATTTTATTTTTACTCCCTGTCCCAGAAATGGTTTCCGTCTGCACCCTATAATTGTACAGTTGTCGCCTATGCATACCAATGACTTTTACTTCAATGTGCAGTGCCTAGACTTAAACTGCGGCCAAATAGAAAACTGCAGTACATCCAAGGGAAGAAAGTGCTGAAAGCTGGCTAATGCTTAGGGCTGGCTTTCATCAATGGTCACTGAATTGTGAGGCAAATTGTCTCCAGTGTAAGTAGGTGCGAGGAGAACCAGAGGCCACGTGAGAGAGGGTAGGTTACAGGAAAATAAGTGAGGGAATACGATTGATTGCTCTGAGAGCCAGCATGGATGCAATGGGATGAATGGCCTCCCTCACTGTGGGAAGGATATATGAGAAAGAAAATTGAGATTAATTTTGAGCTTGGGTTCCCTGAGATATCTGTTCCAGTTGGTCTTCATGTTCTATGACGTCCCACTGACTTTTCCTGAATCATAACCCGGAGTGGAAGGAATTTCCTCAAGTTTATTTCCGGAAGGCCCTCCCATTTCCCTACGTCTCCCAAGAGTTTGTGAAATTGGAGGTGTCGAGTTGGATTACACTTCACAAGGCTTGAAGCAGGCTTTGACAGGGATCTGATGGCCCAGTCGCAATTTTCCTCGTATGATTATGGTGACGTGATGGTAGTGCAGTGGTAAAGTTACCAGACTAGTAATCCAAAATTCTGACTTAAGGGTAGCTGAGGAATTTAAATTAATAATCTAGAATTAAAAAGAACCAAACTGGTCATCAGCAAAGATGACCACAAAATTACTGGATTGCCATAAAAAATATTTAGTTCACCTTCTCCAGGGAGGGAAATTTAACGTCCTTACCCAGTTTGGTTTACACCAGACCCATCAATGCAGTTGCCACTGAAATGGTTGAGCAAGTCACTCTGTTGTACGTAAAGTGCTACATTGAAACAGAGACAGAATAAAAGGAGATGGGCACTTCGGTGACAACCCAGACCAAATTCAGACAAGGTCAACCATCAGCATTTGGTGACAAACTGGTAGGGCTTTGCATAGTCTAGCCAAACAAGAGGTGCATTGAAATATCATATCTTACACACACTGTGCCAGACTCCTCCATCACAATCCCTGGCTATGTCCTGTCCTTGGCAGAGGGGTCGGCATAGTGGAAGGAGGGTGAAGCCCTTGGAATCCTTAACATTGACTCCAGAACCCATGAAGTCTCGTGGCATCAGGTCAAATCTGGACCAGGAAGCTTCCTCCTGATTATCACCTGCTGTCCCCCATCAGCTGATAAATCAGTGTTCCTATGTCAAGCAACACTTGGAGATAGCAATGGCTCAGAATGTACTCTGGCTGGTTATCATCACTTTGGCTCTGTAATACCACCGCAGACTGAGCTCAGGGAGTCCTGAAGGACATTCTTGACTTCCTCCTCACTGATTTAAGGGTGGTAGATGCATCTATTCCTGATAGTATTCATAGAAGTGTCCAGCACAGAGATCTTCAGCAGATAAAGCAGGGAGGATACCCATGTTTTGTAGCCCCACATTCACCTGAAATCAGATGGACTTCAGGACAGATCTGGCGGCTCAAAACCAGGCATCCATGAGGTCCTGAGGCCCAAAAACAGCAGAATTGTGTGCTTTCACTGCAGCATACGAGAGGATGGGTCTTACACTCGACATCCACAAGGCAAAGGTTCTCCACGAACCTGTTTCTGTTGCACCATGCTGCCCTCTGACAATGAGAGTTTAAAATGTGGATCCCTTCCCACTTCTTGGGAGCCACCTCACATAAACACTGTAGTTATAAAAGCAGATCAGACATTGTGTTCAGTGAAGTAAATGACTCATCTAATGATACCCCAACATCAGAGAGTCACAACTTAGGTTATGTCCAGCTCCAAAAACACTCAAGAAGCTTGACACCATCTGGGAAAAAGCAGCCTGCTTGATTGATACACGAGCAACCATGCTAAATATTAATTCCCCTCACCACCAGCACTCTGTGGCAACAGTGTGCTCTGTCTACAAAAATGCACTACAGTTGCTCACTCAGGCTATTCTGACAGCACCTCCTAAACATGCAACCTCTCCCACCAGGAAGGGTAAGGGCAGCAGACTCATAGGAACACCACTTCCTGTAGGTCTCTCTCCATGTCATAAACCATTCTGACCTGAAAATATATCACCTGTTCTTCATGAGAAATGATGATCATTTAATTACTGGGGAGCTACACAGCTCAACCAACAGCTTTGTAAATCTGAACAAAGGGCAAAGCTCTCCCTCTCTCCCCTTCTTTCTCTCTCTCCTTCCCCACCTCTCTCTCTCTCTCTCCTCTCTTTCTCCCTCTGTAGTTATGTAGTGCCTAAGATAATTAGATACATAGATTTATAGAGTTATACAGCATGGAAACAGTCTAACTCATACATGCCAACATCATCGTCATTGGGTCTAAATCCTGGGACTCCCTCTCCAATGTAGTTATGTAGTGCCTAAGATAATTAGATACATAGATTTATAGAGTTATACAGCATGGAAACAGTCTAACTCATACATGCCAACATCATCGTCATTGGGTCTAAATCCTGGGATTCCCTCTCCAATGTAGTTATGTAGTGCCTAAGATAATTAGATACATAGATTTATAGAGTTATACAGCATGGAAACAGTCTAACTCATACATGCCAACATCATCGTCATTGGGTCTAAATCCTGGGACTCCCTCTCCAACAGCACTGTGGGAGCACCTTCACCAGAAGGACTGCAATCGTTCAGGAAGGGAGCTCACCATCCCCTTCCCACGAGCAATTAGGAATAGGCTATGAATGCTACCTTGCCAATGATGTCCATGGAAGAGGCACTGCTGGAACTGACCAGGTAGTACTGCTCATGAACAATGTCCATCTAACAGGAGCAGTGCAAGGACCCATTGGCTGAGGACTGGAAAAGGAACGGTTTTTTTTATTAGTTTTGTCACACGTACTGGGTTGGTGAAAAGCTGTTGTTTGTGTGTCATTCAGGCAGATCACACCACGCAGGCAGTGTAAAGAAAACAGAATGCAAAATACAGAATAGAGTGTCGCAGCTACGGAGAAAGTGCAGTGCAGGTAACAGAGATTAGGAAGCAACTCTCTGCTCAGGAAGGATTGGCAGCTGGTTGGTCCAAAGGTTGGGTTGAGGAAACAGATGGAATTTGAAATATGGAGACAACAAGGGGAGGGCAGAAGGAGACCAAAGTGTTATTGTCGAGTGGAAAAACCTCATGGTCGTGTGAGCTCTTGGTTGTTACTACCTTAGCCAAGGTATTACTTGCCAAGAAGATACATGTGAAGAGAGGTGGCCAGAGGTTGTTAGAGCCAATAAAATGTCTAATAAAGCAACTAAAGTGTGGTAGGCGGGAATCAAGAAAACTGCTTACAACACGTTATATGTCATCCATGTTCACTGAATTCCTGTTTGAGGTTTGGAAATGGCTGCTGTCTCACAGCTCAATAACTCTTTGTCTGGAACATTTAACGAGCTTATACTGAGTGTGTAACTATGAAGCTGCGTCCTCTCCTTCAGGTCAAAGAGACGGTGTTACTCCCCTGTGAAGCAACGTTTGTATAAAAGAATTTTCTCAACCCAACGCACTTCAACAGCTACCAAGAGGGAATTTGATACACTCAAGCAAGGCACTTGATGGGGCTCAAGGATAGAACAAAAAAACAGTGAAGAATTGACTGGACAAAATACTTTGGATGCAAGAGTACAGAACAGTGCCCATGTTTTGACACAGCAGCCGTGGGAAACGCAAGTGCAGATGCCCAACTACAATTGGAGGTGAGACTGGATGATGGATGCTCTGAGTATTCCGTGTTGTTGAGTGAGAGGACAGTCACTGCCTAAAAGCTTGGTAGGATGGAAGGAACTGAGGTTGTCCATACATATCACAGTCTAGTCACAGTCTCTTACCCAGGGTAGAGGAGTCTAAAACTAAAGGGAATAAGTTTAAGGTGTGAAAGGAAAGATTTAAATTGGCCTGAAGTTTGTCACACAGAGGCTGGTGGGTATATGGAACGAGCTGCCAGTAGAAGTGGTAGAGGCAGGTACAATTAGAATTTTTAAAAGACATTTGGACAGGTTCATGGATGGGAATGGTTTAGAAGGATATGGGACAAACACAAGCAAATAGGATTAATGTAGATAGATATCTTAGTCGGTGACATGGACAAGTTGGGCCGAAGGGCTTGATTCCATGCTGTATAACTCTATGAATCTATGAATTGAATTATCTTAGGAACTACACAATGCCAGAGTGAGAGAGAGAGAGTGTGTGTGTGTGTGTGTGTGTGTGAGAGAGAGAGAGAGAGAGAGGTGGGGGTGGGGGAAGAGAGAGAGAGAGAGACAGACAGACAGAGAGAGAGAGACCTTTGCCCTTCATTCTGATTTACAGAGTTGTTGTTTGAGCAATGTAACTGCCCAGTAATTAATGGGTCATCATTTCTCATTAGCATAGCATACTCAGGGTTTATCAGAAAAGTATAATACAAAAATCTATTTCATGCTTTCTTTCTCAATTTCATCTTGTCTTGTAGATGGTGACACTCACAACTCTATTTAATTTTAATTTCTTGGCTTTCAGGATGCTTTGTTATTAAGCACTTTCCTTCAGACAATTTCTGCTTGAACACATGAGATCATCATAACAGGCCATACCGTGAGAGGAATAAACAATGCCTTGAATATTAAGGTGAAAATAACCAACCCAGACTGTCAAGTGAAGCTCATTATTGATGGATAGGTAGCAACAAAGGAGAATGGAAGCCCTTTGATTTAGGTAGTGCTTTACACAAACTCAGGGAATCCAAAGTAGTTTACAGCCAATAAAGAACTTTTGAAGTATAGTTACTGTAGAATTATAAATAAAGAAGCCGTCATTTTGCACAAGCAAGAATTCACAAACAGAAATGAAATAACAAGGAACTTTTAGATAAAATTTTGTGAGGAATTAAATATTATGCAGGGGAAAATTTCCCTGTGGCTTTTTGAAAAGCTTTTGCATCCTCTTCAGTGCTGATTGAACTCAGTTGTAGCATTGGATAGATGGTTCAGTGCACCCTTGGCACTGGATGTGCTGCCCTGGATAATGTACTTATAATTCAGGAGTAAAACTAATGCAGTAATGAGAGTGCTCAGTTCAAAATTTTAATTTCCTTCCAGTGTAGCAACATCATTGAAAGGCACAAAAGCTTCTATTCAATTTCCTAAAGCGCTTAAGACAATTAACATTCAGATAAAGCAACACTTCCACTGAGTTCCCTATGAAAACCTAGCAAAGCCAATGTGGAGAAAAGGCACCAAGTCTGTCACTGGAAATATACAGTAACTGTAGGTGACAGCGCTGAATTTCAAGTTGCTTTCTTTCTATGTCCACCTTTTTTGCAGCCTTTCCACATCCTTGTTCTTTGCAACAAATACTTCCTAACATCTGAATGGGTGAGCCAGAAGGAGCCCAAATAGATTTGAGTGACTCATGTGATATGGAAGGGAAAGTCCCAAATTTTAGTACTAGTCTTTGATGAACTGAAAAAACAACTCAGCTTGCTGCAACACAGATGTTCAGCTGACATACTGCTCAGCCTGTCTCTGGCTGGTACAGGTTCTTGCTCAGCCTGTCTCTAATGAGTACAGGCTTCTGATCAGCCTGTCTCTAGTGATACAGGTTCCTGCTCGGCCTGTGTCTCTCCGGTGAGTACAAGATCCTACCTGGCATGCCAGTCTTGGCTAATAAAAGGTGATTCACACCCTACTGGTCTCCCAGTCAATGAGGTAACCGGGTACAGCTGGTTAACTGAAGTTGCTATCAGTTTATCCAGACGTTGTTATTCCTGGGAATATAAACATGTATTGGTATTGGTTTACTATTGTCACTTGTACCGAGTACAGTGAAAAACTTGTCTTGCATACTGTTTGTACAGATCAATTCATTACACAGTGCATTGAGGTAGTACAGGGTAAAAGCAACAACAGAATACAGAGTAAAGTGTCACAGCTACAGGGAAGTGCATTGTAGGCGGACAATAAGGTGCAAGGTCATAACAAGGTAGATAGTGAGCTTGGTGGTATGTGACCTCAGGCTTCTGTGTCTTCTGCCTGATGGGAGAGGAGAGAGGGAATGACTCCGGTGAGTGGGGTCTTCGATTATGTTGGTTGCTTCACCAAGGCAGTGAGAAGTATAGACAGAGTCCATGGATGGGAAGACAGAGTCCGTGGATGGGAAGACAAGAGTCCGTGGAGGGGAGGACAGAGTCCGTGGAGGGGAGGACAGAGTCCGTGGAGGGGAAGACAGAGTCCGTGGAGGGGAGGACAGAGTCCATGGAGGGGAAGACAGAGTAGTTCTCCTGAAGTACAGAATATGTGGGGAAGGTCAATGGTTTCTAGCTTAGGCCTGGTCTATTATCCTGGCAGGCAGGTTTGCGGTACTGTTCAGGAGGGGTTAAGCTAGCTTGGTAGGGTTGGGAAGTTGAGCAAGGATTCCGAAGAGAGAAAAGCAGACCTGGAAGTGCAAGGCAGAGATTTAGTGGGATGCTCTGGAAGGCTGTGCAAGCAAAGTTGAGAAGAGGGACAAGAAAGAAGCCCTGTTGAGTCCAATGGTAAAAGTAATGAGTGAGGCAGATGAGCTGAAGAGCTGATACACCTGGGAAAGGATGATACTTCAGCTGTTAGTGACACATGGTTCAACAAGTTTCAGGATTAGAAGCTTAACTTTCTTGGTTGCATGTTTTTCAGATGACTTAAAGAGAGGGATAAAGAAAGGATTGGGTGGAAGATGAGGGTGAGGGGAGATGGAAGCGGTACTATTGATTCATGAAGTAATCACAGCTGGAATGACTTGCTAGAAGCATCGTTAATTGGAGCTGTATTGGTTGAACTGAAGAACAAAAAAGGGGGTAATGACACCGGGAGTCGACTACAGACCTCCAAACAGTCCAGGGGAGATAGAGGAGCAAATTGGTAAACAAGTATCTGATATACAAAGTCACCTGGACTGTGATGGTGGTCGATTCCAATTACCCCAATGTTAGTCAGTGCAAAAAGGAGAGTGGGGCAGAATTCATAAACTACATTCAGGGAAATATTTTTAGTCAGCTCTCAGCATGCCGAACGAAAGACTGCGAGTGGGCAGGGAGGCAGTGGGAAGGGAATTCTGTGTTTAGTTTTAGGGATTGAAGATCATCAGATGGAAGGAGGACACTTTAATAGTGGTGATATTATTTAGTTGGATTTTAGTGTAGTCATGGAAAAAGGTGAAGGTAAAATAGGAGTGAAAGTTCTAAATTTGGATAAGGACCATTTTAGCAGATTGAGAAGTGAGTTAACCAGTGTGGATCGAATCTGAGATCAGGGAGATATTTCAGGAAGATATTCCTGAGTTCAGGAGGACATGTTCCCACAATAAAAGAGTGGTACTGTCAAACCTAGAGCTCCCTGGATGACAAGGGATAAAGAGAGTGGGAAAAAGCAAAAGAGGAAACTTGCGTGAGACTCTATAGAGGGTGTGACAGTGAAATTAAAAGGGAAAAAGCAAATTAACATCAAAGAAAATCTAAAGGTGTCTTATAAATACATGACAAGCAAAAGGATAAAGTGTGGGGACCCATTAGACTATAAAATGTAAGCAGAGAAGGTGGGTAAGATTTTTAATGAATATATAGTGACTGACTTCACAAAATGCTGGTATTGCAATTAAGGAGGACACGTGTGAAATATTGGATGGGATAAATGCAGTAAAAGAGAAAGCATTAAGGGGTTTATCATCTTTGAAAATGGATAAATTAGCAGGCCAGGATGAAATATATCCCAAGCTGTGAAAAGAAGCAAGGGAGGAAATTGCGGAGGCTCTGACTATAATTTTTCACTCCATTCTGCCCACAGTAGTGGAGCCAGATGACTGGGGGATGGCCAATGTTGTATTGTTGTTTAAAAAGGGAGGAAAGGATAAGCTCAGTAATTAAAGACCAGCTACTTTAAATTCAGTAGTGGGAAAATTATTGGACTCCATTCTGAGGGAGAGGATAAAACCTTCATTTAGAAAGCCAGAAGCTACTCAGGGACTTTCAGCACAGTTTGTTAATGGAAGACATTTGCTCAACTTGATTGAAATCTTTAAGCACGTAGCAAGGAGTGTTGATGAGGGCAGTACATCTGATGTAGTCTTCATGGACTTCAGCAAAGCTTTTGAAGGTTGGTCAAAAAATGAAAAGCCCATGGCATGTGAGGGAGAGTGGTAATTTGGATCCAAACTGGCTCTGTGGCAGGAAGCAAAGAGTAATGGCTGACTAGTCTGTTGTGACTTGAAAGGATCTAACAAGTGGGTCCTTGGCTCACTTCTCAGTTCCTTGCTTTTTGTAGTATAGAACAGAGCACAGTTGTAGAACATAGAACAGTACAGCACAGGAACAGGCCCTTCGGCCCATGATGTCTGTGCCGACTATAATGCCAATCCAAACTAATCCCATCTGCAGGCACATAGTCTATATCCCTCAATTCTCTGCCTGTTCATGTGCATGTTTCAATGTTGCTCTCATATATGCTTCCACCACCTCTCCTGGCAGGGACTTCCAGGCACCCACCACTCTCTGTGTAGAAAATCTTGCCTTGCAAATCCCCTTTAAACATGCCCTTTCTCACCTTAAAGCTATGCCCTCTAGTATTTGACATTTATGCCCTGGGAAAAAAAAACTCTGTGACTCTCTACTCTATCTATACCTTGCTTAATTTTATAAATCTCTATCAGGTTTGACTCAGCCTCTGACACTCAGCAGAAAACAATTCAACTTTGTGCAACCTCTCTTTACAGCCAATACTCTAATCCAGGCAACGTCCTGGTGAACCTCTTCTGCATCCTGCCCAAAGCCTCCACATCCATCCTGTGATGTGGTGACAAGAATCATACACATAGTACTCCAAATTAGGCTGAACCAAAGTTTTATACAGCTGCAACATGACTTCCCAACTTTTATACACAATATCTCAACAGATAAAGGCAACGATGCCATACACCTTCTTTACCACCCTATCTACTTGGTTGCCAATTTCAGGAATTGACGGACTGGCACCCTAAAATTCCTCTGTCCATCAGTGGAATGGCCCTGCCATTTACTGTATGCTGTCCTCTTGTATTTGACCTCCTGAAGTGCAACACCTCACACTTGTCCAGATTAAACCCCATCTGCCACTTCTCGGCCCCTGTTTCCAACTGCTGTACGTCCTCTATCCTGCTGTATCATTTGGCACCATTCCCCACAATCACTTCCACCAATATTTGTGTCATCTGCAAGCTTACTAATCAGCCCAACCACATTTTCATCCAGATCACTTTTATGTATCACAAACACAGAGGTCCTGGCACTGATCCCTTTGGAACACCACTGTCTTCTGTCTTCTACGGCCAAGACAATTTTGAATCCAATCTACCAAATCTCTAAGGATCCCACATATTCTAATCTTCTGGATCAGCCTACTATGAGGGGTCTTGCTGAATGCTTTTCTAAAATCCATGTAGATTGCATCAATCATCTTCATCACCTCCTGAGAAAACTCAAACATATATGTTAATGATTTCGATGTTAATGTAGGGAGCACCATAAAGTCTTAAATGATCAAAAAAATCTTGTCCATACATGACAGGGAGAAGAAAATATTTCGACTGCAGTAAGATAGAAATGATCTGGTCACTTGGGTAGAAAAATAGCAAACGGAATTTACAGAATCACCAAAGCAGAATGGTCACGGTACAGAAAGAAACCACTCAGTGTGTTGGTTGTGAACAGTTAAATTAACTGTCGGGAGTATTGTCCAAATTATGTGGCTAGAACAGAGGCCATTCTGCCTGTTGTTCCTTCTGATAGACTTCCATTTCAAGTATTTAACCAATACGGCTTTAAAAATTGACATTAAATTTGTTCATCACCCTTTCAGACATTGCATTCCTAGACATGATATACTGCTGTCAAAAAAATGTTCTCCACATCATTCTCCAGCTCTTTCCTTGATTATCTTAAATCTACGTCAGTGGAACCAGGCTCTACATGTCTACTTCAGCAAATCCCTTCCAAATTTTGAACATCTCCATCAAATCCACACTTAACATTCCCTGCTCTGATGAGAATACACCCAGCTTCTTTAGCTTCTCCATAAGAACAATGTTTTTCATTGCCAGAGCAGAGTTATTGAATCTGCCCTGTGCTCTTATGGTTTGCTTGGAAATACATCCCACCAGAATGCATTCCCTTTGGATACGTGTATGGAGAATGGTTATCCCTTTGAGCACAATGCACAAAAGTCAACATCAAAATGATTATTAATAATCTATTCTAATACCTCCGGCACAATTATTCTCAACACTGGTGCCCCACAAGGCTGTGTCCTCAGCCCTCTACTCTACTCCCTATACACTCATGACTGTGTGGCCAGATTCTGCTCTAACTCCATCTACAAGTTTGCAGATGATACCACCATTGTAGGCCGTATCTCAAACAGCAATGAGTCGGAGTACAGGCAGGAGATAGAGAGCTTAGTGGAATGGTGTCATGACAACAACCTTTCCCTCAATGTCAACAAAACAAAAGAGCTGGTCATTGACTTCAGGAAAGGGGGCGGTGTACATGCACCTGTCTGCATCAATGGTGCTGAGGTCGAGAGGGTTGAGAGCTTCAAGTTCCTGGGAGTGAACATCACCAACAGCCTGTTCTGATCAAATCACGTAGATGCCATGGCCAAGAAAGCTCACCAGTGCCTCTAATTCCTCAGGAGGCTAAAGAAATTCAGTTTGTCCCCTTTGACTCTCACCAACTTTTATTGATGCACCATAGAAGGCATCATATCTGGATGTATCACGGCTTGGTACGGCAACTGCACTGCCCAGGACCGCAAGAAACTGCAGAGAGTTGTGGACACAGCCCAGCGCATCACGGACACCAGCCTCCCCTCCTTGGACTCTTTACCTCTCACTGTCTTGGTGAAGCAGCCAGCATAATCAAAGACCCCACCCACCTGGGTCATTCTCTCTTCCCTCCTCTTCCATCAAGTAGAAGATACATACCTGAGGGCACATACCACCAGACTTAAGGACAGCTTCTACCCCACTGTGATAAGACTATTGAACGGTTCCATTATATGATGAGATGGACTATGACCTCATGATCCACCTTGTTATGACCTTGCACCTTATTGCACTGCACTCTCTCTGTAGCTGTGACACTTTACTCTGTACTGTTATTGTTTTTACCTGTACTACCTCAATGCACTCTGTACTAACTCAATGTAACTGCACTGTGTAATGAATTGACCTGTATGATCGGTATGCAAGACAAGTTTTTCACTGTACCTCAGTACAAGTGACAATAATAAACCAATACCAATACCAATACCAAATGGCATTAAAATGGGGGAACATCTCCCTATTGCCTTCCTTTTGTGTTTGCAGTTTAATGGCATCAGATTTAATTTTCGGTCCATTTATACTGAAGGTAAAGCTAAGTTGCTTCACCTCTAAAGTCAATTGTTTGGCTCTGTTAATACTGGGGTCTCTATTGATCACACCAAAGCAATAAGCATGAATATACATGTATGCCACACACAATCAGACACTCTCCCTCTCTCTCTCTCTCACACACACACACACACACACACACACACACACACACACACACACACACACACAGACACACACACACACACACACGCACAGACACACACCTCACACACACACACACACACACACACACACACACACACACACACACACACACACACACACACACACAGAGCCAAATCTGGCTGGATTGTGGCCATTCCCTAGAATTGCTGCCCATGCCCATGGTCCCCCAACATCCAGACTCACCAGGGCCAGCTGCAGACCACTGATCCCTGGAGCTGTGAGGCAGCTGCACTAACTTCTGTGCCAATAACTGCTCTTCCAACATTGTGGCAGATTGTAGTGGTTGTGGTGATATCTCTTGTCCTGCTGATGATCCACAGTCCCTCACGGATGCCCAGTTTCTTTCAGCCAGATCTGTCTGAGACCATCCCATTTAGTGCGATTCAAGATAACAGGGCGGAGGACAAACTTGGTGTAAAGGTGGGACTTTGCCTCCACAAGGATTGTGCCATGGTCCTATCTGTGAATGCTAATGGCATACACAACTACCAAAGGTAGATAGTTAACAACAAAGTGAATTAGGTTGTCCCCTGTGTTGGTTCACTTACTACCTTCCGCTGACCTAAGCTGACACCTGGGTGCCCTTTAAGTCCGTCACCAAGCCACTCTTGGTGATGGACATTAAGGATCTCACACAGTGTACATTCTGTGGCTGTGATACTTTCAGTACTTCTTCCAAGTGTCATCCAGCCTGAAGCAGCACAGACCATCAGCTGAGGGAGGCCAGTAGGTAGTGATCAGTCCAAGGTTTCCTTGTCCGTACTTGGCCTGTTGCCATGAGACTTAAAGGGGGTGGAGTCAACATATACACACTGCTGTCATTTCTGGTGGGTCAGTCCAACTGGTGGTACAGGGTATACCCAGTGATTACGATGGAACTGCCTGGCACTTTGGAAGACATGATTCGGTGAGTATCACAATGACAGGCTGTTGTTTAACTAATCTGTAGGACAGATCTCCCAATTTAGACACAAGTCCCCAGATGTTTGTGACGGGGACTTTGCAAAGCTGACTGAGCTGTAGGCACAAGAGACTGTGGATGCTGGGATCTGAAGCAAAAAAAAACTGCTGGAGGAACTCAGTGAGCCGGCAGCATCTGTGGAGCAGAGGGATAGTCAACGTATCAGGTCGAGACCTTCATCGGGATTGGGAGTTTAAAGGGGAGAGAGACAGAATAAAGAGTTGAAGGGGAGGGGTGTGGCAGGAGCTGGCAGGTGATAGGTGGATTCAGATGAGGAGGGATTGATGGGCAGATGCAGTCAGGTGGAGGAGGGAGGGGTGGAGATAGTGACAGAGGCTGAAAGGGGATGTGAAGACAACAGAGGGCTGCAGATTATGGAATCTGATAAGTAAGGAAGGTGCTGAGTGGAACCAGAGAAGGGAGGGATGGTGGGCAGAGCGAACAGTGGGAAGTGGGGAGGGGATAGGGCATTGAGTGGGGAGAGAGTGTGGGTGACAGGTAGACGGTACCAGGTGGGGGAGGAGAAAGAAAACTAGGTAACAGGGCTGGGGGTCGGGAGTGTTGTGGTTGGAAGGAAGGTTGTGTGATAGAGGACCTGGGTGGATCAGAAGGATAGAGAAAGGAACAGACAAGGTGTGGGTTCCCTGAAATTGGAGAGTTCAGTGTTCATGCCACTGGGTTGCAGATGAGCCAAGCTGAACATGAGGTGCTGCTCCTCTAGTTTGTGTCTGGAAGTGCAGGAGGCTGAGGACAGACAGGTCGGTGTGGCAGGTCTACCCGAATCGGGGACCCAGGAGGCCACTGGCTGGGGTCCCAGCTTTATCCTTTCTCTGTTTCAACCCAGCAGTTATGATACAACTTGCCTGGTCATTTCAGAGTCAACCACATTGGTGGATCTCTAGTCAAATCTCAGTCAGAATGGGTAAGAATGGAAAATCTCCTCACCTGAAGGGCAGCAGTGAGCCAGATGGGTTTTTATAACAAGCTGTTAGTTTGATGGTTGTCATTGCTAATGACGAGTGTGTTTCTTTCAGATAATTCACTGGCTTTAATTTCCACTGTTCCCATGGTGGGAGTTGAACTCTGGTCTCTGGAATGTCTGTTAAGGCCTCTGAGGTACAAGTCCAGTAACTCACCCGGAATCGCTTCAGTCCTGGGCGCAGGATGCATGGCTGTGACTAGGGGACTTCCTCTGTTGGAATGTTGGGACACTGCAGTTCACTTCAGATCAATTGGCCACATCCAGAACGATTCAAACCATAACCATATATGTACTGTATGCACGTGTACATAGGCATCTCACACCAAAATCTCCCAAGCAATATCTTTACAAGGCCTACAATACCAGATGGAGATCATTCAGTGCCTTGGTGACTGACTTGCCTCTCAACCCTGATAGCTGACCTATCTCCACATCTTTTCATTCCCACCTTTACAGTCCCAATCTTGAAAATGTCAACTTTCCCTCATAACCTTCATCTGGTTTTGAATTCTACTGCTATACACCTCTCCCTTAATGGTTCCCACTGTCACCTCCTTTACTTTGAGTCCAGCGCTGGCAGTCGTTTGTGTTCCTGCTTATCTCCCTCCAGCAGCCGTCTCCAACCTTCACCCTCCCCTCCCCCCACCTCACTTCAGCTGCCCCTATATTTTCTCTCTCTCTCTCTCTCTCTCTCTCCCTCCCTCCCTCTCTCCCTCTCCTTCCCTCTCCCTCCCTCCCTCCCTCTCCCTCCCTCTCTCTCTCTCTCCCTCCCTACGTCTGCCTCCATCTATCATTCACCTGCCATTTCATCCCGACTCAACCCCTCCTCCCCTCCCCTACCTTCCACCCCTCCTCAGTTCATCAATCTCCTCAGGCTCCCCTTCCCCCCCTTTATACTGGCTACGTTGCCTCAGTCCTAATGCAGGCTTTTGCCCCAAAACATCAACATTTCCTTTCTTCCCACAGATGCTGCTGGACCCGCTGAGTTCTTTCAGTAAATTGCTTGTTGCTCCAGATTCCAGCATCTACAGTCTCCTGTGCCTTCCCTTATAACTATTGGCTATTGGGATATAATTCTGGGTGAGTGTTTCACCCACTGAATGCTGCCAGCAGTTTTGAATTCACTCCTGAATGGACTGACTCCAAATTTAAGATTACCTTCATTTGTTGATGATTCCCTCCATTAGGGGAAATAGTTTCTCTGTGCATATTGTTGCCTTAAAGGCCTCAGTCAGATCAGTCTTTTGAACTCAATAAATTCTGGCTGTGACGAATAAGTAAATCAATGTGTGCACCCTGTCACCTGAGGCAATTGTTCTGTCTTCTTTGCAAAGCAAGAGGAAGTGACGTTAACAGCCAATCATGTCAGCTGAAGGACTTGGCCCATGGATCTTTGGAAGAGAAAAATTCTGAAAAATGGCTTCATTTGTTCAGAGTCTTACCACAGTTGTGGAATCGATGAGCAAGAGTGCAGCTAATGAGGCATCAGCTTGGTTTTGACATCACCCATCTGCTGCCCATTTCCCTGCCATTATCCATCAATGAGCACTGGCCAAGCCCTACACACTGCAGATACAAGTGCTTAGCTCTGTCACTCTGCTCTCAGGCAACCCAGGAAAGAGATTGGGAGTCTGTAACAGTTTCAGGCGCACCGTCACAGCTGGGATCCTGACAGCACAGGTCATTATGCATCCACTCCATCTGAAATAATCACTGCAGCGTTTTAGAATTTGGGACATTTAAACACTCATTACCAGCACAGATCCATTAAGGCAATCCTTTGAGGTTCATGGAAGCAATTTGGATCCAAATCAAACATTAGGAATGGGAACATTTATTACAGAAATTCTAAATGAGAAATGTTCATAAGAGTTGTGAATTATCACTATGTTACTTTAAAATATTTAGCTACTTTAGGCCAACTGTATTACGTGTAGAAGGAAAATCACCCAGGCTCACTCACAAGGTCACAGACACAGCTTGGAAGAATAATAGTGTAGTGGTTAGTGGAATGTCATTACAGCACCAATGACCCGGGTTCAATTCCGGCCGCTGTCTGTAAGGAGTTTGTACGTTCTCCCCGTGTCTGCATGGGTTTCCTCTGGGTGCTCCGGTTTTCTCCCACAGTCCAAAGACGTACGGATTAGGAAGTTGTGGGTGTGCTATGTCGGTGCTGGAAGCGTGGCGACACTTGCGGGCTGCCCCCAGAACACTTGACGCAAAAGATGCATTTCACTGTGTGTTTCGATGTACATATGACTAATAAAGATATCTTATCTTATCTTAACTTATCTTAAAACAATCTGACTGCACATGGGGAAGGACCTGGTTTTAAAAAACACACATCAATTGCAAAAGATCATGGATTCAAGATACAAAGGAAAGTTCTCTGAAGACGTGGTGGGTAACTGAATGCCATGAGGTTGTTAAGGAACACTTCTGATTTGAAGTGGGGTCTCCAGAAATGAGTAAAATTACAAGGTTTTGCAGATTTCCAGGTGAACTCTGGGTCACTGCAAGCAGATGTGACCTGCTGGATTCCTCTCAATGTGCACACATATCATCAGCACGATCAACTATCATCAGTGTGAACAATTATCATCAGTGGCTATCGATCAGAGCCACAACCATCAATCAGCATGAACACCCTTCATTTAGTATGCACAACCATCAACGGATGTGTACAACCATCAATCAATGTGCAAATCCTTCATCCAGCATGCAGACCCACCACCTAGCTTGAATGCCTTTACTGATCATCTAGCACGTGGGACACTCCACACCATGTCTCTGTAGGTATCACCCCATGACAATGAGCCTTTACAGTGTTATTGTGTTGTTTATGAACAGTGCCTGAATGTGGTTTAATGGTCTGATGCCACATCTCTGGTAATTATTTGCACTTCATTTGTATTCCCATCGTGCACATACAGCTGCAAAAATCAAGCCTGCTTACATTTTTCATCATGTTACAACTGAACACCCTACACTTTCCATCTGGGCCACCTCACTGTGCTCCCACCCCCTCTGTCCTGGATGCACTTCAGCAATTATGGGCACCCCTCTCGAGCAGCTTCAGCCTAGAGAGTGAAAATTTCTGTACGTGTGCTGCATATTAATGCTAATGTGTAATCAGATTCTACAGAAAAAAATCATGAAACTGATCAAAAATTCATCCAAACCGCGGCGAGGATGACCTACGCCCAGAATCATGAGCTGAACCAGAATCTGTGCATTTCCTGATGGGAGCTGCATAGACAGATTCCAGCTGCCACATTGTAACCTCGCCAATCAATCCTTAAAGGAACCCTCCCTATGGCAGCATGATGATTGACAGGAAGGTAAGGGGAGGGGTCACTGTGATCCACTGTGTATGTAGGCAACCCCTCCCCTTGATCGAGTCTTGCGTAGCAAGTTCTCTCATGCTGTTGAGGTGTAGGATGATCAATAAAACAGAGGTCGCAGCCTGATGCGCATTGTGTAATGAGGTTGCAGCCAATGATGGAACAACCAACCATGGGGTTTCAAATACCCTGAGCACTGTAGACTGGGGATGGTAATGGTAAAAGCATGGTATGGTTGGACACGTGGATGGTGTCACGGTAGTGTAGCGGTTAGCATAATGCTATTACAGTGCCAGCGATCTGGGTTCAACTCCAGCCACTGTCTGTAAGGAGTTTGTATGTTCTTCCCATGTCTGCGTGGGTTTCCTCCCACATTCCAAAGATGTACAGGTTAGGAGCCGTGGGCATGCTATGTTGGCGCTGGAAGAGAAGCGACACTTGCGGGCTGCCTCCAGCACATTCTCAGTAATGGAAAAAGATGCATTTCACTGTGTGTTTCGATGTACATGTGACTAATAAATAAATATCTTATCTGGATGTCAGGAGGGAAAGTCTTAATCATCTCACTTTCAATCTCAGTGCAATGTGCTCCTAACCCTTAGTCGGTGTTCAGTGGGTTGTACCCTGAGCCTCCATGCTGGCAGGGAGGAAATGATTGGTGTGACTTGTGACTCCATTAGGACCGTGACTGTGCCTGGGCGAACTGAGGTGTATCATGCACAGGAGTGACTGGGTCAACTTCCCAATGGGGTGATTTCACCTGGAAGTGATCACTACCATGATCTACTCTGGGTTAAATAACTTTGAGTTTGAGTAGTAAATAACAACCTGGTGTGAATAAATGAAACCTCTGGGCCTTCAAACTTCTGACTGGGTGGTGATCCAGCCACTTGTTTAGTCGCTGAGATCATCGGAACCAGGAGCTGATCCCTTCCTTGATGCTTCCAAGAACAGTGGAATGGATGAAATAACCTTACGTTTCAAGTCTAATGAAGGGTCCCTCATCTGAAATGTTAACTGTTTCTCTGTCCTCTGATATGGTCTGACCTTCTTAGCTTTTCCCGGCATTTTCTGTTCTCTTTTACATGCTGGCTCAGTTTTTCTTCTCCTCTTCATGAAGTCTAGCCTGCCAGGCAGGTCCCACTGTCTCACGGATGCTCAGTCTTGACCCGAAACACTGACAATTCCTTTCCCCTCACAGATGCTGCTCGACCTGCTGAGTTCCTCCAGCAGATAGTTTGTTGCTCCAGATTCCAGCAGCTGCAGTCTCCTGTGTCCCCACCACCTTACTATTAATTACATAGACCTAGAAGCTTAATATGCTAGTAATTACCGCCATTCAGTCATTTTGACCCATCCTATCACAAACATTCCCTTTGTTCTACACATCCCTCCTCCACCTTCTCTCCTACCGTGCTAAGTGTAACGGAAACTTTATTGGATGTGATCAGTTCATTTCTCACTGCAGGTTCTCTCTACCCCTGGGACAATCACCTGCAAATTAGTGTTGGCATTAATTGCAGTTGTTCAGTTAACTCACTGGCATCACATTTAACCTTTAACCAAACATAACAAGAAGGAAAACAGATACCTATGGTTCTCATTAGACTCCTGCCACGAGGGAAGGTTAATTCAAAAGGAAACAAACAGCAGTAGATAAAGTTCAACTCATCATTCGTTATCCTGTTTCCAATTCTAACAAGGTGCTCTCCTGACTTTCCTCAGCTCTTCCTGTCTCCAAATGTCCACAAACTGCAAATACCCAAATTAGACATCAGCCAATCACAAGATATCTACTGCATTTTCTCTCCACTTTCTCCATTGTTACTGATGCCTTGCACTGAGCTTTGCCTTATATCTTGCTTTGTCAACAGTGAATAATTTCAAACTTATTTCTATTTTATTTTGGCAATTTTTGCTGCAATTCTACCCCATCAATAGCAAACCCTCCTTCATGCAGTCAGCATGGATTAGATTCAGACTAAAAACACCCTCTGCAATCCAAGCATGATTAGGTCCCTCTGCAGTCTCCTATTAAAACCCCCAAGGTAGATACGGGTCAGGTTAGGTACAGAGTTAAGCTCCCTTTGTAGTTTCAAACAAAACATTTCTAAGGCAGGTTCAACACAGTTTACATACAGACTAATACAAGCAGAGCATTGGGAACTTCCTTCCATGCAGGGAGAGGACCTGGGCTGATATAGCACAGATCAAACCTGGAATAATGTTGGCCACCTGCTGTGTCTCAGCCCCAGCTTCAGAGTACACACACTGCCATAACTGAGCAGTCAGCCAGATGTCCCAGTGATGTTGACTGTAAGTGGAACAGAGTGAACTAGGACAGTTTGAAGCAACCCACAAAGTGCTGGAGGAACTCAGCAGGTCAGGCAGCAACTACGGAGGGAAATGGACAGTCGACGTTTTGGGTCGAGACTCTTCATCCGGACTGGATGGATAGATGACCCGTTGAGTTCCTCCAGCACTTGGTGTGTTGCTCCAGATTCCAGCATCTGCAGTCTCTTGTGTATCCACGAGACAGTTAGTAATTGTGAATTGGGCTGGGACTGATAAAACGCATAATGAACCATTATGGCCATTACTCAGAAAAGGCTTAAACACCATCTGTTCAGACAAGAGCATGGAGGTGACGAGACAGCACAGTGCCAGGGATAGAGTCCACTGCTCAAAGGTACAGAAACACTGTTTGAGCTGCTCAGGAACGCAAGACATCAGCCTTGGGTCTGGACTAAGGAAGTCCTCATCAAAAACAAATGTTAAATAACCTTAAAAATGACATATTTAAAAGTTGGAACAAAAAGAAGAATGCTGGAAGAACTCAGCATGTCAGGCAGCATCTGTGGAGGCAAAAGGTATAAGTCAACTTTTCAGGCTGAGACTGAGAAGGAAGAGTAAAGATTGCTGGTGTAAGAAGTAGAAGGGGTTGTGGTGCAATAGATGCTGGTAGGTGAAAAGTGGAACCAGATGGGGAGGGGATGATGGGAGAGATGAACACTAGCTGGATGGATGAGTGTGTGTGGGAGGCCACTAGGGGTGTGCGTTACCTGACATTGGAAAATTCAGTTTTCATACCACTGAGTTGTAAGTTACCCAAGCGGAATATGAGATGTTGTTCTTCTAGTTTGTGTTTGACCTCTCAGTAGCAATGGAGAAGGCCGAGGACAGACAGGTCAGTGTGGGAATGGGAAGGAGGGTTACAATGACAGATAATCAGAAGTTTGAGATGGCCTTTGCAGAGACCAAAGGTCCTCAGCAAAACAGTCACCTAGTCCACGCTTGGTCTCACCGATGTTGAGGAGGCACATTGTGAGCACACTTAAAAACTCCTTTCTTAATTGAAGATTGTCACAAAGTGCTCTCCAGCTACTGAGTACCTTTGGAATATGGTTGCTGTTGTAAAGTAGGAGATGCTAATTTGAGTGCAGCCATATCCCACCAACAGAACCCACAGCCAGGTCCCTTGGCAGCTCCCAGAAACCACTCACACAGCCGGATCCCATGTCCAGATCCCAGAAGCTCATAACACAGCCAGTTTGCACAGAGATCTCACAGATACCATTGCCAGCTCCTCGATCCTGCAGCCAGATCCAATGGCCAGAACTCACAGATCTCATTAACAGTAATGAGGTGATGTCCACATCTTCTGCCTACTGCTCTTGGTTCAGGAGTAAACATTGGATGGACACTAGAAACAAACCTCCTGTCAACTTCAAGCAAACGCCCGGGACCTGTTACAGTCACATAACAGCATCTTATACGAAAAGCAAGTTCTTTCTTCTCTCTCTCTCTTCTCTCTCTCGCTCTCTCTTCTCTCCTTTTCCATCAGGTAGAAGATACAGGAGCCCGAGGGCACGTACCACCAGACTTAAGGACAGCTTCTACCCCACAGTGATAAGATTATTGAATGGTTCCCTTATACGATGAGATGGACTATGACCTCATGATTTACCTTGTTGTGACCTTGCACCTTATTGCACTGCACTTTCTCTGTAGCTGTGACATTTTACTCTGTACTGTTATTGTTTTTACCTGTACTACATTAATGCACTCGGTACTAACTCAATGTAACCGCACTGTGTAATGAATTGTGTTACGAACCAGCAACAAAAGAAACACACTGAGTCATGATTCAGTGTTACAAACTACTTTATTAATAGCTACTTATGATAATAAGAAAAATAAAAGTAAAAATGTTAGAACGTTAGAAGTAATGATGTTAGAATCTTAAACATTAACCCCAAAACTAAACTCGTAGTGTGTGTGTGGCAAATTCCCAAACTCCAAGTCCAGGAATGGTTCTTAAAGTTCAGTTCAGCAAGCTGTAAGGTGATACGTGAGCAAAGGCTTCTTCAACAACCACCGTTGACTGAAGCCAAAACGTAGATGTAGAGAGAAAATAGAGAGTAATTACGAAATCCAAGTGGTCCACTTTGGAACCCAGACGACACCTCAGTGTTTACTCAGCAGTGACCACTCCACCGCATCTGCCTCGCCCCGAAAGGCTCTTGAATCGTGGCCGTCCACACAAATACCTGTTTCCTTCTACAGGTCAACAACAAAGTGAACTCCACTGCTTTGTTCCGAAGTATCTGCCACCCCGAAAGGCATCCGAGATGTGGCCGTCCACACAAATACCTGTTCCCCATTACAGGTTAATGACAAAGTGGAATCCACTGGATTACTCCAAAAATCCATACGTGGATTGTAGAGACAGGCACAGTTATTGTTTCTCATTCATTGATAGAGAAACTAGCAGGCTGGTGTCTCTCTCTCTTTCTCTCTCCTCTGACTGACTGCACCAAAAACGTCATTACATCCTTTATCTTCTGTTGACGTAAGCACGCCACACACACACACACACACACACACAACACTATGCTCTATCTTAAAGGGACATTCACTAATAGTAACCTAGTCCATAACAATTGACCTGTACGATCGGTATGCAAGAGAAGTTTTTCACTGTACCTCAGTACAAGTAACAATAATAAACCAATACCAATACCTCTGGCAAAGCTGCACTCCCCCCACCCCCCCACCTCCCCCATTGACATGGCACTGTCTGTCAGCCTGGAATTTTGTGTCACAGAGTTCTACACTTATGGAAACAGGCCCTTCGGCCCACCACAATCGCACTGACCATCAAATGCCCTTCTATACTAATCCTATCATTCCTCTTGCATCTGCATCAACCTCCTGCCCCATTTCCCCTGCTATCCACCTACACCAGAGGTCATTTAAAGTAGCCAATTAACCCCATGTGGGAGGAAACTGGAGCATGCGGAGAAAAGCTTAGCAAAGTGTTGAGACTTCAGATTAAAGAACAAATTTTTTCTCTCAAACTCTTCCTTTGCATGCCGTTGAGGGAGGGGGTTAAGCTGAGATCAGTACCTACAGATGATTTTTCACAAGAGTAAGTTAATCAGGGCACAAGGTGCTTTGGGCAATTGCTTGCACCCAGCAGAACAGACTGTGATTTAGCTCAAACACAAATCCTAGCATGCTGCCAAGTAGTTGCTGGAGTTACCTTAGACTTCACTATTGATTCTGAAATCATTTATAAATCTGTCTTATGATCTGAAACATTATGGGAGAATATTAAAGACACAGGAAGAATCAGTGCTCAGAGTTATCGAGTGAACAGGTGGGCAGGAGGTCTCGAGATGAAAGAGCTGCACTTCCCCATGACTGCTCTTGACCTCGGGACATCCTAAAGCACTTTAGAGCATGTGTGTTAATGTGCAGTCATTGCTTTAACATCAAAGGGAAAATTGCAAGATTCCTGAAACACCTGAGTGATGCAGGCCAGAATCACAGCAGAGATAGAGATTATTCAGCCCATTGAGTCCATACTAACTCTTTGCAAGAGCAACCCAGCTCACCTCACTCCCATGCCCTCTCCCTCATAACTCTGCTACATTTTTTTCTTTCAGATTCTTATCCAGTTTTGACTGCAGAGACTTATTGTACACATTATTTTTAAAGCTGTTTGCTGAGTTGGCTTGGAGCTTCTGCTGAACTGAATTTGAGCTTTCCTGTATTAACAATCTTTCCTTTCAAATATTTAACCTGCTCCCCTTTGAATATTACAAACAAATGTGCTTCCATTACCACTTCTGGCAATGCATTCCAGACCCTAACTACTCATTGTGTAAAAAAAGGTTTTCCTGATGTTACTTATGGTTCTTTTGTCATAATTATTGCACATTCTCTAGTTTCAGCCACCCCCATTTACTTCGCCAATGTGAACAGTTTCTACCCAGTCAACCTCAATCCTTCATGCTTTAAAGACCTCTATCGGATCTCCTCACAACCTCTTCTGTTCCAAGGAGAACAACCCCAGATTCTGCAGTCTATCCATGTACAGTAGTGTACGTACACACGGCGGGCACGGTAGTGTAGCGGTCAGCATGACACTGTTACAGCGGCAGCGACCCTGGTTCAATTCCGGCCGCTGTCTGTAAGGAGCTTGTACGTTCTCCCCGTGTCTGTGTGGGTTTCCTCCCACATTCCAAAGACGTACAGGTTAGGAAGTTGTGGGCATATTATGTTGGCGCCGGAAGCGTGGCGACACTTGCAGGCTGCCCCCAGAACACTCTACGCAAAAGGTGCATTTCACTGTGCGTTTCGATGTACACGTGACTAATAAAGATACCTGAAGTTCCTTATGTCTGGATTCATGTTGGTAAATCTATTTCACGTCCTCTCCAAATCTTCACACCTTTCTTAAAATGTGGTGCCCAAAGCTGGAGATAATGATCCAGTTGTGGCTGAATCTGTGTTTTTATAAAAATCATCATGACTCCCTCGTTTTTGCGATCTTTGCCTCTATTTATAAAGCCTTGGATGCTGTATCCTTTTCAAACTACTTCCTCAGCTTGCCCTGCCACTTTCATTTAATGATACCCATGTACCCACAGATCACTTTCTGTTCTTGTATCCCTTTTAGAATTGTGACCTTCAATTTATGCGGTCTCTTCTCACACTTACCAACATATAACATTTCACATATCTTGTGCTATCTAGCTGCCCTTTTCACCTGCTTGTCCATACCTCCTTGAAGTCTATTACTATCACAGTTCATGACCTCTCCAAGTTTTGTATCATCTGCAGATTTTGAAATTCCAAATGCAGCCCCAGTCCCCTCAGCTTAGTTTGATACAGAACACTCCTGGACTCAATGAATTCAGGAACCGTCTGGGACGTCAGATGTGCCCATGTCTGACTTCAGTGATTTCCGCTCCAACGTCCAGGCACAGAGGTGTCGTATGCACTAACAAGTGCATAGCATCCAGCCCATGGTTCTCTGGAGACCCACCCTCCAGGTGTCACTGATATATATTAAGAAAGGTATTTGTCCCGGAACTTGGGGTACTCCACTGTTCATTTCCCTACAATCTGCAAAACAACCCCTCACTACCCCATTCTGCTTTCTGTTACTGAGCCAATTTTCCTTCTGTGCTACCACAGCTCCTTCTAGTCTACGCACTTCAGTCTTGATGGCAAGAATGTTATGCAGCACTTTCTCAAGTGCCTTTTGAAAGTGCATACACTACATTTCCTTCATCAATCCTCTCCTTTACTTCAACAAGTTAATTTGACACAATTTATCCTTAAAAAATCCATTTTGACTTTCTCCAATCAAACCGTACTCGTCTATGTGACTGCTAACTCCCCAACCATCATTTCTACAATTTTCCTCACCATTTGAGATTAAACACTCTGGCCTGGAGTGCTGTGTTTAACCCAACACCCAATTTTGATCAATTGTATAACGTTTCCCATTCTCCAATCCTTATACACTACCCCCAAATCTAGAGATGTTTGGAAAATTGTGACAACCTCCATAAGTTCTACATTTATTTCCCTCAGTAACCTCAGATGCATTCCATCTGAACCAGGTGACTTATCCACTTCAATTACTACTCAACTTTGATCAATCTTTAACACATGCAATATCTCAAACACATTCTCCTTTACTGAGACCAAATAACTTTAGTCCTTTGCAAACACCGATGTAAAATTATTTGTTTATTCTCTCATAATTTTCCTCTGCGACCTTTTGGAACTTTTGATCCCTGATCAGCCCACTGCTCCTCGAGAACACAAAAATTAAATGTTCCTTCCCTGCAGATCGTTACCAGCTAATATCTGTTCCATGCCCTTTCATTCTGCTTTATTTTAATTTCTATCTTCTTGGTCAACCAGGGAGCTCAGCTTTAATTTCCCTTCCTTTCTCCCTTGCAGAAAGGTACCAGGTTTGCAAATTAAATATCTCCAACTTAAATAACATGCATCGTTTTGTTATAATTTTGCTGCCAATCTTTGCTTCCAATTTAGAAAGGTGCCACTGAAATTAGCTCTTCTCCAATTGACTGTTTTTACCTTTGAGTGGTCCTTTCCCTTGCTATTTTGAATGTTAGACTGTGATCGCTGTTTCTTGGTTGTTCACCCACTGATGCTCACTCCACTTGGTCCGGCTCACATCTCAGAATCAAGTCCAGCAGTTCTGCCTTCCTCATGGGCCAGAAACAACTCAATCAACAAAGTTCTATCTGATCATACATTGGAAACATCGCCTCCTCTCTGTCCCTTACATTATTTCTATCCTGGTTTATTTTTGGATAGTTGAAGTCTTCCATTACCACTATGCTGTAGATTTTATACATGTTAGTAATTTTGCAGCATTGGTAGTGTCGTAGAACAGAGGGACCAAGTGGTGCAGGTATATAATTCCTTGAAAGTAGCGACACGGATAGACAGGGTGATGAAGGATATGTTCGGCAGCCTTGCTTTTATCAGTCAGGATACTGAATACAGGAGTTAGGATGTCCTGTTACAGCTGTACAAGATGTTGATAAGGCCACATTCGGAGTACTGTGCACAGTTCTGGTCGCCCTGCTATAGGAAGGATGTCATTAAACTGGATAGGGTGGTAAAAAGATTCACAAGGATGTTACTGGGACTGGAGGGTTTGAATGATAAGGAGAGGCAGGTAGGCTAGAACTTTTATGTCTGGAGCATAGGAGGGTGAGGGGTGACCTTATAGAGATTTATAAAATCACGAGGGGAATAGCCACCATCTTTAACTCAGGAGAGGGGAGTCCAAAACTAGAGGACCTAGGTTTAAAGTGAGAGGGAAAGGTTTAAAAAAGGACCTGAGGGGCAACTCTTTCACACAGAGGGTGGTGCATATCTGGAACAAGCTACCAAAGGAAGCGGTAGAGGCAGGTACAATTATGACATTTAAAAGGCATTTGGATAGGTACATGGATAGGAAAGGTTTAGAGGGATATGAGCCAAGCACAGGCAAATGGGACGAGCTCAGTTAGACAGCTTGGTTGGCATGGGTGAGTTGGGCCAAATGTGCTGTATAGCTCTATGACTTTAAGTGAACACTGTACCATCCTTGTGGAGACAAAGACCCATCTTCACACTGAGGACACCCTACATTGTGTTGTGTGGTACCAGAGCCATGCCAAATAGACAGATCTGGCAGCTCAGAACTGCAATCCATGTGGCACTTTGGACCACCACCAACAGCAGAAATGTGCACCACTACAGTCTGTAACTCACGGCCAGGAATATCCCTCACCCTACCATTAATATCAAGTTCAATGAGCGGAGCAAGAGGACATTCCGGGAGCTGTACCTAACAATGAAGTGCCAGCCTGGAGCAGTTGTAACACAGGTCTACATGGGTGCTAAATAGCAAATGCAGCATGCAGCACACGGAGCTAAGCTGTCTCACAACTTACAGATCTGTCTCCCCATTTATTCATGAAAGCTGCCGGACAATTAAGCAGCCACTGGAAAGACGAGGCCCCATGAATGTTCCCATACTCATTGATGGAAGTGTTGAAGACCAGGCTGAAGCATTCACATTCATGTTCAGCAAATGGTGTCAAGTGAATGATCCACCTCGACAACCCCCTTAGATCCCCACTGTCACAGAAGTCAGTCTTCAGTCAATTCAATTCACCTCGTGTGACGGCAGTGGCTGACAGTAATGAAGGTAGGTGAAGACAACGCCCACTGCAGTACTAACAACCTGCACTCCAGGACTGGCTGTGCCTCTAGCCAAGGTGTTCTGGTACAGTTACAACACCGGCATCTACCTGATAATGTGGAAAACTGCCCAGGTATGGAGACACACAGAACTGCACGAGCTGGAATCTGGAGCAACAAACAATCTGCTGGAGGAACTCAGCAGGTCGAGCAACATCTGTGGGAAGAAAGGAATTGTCAACGTTTCAGATCGAAACCGAGCAGTAACGATGCAAGGCTTCGATCCGAAACATCGACAATTCCTTTTGTCCCACAGAGTGGAAATTGCCCAGGTATGTTCTGTTTACAATAAAATAGGACAAATCCAATCTGGCTAATTATCATCCAATCAATCTGTTCTCACTCAGTGGTAAAGTAATGGCTTCTACCCTGAACAGTGGTGTCAAGTTGCAAACACTCACTAATAACCTACAATTTTCAACTCGGCTCTGGACCTCATCACAGCCTTGGTCCAAATATAGACCAAAGAGCTGACTCCATAAGGTGAGATAAGAGTGACCGCCCTTGCTCTTGTAGGATTTGACCAAGTGTATTATCAAAGAATGCTGGTGAAACTGAAGTCAATGAACATCAAGTAGAAAACACCCCAATGTCTAGATTCATGCCTCACACAGCAGAAGTAAGATAAGATAAGATAAGATAAGATAAGATAAGATAAGATAAGATAAGATAAGATCTTTATTAGTCACATGTACATTGAAACACACAGTGAAATACATCTTTTGCGTAGTGATTTTTTTTTGGGGGGGCAGCCCGCAAGTGTCGCCACGCTTCAGGCACCAACATAGCATGCCCATAACTTCCTAACCTGTACGTCTTTGGAATGTGGGAGGAAACCGGAGCACCCGGAGGAAACCCACACAGACATGGGGAGAACATACAAACTCCTTACAGGCAGTGGCCAGATTTGAACCCTGGTTGCTGCTGTTGTGTTTGCTGGAGGTCAGCCATCCCACCAAATGGACATCACCACAGGAGTTCCTCAGGACAATGTCCTAGGCCCAACCATCTTCAGCTGATTCCTCAATGACCTTCCTTCCATCATAAAGTTGAAGGTAGGGATGTCTGCCTACGATTGTACAATGTTCAATTCCATTTGCAACTCCTCAGCAAATGAAGTAGTGCATACCTGCATGCCACAGTATTCACACATGGGCTGATAAGTGGAAGGTAAAATTTGTGTCACGATGACCATCTCCAAAAAGAACAAGTTCTTGATATTCAATGGCATTACTGTCATCGCCATCCCCCATCGACATCCCCGGTCACCATTGACCAGAAACTCAACTTGACCACCTTAACTATTGTGGATACAAGAGCAGGCCAGAGTTTGGATAGCCTGACTCATATCCTTACACCCCCAACCCTTTTCAGCACCTACAAGGCATAAATCAAGAACGTGATGGGATACTCACCATTTGCCTGGGTGATTGCAAATCCAACAACTCTCAAGAAATTCAACACCGCCCAGGTTAATGCAGTGTACTTGATTTGTATCACATCCACTGCACTAAGCATTCATTCCCTGCAATACCGGAACACAATAGCTGTGATATGTACAACCTAGGCACCGCAATTACTTGCCCAGGCTACTCTGACAATTCCATACAAATCCACAAACTCCATCTCCAAGATGGACAAGGGCAACAAGCACATTGTAACACCACCATCTGCAGGTTCCTCTCCAAGCCACACATTGTAACACTACCATCTGCAGGTTCCTCTCCAAGCCACACATTGTAACACCACCATCTGCAGGTTCCTCTCCAAGCCACACATTGTAACACCACCATCTGCAGGTTCCTCTCCAAGCCACACATTGTAACACCACCATCTGCAGGTTCCTCTCCAAGCCACACCCCGTGACCTGGAAACATATTGTTATTCGTTCATCATCGCTGGGTCTAAGTCCTGGAACCTCCGCTCACAGCACTGTGGGAGCACCTTCACCAGAAGGACGGCACCACATCTTCTCAGGGGCAATTAGGGACAGGCAGTGATTGTTGGCCCTGCCAATGACACCCATGCCCTGAAAAATGAATTTAAAACATTAGATGAGCGGACATGGGGCAGGATTGGCTGAAACTGGTTCGATCTGTCACACGGTGAAGTGGATTCTGTCGGAGGCAACACTTTTACGAGAAGATGGAAGAACATCAGAAAGAAAATTAAAAGCAACCTTCATAATCACAATGGTTAAAAATGAATGTTTCTTCTGTCATTCACTGGATGAGATTTTTGAGGGCAATACTAATGCTGAGGACCAATTCCTTGTTGTCGTTTTATTGAATGTTCTTTTAGGTCATTTCAAAGAGTAGTTAAGTGTCAATCGCATCAGTGTTTGTCCACTACCTCATCCAACAGCAGATGCCTTTTCCTGAGGGACATTAGCGAATCAGATAGGACTTTATTTCGTGGTCACCATTACTGATCCTGTTATTTTAAATTGAATTAACGAAGGTTGAATTCTCCAGCAACCTTCCTGTATTTGATTTTTTTGTTTTCATATCATCAGATTATTTGTCCATTTGAATAACCATGTGTCCAAACCATCATTTTGCGATGTTTGTGTAAAATAAATAAATCCAGTGAGAGAGAGAGAGGGATAGAGAGAGAGAGAAAGAGAGGGGGGCTGTAGAGAGAGATAGGAAGATAAAAATACAGGGGAGAGAGATATAGAGAGAGGGGTAGATAGATAGAAAGAGATAGGGAGATAGAGAGACATAGATGGGGAGATAGAGAGAGAGAGAGAGAGAGAGAGGGAGAGAGAGCTGTTGAAAAATGGCTCCAAGCTAAACAAATTGTGATTGGTTTCTCCTAGTTTTGAAAAGAACAAATTTAAATGTATTTATTCATGTAAGTCAAGCAGGCAGCTGAATCCTGCAAGCTAGTGTTTGTTATGGTGGGTGGCTGAACATGTTCTCTCTGTCAAGATCTTCCTGGTAGTTACTGTTGTCTCAGGTAATACTGATGCTGGAGAGCAAGCAGCCTGTGGGAGTAAGTCCCCTGAGTGCCCCTTCAGTTTAGTGGCGAACATCTATTCCAGAGAGTCTTCAACAAGTAGACTTTGGAATGAGGTCAATGCTTCATTTCCATCGAGTTCAACCCATTCAATGCAGGGCTTTATGCACATCAGTAACAAAAGAAATATTTAGGGACCAATTCACCTGATTCCGGGCATTTCCAAAGCACTCTGGCGTTCAGTTGACTATGTCGTCACAAATTGCAGTGCTTCAGACTTGAGAAGGAGGTGAGAACCAATGGCATTAATCCTTCAATACCAACATCTTCTGAATAATTTATCTTTTTTCTATATTTGTTAAATTTTGTTTGTGGGTTATTGGCTCACAGCCTGAGAGCAAATGGCTGGGACTTTGAGGATGCTTTAATTGATCCCTGTTATATGGTTAGAATCTGCTGCAGAGTCACAGTTACACACAGTGAGTCACTGAACCTTGGCCACGCTGCGGGGTGTATTAGCCAGAGTGCCACACATGCACACCCCTCACTCACTGGAAACCACTTTCCAGTCTGTGCACCTTGGCAATGGTAGGTATACATTGGCTCAGCGGCACTGACAGTTCTCATAGTGAAAGAATGAACTTGCATTCTTATCAGGCTCTGACAACAGAAGGATATCCCAACATATTATGCAAACAATAATCTTGAAGTGATTGTACTGCTGTAATGTAGGACATAAGGCAACCAATTTACACATGGCAAGGTCACATAAACAGCAATAAAATGACTATATGTCTGATTTCAGTTTTCATTGAGGCACAGATTCTATGATTTAATGAAGGGTAACTTTAGGCCAGAACTTTGAGGAAAACACACCTCCTCAAACTGTGATGCATCTTTAACTTCCACCTTAGAGCGAAGATGAGGCCTAGTTTCAAAGGTGGCATTTTTGATAATACACCACCCTTATACTCCTGTACTGGCCTGACAACCAGACTTCATCCCACTCTGTCAGCCAGCACTTATTGTACATATGTTATTCAGTCTCTCCACTCTCACAAATATTCCACTGGTTCCTCCACTTCTCTCCAACTAAAAACACGTTTAATTTCTAACTTTTCTCAGCTCTGATGAAATTTGCTATGTCAACACGGTTTCTCCTTCCAAGATGCTGCCTGACCTGCAGAACATCTTGAGTGTCTTCTGTTTTTACATCAGCCTGAACTACTGCCCAAATGGAATTTGAATTCAGCATCTTCGGAACATTTGCAGAGGTACAAATATTATCAAGAGGCCCATCGCTGGCACATGGGCAATTACTAGAACGTCACACAAACTCAGCAGGTCAGGCCGTGCCGTTTCATTACTAGAACCATGCATTACCGGAACACTGGAACTTCAACAGTTTTCCTGAACCCCGTCCCTTTCCACTCAACTGGCCAGCCTAACTAATTGCTGAGTGACCTGTCCCAAGCTTCCCTGTGATTCCTTGAATTGTGAGGCATTCTGAGGCTATTCACTACCTTCTAAACCCTTTCCACTTACTCCACATTAATGCAGCAGTTTTCACCTCGCTTGTTCCACTTCTCCTGGTACCTGGCTCCTAGGACAGTAGGGGGCACTGCAGACCTGTTGATGTTGAGGAGGGGACCCTTTCTCTGACGCAGTTCTGAAGGCTGGTGGTGGTGGTGGTGTTTGGGGAGGGTGAGGGGAAGGGCTGGTGGGTGGGAGGCAGGGAGGTTTGTGGAGAGCAGGTTGGGAAATCGAAGGCATTTGAGAGCTGGAGGCGTTCTTCTTTCTGATCACAGACGGACAGATTGCATTCTGGATATGACCGTCTCCTGTTCTTTGTCCGAACATCTAAGGTATGGTATTAAAACAAGGACTAGGCTGGTCACGAGCAATGCCAGGAACCTTGGCTTCATACAGATCACAATGGAATTTTGGAACTCTTATTACAAAAGAATAGTGACAAGAGATTTTGAGACTATGATTGACTTTGAGATTATTTAAATTTAAATTTTTAAATTTAAATTTAAAAAAAAATTTTATTTACAGTGTGGTAACAGGCCCTTCCGGCCCAACGAGTCCGCACCGCCCATTTTAAACCCAAATTAACCTACCCGTACGTCTTTGCAATGTGGGAGGAAACCGGAGCACCCGGAGGAAACCCACGCAGACACGGGAGAACGTACAAACTCCTTACAGACAGCGACGGGAATCGAAACCCGATCGCTGGAGCTGTAATAGTGTCGCGCTAACCTCTACGTTACCGTGCCGCCTTAATAATGATCGTCTTATCAGGTTAGACTGTGAAGAGATGGGACGTCGGAATGGGAAATGATGCTAAAACGCAGATTATTCAGGTTTGGATTTGAGGCCCTGAATAGTTTTCCTCTTTGCCCATCATCCCAGGTGGGATTCTCTTACCTGAAACTCAACTGTTGCAAGCTTAAGGATACTAAATTGGGGCTGCTTCCTGCACCAGTGCTGAGCTCATCAATTTCATCAACTTCGCCTCCAACTTCCACCCTGCCCTCAGATTCACTTGGTCCATCTCCGACACCTCTCTCCCCTTTCTGGATCTCTCTGTCTCCATCTCCGGAGACAGATTAACCACAGACATCTTCTACAAACCCACTGACTCCCACAGTTACCTTGACTACACCTCTTCCCACCCTGTCACTTGTAAGGCCGTCATCACCTCCTCCCAGTTCCTCTGCCTCCGCCGCATCTGTTCCCATGATGAGGCTTTCCGTTCTAGGACATCAGAGATGTCCTCCTCCTTCAGTACAGGTTGGAGGAACAACACCTCATATTCCGCCTTGGGAGTCTCTAACCTGATGGCCTCAACATCCATTTCTCTAACTTGAGGTAAACCCACCCCTTCTTTTTCTCCCCCCCCCCAACACCTTTGTCTTCCCTTATTCCTGTGGCTCCCTTCCCCCGCCTTGATGACCTGCCCATCTCCTCTCCTCCCCTCCCCCATCCTTTATTCCGTGGTCCACTGCCCTCTCCTATCGGATTCCTTCTTCTTCAGCCCTTTGTCTCTTCTACCCATCACCTCTCAGCTTATTACATCTTCCCCCCCCCCCCGCACCCACCTACATTCCCCCTCTCACCTGAACTCACCTGTCCCCTGCCTGTGTGTTCTCCTCCCCCTCCCCCCATCTTATTCTGGCTTCTGCCCTCTTCCTTTCCAGTCCTCATGAAGGATCTCAGCACGAAACGTCGACTGTTTATTTCCCTCCATGGATGCTGCCTGACCTGCTGAGTTCCTCCAGCACTGTTTGTGTATTGCTCCAGATTCCAGCATCTGCAGAGTTTTATGTCTGCCAAATACTATTAATGTTTTTTACTGTTCAGAGACCTATTGTCCTTTGCTGCTGTCGCTTCACACAACAAGTTGCCAGGACCTGTCCCACAGCAGGCTTCCAGCCATGTCTACACATTGTACAGAATGGAGAATCATGATGGTTGGAGCATGGCCTCCATTTCTCCCAGGGAGTGGAGGGCTCAGCTGACCAGGAAGCACAGTATTGAGTGAATGATCAAGTTCCCTCAAGCTCAGGTTGTCTCTCATTGAACCCTGGTGGGCAGCAGACATCTTCTTATCAAACTCTGAAAATAAATCTGGAAATTTTCCAATAACTATCACAGAACACACCAGACTATTCATTGGAAAGCCGTCATAATGGGTTGACGGGGTGTCCAAATTAATTAAAGGAGAAATGACTTTGGATGGGTGCCCTTGGGTGATGACTTGTGATTCCTGACCTGAATCAGGAAAGTTCCTGATAGCAGGGGAGAAATATGAGTGTAGGACTTTGCTGGGAAGAATTGGCTGCAATGTTTCCTAAACTAAATAGTGACTACACTTCAAAGGAGCTTCAAAATGTTTTTGACATTCCGTGGTTATGAAAGGAACAACATAAATGTATCTTCGTTTGTCAACGCTGGGCGTTTGATGGTTCGGTATCTGTTTGCTTGGCCTGTGAGCTGAGACACAATAAACAGCCCAGGTCTGACAGAGGGGCTTTGACCTGAAATGTTAACTCTGTTTCTCTTCCCACGGATTCTGTCTGAGTGTTTCCAGCATTTTCCGTTTTTATTTCAGGCTTCCAACATCTTCAATTCTTTAGATCTCTCTTTAGCTTGCAGAGTTGGCTTACTAAAAAAATACAATGAATTAGAAATTCCGCCTGGACCACAGCATGAAACGGCCCATAATGTGCTGTGTTCACATTTCACCCGAGAGCCAGAGGAACAGCTGATGTGACATTGTCCATTTCACACTATTGTTCCAGATGTGCCCATTGAAGAACTGTCTATCATTTGCTTCATAGCTGATGTCAGTATGACATCGTGAACCCATGAACAATACCTCGTTGTTCCTTTTTTGCAGTTTTTTTTTGTAATTTATAGCAATTTTATGTCTTTGCACTGCACTGCTGCCGCAAAACAACAGATCCCACCTCATCTAAGTCAGTGATAATAAATCTGATTCTGAATCTAATTCAGTACGTTTGTTCTTCATTCACATGGAGTTGGTTCAGTGACTGCTCTTTATAGAAGTTGGAGCCCGAGGCTCCACAGTTGGAGGGCTTTGGCTGCCTTTGCTACATCTCCTGCAGTAGAACTTCCTGTCCTGTAACACTGCCTGAGAGAGTGGTTGAAGCTGGGTCACTGTCAGCATTTAAAAAGTCCCTAGATGAGCGCTCGAATCGCTTAGGATTAGAAGGGCGGCCAAGTGCTGGGAGACGGGATTAGTGCGGACGGGTGCCCATTAGTCAAGAGTGGACTTGGTGGGATGACTGTCCTCTTTCCATGCTGTACGCCTCTATGACTCAATGATTTCCGGCCCAAGTCTCTGTTCTACCATTGCCAGCAACATTTCCTCTCCGTTGCAACTTTCCTGATCAAAGTGGGCTCATTTGTTGTCAGATATTGTGCCTCAAATGGTAATTCACTACAGGCTGATCTTTTTGGCAAAATATTTCTTCTGTTATAATACTTCTAAAATATGGCACAGGAATGATATTGCCCCTCAATCAACTGGAGAAAGTGTTCCCTTGGTGTTAATTGCCCTGTACATAAAAGGGGTGTAGGATCCCTAACCGTTGTAAGCAGCAGGATGTTAGGAAGGCACAAGCTCATTAGGCCTCATGTACAGGGATTATAAAGGGCAGTTCTTATTAATTTAGTAATGTTTTAAGGAGATCACAGATTATATAGAAACAAAAATTGAATGGATTTTGTATAGAGGGATTTTCAGATAGCATTTGGCAAAAGCTGGCAGGAGAATATCACAAAAATATGAAGACTGGCATTAAAGGGGAGATGGTCATGCGGACAATAGGGAAGGCAAAGCAATGTGCTAGAGTAGACGTCTTCTGTTTGCTTTGGTGGAATGAGTATGACGTTAATTTGATAGCTAACTCAGAGTTTGCTTGTTGTGGGGTTCATGTATTTCTGCAGAGACCAGAGTACACATCCACACTGAGGGAGCGCTGTACTGTCAGACATGATGAGTGGTTAAACAGACACTTAGATGGAAACAAACAGTTCCATGGCACAGTGGAGTTCTCTCTGTCCTAGCCAATAAGCCTCAACCAACATCACTAAAATACAGACTATCTGGTCAGTGTCGTATTGCTGTTTGTGGGACTTTGCTGGTTCCGCATCAAACAGCGACTACAGTTCAAAAGAGCTCCATGCTGTAAAGCACTCTGTTACATTCCATGGTTATGAAAGACACAATATCAATACATCTTCTTTTGTGAGCACGAGCATCCCTTACCAGTTACAGTCAATGTTTTGGTTACAAGGCCAAGAGGAACATACACAATGAACAATAGGGCTTCAAGAAGTATCAAGAAAAAGTGGGACATTGGTGTACAAGTCCAAGGATCCCTGAAGATGGCAGCACAGGTAGGTCAGGTGGTGAAGAAGGCATAAGGGGTATTGCCTTCAATGGCTGGGACAAAGAATATAACAGCAAGGAGGAGATGGTACCACTTTATAAAGCATTGGTTAGGCCACAGCTGGAGGCTGGTCACCACACTATAGGAAGGCTGAGGTTGCAGAGGAGATTCATCAGGATGTTGCCTGGGATGGTGCATTTCAATTATGAGGAGTGACTGGAAAGGCTGGGTTTGTTTTCCCTGGGGCAGGGGAGACTGAGAGGGGACCTAATAGAGATATATAAAATTATTAAGGGCATACGAAGGATAGACAGAAACTTTTACTCAAAGCACAGGTGCAAAAAACAGGAGCGCATAGGTTTAAGGTTAGGGGTAAAAGCTAAACAGGGGATTGGAGGTAGAATTTTTTCATCCAGAGGGTAGCTGGAATATGCAATGCACTGCCTGAGGCAGCAGTGGAGCCAGGTACTCTCACAAGATTTAAGAAGTATCGAGCCGAGCACTTGAATTACCAAGGCATGGAAGAGCGTTAGATCAAGTGGCGGTAAATGGGATAAGTATAAATGGGTGCTAGATGGTTGGCCTGGGTAGGGTGTTGCTGTACTGCATTATTCTACGACTCTCTAGGAATGTGGTTTGATGGAAGCACTGAATCGGCTGACAGAACAGGCTGTGAGGAAGTGACAAGTGAATGTGGTGAGTGGGTTAGGAACACCCACTCCTTGGCATCAAACTGCAGCTGGTACCCATCTGATGGAATCCATTTGACTGCAGCCTCTGAGGCAGCGACAACAACTTCAGGTAAAAGGGAAGGGGATCAAAATAAAGCAGAGTGGGGAAAGGGAATTGAAATGGGATTATTGCAGTCGTGGAGCTCCATCTGCCCAGGAACATTGGTGCATTCTGCGGCCTCCCCTGCTCTTTAATTCTATTATAAGGAAGAAAGGAGTCTCTGTGATGCTCAACACATACATTCTCTTCCTTAGTATTGACATTTGGCGTTAATAGAAATCATACAGTGTGAATTTTCTTTGTCCTCCCTCTGTAATAAGATGCTATAGTACATGACTTAGGCACAGAAAGAATATCAAAACAATAATTAGGTGAGATTTTTCTGTGTCAAGACTAAAGAACAATATGTTAATACACCTATCAAAGGCAAACAAAGATAAAGAACAGCGTGAACTTGTCATTTTGAATTCTAAGGCATCCACAGAAATCCATTTAAAAGTCTTTTCTGCAGTAGCCTTACTGCAATAGCCTTGAGGTACTGACTCTACTGATCAAAAGCTCCAGCATTAAGCATCAAAACTCATCTGTCAACACATAAATCAGCAATTAAAACACAAACTGGCAAATGTCAATGTTACCCACAGCCCAAAAGGGCTGAAAAATAAGTCCAAACAAATCAATTATAATTGACATGCTGATGTATATATGAGATTAATTTTTTAACAGTCCTTGGTTTTATACCATTGACACTATAAGATTATATATCAGCAAATAAAGCTTTTAACATAAATCATATGTGAGGGTTAGCTCCAAATTATACCTGCACTTTTCTACATTCTGCTACCTAACAATACAGACGAATACATGAGCTGGGACTATAAGTAAATACTGATATTCCTACACATGGATCAGCAAGAAGTACAAGGAGCACTGGAGTATCAACTGGAGGGGTCACAATCACCATTTTATCAGGGCCACATTGATTGAGTCATTGGCTGTTTCTCCAGCCTTTGGATAGGTCGCCGCTGGAAGCACTGTGTGTCAGCAGAAGGCGCCACTTCCAAGCAGCTGCATGCTTGTTAAATATTAACCACATCAGGAGGAAGTGCAACCTGCCGACAGACTTCACTCAGCTGGACTTTGGCTAATGGGAGAAGACCAAGGCACCAAATGGCTAATATCACAGTCGCTGCCTGTTACATGCTCCACCCATTGTGTACATTTACATTAGAAATACGAAGGAGGAAGGTTTGACCTCAGAACTATATGAGACAGGGTAGCATAGCGTAAGGGGGGTTTTGCCTTCATCCTTTGTGTTGAATGGGGTCACAATTAGCTCTAACACTCAATTATGGGACTCCAAAAATCATGGAATTCAGAAAATCTGCCATAAAAAACTTGCTTGGGAGGTTTCCAGCCTGATTGCTTTAGAATGGGACAGGTTCAGTGACTGGAGAGAGCCTCGTCTTTACTGCAAGGGAAGCATGGGATGCAGTTCAGTGTCTCAGGGAGCAGTGTCCATGGCAACCAGGGTAGCTGTGGAAAAGGCTGTCATGGAGATGAGGAAAATGGGGGGGGGGGGGTGTGGTACACGTGCCTTCAATGCGTGTGGTCACATCTCAAGCTCCCCGCCTCATGATTCACCTCACTGATGGGAGTCCTGCTGACCCCACATACTTTGAGTGGCCCCACCCATTGTGGAAGCTCCACCGTTCCCCCTCCCCCAACCTTTCTTAGGTTTATTAATTGGGTAGAGGTAGCAGAGCACCAGGACAGTGAGTGGTACTTTGGGTCCATGGTAAGCACCGTGTCAACCTGCCAATGATATAAGAAATATGCTTAGTACTGGAGAGTCAGAGAGTGACACATCAAAGTCCTGGTCAGAACTCTGTCATTCCCATTTCCTGGCTGACTTGTGGGATTTACTTCTTTTTTACTGGGAATTAAAAATGAAGGCCACAGATTGTCCATTATCTCTCCAATTCTGTCAGCAAGGCTGACGGTTGAACACTTTGAAGATGCAGCCACATGTGTAACTAATGCCAGTGAAGTATTGGCTGTATGAGAATGAATCGTGCCTGGAAGTACCCCGTCCAATTCCCTGGTGCTGCCATCGCATTAAAATATGCATAAGATGGTCTTAAATGTATGATTTCTACAAAAAGCAATGGGTTTATGCAAACTCATTTATGGACTTGCATATTTCAATGGAAAATTAGTTGCCTGCACAAGTTTAGTGCTGAATGCTTACTTTCCTGCATAATTTTCCTTGATGCAAGCATCTGACTGACAAGGTCAGCACTGATTGACAGGGCCAGCATTATCAAGAAAAATTGCACAGACTGGAATTGTTTTTGTTGGAACAGCATCTCAGGAGGCTGAGGGAGACTTACTGAAATGTATAAAATAATAAGTGGTCTAGATAAATAGGAACCATCTATTTTCCTCAGTGGAGGAGCCAAACAACACAATGTGTAATCAGTCTCCATGGCTTCATCGGGGTTTAATACTCTCTGGGCTACTTCATGATCAGTTCTTTATGGGTTAATGTGTGATTGGCTGTCAATGGGTTAATGAATAATCAGTTCTCTATGAACTCATGTGTAATTAGTTTTCCATGGGTTAACATGCAATTAATTCTCCATATGTTATTGTGTGACCAATTCTCTGTGAGTTAGTGTGACGTTTGATGGGTTTGCTTGTGATCAGTTCTCACTCGTAGGGATTGTGATAAAGAATTTTGCAAATGATTCAGAAAATTGGAAGTGTGGTTGGCAGTGAAGTGGAGAGTTTTAGACTGCGGGAAGATGGTCAGGTCAGTTAGACAGAAAAGTCCAAATGGAATTTAATCCCAGAAAGTGTGACGTAAAGCATTTGGGGAGGAGCAACAAGGCAAGGGAATATACAGTAAATGGGAGGGTATTATGTGGTGTGGAGGAACAGAAAAATCCTGGACAGAATGTCTCTCAGATCTGATAAGTTAGCAGGACAGGTCAAACACGTGGTTAAAAAGAAGCATGCAGGATTCTTTCTGCGGGACAGAATACCTGAGAAGGGGGTTACACCAGAAATGTCTACGACACAATTAATTAGGGCACAACTTGAGTTCTGTTAACCACATAACAGGGAAGATGTGATTACACTGGGCAGAGGAGATTTATGAGCATGTTGCCAGGACTGGAAAATGATAGCTGTGAAGGAAGATTGCATAGACTGGAGTTGTTTTCATTGGAACAGAGGAGGCTGAGGGAGACTGAAGTATATGAAAGAATGAGTGGTCTAGATGAACAGGAAGCATCTCTTTCCCTTAACGGATGAGCCAAAATTCAAGGGACATAGAATTAAAGTAACTGGTAAACAGATTAGAGGGGAGACGAGGGAAACCTGTTTTACTCAGAGAGTGGTGGGGGGTCTGGAACTCTCTGCAGGAAGGTTAGTGGAGGCAGAGACCCTCATCACATTCAGGCAGTACTTGGATGTGTCCTTGAAAAGCCGTGACTGGCAGAGCTACAGGCCTATTGTGGGAAGATGGGATCACGCTGGGGAACTCATTTTTGACCAGCATGGACATAATGGGCTGAATAGCCCCCCCCCCCGTGTTGTAAATTTTCTCTGGTTCACTGTGGATTAATGCGCAAACAGTCCTCTCTGGTTGAATGAGTGTTCATTTCTCCAGGACTTAATGTCTGACCATTTCTTTATGGGTTAGTATTTAATCAGTTCTCAATAGTTGATAGGTGACTCGTGCTCTAGGAGTTAATTGGGTGATCAGCTTTCTGCAGGTCAATGAGTGACCATCGGTATGGTTTCCAAAGGAGTCCCCTGACACATGGGTCACTCTTTATTCTTCCTTAGATCTCCAGCAATTCATCAAATGAAACAATCAAACAGTGCAGTGGTCACCGTTGACTGTGAAACAGGCTTAACACAGCCAGCACAGAAAATCCAATGTGAGGCTCTTTGGCTCTATTTCCATACCTATCCATTGATAGGTTACTCCTGTATTGTCTGTGATATCAGCCCGTCAACAAGTATCACACTCTTGGCACACAGCCTGCATCTGAAACAAATAGCAATTGTCTTGAAAAGTATTTAATTATCTACCCAACTAATAACCTGGATAGCTTTTCTAACTCTTCAGTGCTTCTGAAGAATGATTAAAGGATTCCATCTGTCTGGGAATCAGAACATATTTCTTTTCATAAGCATCTTACAGGCAACAGTGATTCCCTTGTAATCCCTGACTTGCTCACGAGCTTGTGACAGCCCAGGCCCTTCCTATGGAGAAGATCGGCTTTTAATTCGTACTCCTGGAGAAAAAAGAGCCAGTGCGGTATTTACAGCAATAAATGTAAACAGTGGAGTTTAGCTAAGATTAGAGGGCTCCTGTGACCCACTTCAAATCTTGAGAGCAACAGAGATTGTACATTCCAGGTAGAATTTTAGCTTTACATCCAATACAGGTATATATGCCTTTTGGAGGCAATCTGGGTGTACTGTTTACCCATTTCTACAATCTGCATCTAAACCCACACTTCACAGACAGCCAGAAAGCTCCTCAAGGAGCACAGAGGGGTGAAAAATTGAGTGGAGATGCACATCATTAGCTGTTCAAGAGCTGGTTTTGAATGCAGCCCAGGCAGAGAATGAAAGCTCCCTCTCTCTTTCAAAGGTGCTGTGAGTTCAGGCCCTGACCACCTGCCAATTAAAAGATCTGCACACCACAAATCCCCCTGGATTTAATTGTCTTTGGCAATAGAAAAAGAAGGGAAAGGATTTCCTATATTAAATAACTGAGATCGTAAGAGGAAATGCTGGGAGTATCAATTGTGCCTCGGGGATACCTCTCATCATTAAATCAAAAGGTTGTGGGTTCGAACCTATCTCAGACACTCAGGCACGTTTTCATTGCTGAAGCTTATGTGTAGTACAGGGGAGTATGAAATGGGAGGAGATGTCAAATGAGATGGCAAACTGTGATCCTACCTGTCCTCTGAAGAGGGCAATAAAAATATCACAGGACTTTAGTAGATTGGGAAAGTTTTTTGAGTGACCTGACCATCTTGATCCTGTCAACCAATACCAAGCTGGTCTTATCCTAGGGAGCTTACCTTGACACACCATGACTGTGTTCTTTCTCCCCTCCTCTGGTCTCTTTCCTCCTACATCCATGACGCTTCTGATGCCCTCCACCTCTTTAACAGCTTCTGAGCCTCCACTGTCTAATTTTTACCATGGACATCCAAACCCACTACTCCTCCTACTCCTCCAAACCACACCAAGAACCACACCTGAGGGCTCTTTGCTCCTTCACTGATCAAAGGCCCATCAAGTCCCCCTCCACCATTACACTGAAGTCAGTCCCACATCGAACAGCTTCTCCCTCATCTCTACTGACTTCCTTCAGGTGAGAGGTATAGCAGAGGAAACTCTCGAGAGCCCAAGCTACTGCCTGTCTCTTTGTGGGATATGGGGAGCAGTCCTGCTCTCAGTCTTCCTCAGGTCACCTCCCTCGCCTCTTTTTCCAGTACATTGCTGACATTACTGATGCTGCTTCCCGTCTTGCACAGAACTCGAAAGTTTCCCGCCTCTGGGGCAGGCTTCCACCCTGTTCTCGCTCTCACAAGGCCCATCTCGGATTCTTCCCTTTGGTTTCTTGGCTTCTCTATCTCCAGCTCTGAGGGGGGGGGGGGGAGGTCGGTGACCCATATTCATTACAAGCCCACAGACTCCTACAGCTGCCTAGATTACACCCAACCCAACAGCTTCCACTAGGCTTTCTATACTCCTACTTTCTCCATCTCCATCACATTTGTTCTGATGGAACCACCTTCCTTTTTCCTCTAACATGATTTCCCCTCCACCATAGTCGACTGGGCTTTCATCCTCATCCACTCCATTTCTTGCACCTTTGCCCAAACCCTGTCTCGTCTTATCTTCCCCCTGTCCTCACTTCCGTCTCATTCATCCACTCTACATTCATCATTCCTGAAACCTCCAACAGGATGCCACCACCAGATATGTCTTCCCTCCCTCTCTCTTTAGCAGTCTTGAGGGGACCATTCCCCCGCTGATATATTGGTTCACTCTTCCATCTCCACTAACATTTACTCCCCAGCTCGTGGTATTTTGCTATTAAACAGCAGCATATGTAACATCTGTCCTTTCACCCCCTCCCTTCCCACCATCCAGGCACCCAAACAATCCTACCAGCTGAAGCAATGTTCACTTGCACTTCTTCCAATCTGGTGTACTGCATTCAGTGCTCATTGTGTGGTCTCCTCCACATCGGAGAAACCAAACACCGATTGGGAAACTACTTTCAAAACACGTCCATCCAGTCCACGGGCGTGACCACGGGCTTCCTGTTACCTGTCACATTAAGCTTCCACCTTAGTTGCACTCTGTCCTTTCTGTCTTTGACCTTCTGACTGTTCCAGAAAACCTCAATGTAAGGTCAAGGAACAGCAGCTGACCTTATATCTTGACACACTACGGTGCAGGATTCAGTACTGAATTCAACCATTTTAAATAATCAACCGTTCCAAACTTGTTTTTCTCCTTCCCCGTAATTTTTTCTTCTTCTGTTCATTTCAGGTTTCATTCACCTTGTCCTTTTCACATTTCCTTCAGACTCGCCTTTGTTTAGTCATTTGCCTTCACCACCTTCTCCCCACTGGCACCATTACCACCAGTGTCCCTCCAGCCTCCCAGCCCATCACACACCTTTCCTTTCATTCTCTCCATCCCTCCACCTTCTCTGCAACCTGATTTATCTGTAACTTCCCTCAGTTCTGCTGAGAGGCCATCAAACTGTGATGCTAACTGCTTTTCTCTCCACAGGTACCACCTGACCAGTTAAGTAACTGTTTTTACACCAAAGTGGATTCATGGTCATTTATCTAATTGCTGTTTCAGGGGCCCTGCTGTTTGTAACTTGGCTGCTGTTTTGTGCTCACGGGAAAGACTGTGCACGTTTCAGAGACAACTCATTGGCTGAAAAGGCTTCATGAAGTACTGATTTGTGGAGTGGTACTAAATAACTAAAATTTCCTTCTTTATATACAGATAGTCATTCAGCTACTCTCCGTCAGGGCTGCATCATTGATGTATACATTTGAGATGCTAATAGACCTGCCACCTATTTCCAATGTTCTCTGTTGTGATTTCCCCACTGAAATTAGTTTCAGTCTCACACAGAGAGGATATTTTCTGCCTAGTTTTATTTGGTAATATCTTGCTTCTTGTGCTTGGCCAGTGATTTGGAACAAGGAAGCAACAACTATCAGCTGGGTTCTGAATATGAAGGGGTCTTGTGGTTCAGCAGGTTGTGTGACTGTCTCATGGCTCCACTGACCTGGGCTCGGTCCTGACCTAGGTGCTGCCTGTGGGGAGCCTGCGCTTTCTTCCCGTGACAGTCATGTTCCCTGCCTCGTCCCAAAGACATCCTAGTTATGAGGCTAATTGGCCACTGTAAATTACCACGAGTGTAGGTGGGTGGTTGGAAAATCAGGGCTGAGTTGATGGGCATGTGAGAGAGAATAGATTACAGAGAAATACGTGGGGGAATCAGAGATATCAGAGGAAGGTCTTTTTACCCAGAGAGTGGTTGGGGCATGGAATATGCTGCCTGGGGTAGTGGTGGAGGCAGGTACATTGGTCAAATTCAAGAGGTTGTTAGATAAACATGTGGAGGAATTTAAATAGAGGGATATGTGGGAGGAAGGGGTTAGATAGTCTGAGGTGAGGTTTAAAGGTCAGCACAACATTGTGGGCCTGTTCCATGGTTCTATGGAATGTGATTGTTCTGAGAGCTGGCACAGACTTGCTGGGCTGAATGGCTTCCTTCCAGGTCAAGGAAATACATGAGTCACATGCAGGGTTCAAGTGCAGCTGGGAGAGTGAATATGAATCAGAAGATCTCTCTTTAATTTTAACCGTCTCTGAATTGTCCATGAACATATGAACACTGCTGCGTTATTCCTTCCCCCCCACACTATTTATTTTGTAATTTATAGTAACCTCATGTCTTGCACTATACTGCTACCACAAAACAACAAATTTCACAACATATGTCAGTGATAATAAACCTGATCTTGATTCTCCTGCATTCACCAATGAAGTTACCGGAGGATTTAAATGATGAGGAGGGATTGGTGCAGCCAAGACTGTTCTATAGTCATGGAGTCATAGAGTCCTCCAGCACAGAAACAGGCCCTTCCATCCACCCCCATCCACACCAATCATCAAATACTCATCTATACTAATCTTATTTTCCGGCACTTGGATCATAGCCTCCTATTCCTTGGCAATTCAAGTTCTCATCCAGATAGTTCTTAAATGTAGTGAGAGTCTCTGCCTCCAATACCTTCTCAGGCAGTACATTCCCAAATCCAACTACCCTCTGGGTGAAAAAAATTCTTCCTTATTTCCCCTTTTAACATCTTACTCTTTAACTTAAACCTTCACCCTTTGGTATTGGTACTGGTTTATTATTGTCACTTGTACCGAGGTACAGTGAAAAATTTGTCGTGCATACTGATTGTACAGGTCAATTCATTACACAGTGCAGTTACATTGAGTTAGTACAGAGTGCATTGACGTAGTACAGGTAAAAACAATAACAGTATGGAATAATGTGTCACAGCTACAGAGAGTGCAGTGCAATAAGGTGCAAGGTCACAACGAGGTAGATCATGAGGTCATAGTCCATCTCATTGTATAATGGAACCGTTCAATAGTCTTATCACTGTGGGGTAGAAGCTGTCCTTAAGTCTGGTGGTATGTGCCCTCAGGTTCCTGTATCTTCTACCCGACGGAAGAGGAGAGAAGAGAGAATGTCCCAGGTGGGTGGGGTCTTTGATTATGTTGGCTGCTTCGCCAAGACAAGAAGAGGTAAAGACAGAGTCCAAGGAGGGGAAGCTGGTGTCCGTGATGCGCTGGGCTGTGTCCATGACTCTCTGCAATTTCTTGATGTCCTGGGCAGAGCAGCTGCCCAGGTTATAGACTGGTTATAGACATTAGGTTATTGTCTGGTTATAGACATCTCTGCAATGGGGAAAAGCTTACTAGTATCCACTCAGCCTCCTCTGCTCCAAGGAAAACAAACGCAATCTATCCAGTCTCATAACTGTACCATGTGTGGCAACATCTCGTTGAATTTCCTCTGCATTCTCTCCAGAGTAATCATGTACCTTCTACACTGTGACAACCAAAACTGCACACAATATTCCAGATGTGGCTTCACCAATGTTTTATAAAGCTGCACCATCACCTCCCTGCTCATACATTCTATGCCTCAGCTATTGACGGCTAGCATCCTGTATGCCTTCTTTACCACCCTATCTACCTGCGCTTCCACCTTCAGGGAACTTCGGATTGGTGCACCAATGTTCCTCTGTTTTCTATGGAGTAGCAAGGCAAGAGAGAGGAATAAAAATTGTTGTAATAATGAAGGAATTAGAAAGAGTGGAGAGGAAGAGATTGTTTCCTGGGGAGGTGTGCCAATACCTGAAATAAATAGCTGGAAACAATTTTAAAATAATGGCTGAGATCTTGAGGGAATGATGAGCTGATGCAGGGTCTCAACCCAAAACCTTGACTATCCCTTTGCCTCCATTGATGCTGCCTGACCCACTGAGTTCCTCCAGCAGCTTGTTTTTATTAACAATCACATGGAAAGGAGCTGGACAATACTCCCCCCGTCCAAACTGTTCCAAATCTGGCCAACGCATCTCAACCAATACACCGTGGGTTCAGAGACAGTCCAGTGTTGTGCAAGTATTTCTTTGTCTCTTTAAAGTGCTTCTCCATTGGGAGATCTGATCCTGTTTTAAACCCAAACTTGGAAAATCATTGAGTCAATTAATTTTCTCTTGGTAACTGTTGCTCCAATGGCGAGATGCTTGAACTCATTGTTGACAAGGGGTGGCATTTACTTGAGGTATTTTGGGAGGCATACCAGCCTACCTTTTGGAACAGTGATTGGATAAAATATGCTGTAAGTAGGTGCAAATTTCTGAGAGTGCAGCTGTTAAAGAGGCTGTTCTACTGAATACTGCAAGAGCAGAACAGGTGAGGAAGGAACAGTGCCTGGCTCCTTTACATAAGTCTCAGAGAACACACCTCATGTGTCTTTAGTATTCTCCAGATACTGTCCAAGGACATCTATTGCAGACCCATTGGGAAAGTAACCGAAGCAAAAAACTTAAGAAAAAAAACTACTGAAACTGAAAAAGAAAAAACACTCGGCAAGTCAGGCAGCGTCTGTGGAGGGAGAAACAAGAGTTAATGCTTCAGGTCAATGGTCCTTCATCAGAACAGGAAGAATGAGAAAACAAGCATGTTTGAAGTTGTAAAACCCTTGGAGATCCCAAGGGAATGTCTGTGACTGGGTGCCCAAGTAACTGTTGTTTCTGAAGTCATTTAATTAACTGAGGAAATAGGGAAATTAGAAAGAATAAAAAATCAAAAGAACATGCTAGAAGAATGAGAAGCAGAACACAGTTGTAGCCAAAAATCTGAAGCAGAAGAGATTGTTAGAAATACCCAGTAGATCAGGCCTCATCTATGCAGAGAGAAAAATGCTACAGCTGGGTGACCTTACATCAGAACTGGTCAGTTCTGACACAGACAGGACAGACTGGTTATCTGAAATTGTTGAGTTTAATACTGAGTCCCCAGGCAGCAGTGTACACTGTGGAAGATGAGGTGCTGTTCCTCGAGCTTGTTGTGCGATTCATTGAAACCAATGTCAGAAGCCACAGACAGAGAGGTCAGAGTGCGGGTGGGAGGGAGAATTAAAGTGACAGGTGACTGGAAGCTCAGGGTCATTAGAACAAATACTCTGCCCCCTTGTGGCACACAGGCACAGAGAAATAACACATCATTTCTCTTTTTCAGGCTTCTTGCTCTCTCTCTGAGGATATAGAGTTAGTGAGGCACATCCATGCCAGAATGGCTTCCATGCCATCTGACTGGAAGCTTTGAGTGGCAGCATTTTCATCCTGGAACTACCAATCACTGTCTAAGGTATACAATCCCTTCACCAGGCCAGACAAACTGCTATGGTGGACACTCTTTCAATGCCCACCCATATCACTTCACCTTCTTAAGGCAACATTCATTTGCACAACTAATGCTTCATGGTACAGTTCTGGCTTGGGATCCAGCCACGTGGCTTCAGAGAACCACACTTGCCCTTTTTTGTTACCCTTGGTCCAACCATGGTGCTGTGCTCCCCATGCACCACCCTCAGCTGCCGACGGCCCACTGTCTCAGTGGACCTAATTGTGAACAGAGATACCCTCCTTTAAACACCATGTTGTTTTATGGCCAAAAGTCATGAAGCATGTGGGTGGTGTGTGTGTATGTGTGGGGGGGGGGGGAGGAGTTGGGGGCGTGACTGGGGGAGAATCTGCTCTCTGGCAGCTAATTGACAGTGCCAGGTTGGTGACTAAACACTTACACTGCCAACCTGACATCCCTGTGATGGAATTCTGACACATATTTCCACCCACTTTTCCCTACCCTTGTTCCTGAGGGTGCAGTGACCATTCACTCTTGGATTCTATCCTTTCCTGTACACCAAGTGCAGTAATGGGGGTGGGAAGATTAGGGAAAGAGCTGGGAGCTGCCTTCATGTTAATAACGATACATCATCAATTGGACTTCACTATAATCAGACACCATTTATGATCAAACTACTAAGGACCAGTATCTTCTGCCCAAAAGTGGGTCAACTCCACCACATTGGATTCTTCTTGTCAAATAGGGTTGGATTTTATAAATGGGTAGAGAGCCTTGGGAGATGTTTTGAGTGGAGACTTGGCATAGGGTGTGGGGGACTATTGTATGAGGAAATGGAATGGGAGAAACTTTGCTGAGGTGTGGGGATGCACAGAGTGGCTGAAGTCAGGTGACCTGGGAATCCTCTCAGGTCCAGAGCACAGCTGGAAGTTTGGGGAATGTAGTGTCCGGGAGTGCAGAAGTGTGGGAACTGAGCAGACTGAGAGAGTTAAGTTGAGCTATGGTGTACAATATTTCAAGTAGCTGTTCTTTCTACTGGGGTCACCATCTCTTCACTTTATTCCCATTACCCCTGCCTCCACCATGACAGCTGTACCGAGGAAGCACAGTAGGACCAGAAAACCATGTCACGACTTTGATTTTTCCTCAAATGCCATCTAAAGGAGGACCCATGTTGAAAAGGAACCACACCAAAAGTTACCTTCAGACATTCTCGGTCCCTTACATTCCCTGTGCCAAAGTAAATTGTACAACCCAAAGGAAACCTGCTGGCCCACTGTGTTTATGTTAGCTCTTTAAATGATGATCTATCAGCATCCATCTCCCAGCTCCTTTCCAAATTCCCGTAAAGGCTTCTTTTTCAATTATCCATTCAATTCCACGCTGAAAGTTGCATCGAATCTACTTCCACATCCTTTCAGACAGGTACATTTCTGGTCATAATAACTGACTGTGTAAATAATTTTCTTCTCATTTTCCCTATGGGTTTCTTTGAAAATGATCTTAAGTCTGGTTTCCAAACCTTCCACCAATGGTAATAATTTCCCTTTATCTACTTTCTGAAAGCCCTTCATGATTTTGAATGTTTCTATTACATCTCCCATTACCCTTCTCTGTGTTATGAATTGTTTTTAAATGTTGATGGGACAGACAATGTCTCATTTACTGTCCATCCCACATAATGTGGGACTGAAATCATGGGCATCCATTCTCTCGAGCATATTAGTGAATCAGTTGGATTTTTATGACAAAACAGCAGTTCTCATCTTGATTTGTTTTGTTCCCAGCACACAAATTGTTAGATTTATTACATTCAATAAGAAGTCATTGTCAGTTTATGAATCCTTGATATTAGGTTGCTAAGCAACTGTTATAAGCACTGGTCCGGCATTGGACACTTAAAGCTATCTTTCCATTCTAAAAGTTGTGCTTGTATTGCCTGAAGCAAAGAATATTTCCATAAATTTCTTTCTTTTCATTAGACTGCATCAATGCATGTTTGGTAATTTAATCCTATTCCCTTTAGAGCAAAGGTAGAGCCAAGTGACCCATTGAGCGTGCTCCACCATTCAATAAGATCATGCCTGAACATTTACATCAACACCACTAATCCTCATTTACCTTGATTCTCTTTGTATCTACAAATCCATCAATCTCAATCATTAATATATTCATAGACTGAACATCCACTGCCCAGCAGAGTGGAAAACTCTGCACAATCATGCAACTAAAAAGGTTTCTCTCCATTTGAGTGTTAATGGGTTGACCCTCACCATGAGACTATAACCTCTAATTCTAAACTCTCTAGTCAGGTGATTGGATCTTTCAGCATACCCCATCAGGCCTTTCACTGATTTTATAACTTTCAATGAGATCAGCTAACCTTCTAAGTATAAACAAAAAGTCCTGTTCATTCCTCTGTTTCATGGAATAGTCTTTTTCATTCCAGGAAGGTTCATTCCTGGAAGGCAATTATATCCTTCCTTAGCTAAGCAGACCAATGCAATATTTCAAGTGTCACCTCACCAAAGCCCTGCATAATTACAGCGGGAGCTGCCTACTCTTAAATTCCAAGGCCTCTTGTCACATTTTTTTGCTATCCTAATTGCTTGGTGTAGGCACATGATAAATGTGCATCGTATACAAGGACATTAACATCATCAATCCCTGTTTAAGCAAACTAGGGGTGGAACCCTTAAACTCACTGAGGCTGACTTCAACTGGAGAGGGTCCTTTTTGTTGGAACTGGATTACTGAGGCCAGAAAGCTCACTGGAGCAGAGGACATCATGTGTGTAGGTCCACAGGTTCCTCATGTCCCTGTCGCAGGGTCTTCCCTTGTATCTGCCTGGTCAGTGTGGCAGTTTAGTGGTCTGACATGTTCTTCATCTGCTTGGGCAGTCCCTTGGAATGATGACATTGCTTCCACTCCAGTTTACTGGGTTGTGATGTGGCTCATGAGGCCAGTGTAGGAACCACAGGCTCTTCCATGGATGGGGCAAAATCTGAATGATGGGTTGGGCAGATTATGAGCCGGAGCACTCCTTCTCCATGCTCCTGGTGCGTGGCATCAAGGTTCTCAATACCCTCCTGAATGCTCCTTCTCCATTTGGAACAGTTCTGTGCCAAAGTTTCCCAGTTGTCAGCAGAAGCTGTTGGCACATCCTTGTGTCTTCTCCTCTGTGCTCATGGTGACACGCAGTCAGTAACAGCAGGCGTACTAGGGACAATGCCATCAAGAAGCCATTGTTGATGGGAGAGTACTCACTGGCAAAGTGCTGGGCACACATTCTCAGGGTGGTGAACGTGTTCCAGTAAAAGTTCCAAGACTTCATTTTGGTCATGTAAATGAAATCAGTGCCTGAGTCCTGCCATAAAGCTTCTAAAGCAGAATAGCATTACCAAGTTCAGTAGCAAACATTCCAAAGGAGTGCTTCATGACCACTGATGCCCCTCCACATGCATTACTTGTGCTGGGAGCTGCTGGTGAAGCAGTCTGTTCCACCCCTGGCAGTGCCAGGTTGAATTTTGCAAAGTGCACAATCTGCACAGAATGTCCACAGTTCTGCAAACTTTGTATAAAAAAAAACATTAACATTCAAATGCACAATCCTCAAAACACATAGCACTACATGCTTGAACTTCCAGGCCAACCCTTAAGGCTTTCTATATTTTTTGGCAACCTTGTAAACTTTAAATCTAACACTATCCTTGTGGCATATTGGGAGGCATCCCTGGTATATTCTGTCAATAATGATCTCCAGGAGACAGCAGGGACTTTAGAACTTGTGTTAACTTTTGCTGCAAACTAACAACTTGCAATTCATGTTTGATGATGTTATTAAGTCATATGCACATCGACTCATTTACATACAGATATATCACACACATCGCACGGTCTGCATTCTCACATTCTTGTGCTGCTTGAACCATTTCTTTTTGTCTCTTTGCGATGAGTTGTTGGGATATGAATCAAGACATTTTTCTTTCATCTACTGTCCTGCCACTCCCTTTCCAAGCTGGGCTCTGCTCAAGTCTGTTCAAAGTCTGGCATGCATCATCAGCTCTCCTGGGATGAAGCCTATGCTGGCAAAGTCCAAAGTCAAAGTCGAATTTAATGTCATATGCACAAGTACATGTGTGCACAGGTGCAATGAAAAACTTACTTGCAGCAGCATCACAGGCACATAGCACAACACTCACAAGAAAAGCATAAACTATACACAATTTTTACAAGAAAGAACACAATTAGAACAAAATAAAACAAAGTCCATTGTAGTGCAAAGTGGCCATAATGATGCTATACTGAGGTAGTGATTAGGGTTGTGCAGGTTGGTTCAAGAGCTGAATAGTTGAAAGGAAGTAGCTGTACTTGAACCTAGTGGTGTGGGACTTCAGGCCTCTGTGCCTCCTGCCCAATGGTAGCTGCGAGAAGATGACATGGCCCGGATGGTGAGAATCTTTGACGATAGATGTTGCCTTCTTGAGGCAGCGTCTGATGTAGCTACTAACAATGGTGGGGAGGGATGTGCCAGTGATGTATTGGGCTGAGCCCACTACTCTCTGCAGCTTCTTACGTTCCTGCACGTTCGAATTGCTGTACCAGACTGTGATGTAACCGGTCATCATGTAGTCTGGTGTGATAATCAGTTAAGAAGTTAATTCAAGGTTAGACTCAAGTAATCTTGGAAACTTTGTCTTTTAGAATGTGTACAGACCCTTTGACTGCAAGATCAGGGGGTGGACGGTATGGGGAAGTAACATCCTGCCCCCAACCAAATCCAAAACACACCTGGATCAAAACGTCCAGGTAACACTCCTTCTCTAGGATGCATCAGAGTATCAACACCTCAGACTCCAGCTCAGCAACTCAGAGCTGCTGACATTGTCTACAGAAGCAGTTGCCCCGAGGGTACAGTTGCCTTTAAAAGCTTTGACATACCACAGACTAAGCATGTCTGCACAACTCTCTCCATTGAACCCTGTTTTTCTATATTTATATACTTAAGTCACTTGCTTTATTTTAAGTGAATTGATGCAATATAACGAACACCTCCCTCCTCTCTGCACAATTCTTGTCCTCCTGCTCTGCTTGTGCACAACCAGTTCAGGGTGCAGTCTGTGATTATTGTCCAATCTCTCTGATGTTATTCTGACATGTATTCATCCTGCCGATGGCTGGGCTCAGCTCCCAGACCAGTCACCAGCAGCCTGTTCAAACTAGCACAGCATTTGGTGGGACCCAAGTCCCCACTGCTGTTGCACAGCATGATTTCATCAGAGGCTGACAGTACCCAAAGATTCAAACTCTGCAACCTCAGCGTAAAACTGCAGTCTACAAGGGTCCCCTTTCACTTTATTCATAAGAACCAATTCTAAGTTGGACTGCACCTGTTTAGCTCTGAATCTGGTGACCTCTTTCACAGCTTTTTACACTTGATTTATACCTGCTCTCAGTTCTCACTTACAGGGACCTTTGGAGTTTTATGCTGTTGGAAATATCAACTCAGACTGCACTTAAAATAAAATCTCTTCAACAATCCAGAGCCCTTGAGAACAAATTGACACCAGTCTCTGGTCCTCAGGAAGTTACAGAGATCCTTTGACTTGACTTGCCACAGAACCACTTTAGTCCATGTCTCCTCCTCTCACTCTCCTACTGATTTTCACGTGTACCCACACGGTAGCAAGGCATGCACTGAAATTGCAACCTACAGTTTTGAGACTTGGCAGCTTCACATATCAATCAACTTTAACAAGCTGTCAACTGAAAGGTTTGTCGGGCTTCAGCAGTGGATAGGTATGAGTCAAGCTTCATAATGCATCAGCTTGATGATGGATCTGTGAAAAAGCCTTTAACTAATACTGTAGACCATGCCAGAAGGATTCATATGACGACTTTGACAAAAGGCATGCCCTGAACTGCTTCAGAAACGTGGACAAGGGAGGCAATCGGTAGGGTGAGATGGGTGATGAGCAGCTTGGTCAATGAAGTAGTGAACGTAGGTCGGAGTTGTAAAGAGTCAACATGAGGGAATAGGTGTGTGGCTATTGGAGAGAAGGTGCCGGAATTAGGAGAACAGAAGATTTGGGAGGGTAGAGATAGCAGAGAACAGGCAGAACATGTTTATACACTGGAGGACTGGCCGGAGATAGGCCACAGGGGTAACATCCAAAGTCAGTGGTTTGTTGCAGGTTGCAGTGATCTGTTAATTGACAATCCCTTGTCAACCCAGATGACTGTGTATTGACTTCAGTCACTGGCAGAGAAGTGCACATGGTGTTGGCCTGACCGTATGTACTGAAGCACTTCATCTGTGGAAACTTCAGTTTGAGATCTCTTGAAACAAAGTGACAAATAACACAGCTTCCCTCCCAAAATTTCTCAGGAAGGAATATTAAAAAAGATGGAGAGATCTGCAATACTTGCAATTGTGTATTGAAAGGTTGGGGAAATGAATAATTAAAGTCAGACACAAAAAGCTGGAAGAACTCAGCAGGTCAAGCAACATCTATGGAGGGAAGTAGACATTTGATGTTTCGGGTCAAGACCCTGCATCTGTTCATTCACCACCCTCTGGCCGAAGAAATTCCTCCTCATCTCAGTTTCAAAGGGATGTCCCTTCAGTCTGAGTCTGTGCCCTTGGATCCTAGACCCTCCTACTAATGGAAACATCCCCACTACATCCACATTTATCTCTGAGTCTGGGGCAGTGGGTTATAGCTTCATGTGCAATACAGAAGGAGTGCCACACTGGCAGAGATTAAACCAAGCTCCCGTCTTCCATCTTAGACTAGCTGCTATACCTGGTGGGCTTGGGCTATTCCCCCGGCACCATGATGTTTGCATTTATTTCCATGCGACTGAGTTTTATTACACTCTTGTAAATGAAATAAAATCTAATATATATGTATAAATATATATATAAAAAAAAATATATATATATATACACACATACACACACACACACACACACACACACACACTTATTCTTTGAATATATACACTTATATACACTTATTCTTTGAATAATATAATTATGGGTTTAAAATCATGTAGTTTAACTTAAGTTACCAATAAAAAATACATACTGAAAATAAGACTGTATACAAAAGTTACATTTAATATTGCTCTGAGTTCAAGGGAGATGTCAGAGGGAGGCTTTTCACCCAGAGAGTGGTTGGGACATGAAATGCGCTGCCTGGGGTGGTGGTGGAGGCAGATACGTTGGTCATGTTCAAGAGGTTGTTAGATAAGCATATGGAGGAATTTAAAATAGGGGGATATGTGGGAGGAAGGGGTTAGATAGTCTTAGGCGTCGTTTAAAGGTTGGCACAACATGGTGGGCTGAAGGGCCTGTATTGTGCTGTGCTGTATTGTTCTATGGTTCTTTATGTACCTATGCACTTACTTGATCTCAATGTTGAAGTGCTTCAGAATACACTATATTTCTTGCCTTTGAATCCAGTGTAAAAATGTATGGATTATTTTTATCTCCAGCTCTGGAGCACCAACATATAGCTGACTATGGAAAGAGCATTGAGCTTCAAGATTAAGGCCAACAACTTTCAGTAATTGTCCTTGAACCTTGTATAACCAAAATGAAATTGAACAGGGAACAGAAGTTGCTTAAACTGCAACGGTAGATCAGATCTAATAATTGGTATCTAAGGGATGAAGGCACTTTCCTGGATGGCATTACCAGCCATTATTGTAGACTCATTTACATGTGGCAGTAATTTTTGAACTGATAATCTTGTGCTATTGCAGAGCAATGATGGATCCAAATTTCATCAATTTTCAATGGGGAAACTTAAAATTAGACACCCTTTGGTCTATGGAGGGTCTCCTCTAGGAGTTTTAGAAAATCTAAGAGGGTAGTGCACATCCTTCTATTAAGACTAACGCATGCAAAATTTCAGATATCTCGGCTCTTTTGTTACTAAGCTATGCACAGGACACATGGACGTTCTATTTTAATATATAACTTTAACTTACCAGATTGCTGTCTGTGGGAGCACACCATGCAGAAATTGGCTGCCAATCATCTTACAATAGTGATTATTCATCAAAGGTACTTTATTGATGGTAAAATGCTTTGGAACATTCTTAAATGGATATGAAAGAAGATATAGAAATGCTAGGCTTTCTAGTTCTTTCATTTATTGTGTGGACCATCGTATGAGATGGTTGCCAATCAATCAGAGGGCAGTGGGTATATGGAACGAGCTGCCAGAGGAAGTGGTAGAGGTAGGTACTATTACAACATTTAAGAGACACTTAGACAGGAACATGGATAGGAAAGGTTTAGAGGGACATGATTATCTAGAATTTATTTCAACTATTTTTGATGTGATAAAATATGACTACGTTTTGTGCAAAAGCCAAATTGGGTGCCTTGCAAACCATCACTAAGTTGACCAAAACCCAATGTGAAGCAGTGTTAGGAATTTTGCCACAGGAAATAGTGAAAGCACATCGTCTTTTTCCCAGGGAGGGGGTGCTAAAAACAAGAGGGCGTAGGTTTAAGATTAGAGGCGAGAGAATTAAAAGGGACATCAGGGGCAGCTTCCTCAAGCAAAGGGTGGTGTGTATTTGGAATGACTTACCAGAATTAGTGGTTGAGGCAGGCATATTAGCAACATTTTAAAAGCCATCTGGATAAGTCCATGGATAGAAGAGGTTTAGAGGGCTATGGGCCAAATGCAGGCAAACGGGACTAGCTTGCTGGGCAACACAGTTGTCATGGACGAGTTGGGCTGAAGGGCCTGTTTCCATCTGTATGACTCTATGACACTAAATAAGTGCCGAGACAGGACCTGCACAATTGCTGAAGGGATCACGCTCAATTTTGTGCACCTTCCAACACTTGGTTCTGCAGGATTTGGAGGTGGTGTTGGCTCTTAAGGGCACACTTCCCACTGAAGTTACACAGCAGAAATGCACACTCTGGTTTCCATGGAGGAAAGAAAGGCTGCAGCGGAGAAGGGTGTGGGCTCCCAGCTTTGCTTAATAGCACATGGCATGGAAGTCCTGGTCAACGAGATACATGCCAAGAGGAAGGAGCTATGTAGCAGGAAAGCAAGGAGATCTGGCAGGCCAACCATAAGAAGAATGTGGCAGAAGGTAGCTTCAACAGTCTCCTCCAGGAGGGAGAACCCTACATAATGCAGCAATGCAAAATGACATTCCATAATCCCACAAACCATGTCAAAAATTTCCTTCAATGAGCTGTCACACATCAGGAAACAGAGATTTTGCAGAAAACCATTAATAAAATGGAACAAGGATCCATTCATTAAGGTGAGGTTGGTACTGAAGGATCAAACAACACAAATCTAATTTCTAGACCCAGGAGTGTGTGGAGGATGCTTCTACACTGACGCTTTCTTTCCTCTTCTACAGAAGTTTCAGCTACTCTGTGATGGAGACCATGAGAGAGCAGTTGTTTGAACAAGAGCTTAGTAATAACGAGGCCAGTTATCCCAGGGCTGAGTCTAACAAAGCCTGTGTTCTCAAGTCAACAGAACATCCCACAAGACACAAGAATAAAAGTCACAGCTAGGCCCTGTGTTTGCCATGGAGCATGTCAATTGGATCGAAATGTCATTCAAAAACCCAGATCTACACAATACAGACTCCTGAGTAAAGAGGTTGTCTGTACACTAGTGCATGAATCTTAAATCAGTTAAGCTGCTCAGGTGACTGAGACACTTGGGATCAATGGTTCTTTCACAGAAGGCCAGACGATATCAATGCACTTGCAGGGCAGAGTTTTGTCTTTACCAACTGAGAGGTAGAACATTGAATGGTACAGCACTGGAACAGGCCCTTTGGCCCACAATGTCTGTGCTAGCCATGATGCCAAATGAAACTAATCCCATCTGCCTGCAGAGGGTCCATATCCCTCCATCTCCTTCATATTCATGTGTCTGTCTAAATGCCTCTTAAACACCACTATTGTATCTGCTTGATAGTACTCATGAGTATTACCTGTTCAGAGAATAATGAGGGAGGTTCAATCTGGAGCACTGAAAGCTATTGATGGTACATTCTCATTCCCTCTACTTCAAGTTCCAGCCTATCGTCCCGATGCCATCAGATTCTCCTCTGTGTCTGAGCACTAACACTCCATAGCCTACATAGACCAACAACTTAAGCAAATCATACAGTCAGATAACTTGGTGAAAGGTCATTGACTCTGTTCCCCTCTCCACAGATGTGTCTGATCTGCTGAGTATTTCCAGAATTCTCTGTTTTAATTTCAAATTTTGTCCATTCACAATACCACATGCAATTGAGGGTGGCTTGTACAGTATACAGATACAATTGATAAGTAGATAGACAGATAGATAGATAGATGGATAGATAGGTACTTGTAATTGAGTTACAGGCTGGAAGAGACTCCAAGTGTTTGGGTGGTTTATTTATGGCATGTCATATCTGTAATTCAGTTATTGGCTGGAAATTACTTGAAGCTTTTAAATGATAAGTATCTTAAACAACAGGCATCCTGGAATGAGTTACAGGCAGGCTTGTAATTATTAGTTATATAGATTAATAGATAGCTGGGACTGAGTTATGAGTTGGAATTTAAGAGAGGTTTGAAATGTTTATGTAGAACATACAGACATCCGAGAGTGAGTTATAGGCTGGAGTCTAATTGAGGGTGTCACATCAGTTATTGGCAGAATACTGGATCCCTGTAGCAACCTGAATTAAGGAGAGTTGCTTTTTCTTCTCTGTCATTTTTCCTGTATTTGAGTTTCTGCAATGTTGAGGAAGTGATAATGAATTGAGACCGAGTACATTTAATGGGGTGTCTGAAATGATTGTGCCAGGAATTACTGCTATACAACGACAATATGGCAGGAATGCTACCATATCCCATTGGTGTACTGCTGTTGGCTGCTGAGATTAACGTTCTGTGGCACTCTATGCAAACACATACATCACAGCCTGCCAGAGAGGCTGCTGCCTTCACCCCCTTTCAGTCCAAGCCCTGCAACAGAAAGCTATCGTGATGGATGTACTTACAACTCCGCTTGGTTCTTTGATGAGAAGCATCAGTGTAACCTCAGACTCTGCAGAGTCTTGGCCAAGATGGCCCTAGTGATGATGCCGGAAAGCCAGGGAAAGAAGGTACTTCACTGGTTACTCCTTCCTCATGGAAGGCATTATCTCTTCCCTGGTACAGATGCCATAGATGCCCGTCACCTACTTGGTGCCTCACCCTGAAGATTAATGGGTGGTTCACTAAAGGGTGGGACCATAGCTGCCCCCACTGAATGTCCACATGTGCAGATCCCCCGCAAGCGTCTGAGAAATATTAGGGACAGGAACTGCCAAAGTTCTCCCATCCCGTGTCAGGTGCACGAAACCTAATTGTAAGCCCCTCAAACGTTAGCCCTCGATTAACCAATTCAGTTAAGGAGCTCGGCACCTCAGGGGTCTACAGACAATAACACTGTAACTTTGGACCATGTGAGGAGATCAGTGCTGACAGTGTCTGGTCATTCACTGTTGCTTGTGGAATCTTGCTGTGCATTCATGGTTGCCTCACTTCCCAGTTACAGCAATGACCTCACTTCATTGGGTGGGGAAGCCCTTCTGAAATGTGCGCCAGAAATACATCTCTTCCTTCATGCATTCTGCATTAGCCTGGAGACTGATGGGACTGTCACATCTTTGATTATCTCACTGTCCCGGTGCGATGTAATATCTCTCCGCTCACTGTTTGGAAGTGTTACTCACCATGGAAACTGTTGCTGCTTCTGACTGTCACTCACAACCTCTTTGACCCTAATCACAGCTGCATGTCAATCATCAGCCTTGATTTCCTCATTATCCACATGACGCCATCTGACCAAACGGTGTTGTCTCATTGATTAGTACTGGGTTTCAGGTCTATTACTCTGCAGTGATCTTTCTGTAATCCCTGCATCATGAATATCATGAATAATTACTTCATCATGACTATGGATTACTGGCATTGTCGATGGATTAGTGATAGGTTCATGTGAGGGGCACGCACTTGTGATAGTTGAGATGGATTTGCGAGGCGTGGAAGAAGAAGTGAGCACTCTCTCATTATAAAGGACAGGATCATTTGTACTAATGTTCCTGGCCCACAGATAGGAGGCTCTGGTGCTGCCTCACACACAGATCGATGGATTGATTGGGAGCTCATTGTGGTGCTTACTCCCGAGCTGAGATTAGAATGCGTTGTGTCTGGGTTTCCCATGTGCACACTAAGCAGCTTGCTGATGTGCCCTTGAAGACTGTTCTGAATTGAATGAAAAAAAATCAAATACACATTCCTTTATCAAATTGTCACCAACCTTCTTGCCACCCTAATGATCCATGGATCCACTTTGTGCGTTGAATTAAAATGTGAAAGAGCATTCAGGTGGCATTAAGAACCTTGAATCTGTGCAAAGGGAGGCCGACATAAACAGCTGAAGGAGCACACACATTACCCACACTCCTGTGGCAGAATCTGTGGGTCCCACATTGCCCTTGTCAGCTACTTCCGAATCACAGAACTGGAGTGGAAGCAAGGCACTAATAAAATGCAGCGGTTTTCATTTCCCAGCTCCTGACAGGCTAATACCACATAGTTAGTCCAGTCAATGTCTCCCGTGTCTCACGGATCCCGAGGGAATGCTGAAGGGAGAAGGGGAACCAACACCGCTTTCAGGGGTGAGGTTGTGACCAGAGCCTTTATACTCAGGGATTCTGATGTGATTCACCTTCTGCTGTGGGATGGAAGATGAAACTGTGGTTTCTTTAAACATACTCTGAGCAGCTTTTCCAGCGTGTGAATAGACACAAATATACCGCTGTGATTATTCTTTTGACTCTTTCTGGACCCATCCTAGTTCTCCTCAGCAGGGTTACAGTGCGGTTAGAATTGTTGCCCCTGCAAGTTTCAAAAGTTAACTCCCAGTGTTAACTCTCAGTGACACAGTCTGCAGATTCCTGGCTTAAGCATGGTGTTGACAAGGTGTGCACTCAGTGCTCTTGGGCAGACACAGGTTCGGTCCAATGTAAACCATCCTCTGCATCACTCAATCACAAACTTCCAGAGGTGGCTCCAATGCTATTTAAACGGAATGTGCACTCCCTCTGCACTGCCCTGTCAGAGACAGATGCACAGTTCAGGTATAACACGAGTTAGACAGAGAGTAAAGCTCCCTCTACACTGTCCCTACAGCATGCTTTCATCCAACATGCTTCTCACCAGGCGTGGCATTTTTCATTTCTCATACCACCTATGCTTTTGACCTCAATCAGCATGACTGACAAGTTAGAATGTGCTCATGGATAGCTTGTATGGTGGATTGATATCCCTGAGCACTGTGGCTGGTATTCACCTGATAAGGCATTCTACCTGAACCAGATCCCGCCCAACAGAATCGCACACAGCTGTCAGTTAGCCTCTGAGCCTGACAGCCCTGTTCTGTCAGTGCAGTGAGACACGGGAGACATTGACAGGACTAACTATGTGGTATTAGCCTGTCAGGAGCTGGGAAATGAAGACAGTTGCATTTTATTAGTGCCTTCACTGCCTGCATCCCCTCACCCATTACTTCACACTCACTGCACTGTAGAGATCAATACATCGTCATTAAACTTCTCCTGAGATTGTTAACTCTTTCACAGTTTGTGGCTTACCAAAATTTCAGCCCATGCATTGATGGGGATCTGACTTCCAATTTTCTCCTTTCCTCTCCTTGGAAGGAATGAATCTGGAGGGTAAACCTTCCCCACATGCAATTCAGACACGAGACAGGGATCAGTGGCTGTGGCAGAAACTCTTTGCTTTCCGTTTCATTTGAGGAGCAGTAGTTAGCTGGATTCCAGGATGATTTCACACCACCTGATTTCAGTGGAACCTAGGTCAGTTCTAATGAGCCAGCTGCAGTCTGCATGAATGTCAGCGTACCCTTAAATACTGAGTGCATTATGTAGTTTAACCTTGATACTTTGTTGTACCAGATACTGCTGTTTAGTTTGTGAATGGGTGGGTGCCTTCAATAAAGAGTAACAATAACAGCCAGAATCGTTATCCCGGGGTGGAAATGTCAAATACTAGAGGACATAGCTTTAAAGTTTAAAGGGGATGTGTGGGGCAAGTTTTTCACACAGAGAGTGGAGGGTGCCCGGAACAGGCTGCCGGGGTGGAAGCAGATACGACTGTGGTAAGAGGCTTTTAGGCAGGCACATGGATATGCAGGGAATGGAGGGATACGGATTATGTGCAGGCAGAAGGCATTGGTGTGGCATCATGTGGGCTGAAGGGCCTGTTCCTGTGCTGCACTGCTCCATGTCCTATGTTCTATAAAGATTAAATAAACTGTTAATACATAATTAAATAAACTATTGCTGGCTCTGCCTAGTCTGAATGCTGGCACTTGCAGCAACACCAGAGAAACCCACAGACATGATGTTGGTGATGGGTTCGGGACGTTACTGCCTGTGAGAGTGACAGGACACAGAGAACCAGCATGGTGAAACCAGAGAACCAGCTTCCCAGAGCAGCCCACATGCTGAGGAAGGCGGGGGATGGAGATGAGATGGCTTGGGGAGATGGAGGAGTGCAAGCAGACTCCAGCCATTCCCCGAACGTGAACTGCAAGAAGTTAGTCTTTGGGCGAGGAGTGACATCACTGAGGGGCTGGTGAGGATATGCAACGGAGGAGGGTGCCTCGGCTTGAGAAGAACGATGATAATGGTGTTAGTGAGTCCACTAGTACAATAAACCACGTACAAGGACTCCTACATAAATGCTGACTCTGAAGGGACTTTCAGGTCTGGCGCTGTTGGCAATTGTTGAGAAGATTCGGGCAAAGCGGGTTCACACGTGGACTCAACGCTCGACGGAGCAGTAGGACTGACACCAGCAGGGAGGTGGCACATGAGAAGGTGAGGCGCAGTCCTGAGGTGCAGACAAGGAACAGGCTTCAGAGCCGTTGATGGCAGTTTGGCCTCCTTGATCAAGGGCTGCACGATACTGCAGCATGTGGTGCTATTGTCTCATTGCTCTGGGGACCTGGGTTCAATCCTGACCTCGGGTCTGTGTGGAGTTTGCATGTACTTTCGATGACTCCGTGTGTTTCTTCCTATATCCCAATGACATATTGGTAGGCTAATTGTCTCTGGTAAGTTATGCCTAGTGAAGGTGGGTGATAAAATAATTATAGGGAAATTAATGGGCATGGGTGAGAGGGTTACAGGAAAAGGACAGGGAGAATGGTACTGATGAGATTGCTCTGCTGGGACCCAGCACTGAACAGAAGGGCTGAGTGGCCTCCTTCTGTGTTGTATAATAAGTATCGAGGATGAGTCAGGTGGGTACTGCCAGTGGGTTGGCTGGGAAACCAGCAGGTCACATGGATGCAGAAGGCCAGTGGCCACAAGGATGGGAAAGGTGGGAAGTCTTAAATGGATACCACATGACCCAGCCTCGGAAGACCCATTCAGAATGGCCAGGTACCATGGTGGGACAGGGCACGTCACACAAAAGTCCTTGCAGAATCTACAGAGAAGTTGTCTCAGGTGGTTCAGAAGCAGGGAGGCGAGGCAATGGAATGGACTCACTGCCACGTCCCAGATACAGAGGAGGCAGAGGATAAAGAGGTAAAATGACCTGAAATGTTCTGTTTCACACGCTCTCTGCAGAACCTCAGATGCTGCTGAGTAGTTATGGGATTTTATGTTTTTATTTCAGAATTCCAGCATTTATAGTACTTTGCACTTCCATGACAGTGAGTATGAGAAGTCCCTGCCTGACAAACATGATTAAACGTTTTCAGGAGGTAACTAGGGAGGTTGATGAGGGCTCTGTTTTTCATGCACCCTGCACAGATCTTGGCAAGGTTTTTGACAATTTCCTAAATGATAGGCTGGTTAAAAAAATCCCTCATGTGATCCAAAGGAGATTGGAGCACTGGATCCAAAATTAGCTAATGTTAGATAAATTAGCTCAAGGGTAATAGTTGATAGGTGTTGTTGTGACTGGAAAGCTGTTACCGGCATGATTTCACAGTGCTCAATACTGGGTCCCTTGCTTTGTGTAGTATGTATTAATGAGTTAGATTTAAATGTAGGGGCAAAAACAAATTACTGGGGGAACTCAGCGGGTCAAGCAGCATCTATGGAGGCAAAGGGAAGTTGATGTCTTGGGACACCTAAACAGAGGAGCGTTGATAAACACATACAATAAATGACCATGTGGTTTCCATGGAGAGGGAAGCTTCATACTACAGGAAGGTGTAGATGTTGGGTCAGTTGGGCAGAAAAGTGGGTGTTAAGTAGTACATTTGGGATGCAACAGGGAAGGGAATACACAAGAAATGGGAGGATATTGATCAGTATGGAGGAACAAGGGCTCTTGGCATGTACATCCACAGGTCCTTAAATGTAGCAGGCTTATTGATAACGTTATTTAAGAGGCATAGGGGATGTTTTCTGTTATTAGGCAAGGCACTGAATACAAGACCAGGGATTAGATACAACACTGGTTGGACCACAGCTTGAGTAATAGGTGCAGAAGCCAGCACTACATCACAGGAAAGATATGCTTGCTCAGAAGAGGGTGCACAAGAGTTCTGTGAGGACGTTGCCATGAAAATTGTGGCAATGAGGTTGAGTTTGTTTTATCTGGAACAGAGTCAGTTGAGGGGAAACCTGATTCAAATGAATAAAATATGGGGAGCTGGATCAAGTAAACAGGAAGGACACATTTCACTTAGCAGTGAGGTCAATAAACAGGGGGAGAGATTGAAAGTCATTAGTAGAAGGACTAGAGAGGAGGTGAGGCCAGATTTCTTCACCCAGAGGGTGACGGGGGTCTGGAACTCACTGCCTGAAAAGGTGGTGGAGGCGAAACCCCTCATCACACCTAAAGTGCACTTGGATGTGCTGTTTAAGAGTCATGGCCTGCAGAGACACGGACCCACAGCTGGGGATTAAGCTGGGTGGCTCTTTTCACTAACAAGGTCACGACAGACTGAATTGCATTCCTCTGTATAGTAAATGTTCAGCGAATTTTGTGAAAATGTGTTTCACTGAAAACACTAATGAGGGAAATCTTTAGAGAGGTGAAAGTTAACTGATAATTGTAGAGTTTAAAAGTCGAAAAGGCAGAAGGGATTTAATTTGTTTTAAATCACATCCCAGGATATGGATGTGTCTGCCTATTCCTAATTGCCCTTGAGAAGGTGGTGGTGAACTGCTGCCTTGAACCACTGCAGTCCTTTTTGGTGAAGGTGCTCCCATTCTGCTGCAGGGGAGGGAGTTCCAGGATTTAGAACCAGATTCAGTTCACATTAGATTAGGTCGGTGGAAGAATTTTCCTGGGATCAGTGCCAATGAAAATGAAGTACCCACTGAATTGAGTTTACTGTGCATGTATATGAATGTGCAGAGTGTGATAACTAAGGTTGGTGAACTGCAGGCACAGACAGCTGCCTGGAGTACAACACAATAGAGATAAAAGAAACAGTTTAGGAACGGCATTAAATATTCCTGAAAACAAAGTGTTCAGGAAGGAGAGGGATGGAAAGAGAAGGGGAGGGGTAGCAATGTTAATTAAAGAGAATATTATGGTACTGAAGAGAGAGGATGACACAGAGACAGAATCTGTTCGTTAGCACCAAGAAATAGTAGATGGAAGGAACATTACACTGCTGACTCTGTTCTATAGGTCAGCAACAACTAAGGGAGATGCAGGGGAGCAAAATGCAGAGAAGTGGCAGTGAAGTGCAAAAACTATAAGGTGTTGTAATGGGGGAATTTAATTATCCTGCTGTTAACTGGGGTAGTAATAGTGTTAAGGGCAGAGAGCATAAAGCATTTCTAAAATGTGCCCAGGATAAATTTCCAGAGCAGTATGTTACTGACCCTATGAGGTAGGAAGCATTGCTGGATCTAGGGGGTGTGGTGGGTCAAGTACATCAAGTTTCAATAGGGGAGCATTCAGGAGATAGCGATCATAACATCATAAGATTTAGGTTGGCTATAGAACAGAAGGAGTGATTCAAAACAAAATTAATTAATTGGTAGAAGGCCAGTTTCAATGCATTGAGAGTGTATCTGGCTCAGATAACTTGGAACAAAAGGTTGATAGACAAAACTGTTTATCTCAGTACATGTGGCAAAAATGAACAAATACCAACAGAGCAATGGGCTGTCTCTAAGGAAGAGATTGTTCAGGCACAGTGGAGGCACGTTCCCATGATGGGTAAAGAAAAAACAAACAAATCCAAAGCTCTCTGGATGGCAAAAGAGATACAGAGGAAGATAAAGCAAAAAAGGTCGCACCGTGCCAAGTGGCAGGTTGTAAATGCCGGGGAGAACCAGGCTGATTCCAAAAGAATTGGAGGGGAAGTGAAAATTAAAGTAAGAGAGGCAAAGATGATGTAAGAGAAAAGATTAGTTCACAACATAAATGGGAATTAGTGTTCTATGGGCTAATAAATAGTAAAAGAGCAGTACACTTCTGTCTATAACGGGGCCCATTATAGACAGAAATGGAACTTTGCACATGGATACTGAAGGCCATGTCAAGGGGTTAACTGAGTACTCTACATCTGTCTTCAAAATGGAAGAGGATCCTTCCAAAGTAATAGTGCAGCAGGAGATAGTTGACGGACCTGATGTCTTGAAAATTGATAGCATGGAGGTTATTGGGAATTCTGGATGAACTTAAAAGTAGGTAAGTCATCAAACCAGGTGAGATGCATCCTAGGATTTTGCAGCAAGTGCCAGAGGAAGCGGTAGACACATTGACTATAAACGTCCAGTGTTCTTTGGAATCTGAGGTGGTGCCAGAGAACTGGAGAGTGGCAAATGTTACTCAATGATTCAACAAAGGGAGTCAGAATAAGCCCAGTGGCTACACATCACTCAGTGGTGGGAAATCTTTTACAAACATTGATCCAGGACAGGATTAATAGTCACTTGAAGAATGGATTAATTAAGGCAAGCCTGAATAGATTTTTAGGAACAAATCATGTTTAACCAATTTGGTAGAAATGTTTTGATGAGGTAACAGAGAGTGTTGGCAAGGGTAATGTGGTTGATGTGGTGTATATGGTCATCCAGAAGGGTTTTAATGAGGTGTCATGGAGCAGATTATTATCTAAATTGAAGCTCATAGCATAAAAGGGACGCTGACAATACAGGTACAAAGTTGGCCAAATAACAGACACCACAGGGTCATGGTGACTAAGTGTTTTTCAGACTGGATGAGGGTGAATAGTGGTCTCCCAGGGACTGGTGTTGGGACCACTTTTTTTTCCTCTATATTAATGACCTTCCCCATTTCTGGAGATAATTAATGCAAGCACTTTGTGGCACAAATATTACTTATCACTTGCAACATCAATGAATTTATTTCTGGTTAAATCCATAACTATGTACCTCTCCAAAAATAACCAGTTAAATGCACTTACTATACAATATACAGTTAAACATATATATGGATATATAGATATACTTATATTTCACAAATTGAATAATTTTATGAATATAGATGGTTGATGGTTGCATAGAATTGTTCCTTTAAAAAAAACAGAAGCAGCGTGTTGTATTTCAGAGTGACTATATCTTTGAGAGGTGAATGCGCTACATGATGTGACCTTGATACACGGTTTGGTTCGAGAATGGCTGCCTTCAGTGCAGGGTGTGCTGCTATCTTTGCCCTGCCTGAGTGATGGCACCTATAGCAACACCAGCAAAGTGCACAGACACAGCACCACTTGGCTTATTGGATCACTGGAGGCTGTGGGGATACCAGATACTGGTGCTGAGACCTGCCTGGTATAGGTGATGGTGTCCCATTGGGTAGTGTCAAATATCACTCCTCTGTGCATCCACCCACTGTTGATCCAGAGGTCCTGAGTAATGAATGGAACCTGTGGTAGGGCTGGCTTCTCATACCCAGTGCAGGGGAGGGCTGGTTGGTCTGACCAAATTTTACTCAAGGGGCCACTTCATTGTTTACTCCACTGGCAGCTGCAAGGGGTTGACCAGTCTCAAACTTGGCCCAGAGGTGTACTGCAACCCCTGCTCTGTACTCCCACCCCAACCCTTCGCTGGTTCCACGTGGGCAGGCTGATCTGCTGTACCTTACACCCTGGGCCCTGTACCTTACACCCTGTACCTGCCTTTGTTCCATATTCCTTAATCTGCACACCTAACAACATTCAAATCAAACTTTTATCAAACCAAACATTTGCTCCGTCTGTTGGCACAGCCAGGATCTCCCGGTGGCCAGCCACTTTAATTCCACTTCCCATTCCCACACTGACATGTCTGTCCATGGCCTCCTCTACTGCCACGTTGAGGCTAAATGCAGATTAGAGGAACAGCACCTCATATTGCACGGTAGTTGTAGCGGTTAGCGTAACGCTATTACAGCACCAGTGACCCGGGTTCAACTCCGGCCGTTGTCTGTAAGGAGTTTGTATGTTCTCCCCGTGTCTGGGTGGGTTTCCTCCGGGTGCTCCGGTTTCCTCCCACATTCCAAAGACGTACAGGTTAGGAAGTTGTGGGCATGCTATGTTGGCGCCAGAAGCGTGGCGACACTTGCAGGCTGCCCCCAGGACATTCTACGCAAAAAAAAGATGCATTTCATTGTGTGTTTTGATGTACATGTGACTAATAAAGAAATCTTATTGTGTCCTGGTAGCCTCCAACCTGACGGCATCAACATTGATTTCTCTAATTTCCAGTAACCACTCACCCCGTTCCTGCCGCCCCTCGCCCCCTGCACTTCAGTCTTCCCTTACCCCTCTGGCCCAATTACCCCACCCCTTCCCCCTCAAGCCCTCACAGCCTGCCCCTCACCCACACCTTCCTCTCTCTGTTTCCCCACCTGCTTCCCTTTATTCCATGGTCCACTGTCCTCTCCTATCAGATTCTATCCACTTCAGCCCTTTGTCTCTTCTACCTATCACCTCCCAACTACCCACATCATTCCCACTTACCCCCACCCCACCCACCTACCTTCCTCCCCCCCTCACCTGGATTCACCTATCGTGCTCCTCCCCCTCCCTCCACCCCTTTCATTCTGGCTTCAGCCCTCTTTCTTTCCGGTCCTGATGAAGGGTCTCGGCCTGAAACGTCGACTGTTCATTTCCCTCTATGGATGCTGCCTGACCTGCTGAGTTCCTCCAGCATTTTGTGTGTGTTGCTCCAGATTTCCAGCATCTGATGTCTCTTTTGTGTTTTGAGTCAAACTCAGTTGTGTCATTTTCAAATAACTCACACCTCAATGGCTCTCTCGTAGATTTATAGAGCCATCAGCATGGACACAGGTTCTTCAGCCCATCAGATCTCTGCTGGCCATCAAACACCCATCAGCACTGGTCCCAATCTATTCCCACCACATTCTCCTCACCTCCTCCCAGATCCTACCCCTCACCTAGACACCAGGGGTAATTTACAGCGGCCAACTAACCTCCCAACCTGCACATTTTTGGGATGTTGGAGGAATCGGAGCACCCCGGGAAAGCCACATGGTCACAGGGAGAACATGAAAAGTCCGCACGGACAGCACAAGGGGTCAGGATTGAAGCCGGTTCTCTGGAGCTGTGATTCAGCGGCTCCACGCACTGTGCAGCAGGGAAAAGGCTCCTGATTTCTGCTACCCCTGTGTGTGAAGAACTGCTTCCTCACAGTTCTGCTGAACAACCTGGCTCTGATTTTAAAGTCACTCCTCTTCTTCAAGACTCTCCCAGCAGAGGAAAGGATGTGAGCTTCCACTATCCAAGTTACTGGCCTTGAGCCAACTTAACTAACATGGACTGAGGCTGTTGTTGAGGGACAGGCTGGGGAGAACGGTTGAAAAAAATCATTCGAGATCCCCACAGCCACCACTGTAAAAGGCACCACAGCAAAACACCGCTATGCTGGAAGTCAGAAATAAAAACAGAGAATGCATGAAAGGTTTAGCAGCTGCTGAGTGTTTCCAGCAGCTTCTGTTTTTAAATACTTCTGTAGGTGCTCAACTTGGCTCACACTTGGCTGATGCAGAAGGTTAGTGCACATCTGAAACATCCATTCCCTGCACAACTGTTGTACTGTGGTTGCAGCGTGTGCTAAAAACAGGATGCAATGCAATGTTGCCATAGATTATTTCAGAATTAACTCCCAAAGCACCAGCCCTCACCATCACGAAAAACTGGGAGCTGGACCATCCACACATATTACCAGTCATTACGGATGAAGCAGCAGAAGCTCTATCACACAGAAAAAAAAATCAGAAAAATGCAGAATATGACTAGAGGTCTGGCAGCAACTAATGTAATTCCGGTGAATGAAAATGAAGATTCAACATGTGCTGGAGACAATAGACCAGCGCACTGAACATCGGTGGTCAGAGAGATAATGGAATCCTTAATCAAAGACAGAACTGAAAAATATCCAGAAACAAAAAGAAAGAAATTGGTCAGCAAGGATTTCAAAATAGGTCACGCCTGAGTAATCCTATTGAATTCTTTGTACAGAGATAAGAGTAATGCAGTAAGCATAATACATCTGAATTTCCAAAATTGTTTGATAAGGTACAACATGGTATGCTAATGATCAGAACATCTGCAATCAGGGGACAAAGAGGACACAGGATAGTAAGCTGTCTACAAAACAGAAAACACAGAGTGATGGTTAAAGGTAGTTACTTAGATTGGTAAATACTGGGTTATAGTGCTCTACGAACTTTAGTGCATGAGTCATTCCAGCTCCCCGTCAAGACTGGAGTCACTCTGGCTCCCCTCCAATACCGGAGTCACTCTGGCTCCCCTCCAATACCGGACTCACTCTGGCTCCCCTCCAATACCGGAGTCACTCTGGCTCCCCTCCAATACCGGAGTCACTCTGGCTCCCCTCCAATACCGGAGTCACTCCGGTTCCCCTTCAATACTGAAGAATTTACCCAGAGAGGTTATGATGTGGAACTTGTAACCATGGAGAGTAGGTACATGGTAACTCCAAGATTCTCTCCAAGTCTCAATTCCTCCTTGTCTTCAAAATGTTTGCTGTTCTTTCATTGTTGGCAAGTCCAAATCCTGGAACTCACCAACAGAGCTTCATCCTAGAGAATGCAGTGGTCGAGAAGAACGGCCACCAGTACCTTCTCAGGGGCAACAAGCAATGGGCAATAAAGGCAGGCCTTGCCAGCAATGTACACTACACAAGAGTCAATAAGCCCGTCTCGAGAACATGAGGACACTTTCTGAAGAGCCTTTCCAGCCCAGTCATGTCAGAATGCTACATATTTTGAGCAAAAATTCCATTCGATTCCATTCCATTTTAGGAAACCTGAGTGTTCATGTTACCTCAGTGAGCTAGCTTGCTCTACCAGCACCACCAGAAACAATTTAACTCAACACTCATCTGTTCTTTATGGGACCCCGTTTCTAAACTGCTGTTTGTTTTTAATTCTTCTTCAGCATTCCCTCGGGATCGAGGATGACTTGCTCCTCTCCAGTTTTGCTGGTTCTGGGGTGGCTGATGAGCTCCATGTGGGAACCACAGACTCTTCCACAGAACACAGGGCTTGTGGGTAGGTAGTTTGTGAGGTGATGCATTCCTTCTGCAACTTACACGGGGCTTCTGTTTGGTCCCAATGTATGGACTCAAGGCTCTCAGTACCACCTCACGTACTCCTCCACTTTGAGAAGTAATGGGCCAGGAATGCCCAGGAGTCATGGAGATGCTGCATTTCTTCAAGGAAGCTTGGGCACATCTTTTGAGTCCATCTGGTAAATCTCTTCCCGTGACAAAGCCTGTGTTTTTAAGAAAATTGCTCATTTCAAAGGTAATCATTAAGGTATATGTGTCGCACCTTGATAATCAATGTATACTGTAAATGCAATTGAATTCTTTAATTGTGTCAGTGACGACATAAAAGTGCTGTGCATTGGGGCCTGCTCTGATTTTTCATGGGATATGGGAGTCATTTGGAACGGCGCAAATTATCACCCATCCTGAGCTGCTCCTGATTTGCTTGGCTTTCCAAGGGTCTGGAGTCACATGGAAGCAAAACACCTCCCCTGAAGGACATTAGTGAACTGGGCAGTTCGAACGATCTGGTACTTCTGTGCTCCTCTATTGCTGATATTGATTTTGCATTCCAAATTTATTTTTGGGGCAGGCACAGTAGTGTAGCGGTTAGCGTGATGCCATCACAGCGCCAGCGACCTGAGTTTGATTCCGGCCGCTGTCTGTAAGGAGTTTGTATGTTCTCCCTGTGTCTGCATGGGTTTCCTCCAGGTGCTCCGGTTTCCTCCCACATTCCAAAGTCGTGCGGGTTAGGAAGTTGTGGGCATGCTATGTTGGCGCCGGAAGCGTGGCGACACTTGCAGGCTGCCCCCAGAACACTCTATGTAAAGATGCATTTCACTGTGTGTTTTGACTACATGTGACTAATAAAGATACCTTAGCTAATTTATTTCGTTCTCCTTCTCTCATGCCTGTTCACCAGTGACGAAGACATTAGTGTTGATAAGATCTTAGCAGTGGGTACTGCAAAGTCTTTCTCTGCCGCAGTCATGGGTGCCTGGTCTTGGGCGGATAATCATGTTGGCTCTTAACATGCCACATCAAGTATCCTCAGAGCAAGTGTCCCCATAGTCAGCACCCTCACAGTAAGTGTCCCTATAGTAAGTGTCTCCACAATTAGTGTCCCCACGGTTAATGTCCTCAGAGCAAGTGTCTCCATTGCTAGTGTCCTGACAACAAACATCCCTATGTTATGGCCTTGGGAGTCCTTCTAAATGCAGATCCTGATCATACCAGCCACTAATTCAATCACTTATTTAATCAGCTGCATTTAAATTCCTTAATTAATATAGTGGGATTTGAAAATGTCCCCAAATCATTAGTCCTGCACACTGGATTACTGGTCTAGTAACAAAACTCTGCTCCCACAACTAATCAATCAAAGCTGAATACTACTCCTGGGAGCTGTGGCTCTCCCCCTTTAACCTTTATAAATCCACAAAATTCCTCCCCCCAACTTTCCTGAAATAATAACCAAACAGTGGTGTAATAAATCTCTCTGTTATTTGTTCCTTTGTGGGTTTGGCTGTGACATTCTGGATTAAGACATGATGAATAGTCACATGGTTGTGGTATTAGAGGAAACCCTGTCTTTGAAAGCTTCTTGTAAATCATTATGAAAGGGAGTGGGAGAATTCAAATTCAGAAATCCAGAGACCAGCTTCATTTTAAGTGGGGCTGGGGAAGGAGGCAGGCAGAGAGGAGAGTGCTCCTTGCCTTGGGCTTGCTCTCATTGTGATATTTAATTTCTGGCAAAACTGTGATCTCCAGAACACTGCCCCGTTCCATTGGGCTTACAAGATTGTACATTTGATCCAAATGACAACACTTACAGAGTTGGAACACAAAACAGTACAGCACAGGAACAGGTCCTTCAGCCCATGGTGTCTGTGCTGACCATGATACCAAATTAAACTAAACCTATCTGCACATGATCCACATCCCTCCATTCCCTGCATATTTATGTGGCATTTTAAATGCCTCTTATAGACTATTATCATCAGCATAGCCACCAATCTTCTTGGCACTTCATCAATCCGGCAAGATCACTTTCTTGGAATACTGCTCTGACCATCTGCAGACTCCCCCATCAAGGTTCAATCAGTACACCTACCTCAGCTCCAGTGCCAGACACTACTCAGTGCGTGGCCCTGCCCAGGAAATCAGTGCAGGTACTGCACGCACCTCCGGGAAACCTGGGGACCGAGCAACACACTAGAATTGTTTCAAAAGTTCATTCCCTTGCATTTTTTATAAGACAAGATATCTTTATTAGTCACATGTACATCGAAGCACACAGTGAAATACATCTTTTTGTGTAGAGTGTTCTGGGGGCAGGCCGCAAGTGTTGCCATGCTTCCGGTGCCAACCTAGCATGCCCACAACTTCCTAACCCGTACGTCTTTGGAATGTGGGATGAAACCGGAGCACCCGGAGGAAACCCACGCAGACACGGGGAGAACGAACAAACTCCTTACAGACAGTGGCAGGAATTGAACCCGGGTCGCTGGCACTGTAATGGCATCACGTTAACCGCTACACTACCATCAGCCTTAGTGCAGCAAGAAGCACACTGTGTTGGGCGGTAGGTTAACTGGCTACCCTAAATTGTCCCTGGTGGGGAGCAGGAGAATTTGGGTGGGGAGCAGAGATGATGAGGAATGTGAGAGGAACAATGGGATTGGTACAGATGGGTGCTCAATCACCATCACAGAGACAGTGGGCTGAAGGGCCTCTTTCTGTGCTGTTTGACTCCATGACAGCCACATCTGGAGTCCAAAGGTTTGAGCCCTACTCCGTAAGAGTCAGACAGATGTGTCAGTGCAGTATGAATCGGTGCTGCACTGAAGGTGGCTCCATCTTGCCGTATAAGACTTCCAACTGAGGGTCTACCTAACCTACCAGGTGTACTGAAATGATCCTATTGCCCTATTTTGAAGAGGAACAGGGAGATTAGCACTGTACCCTGGTCAGTATGTATCCTACCTCAAAACTATCTTGGGGTCCAAGTCCATCGCTCCCTGAAAGTGGCTACATAAGTTGATAGGGTAGTAAAGAAGGTGTACGACATGCTTGCCTTTATTAATTGAGGCATTGCATTCAAGAGTCAGGAAGTTATGTTGCAGCTTTATAAAACTCTGGTTAGGCTGCATCTGGAGTATTGCGTTCAGTTCTGGTCACCCCATAACAGGATGTGGATGGAGGCTTTGGCGAGGGTGCAGAAGAGGTTTACCAGGAAGCTGCCTGGATTAGAGGGCATGTGCTCTCAGGAGATGTTGGACAAACTTGTGTTATTTTCTCTGCAGCTGCGGAGGCTGAGGGGAGACATGATAGAAGTTTATAAGATTATGAGAGGCATTGATAGAGTGGACAGCCGGTATCTTTCTCCCAGGGTCAAAATGTCTAAAACATTCATTTAAGGTGCGAGGGGGTAAGTTCAAAGGAGAAGTGTGGGACAAGTTGTTTTACACAGAGGGTGGTGGGTGTCTAGAATGTGCTGCCAGGGGTGGTGGTGGAGGCAGATACGATAGAGGTGGTTAAGACACTCTTACATAGGCACATGAATATACAGAGAATGGAGGGCTATGGACATTGTGTAGGTAGAAGGAATTATTAGTCACATGTACATCGAAACACACAGTGAAATGCATCTTTGGGTAGAATGTTCTGGGGGCAGCTCACAAGTGTCGTCACACTTCCGGCGCCAACATAGCATGCCCACGACTTTCTAACCCGTATGTCTTTGGAATGTGGGAGGAAACCGGAGCACCTGGAGGAAACCCACGCAGACACGGGGAGGATGTACAAACTCCTTACAGACAGTGGTTGGAATTGAACCCAGGTCGCTGGCGCTGCAATAGCGTTACACTAACTGCTACACTACCAAATTACTAGTTCGGCACAGCATTGTGGGCCGAAGGGCCTGTTCCTGAGCTGTACTGTTCTATGTTCTAAAAAGCAGACTATAGTCTGTCATTCCCTCCCTGCTTGTGGTAGTTGCAATGTACAGGTGATTTGCTGCATTTCCCAAGGATACAACAGTGAAAACACTTCAAAAGACATCATTATTTTTAAAGAGCTCTGGGGCTTTCTGAGGCTGAGGCACTTTAGAAATCTAAGTTCTTTTAACTTACTCTGTGTCAGACCAAGGCAGACTGACTGAGATGAGCTAACCATGTGAGTCACCTGCATGACCTTGGACCCAGCTGCCCTGTCGTTTCCAATTAAAACTAAGCAGCCAGTAACACACATGTAAGTGCAAATTTGTCCCGATCTAATACAAAGTCCTTAACAGGCGAGTAACTATACATCAAAACACAAGGATTACAGGTAGCGTGAGCTGACGAGGTCACTATTTTTGGCAGCAGTAGATTGCCAGTAGTTGCAGTGGAGAGACAATGAATATACTTTTCCAAACTGCCACCCATTGCCACTGCCACTGGTGAGGTTGCCTGGGTGTTGGCCGGTGTGCTGAAGGTACGGCATAAATCCAAAACTTGAAACAATTCCAATTACTGCAAATAAAGCCGTCCCTGTAACTGCAGGGTCCAGCTTGTTTTCTACTTAGATTAGAAACCTGCCTGGCATTCACTATCTTCCAGGTTCTGTCCCTGCCGGGCTGCACAGAAAGTAATATGATTGCTTTACCGATCGCGGTCAGCTACCCATCAAACATCTACTGACAGGAACAAGCCCCGGCGCTGACTAGTTGCTCGAAGGGGCCGTGAGTTTGAAGCGTGACAGGTCTCCTCCAAGCGCCCAGGCTCCCAATTCTTCATCCCGCTTCAGTAAGACAACTCACCTCCCCTCGCAAAGGCCCGGCCAACAAATTAAATAAAGCTGTCGGAATCTGCTGACTCAGCGCAGGGCTGAACCTCAGTGCAAGTAAATCAAGGCAGATGATTGAAAATTAAACTGTCGGTTCATTCCTACAGAACAATTCGGGATAGCGAAGGGTCAATGAACTGAAACATTTGGCTGGTGGCAGGGGCAAGACAAAGGAAAGCGGAAAAGAAATCTGAAGAGATATGTGGGCTGCTGAGCGTGGGATTGCGACTCGAAGGATCGCCAGAAGAAGTTAAGTTTGCAGTTTCTTTGAAGATGTTCTGCCAGTTCTGATGAGAATACAGAACGCAAGAGCTTCATCTGGGCTGTTTACCTTCCTTCCGACAGCTGTAGAATCGATGAGTGGGAACACAGCTAATGAGGCATCCGCTTGGTTTGACATCACCCATCTGCTGCCCGTCTCCCTGCCATCACCCATCAGCCTATGTCGGCTGCGACCAAGCAAAAGCAGAGAGGAGGGTTGCCTCTCCCCTCCTCCAGCGTCCGCAGTAACACAGGCGAGAGGCGGCATCGGGGCAGCTTGGCCACAAGTCAGCGCCGCAGCTGGCCCTCGGAACTGCTCAGGCACCAGAGTGCTGATCCCGCCTACACCCAGACAACACATTGCACAGAGTCACAGGATGGTTGCAGCGCGGAAGGAGGCCATTTGGCCCATCAGGTCCGTGCAAGAGCAATCCAGCTCGTCCGACTTCCACGTTCTCCGCATACTCCCGGGAATTCTTTCCTTTGGAGTCATTGCTCAGCTCCTGTTTGACCAGCACAATTCAATCCGTGTCCACAAATTCCCTGTGGTGCATTCTGTACGATAGTAAAATAAGTCCTGTGTTTACATGTGCCTTCTTTATTTATCTCGTCTCCTCTTGTAAGTTTTTATTGAATCTTCACTTAATACACTTTCATTAAGTGCTTCCTGGGTCTCACAAGATCTCACAAATCATTATGCATTCTTTTCTTATTGTTGCCTCTAGTTCTTTTGTTAGCTCACATAACTACCATAACTATCTGGTTACCTTCTACTAGTGGAAATAGTTTTTCCATATTTACAATGTTAAAACCTGTCATTGTGTGCTTGCATGTGCCCTGCTGTTAGAACAGAATAAACTGCACCTTCCTGCTTTGAAGCCTGTGTGCACCGTGATACTTCTGTGGTGAGAGCCTGTCAGCACTCACATGTACATAACAAATGCCGACAAGAATAGTCTTCAACTCCAAAGCGAATCAGCACTGGTGGGAAAACATTTGTTCCATCACCAAAGACCTGCTCCCCTGTCGCATTTATCAGGAACTGCACTGAAACTTCATGGGTGCCAGGTAAAAGCAGCAGAAAGGTCAGAAAATGGTCCTGAGCGTGGAAGCTCCCAGACGGCAGGCTCAGTGGGCTGGGGTAGGAACAGTGGGTCAGCTCAGAGCAAGAGGGAATAGAGAAGGAGAGGAACAAGAGAGGAAGAGAAGGCAGGGAGAGAGGAAAAAGATGGGGGGGGCGAGACAGAGAGGGGTCTGTGGAAGGTGGAGAGAAAATGTGGGCAGGTGTAGGGGGACAGCTCAAAGAAAGAAAGGGCCAGACAGCACAGCAGTGAATTTTAAAGCTACGCCAACCAATTTTAAAGTACAACTCAAAGCATGACAGTCAGCAACACAGAGGGCCAGGAGAGGAGTAAAGTGCAAATGCAGGAAAGGTTTGACCACCACAGCATTATTTTTGTGGGAGATGAAAGTAAATAGTTGTCAGAACACAGACAGCTTGGGGGAGCATCGCAAAGCCTGAGAATCATTCACCACCCTCTTGGGGAGGATGGAGATGTTCTCCATGGTCAGGGGATGGAGATTTCTCCACGATCAGGAGATGGAGATATTCCCCGTGGTCATGGGATGGAGATGTTCTCCATGGTCAGGGGATGGAGATATTCCCCGTGGTCATGGGATGGAGATGTTCTCCATGGTCAGGGGATGGAGATTTCTCCACGATCAGGAGATGGAGATATTCCCCATGGTCACGGGATGGAGATGTTCTCCATGGTCAGGAGATGGAGATATTCCCCATGGTCATGGGATGGAGATGTTCTCCATAGTCAGGGGATGGAGATTTCTCCACGATCAGGAGATGGAGATATTCCCCATGGTCACGGGATGGAGATGTTCTCCATGGTCAGGAGATGGAGATATTCCCCATGGTCACAGGATGGAGATGTTCTCCATGGTCAGGGGATGGAGATTTCTCCACGATCAGGAGATGGAGATATTCCCCATGGTCATGGGATGGAGATGTTCTCCATGGTCAGGAGATGGGGATATTCCCCATGGTCATGGTCAGGAGATGGAGATATTCTTCACAGTCAGTGGTACTCTGCAAGGGAAGAAGGTGTTGAGGATGCACAGTCATGGAATAGTACTGTCAAGGAAGGGAAGGAAGTGATTATCTTCATAGCAACAGCTCAAAAGCATATCACACACACCCTGCCTCAGCAGAGAGTGACATATATCCCATCAGAGGAGGTAGTATGGCTATTGGAACAGTATTTCATTCCAGCTCTAGCTGAGATAGTGAAGAGCTATTTATTCGGCACACAGAGTCAAAAAAATGTGAAAAAGAATGACTATATCATTGCACTGAATGACTAACATAGTCAAATTTTGACGAGCTTTTAAGTTGTGGACTGAGAGACAGGTTCTTATATGATCTATGGGACAAAAAGAAACCATCCTAGCATTTGGGAACTAAAATCTTCATTTCTAATTTAGCTTGTAGTAGAGTGGATTCCTTGGAGATGGCATCCACGAATCCGAGAAAGTTCCATCCTCTGCTGGCTACAAATGCACCAGTGGCCAACAGACAGGGAACAACTCGCCAAGCTATGGTTCAGAAACAGGGAGCGCATTACATGACCGCAAGTGAAGCAGTCAGTGTTGTCAGTGTACTGGCGATCATTCCACATAGCCAAGTGCTATTCATTCTAGAAGAGAGGACACACAGCAGCAGTTTGTGAATCAAAACACAAGGCAGCAGATTAGAGCACAGTTTCCAATGCAACGTCAACACAAGATAGAACAGTCTTCTTACAAAGAATCAGCAAGAACAGACCCCCAGAATATTTTAACTATTGCAGGTGTCACAGAATTTACTTTGCATAGCATCTGTTATATGAGGTGGTAGGACTTTAAGGTCACAGTCCTGATTGATGGCAAGTCATTAGTGATGGAGGTCAACACAGATGAAGATGATTCCATTATGGGGAAAGGTATCTATGACAAGCATTTCAGTTACCCGACCTCAGTAAGGATAGATTCAACAGAAGTTTTGAAGGGTTCAGAATACAATACATGTATTCAATAGTTGTGGTGGATTATACCAAACATCCAAGGAATGGTTTGTAAAATTGAAACTCAGCTGGGGCAATATATATTGAAAATTCACAGTGATGCACCAAAGTCACACTTGGAGACAGCGTTGTCCAAGTGTCATGACATCTTCAAGTATATCTCCACTGGAGTCACTGGACACATGGCTCACCCATGGATTAAACTTGGTGTCAACCAGCCTAGAGCAAACCAAGATTCGAGATGAGGCAAGTGGAACAAGAAATTGGAACAAAACGGAGTTATGGTCAAAGTAACACAATATCTTCAAATCTTGAAGTAATTGAACCCGAGGTACATAAAGGAGTAAGACAGTGCAGCGACTAACCGTAAATCAGACAATCCACAGTGGACAATGTACTTCAGTAACTTCCCATGACCTATCTACACATTTAGTGGAATCCAAGGTTATTTCAAAACCTGATTAGTGGCTTGCTTATCTGCAGCTAAATGAGGACATTCAGAAGCAGCTCCCACTCCATGTGATAAAGGGTTGTACTCACATCTTAAGTTGTCACATTGTCATGGTTCCAAGTGCTGGTTCTCAGTTCTGCCCCTTATCCCATTGATGGGGCCTTGTTGTGCAGCACATGGTTTCCATGCATTACTATTTGCCTAATGACACACACCTGAGTTCCATCAGGAGACTAGTATAAGAACCCTGGTTTTAAGCACCCTGGTTTTACAAACACTGGTTGCCAGATTATTGGTTGGTCTATGGGTGCTTTGGCTCCTGGCTGCTTAGAGCTGTTAACTCCAGAGCAGTCAACTCCAGAGCAGTCGTGGTTTCTCCTAGAACACCCTGTTTCTGTGTCGGGACTCTGCCTCAGAGTCCTGAGGCAAGACTCCTTCTGCTCGTTGTTTGGTACTGAGGAAGCATCCCGACTCCAGTCTTGTTCTGGTGTTCTGCATTTGGGTTCTCTGTAACCTCGCTCTTCATGTGACATTGTGACATACGTGGAGTCAAGCACTTACCAAAGGCCTTCCAGTCCACCATGGACAAGATATTACAAAGCACTGACAACTTTATTGCTACAGCGAGTGCAGAGGATAATCTTGGTGTCTGGGGGGATTATTGCATTTCAAAATGATACTTAAACAGCCCAAATGTGCATTCTCAAAGCTGGAGGTATGTACCTTGGTCTGAAGGTAGATATTAATAAACTGAAACCCATTAAAGACAAGACTGAGCACCCACAAAGCCAGATAATGCTGCAAGAGATAAGGTCTTTTATGTGAATGACTCTCAATATAATGCCATTTCTTTCTTGATTCTCCAACAGTGCCATTGCACAACATAAGAACAGAAGTGTAATTGGACTGATGTGTAACTCAAGGTGTTTAATCAACCCATAATAAAGTGGATTTCCAGCGTAAAATCCAATGTATAGCCTCTGTGAACGTTTGGGAGCTTTAATTTTAGGAAAACACTTTTTCTTGCATTTAAATGCACTTTTCCCAAGGTTGGGATTGAACCTGGGTTGCTGTGAGGCAGCCACTTATGCTGCTCTGTGGTGGGACTGCTGTGTGGGACCCAGTCATTTATAGGCTCTGTCAAATGTTTGGCTGATGGGACCAAGTGTAATATCTCCAAGTTTGCTGTTGATACGAAACGCTCTTGATACTTAGAGCAGGACAAAATGTCGGCACAACATTGTGGGCCAAAGGGCCTGTAGTGTTCTATGTTCTAACATAAGCACAGGTTCAGTGATGAAATCTGACTCGTAGATTCATAGAATTATACAGCATGGAAGCAAGCCCTTCAGGCCAGCTCGTTGATGCCAATTTGTCCGACTGTGATATGACAGGCACCCAGAGCTAGTGAGGGCACTTTAACCTCAGGTGTAGCAGCATTTATTGATAATTGGGAAGAATGACCTGCAGCATTTGTTTCTCACACTCTTTGTAAATGTGCAAATTGAGAATGAAGCACTAACAATTATCTTCAGCCTGAAGACATACCATCAGTTCCTGCTGGATGAGATTTTTTTCTTGTTACAGACCACAAACTGTTGCCAGCAAACATGGTTCTGGAGCAGTAATTCCAACAGTGGCAGCTTCCACAGTGCAGGCGTGTGCAACAAAGTGTAATAGCTGTTGCTCTATGCAGATTACTGCATGGATCAGCTGACATCGGCAGTGAAAGCTCGAGTTTCTCACAGCGGCTTAGAGATGAGGATTTCCCAGTCGTGGACACAGGTTAATCAGGCTACTCAGCACCATGTGCTCCTGAAGCATGTTGATGAACACACTTGAGAAGGTGGACCAGCCTGGACAAGGGTTCACATGAAGACTTCAAGCTTAGTTTGGAGGGGAAAGCAAAAAAGAGCAACTCCAACTAAGTGCAAGGGTCAGAGTCAACAGTCCAGTGAGCAGTCCCAGATTCGGCAATGGGACCTTCGTGAAATCATCCGAGTCTGTAGCCCGAAGAGTACTTCTGCAAATTCAGAGATGTCCATGAGGTTGGATTATCATTAGAACCACATGCCTGAAGTTAATGAAGTGATGAGTGATGGTGAATCTATTTGTCAACATAGGATCAACAACTTTATTTTTTTTAAACTTTATTATACAGCAGAGTAACAGGCCCTTCTGGCCCAATGAGTCTGCGCCATCCAATTACACCCATGTTAACCTACTAACTCGTATGTCTTTGGAAGGTGAGAGGAAACCAGAGCACCCAGAGGAAACCCACACAGTCACAAGGAGAACATACAAACTCCTTACAAACAGCGGCTGGAATTGAACTTCTGATCGGATACACATTCTCTTGTTCAACACCTGGTCAGAGACCAGCACCAACAGAGGAGATCAAACTGACGGGGATGCAATTCAACAGACGGAATCTGTAAAGACTGTGAATGTATGTACATTGTATTTATATATAAAATATAAATAAATTATATGACATTGTCATTTATGCTGTTAATCCTTTATAAAGTCCACATCATTATTTTAAAGCTATTAAGTTACTAGCCAGGTTGCTATTTGGTGAATGTCCCTTTAAGGCACCTGGACAGTAGTATGTGTGTGGTGTTATCTGACGACTGCAAGACTATACTGGAGTGTACTGGCTGTTGGATAGAGAGACAGAGACGGAGAGAGAGAGACACTGACTGCCGGTCTCTGTATCTATGGATGAAGAACAATAGCTGTCACTATATAATCCATGTATGGATTTTTGGAGCAATCTGTGGAGTCCACTTTGTCATTAACCTGTACTGGAAAGCAGGTAGATCTGTGTGTGGCCACGAATCGAGTGCCCTCGGTGTTGCAGATACTTTGGAACAAAGCAATGGAGATCGTCGGTGACTGAGATGTCATATGGGTTCCATCGTGGAACACGTGGATTTGTAAATTCTCTCTACATTCTCTCTACAATCTACTGTGGTTTTCAAAAGCCTTTGCTCACTGTTCTACCTTATAACTTACTGAACCGAACTTTGAGAATTATTCCTAGACTTGGGGTTTGGGAATTTGCCACACACACACTTTGAGTTTATTTTTGGGGTCAATGTTTAAAATCTAACGTTTTTATTTCTCTTATTATTACAAGTAGACATTAATAAATAGATTCTAACACTTATACATGGCTCTTTGTGTTTCTATTGTTGCTGGTACGTAACACTATAACTAATGTGATGAGGGGTTACCAGTGCTCCCAACCAACATTCCCTCCCATGACATATCACACTCCCACTGTGCAGTGGGTAACATTCATTAGCATGTATTCCAAATCCTTTGGCATTTATCTGTATGCTGAGACAAATGGTTATCCTGCTGCATCCTCCACACAGGCTGAGAGATTGCTTCCTTCTCAGTTTGAGTAATATCATGCAATACCCAGCTATCATACCAGGTGAATTCTGGTTGACGGATCTCAGCCTGTCAATGGACCCAAATTCAGATTTGCAAACATTGTTGCCGTAACCTCAGTGATTAAAATCTCAACTAAGAGAATACAAGATTAAGGAGGAAATTGATAGAGAATCTTTAATTTAGGAAAGAAGTTTGGAAGAGGGAGATAAGATGTTGTCATTTGCTAATGAAGGCAGAACTACAGATTGTAGATGTAAGATAACCACCAATAAATCCAGCTGGGAATTCAGGAGGAAACTCTTTACTGAGACAGTAACTTCAGCAAATAGAAACAACACATTCAAGGAGAGGTAGGTAAGCACATAAGAGGGGAAGGAATATGTTTCCTTGATAGGGTTAGATGCTGGAGGAGGTTGCAGACTGACACACATTCCAGGGGGAAAACTATCTTGTTCTGTGCTGTAACTACTTTGCCACATTTTGTAATTTTGCAAGTATGGGTCAGCATTCCTCTCCCTACTCACTATCAGTGGCTTCTCCTGGAGAGAGATTGAGGGCTATCAAACGATGATGGGATTTTGTTTATCGGTGTAAACCTATGCAGACAAATTGTTCGTGGTCACTCACTGTCACCTCTGCACATGAAGAGTGAGAGCTTGGATGTGGGTACTAGAGGGTATGCAGCATGCGATATAGGTATCCCATCATGGCTCAGTGGGTAGCACTCTGTTCAAGGCTCAATTCTTCCTTCAGAGACTTGACAATCAAGGTTGGCACACCTTGTAGTACTGAGCGAGAGAAGGGATATTGCAAACAAGTCTGCTCCCTCAGCTGGCTGCAAAATATTCCATAGGACTACCAAGAGATAAGGTACTTATTATTAGTCACATGTACGTTTTTTTGTGTTACTGAAAATGTGCTGGGGGCAGCCCACAAGTGTCGCCACGCTTCCGGCGCCAACATAACATGCCCACAACTTCCTAACCCGTACGTCTTTGGAATGTGGGAGGAAACCAGAGCACTCGGAGGAAACCCACGCAGACACAGGAGAACGTACAAACTCCTCACAGACAGCGGCGGGAATTGAACCTGGGTTGCCTGAAAGTTCTGGATGATACTTATTTCTTAATCACCTGTTTAATATCACATTGTTGTTTAAGGGATCCTGTTATGTGTAAAATGATTGCTGGGATTACTTACAGGAGTAAGTACACTTCAAGAATGGAAGTGTTAGGGATGATCAGCAGGTCAGTCTGCATCACTGGACTACTTGCACCATTAGATATCTCTGAGCTGCTGAACACTCTGCAGTTTCTCACTGTCCTTTCAGGTTTCCAGCATGTATGGCAATTTTGCTTTTGTACATTTCACGGAGAGTACATTGTTGTTCAGGGCTTTGGAACATCCTGAAATTGTTAAGAGCGTCATAGAAAGGCATGGCCTCCTTTTTTCCTGCTGGAACCTGATCTAGTTAAAGGCGATAGGTTCTGAAGCATAAAAATTGCAGCATCTTGCACAAAACAATATTCCAACTGCAAGGGAGCTGTGCTGAGCAGGTGGCTGGGAATCACTGGCTATTGAGCTGAGTGAAGGTTTCTGACTATTGAAAAACCAACTGGGTTAGTTACTTACAGCTTGTCAGATCAGTAACCTTCCCAGAGAAAAAATTATTACAGTATGTAAATTTTTCAGTTTTCTGCAATTATAAGCAGGGGTGAGTCATCTCTTTAGAAGCTGGGTACAAATAATCACATTGCTTCTTAATCCTATTATTCCTTCATGGTTGCCAGGAATTAACTATTGCCCATGCCAGTATAAATCAAACAATGCTGTTTCTCTTATGGCAACACAAGGCACGGTAGTGTAGCGGTTAGCGTAACGTTATTACAGCACCGGCGGACCCGGGTTCAATTCTGGCTGCTGTCTGTAAGGAGTTTGTATGTTCTCCCCGCATCTGCGTGGGTTTTCCTCCGGGTGCTCCGGTTTCCTCCCACATTCCAAAAAACGTCCAGATTAGGAGTTGTGGGCATGCTACATTGGTGCCGGAAGCGTGGCGACACTTGCGGGCTGCTCCCAGAACACTCTACACAAAGGTGCATTTCACTGTGTGTTTCAATGTATGTATGACTAATAAAGAAATCTTATCTCTGCTGGTTACTGCCATGTCCAAATAGGTAGAGCTTTCACCTCAATGTCAAATGCCTATGAATACAAATTGCACTACTAGAGAACAGATCACAAAATCAGCAGTGTTGCTCTGATCTAATAACAGAGGACTACTATGACATCGAAGATGATGCCTTTCGGACAAGGTGTAAAGCAAGGCCCCATCTTATGCATGTAGAAGATGCTACAGTACTATTGGGAGATGCACTGAAACATCCTTCTGTGAGTCCTTGTCAAATGTTATCAGTAAAGTACATCACTTGGTCATTAACTTGCTGTTTGCTTATGTTACAACAGTAACTGCACTTAAGTCAAGCAGCAAAAACAAAATACTTTAGATTCCTAAAATTTGAGACAAAGGAGAAAATGCTGAAACACCTGATGGCCAGGCAGCATCTCTGGAGAGAGAAACAGTGTTAATGTTCGGGCTGATGACCTTTCAAGGAAGAGTCGATGGTATGAAATCTGGTCTGCAGCATCTGAGTCAATCAAACATTTGGGCTGGGATCTGACCATAAGTTCCAGGGTTGGGCAGCATTGTGTACTCCCTTCATCTGGGACATGAGGTGTGACTATATGTGGAGCAATGGGACATCATGTGCTCACCACATTGCACCGATGTACAGTCAATGAGCCTTAATGCAATTTCCTACCTGAACTAGAGGGTCTGAAGCTCACCAGCGCATCTACTTCCTCAGGAGGCTAAAGAAATTCGGTTTGTCCCCTTTGACTCTCACCAACTTTTACCGATGCACCATAGAAAGCATCCTATCTGGATGTAATCATGGCTTGGGACGGCAACTGCTCTGCCCAGGACCGCAAGAAGCTGCAGAGCATTGTGGACACAGCCCAGCGCATCACGGACACTAGCCTCCCCTCCTTGGACTCTCTCTATACCTCTCACTGTCTTGGTGAAGCAGCCAGCATAATCAAAGACCCCACCCCCCCGGGTCATTCTCTCTTCTCTCCTCTTCCATCGGGTGAAGATACAGGAGACTGAGGGCACGTACCACCAGACTTAAGGACAGCTTCTACCCCACCATGATAAGACTATTGAACGGTTTCCCTTATACAATGAGGTGGACTCTGACCTCACAATCTACCTTGTTGTGACCTTGAACCTTATTGCACTGCACTTTCTCTGTAGCTGTGACACTTTACTCTGTACTGTTATTGTTTTTACCTGTACTACATCAATGCACTCTGTACTAATTCAATGTAACTGCACTGTGTAATGAATGACCTGTACGATCTGTTTGTAAGACAAGCTTTTCACTGTATCTCGGTACAAGTGACAATAATATACCAATACCAATACCAATCCACTGCATGGATACGGATAATGTCAACTGGCTCACAAAACTCAGCATACTATGTGAACTAACCCCTTTCTGTTACTGTTTGTCCCAGACGTAATTAGAAGACTAGTTGTTGTAAAGTCCATTGGGATTTCTGAAATTGTGAAAGTTACTGTATAAATGCAAGCCTTTCTTTCATTTGTTCATTTTGCTAAGCCCAGACAATGATGAAGGAGACCAAAGCATCATTGACATCAAGGACGATGATGAAGTTGCAAAGAGCAGCAGAGAAACTGAGCTGTGATCATGATTGTGAGAGGAGAGGGGGTGGGGAAGGTTGAAGATAGAACCATGGAGCCCCCTCTATATTGTCCAAGAAAAATTGCCAGATAATTGTGGGGTGTGACTACAGCAAAGCTCACACTTCAGTCACATACACTAATTTTTTAAAAAATTTTATTTACAGCGTGGTAACAGGCCCTTCCGGCCCAACGAGTCCGCACCACCCATTTTAAACCCCAAATTAACCTACCCGTACGTCTTTACAATGTGGGAGGAAACAGAGCACCCTGAGGAAACCCACGCAGACATGGGAGAACATACAAACTCCTTACAGACAGCGACGGGAATCGAACCCCGATCGCTGGCGCTGTAATAGTGTCGTGCTAACCGCTACGCTACCGTGCCGCCCAGTAGAAAACATTTAGTAGAAAACATTTGCACATACTTACACAATACAGGCAACTCTGTATAACTATCCACAACTCTATGTAACTATCCACCACTATTCAGCAACCAAGGAAGTAATGTAGTTATAGCACTGACTTAGACATTTTTCCTTTGGCTAATCAGCAAAGATTAAAGTTCACCTGCTTGTGGCATGGAGAAATGCATAATGAGATCACATGTCTAATGACAGTGTAGATACTCATTAATTATTACTGACCAGACATTCAATTAGCTTTGTCTGGATTTTTAATCAGCCACTTGTGGCTAGTGAATAATTTACTGACAACCGTGACTTCTCGGAAGCTGACTGATCCTGAACCTGGGCTGCAATGTGAGAGAGGAGATCAGTTTGCAGGTTTCAAACTTTCAATTTGTTTTGACTGGTTAGAGATTTAAAAGAATTTGATGGAAAAAAGCAAAGTTATCAAGATATAGGGGCTGCTGCAGTGTACATTTTATTTTCAAAAATATACTCCATTCATCATATACAGGCAGTCCCTGAGTTACGTAAGGTTTCCGTACCTGAGAGCTGTCCATAAGCCAATTTCTCTGTCAGTCAGAAATGGCTGTTTTCTATAGCTACCCATATTGTATTGGTCTGTATATACGAGCTATAATTCTTAAATTTCATTGAATATTCTCCATAACACCACCCACAATGGAATATATACTGTATCTAGTCATTAATGGGTATCATGAAACATTTTATTCTTTGTATTATTACTAGCTTTAAAAATACTTTAAAAATGTATGGAAGAATTTGTGTAAGGTTGGATTTTCTTAAGTCAGGTCATGCATAGACCAGAGAGCCTCTGTATATGGTAAATGTAATGGATACATGCCTTTCTTTATATTCATTTCACCATGAACATGATACATTCCCTTATAAAGCAATCCATGCCACTCATGTTTCCTCCTTAAGCAATGCACCCACGAAGCATTTGAAAGGCTGTTACACAGGACCCAGCCCTTCAGTGTCCACTGGTGGCAGGACACTAGACTGTGGTTCATCTCCACACAGCCTCTGCAGTAGCTACACCAAGCTTCAGTGCACCCCTCAGCATGTATTCCTGCACCCTGGAATGTGCCAGTCAGCAGCATTCACTTGTGGACATCTCCTTACACTGGAAGACCGCAGGTTTCAGCCAGACCAGAGTGCATCTTTCCCTAGTCTGCTACTTCTTCCAACGTCAGTTGATGTTTGTCTCTGTGCATGTCCCTGGGACGTGTGTAGAGCACAGAGTCCTGTTACACAGCTGCTTGGGTCGAACCTCAACAAGACTCCTGCATCCCTTTCTGGACCTATCCGGTCAATGTGCAGTCCATGAGGAGTTGGATGACCATCTCATCTACACTGCAGCCACCTCGAGTGAAGGTCTGGCTGTGTAGGAAGTGAATGCTGTTCACTGGCATATTCGGGATGCAGGAATGCTGAGGGACCACTGAAACTCAGTGCAGCCACTTCAAAGGCTCTGCAGGCAAGGACCACAGCCTAGGGTCCTGCCACCACTGGACACTGAGGGGATGGGTCCTGTGTAAGAGCTGCTCAAACACTTCATGGATGCATTGTTTAAGGAGAAAACATGAGTGACATTGACACATTGTAAGGGAGTGTATTTAATGGATGGCACAATGAACGTAGAGAAAGACGTAGCAAATGTATTTACTCATGAATTAAGTATATTTTAAATAAAAAGATCACTGAAAGCAGCAGTTACAAGCTGAAAGCGTTATTGTAGTAAAAAGCACATCTCCCGGCTGCATCACAGTTGTGCAAAAATCACATTAAACTGAATGTGTATCCATCATCTGTGTTACATGGAGGAGGACTGTCATGTGCCTTGATCAATATTTATCCCTCAACCAACATGGCTGATGCAAATTATTGGGTCCTTTAACTCTCTATTTTTTGTAGGAGCTTTCTATTTGCATATTAACTGCTGTGCTTTTCTCCAATACAACAGTGACAACCCTTCAAAGGTGCTTCATGATGTATAAAGTGTTCTGGCTCCCCTTGGAGTCATGAAATTCATTATGAAAATACAAGTCCTTTCTGTGAGAAAGTTCCAATCTGAGTTCCATTGCTGCTGGTCCCTGACTGTATATGCATCGCAGAAGCAGATGCTTGACATTGTTCTGTGACTGTCTGGTACAAGCTTATCTTCCAATTGAAAGTGTGTGTCACCTACTTGAGAAATTACAGATGAAGGTTCCCCTCTTCACTGGTGTCTGCATTCTAAACCAGAACACAAGGATTTAATCATTTCCCTACTCAGGCAAAGATACAAAGGCTGCCAGGATCTCAGATTATTGATGATAATAAGCTGACATGTGTATAGTTACAGAAGGCTAGAGAGCACTGTGTGACTGTACAACACCAAAGCTGTCCTGTGAAGCACTTATTGAACCTAAGGCTCCTATCAGAGATGGCATTACTTTGCACATTAATATCTGTCATTTCCTCACTTCTCACGTGAATTATTATTACCAATGAAAGTGAAAACTATTTTCTTTGGTAATAATCATTCATGTATGGAGAAAGGAAACAGGTGAACTGTCCCTCTCACAACAGGTGAAGGGCAAACTGATCCCAGATATGACCATTATACTTCAAAAAGTGGCTATATAAATTGGACTGGCTCTGTACCACAAATACTTCTCCCTTGTAATTCTCATGCTTGTCACTGCACTTTATTCATTGACTCAAAAAGCAGAAGTAAATCAGAAGTAAGCAACGCACAAATGAAACGAGATATTTAGCTGGAAAACCACTAATGAGAATCCACCAAGGATTTAGGAAATTAAGCAATCTTGCATGGATTGGAGATTCAGCTGAAACACTGAAATGGGTATAAGGCAGACTCTTGTTAGAACAGTTACCCTATGTCAATATTCAGCACCAGGAGGGAGAGAAGTGGCCCTTCTCAGTAATGGCCTCTCAAGTGACTTAAAGAGCGGGCTTATTCTCAGAATACAATGGTACAGGCAGAAAGACTTTCACTGACAAACGCCTCTTTCATAAACTCTGGATGTTCTCAGCAGTTTAACAGGCAATGAGGTAGTCCTGAAGTGTAGCCACTGCTATAATGGAGGAAATGCAGCCATCTGCTTTGCACAAAGCAAGATTCAACAAACGGCAATGTAATGATGATCAGGTAATCTCTTTCATTGATGTTGGCCAGGACACTGAGGAGAGTTCCTTGTTTCGATGACTTTTAGTTGATATCACATCTGAACACGGTAACCTGCTGCTGCTGTGATAATGGCAAGGATGGGGATGGGTCACTTGCCCTGAGCATCTGAGCTCCGGTATGAACTCCAGTGAAATTGAGGATTTTTGTTCAGGATTATCCAGGATTACAAACGATTACTTTCAGAGGAGTGCGGAAACTGTACTGTCTTAGGAAAAGTATTGGAAATATTATTCGCCCAATAGATCAGATCAAGAAAGTGATCTTGAACCACAGGAATCGGTTGATTGTACCAGGTGATGTTCTCAACTCAGGATTAGCATCAGTCACTGAATCTCCTGGAGACTGAGGCAAATATTTCACCATCAGAGTTAACTGTGCAATTGGTGGAGTCTGGCCCCTGCCTTGAAGTTGGGGGTGACAGTGAAATTGATGGGATGGGGTCGTGGGAGGAGGGGGGGATGGTTGGCGGAGAAAGATTTACACTTCGATTCATTGAGGTATTATAACACAATAAGATCCTGCCCAATAACCTCTCCATGTGTAGTAGCTTCTGGTCTATCTGTTATTTAGACGTGTCAGATATGAATCCCCGGAATCTCTCCGAACATATATTACACTGGATAGGTTTAAAGTGAGAGGGGAAAGATTTAAGAGGGACCTGAGGGGCAACTTTTTCACACAGATGGTGGTGAGTACATGGGACGAGTTGCCAGAGGAACTGGTAGAGGTGGGCACAATTACATTTAAAAGGCATTTGGACAGTTACATGGATAGGAAAGTTTCAGCAGGGTACGGAATAAATGCAGGCAAATGAGACGAGCTCAGTTACACAACTTGGTTGGCATGGACAAGTTGGACCAAAGGGCCTGTTTCCATGCTGTATAACTTTATAACTATGACTATAAATCAATTTAACTTCAGTTGAACATGAGCTGTTAAGTCATCCATGTAGTTCTGTGACAACACTGCTCATCATTCTACAACAGCGTTCCAGCTGGACACAGGAAAGTATACCTGAGTGAGTTAATTTGTCAGCAGGAAGACTTCACATCACTCACTCAGTTTCAGACTACTTTCTGTGGTATGCTTCAGGTATATCAGAAATTATATTTAGTGTATTTGCACCATTCTTAAGAACACGTTGCACTCACAATCTCCATTACTGTTCATTTCAGTTACTGCTTAGAATAAAAAATGCCACCAACGTTTTAGAAACATGTCAAGCAACTCATTGATGATGTTTTGCAATACTTCAATACTACGGCTTATTCCACTTGGTCCTGGGTTCTGAGCATTATACACAAGTAACAAGATCACTGACAAGCTCAATGCAGAAAAGCAAATGGAGCAAAAGCTTTCAAGTTGTTCAACATCATTGCTCAGGAGGGAGGGTCACATGAGGCCAGTGTAGCGCAGGTTTTCCTGGTGGGGGGGGGGGGTGTTCAGTGAGCCTCACAAGGGTTTGCTGAAGGGCACAAGTCAAGGCTGTAGTTGCAAGGACAGAAGTCGGTGATTGGCAGGTTGGAAGATCCAGCTCAGTGTAAAATCCCCCTCCTCGCTCCCTCAATCAAACACTGTGGGAGGAGGCACAATACAGGTGAGGTACAGTGTTAGAAGCTAACTCTGCACTGCTTCCTCAAACTCTTGGACAGGTGCAGTACATGTCTGTTGCAAGGGAAAGATCACCTCTGCACCCTCCCTTCAAAGGTTTCATGGACAGGTATTGAAAGGGATCAATGTCAAGTAAAGTTCCCTCACACCATATTACCTGTCACCCCCTGGAGCAGGTACAATCCAGGACCAATATAGAATAAAGCTTTTTGCATTGAACACTCCAAGAGCAGGTACAGCGCAGGATAAATCCAGAGTATAGCTTCTTCTACACCATCCCATCATACACTCAAAGGTACGGCTACTGCATGGGATAGATACAAAATATTCATTGTCTGTTAAAGTATTACAACACAACAAAGTCACGTTGACCCACCCCTGTCCTCCTGCAACACTCCAGTGTATTTATTGTTTTGCCAAACACTCCCAAGGCAGGTGTAATCCAGTTATGTATGGTCCTATCAGCCTCAGATTATGCATTTGATGGGATAGAAAAGGAGTAAAACCCTCTCTTCATTGACCCATTAAATACTCCCAGGGTAGGTACAGTATGAGTTAGATACAAAAGATCTTTCCCCTACTGTCTGGATAATCTGACTGTCAAAGTACTGGAACTCATTATACTTATTACTTATTGATTGCTTTGCTTTGTACAGGCTACCCTATTGTACACAGGGCTAGTACATTTCCCCACTGCTGTGATGGATTACTTGGTTCTCTTATGCATACAGTTGGGACTGCTAAAACACTTCTTTGGCACAGCCAGAGCTGAATACACCGAGTAGTGATTTATTTTTTGTGATAAATGTAAAGTAATGGAGACAGAGACAAGGATCATCCATATGTGTTTGCTAATGAGTGTGATTATTGAGCGTTCACTAATGTGGTGCTGTTTACCAAGGAAAGTAAACGTACACTGCCAAGGTCTTCATTTCTTCTCAATAGTCATTGCTATTCTAATACATCTCTAACTGTATCTCAAGCATCTCCGCTGGGCCACGAGGATATTTACTGCACCAGTATGTGCCTGAAATTGGGTGAATGAATAAATCTGAAGCCACGGGAACTGGGAGAGAATTCTTCACTTGTTTTCTTAAGTGTCACCAGGGGTTGAATATGACTTGTTTCCAGTCCAGCTGTGAAGAGTGGGAGATGCCTGAGTGTGAAGTCTTTTAAACGTTGGATGGCTGTTGCTGACAAGCTATCACACAGAGTGAGGTCTTGATCCAGTGGTAAAGGTTTAAGACACCAGGATCTGCTGTATAGATTGACTGCACACATACACATAAGCACACACACATACATGTGCTCTGACGACCCACATGGACACCGACTCATGATCTTTCCTCAGTCCCCTCCCCTCACTTCCTTCCCCCTCGACACTGATCTCCCCCCTTCAGTCCTCCCTCTGTCTGCCTCCATTCCACTCCAGCCTCGACCTGTCCTCAGTTCCTTGGCTCTACATCTCTCAGCTCCCTCTTCATTCCTCTGTTGTCCGTCCCCCACCCCGTCCTCACTCCAAAAGTGAGGCTGCCTCTCCAACCAACTGCCCCCACTACCTTCAGAGTCGCTTCAACCCTTCCCACCCCACCCAGTCACTGATTATCGTGCCCCTGTACTGAACCTATCCCACACCTTCCCAGACCCCTCCCAGGGGAATCTCAGCCACCCACCCAGTGCTGCTTAATCTCAGCAGGTCGTGTTCTCCCGGTGCTCTGCGGGTGGGCTGGTGTCTCCTGCTTCCTGGCCAGTGGAGGTGGATTCATTCTGTGGGAATGGGAACATTTCACTTGGCCCCCACCAGCCCTACAGCATACACAATGAGCCAAAACTCATGGGGCCTCTGCCTCCATGCTCTTTGAAGAAATCAAATCTAGCACAAAAGGAAATGGTTGTGGCAACAGAATGCCTCAGGACATCATTGCAAGCGTTTCTCAGTGCTCAACCACCACTGATCTTCAGATCCATTCATAGTTCCTCAGGCAGTGAAGCAGCCTGCTGCTGAATGAAAGCCCTACATCGCACTCAGATCTGAGCTGGCAAATCGCAAATAACATACACCTGGACTGGCTACGTAAATACTGTGATAACAGGTCATGGAGCCATGCAGTCATAGAGAGGTAGAGCAGAGGATAGACAGACAGTCAGATAGATAGATAGATGGATATTTATTAGTCACATGTACATCGAAACACAGTGAAATCCGCCTTTTTGCGTTACTGAGAATGTGCTGGGGGCAGCCCACAAGTGTCGCCACGCTTTCAGCGCTAACACAGCAGGCCCACAGCTCCTAAGCCATATATCTTTGGAATGTGGGAGGAAACTGGAGCACCTGGAGGAAACCCACGCAGACAGGGGGAGAATGTACAAACTCCTTACTTTCCACCAAGTCTGCACTGACCATCAACCATCCAATTACACTAATCCTGTCCTATTTTATTCTTCCCAAATTCTCATCAATTAACCCTCCCCCCCCCCCCCTCGCCTACATACTAGGGGCAATTTACAGTGGCCAATTAACCTACCAACCTGCTTGTCTTTGGGATGTGGGAGGAAACCAGAGCACTTGGAGGAAACCAAGCTGTCACACGGGGAACGTGCAAACTCCACACAGACAGCACCGGAGATCAGGATTGAACCCGGGTTACCTGAGCTGTGAGGCAGCAGCACTACCATCTGTGCCACACTGCTGCCTCTCAGGTCAGATGTTGACTACTCTAATCCGTGGTGAGTGTCTCACCTCTTGCCTTTGGCACAACTGCAAGACGTGATGCAGTACCTTCCACCTGCCTGGATGAATGCAGCTTGAACAAATCTCAAGAGGTTCAACACCATCCTGGACAAAGTGGCCTGTGTGATTGGCACACCACCCACCGCCTTAAAGAATCATTGCTACATTACTGGCACATTGTGCCTGCACCATGTGCTATTGATAAGATCTAATAGAAATTTCCAAAGGTTTATTCAGCATCATTTCCCAAACTTCTGACTCCTACCTGGAAGGGAACCAGCACCTCCTTATTTCCTTTATGATGTTAAGTATATAATCCCCCAAGCCCCAAGCCAGCATTCACTTACTTAATTTCTACAATGGGGGGTAACAGGCTATTTGGTCCATCATGTCCATGTTGGCTCCCATCTCCCTGCAATTTGTTTCCTTTCACATGGCCATGACCTCCCTCTGATTCTTTTGCCACTTAGCTACACTCTCCACATCAAGAGGTAATATACAGTGGCCAATTAGCAAAAGTGTGTCTTTGGGATGTGGGTGGAAACTGGAGCTCCCAGGGGAATCCCATATAGCTATGGGGAAAATGTGCAGACTTTGCACAGGTAGAACCTAAGGTCAGGATTGAACCCAGGATGCTGGAGCTGTGAGCCAGCAACACTAACTCAATGAGATCATTGTTGTTCCCCTGCACCAGCCCCCTCCCCCTCACCTTTCCTGTTAGCTCCCACATCTTTCTGATCCAAATATCTGAAGATTCTCGAAAAATCTATCAGTCTCAGCAATGACCAAATTCGATGCCTGGAGGTACCTTGTGGTTTCTTCATTGTCATTAATTCAAAATCGTAGAACGCTCCCATCTGACAGCACTGTAAGAGGGCCTTCAATCACACAGACTTTAAGAAGTTGGCTCACCGTCACCTTCTCAAGGACAATAAGAAGTAGGCAATAAATGCTAACCCTGCCGGTGATGCCCACATACTGTGAATTAATACGTTGTTAAATGAGGCCTCTTCGACTTGCTCTGAGTTTTGATGAGGTTATGACAGATCTCCACTCAAATTCCATTCACCTGCCTTGGTGAATCCCTTTATATCTTTGGTTGCCAAAAATCTATTGATCTTTATTTTAAAATTGATAACTGAACTTGCATCTCCTGTTTTTTTTTGGAAAGAGTTCCACACTTACACCACCTTTTCCAAGAAGGTATATTTTGTAAGTCCTTTGCTGCTTGGCTGGTTCTGCTGTTCTGCTTATGTCTCTTTTACCAAGATAGGCCACCAGCAGTAAATGTTCCTCTCTTTTTGCCGTTTCGATTCTTTTCAAAATAATAATATCCTTAGTCAAATCAATCATTGACCTTGTTCATTGCAGGAACCCAAGCATAGTTTGTGCATTCACCTCACATAAACTAACCCTTGAGGAAAATGCAGAATCACAGAATCACTGGATGGTTTTATACATGTGAATGCACGTATGAAGATACACATTTTAGGAATGGAAGGGCATTCTCTCATTTGATAACATCATGGCTGATCTGATTGGTAACCCCAACTCCACATTTCCACCAACCACAGTAAACTTTCACCCCTTTGATTTCCAACTATCCATCTCCCTCTACTTCCACCACACATTGAGGAAGAGATTTCCAAAGACTCATAGCACCCTGAGAGAAAAAAATATTTCTGTCTTGAATTGGTGACCCTTATTTTTAAACAGAGATGCCCAAGTTCCAGATTCTCCCATATGAGGAAACATCCTTTCCAATATCCATTCTCTCAAAACCTCTCAGAATTTTGTCTCCATCATCCCCTCTCACTCTGCTCAACTCCATTGGATATAAGTCTGGTTTGTCCAACCTTTCCTCACAAGACAAACTGCTGATTATAGGCTTGATTCAGTAACCCTTTTCTGAACTGCTTCCAACATATTAACATTCAGCATGGAAGGAGGTCCATGTACCCTACCAAGCCTGTGCTGGCTCTGTTCAAGAGCAATCCAGTTAGTCCTACTCCCTCACTCAGAAACCCTGCAAATTCTTTCCTTTAAGGTACTTATCTACCTCCATTTTAAACCAACACTTAATCTGCCTCACTGCTCCTTCTGTCATTGCTCTCTAGACTCTAACACTCTGTACATAAAGATGTTTCTCCTCAGGTCCACTTTTGGTTCTTTACCAATCATCTTCATTCCATGTCCCTTGGTCCCTGACCCCTCTGCCACTGGAAAAGGTTTTCTCTATCAACTCTTTCTATGACCTTCATGCTTTCAAATACCTCTATCAGACTCTGTAGCAATCATTTCTGTTCCAAGGAGAACAATATCAATATATGATGATGATAATTTAGTAAACTAAGTGTGTACACCCCCAAACTATCCTTTGATTTCCATTATTACTAGATTTTCACCATTTAAATGATATTTCGACCAATATGTTTGGTCCAAATCTGATGACATTATACTTTACCTCATTGAAATATTTTGGCAAGAATTTACACATTCACTTATCAATGCCCCTATATATTATGTGCCAGTCTACTTTGCTTCTTTTACCATTTATATTTGTGCCATTGGCAGATTTGGATAGATACCTCTATATTGCTCTATCACTGGAAAATATAATAAATAATTAAAGCTCTATCACAGATGACTGCGTACAGCAGTAGGCTTTTCCATTATGATTATATATCTATCCTACCTCGTAGCTAGTTACAAACTATAAAGACATAAACTAAAGATTAAGGGCAGTTCTTCAGACTGACATAATGGTTCTGTAAGGACTCTTGGGATAACTCACTAGGTTTAAAGTGGAACAGAGGTGGACGTAGTTGAAAGGATCATGGTTTATCATCTAAGGAAAGAAGGTTGGGGATGATTTCTTTGAATTACAGAAGGTAAGAGCTTTCAATCAAAGTATCTTCCACAACTTCAGGACATCCCAATAGCTGTTGCAAGGTGACCATGTTAGGAATTATATATTCCATTTTTAGAAGAAGTAAGGAAAATGAAACATGTGGAAGAGTAGCCTTGATAATAAATAAATGCTGTGAAGGGAAAAGATGTTAGCTCAGGGAATTTAGAGGGAGAACCAGTTTGAGCGCAGCTAAGAAACAGCAAAGACAGAAACGTGGGTGGAAGTTGTGCTTAGGGCCCCCAAACGGCTTTGGCGATGCAGGATATCGAAGGAAATTAGAGGTGTATGTAATGAGGGTAAAGTAGTAATTATGGAGGGTGTTGATCTGCATGTAGATCATGCAAATTAAAGCAAATTTAATGTAAAGCGTGGAGGATAAATTCAGGGACTGTGGAATAGATGGTTTCTCTGGGTCCAAAAGGAACCAGGTTACTTTAGGCCTTCAGTGAGACAGGCTAAATTGATGATCATGCAGTTAAGGGGCCTTGGGGGAGGAATGATCATAATATGATAGAATTTTACATTATGATTACAAATATTTCAGTTCAACCCGAACCTTGGGAATTAAAACTAAACAAAGCAAACTACAAAGGCATGAGGCATGAACTGGTATAATGGGAAACTGCATTAAAATGTATAACAGTAGAAAAGCAATGGCTAATATTTACAACATTTAGTGCATTGTTTATAACAATATATATCTCTTAAGATATTAAAAACCCAACGGGGAGAGCTGATCTGACCAGGTCTAACGATGGAGAACTTAAGAACTGTATTAGATCAAAGGAAAAAAAAACTCATAATGTTGTCAGAAAGTACAGCAACCATGAGGATTGGGAGACATTTCTGAATTAGCTAAGAAGAACCAAAGCATTGATAAGGAAAGGGAAAGCAGAGCTTGAGAGTAATCGGTCAAAAAAATGTAAAAACAGTCTGTTAAAGCGTAAATATATTCAGAAAAAAGGAAAAGGTCGTTGAAAGTTAATGTTTGTTCCTTACAGAGTGAGTCAGGAAAAATTACCTTGGGAAAGAAGGAAATGGCAGTAAAATTAATAAATATATTTTCTCTGTCTTATGGAAGACAACACAAAATATATTCCTCGAAACAGTGAAGAGTAACAGGTCTGGAGAAAATGAGGAACTGAAAGAAAATAGCTTTAGTTAAAAATAATGGAGAAATTAATAGGAAGGAAAGGCAATAAGTTCCCAGGACCTGACGACCTGCATTCTAGGGTTTTGCGGGAAATGCTGTAGAGATAATGGATGCACTGGTGTCTTGGGTTTTAGAACAGTTCCTACAGATTGGAAAGAAGCAAGCATAAATGCACTATTTATGAAAGGGGGAGAGAGGAAACTGAGAACCGCAGACCAGTTAACCAGGGCATCAGCAGGAGTGAAAATACCAGAATCTGTTTGTTAACAAGTAGTAACAGGGCACTTAGAAAAATAATCAAAGTGAGTGAGTCAAAATGGAATTATTAAAGGGAAATCTCATTTGACAAGTCTGTTATTTCTTGAGGTTGTAACTGGCAGAATAGATAAAGAGAATAAACAGATGTAGTGTATTTGGACTTCAGAAGGCCTTCGTAATGTGCCAATTAGCGGGCACGGTAAGTTGGGGTAACATAACCGTGATGGATTTGGGGATTCACTGACAGACAGAAAGCAGAGAAGAGGAATAAACAGGTCATGTTTGGATTGGGAGGATTGGGAGGATGTGCTCACTGGCTGCTGCAGGAACTGGTGCTGTTCACGATATCAATTATTTGGATGAGGAGAACAATATATAACAATGTTTGGTGATGACACAAAGCTGGGAGGCAATGTAAATGCAAGGAGCATTCAGAGAAGACTCAAGGGATATAAAAGGATCAGTCTTTGGATGAGGACATAGAAGATGGGATATAATACAAATTCATCCACTTGTTTGTACCAAAAAATAGAAAAGAAATGTATTTTTAAATGGTAAGAGATTAAAAAGGTGTCGGCATCCAAAGGAACCTGGGTGTCCTTGTACACAAATCACGAGAAGTTTCACTTTCAGGTCGAGCAAGTATTGAGAAGGTAATTAGTAGATTGTTTTATTTTGCAAGAGACTTCGAATACAAGAGTAAAGACGTCTTACTGCAAATATGTAAGCTCATGGTCAGGCTACATCTGGAGTGTTTTTTGTTCTGTCTACCTGAGGAAGAACATACTTGCTATCTCTGAAGGGATTCCTACAAGGAAATGATGCTGAGGTAATAGATTAGCCGTGATCTTATTGATTGGGAGAGAAAGAGGGAACAACCAAGTGACTTTGTCTGGCTTCTGTTTAAGATAAGGTATCATTATGGGTCACATGTGCATCGAAACACACAGTGAAATGCATCTTTTGCGTCGAGTGTTCTGGGGGCAGCCCGCAAGTGTCGCCACGCTTCCGGCGCCAACATAGCATGCCCGCAACTTCCTAACCCATTTGTCTTTGGAATGTGGGAGGAAACCAGAGCACCTGGGGGAAACCCAGACAGACATGGGGACAATGTACAAACTCCTTACAGACAGCAGCCAGAATTGAACCCAGTTTGCTGGCACTGTAATAACATTACACTAACTGCTACACTACCATGCCTGTTTGACCAGATAAACAGATGCTACTTGAGAGATAGATATTGGCCAGGACACTGGAAGTTCATTTCCCTCCCCCTGAAGATGGTACCAGAGGACCTTATCCATCTTTGGTTTAATGTCCCCTTTGAAGGATATCACCTCTGACATGGCAGCTATCCCTTCATTGTCCATGGCAGCTTCAGCCTGCAAACCATGAAAGTTTCTACGACGGAACTTGAACCCATAACCTCCTGACATGGAGATGTGACAGTCACTCACTGAGCCAATGTACAGAAGTTCAAATACCATGGAGAAAGGTTAATCATGTTAATACTGCAAAGCAAATCAACAAGAGGAGGCTGAGGAAGCAGGTAGGAATTTCTGAAAAATAAATTTAAAGCAGATATCAGGGAGAATGACAATTCAAAAGGAAAATTGTGGTTGGAGTTATTTGTGAAGCAGAGACAGAGAAAACAAAATAATCAGTTGATGTTGTAGTAGAAAGCAATAGCTCTAGTAGCCTGAATGACCCATTTTCATCCTTGAATCTTCCCACTGAGAATAGAATCTGTTCACCGAAGCTGAAGAGATGTGCGTTCAGTCCCTGCTACAACATTGCGTCAAATTCTAGGCACCACATTATGGATGTTGTGAAGGCATTATGTAAAACTACAGAAGTGATTACTGTAATTATTGGAAGGCAGAGCATTACAGGCAGAAGGAAAGACCTGAAGAACTGGGTTATTCTTATTTGAACAGAGAGGACTCAGGAAATTTGATGTAGATGTTGAAAATGATAATGGATTACGTAGAGCAAATAAAGACAAATTTTTTCAAACAGTCAAAGGGTCGAAAACCAGAGATAAAGATTTTCATGACTGATAAAATATTCGGAGGTGATATGAGGAAAGGGTTGTTTATGAATTATTAGGATAGGGTGGTGATAATGGTACGGAAAAGGGTTCAATAGACACCTTCAGATATATGCTGAGAGAAGGAAAGTATTGCATGGATATGAGTGGGCATAGGGAGAGGGAAAGTTGGATTACACTTCAAAAAAGCAGGCACAGCTCAATGGGCTGAATGTCATCTTTGCAGTGGGTTAATTCCGTGATTCTCTGATTGGAGAAGATGGGCTTCAGGGGGATGTCTCCCCTTTAGGAAGCTGCATTGTGATTTGTATTAGGCGAGATTGTGGTATACCAAACCAAAGAGTGGGGGCTTAACCAGAGCACTGATTTAAACTTCAGCGAAGATCTTTTACCTGATTGCTGTTATTTCCAGTCTGTTGTGTTGCTTATTTTCCCTTTTAAGACCTGATTCCTGGTTTTATGTGATTTGGCCATTAATCAGACCCCCCACTGGTGTAAATGAGCTATTGGTAACTAAAGTAGGTTGAATTAAAATATATAACTATGATTCAACATGCAGAAGTCTCCTGCTTCAAAGTAAAAGAGCAGTTGATTCCCACTGGACCTAGTGCTCTGGAGGAGGCAAGGTAAATTAATGCTGAGGAAATGATCAAATGTTAGCTGCTCCTCATCTCATACAAAGGCTTCACATCTGCAGGCACGCTCTGTAACTAACAGCTGGTTCTGGACAGCTTCTTTCAGCTAGAATAGCAACAGTGCTGTCTACTTGAGTGTTACAGCATTGATATCTGTTCCAGTACAGAACGTTTGCTTTCAGTCTCCATTCTCCAGTCCTTTTTTTCCAGCCCCGGTGATGCAATATTGCTTTCAGTCCCAGAGTTGCAATACTGCACTCGCAGAACACAGAACACAGAACACAGAACACAGAACAGTACAGCACAGGAACAGGCCCTTCGGCCCACCATGTCTGCACCAAGCATGATGCCTAATTAAACAAAATCCCTTCTGCCTGCACATGATCCATAGTTCTCCGTTCCCTGCATATTCATGTGTCTCTCTAACAGCCTCTTCAGCACCACTATCGTATCTGCTTTCACCACTCCCCCCGGCAGCCCGTTCCAGACACCCACCACTCTCAGTGTGAAAAACTTGCCCTACATATCTCCTTTAAACTTTCCCCCTCTCACCTTAAAAGCTATGTCCTCTAGTATTTGACATTTCTACCCTGGGTAAAAGATTCTGACCGTCTACCCTTCTATGCCCCTCATAATCTTATAAACTTCTATCAGTTCTCCGCTCAGTCTCTGACGTTCCAGAGAAAACAACCCAAGTTTGTCCAACCTGTCCTTACAACTCATACCCTTTAATCCAGGCAGCATCCTGGTAAACCTCTTCTGTACCTTTTGCAAAGCCTCCATGTTCTTCCTGTAATGGGACGACCACAACTGCACGCAATGCTCCAAGTGTGGCCTAACCTGAAAAATATCTGTTGGCATCAGTTGGAATTTTATGAGATGATAACCAGCAGAATAACTAAGGGGAAATCAGCAGATGTAATGAATTTGAACCTTCAGGATGTCTTCACAGTAGTGTAGCAGTTAGCATAACGCTATTACAGTGCCAGCGACCCAGGTTCAATTCTGGCTGCTGTCTGTAAGGAGTTTGTATGTTCTCCCCATGTCTGCGTGGGTTTCCTCCACGTACTCCGGTTTCCTCCCACATATGGGTTAGGAAGTTGTGGGCATGCTATGTTGGCGCCGGAAGCGTGACGACACTTGCGGGCTTCCCCCAGAACATTTAATGCGAAAGATGTATTTCACTGTGTGTTTGAGTGTACGTGTGACTAGTAAAGATATCTTATCTTATAATGTGCCACACGAGATTATCCGGCTTAAATTGGAGGATATGTCATTCGGCGCAATGCAGTACATGGATTAAGGATTCTCTGACAGACAGGAAACATAGTGGAAGAATAAATGGGTCATTCTTGCTCAGAAGAATGTGCCCTGTGGGTGCTGCTTTTGGCCCCAGCTTTTCACAATCTGCATTATTGACTTGGATGAGGGGATCAAGACTTATATATCCAAACTTGTTGATGAGACAAAGCTGGCTGGCACTGTGGGCTGAGAGGAGGAAGCAGAAAAGGTTCAAGTGAAGACAGTAAGGCTCCATGAGGGTAAGGTCATGGCTGATGGAACATGATGCAGAAAGATATGAGGTCATTCACTTTAGTAGACAAAAATAGAAAAGCAGGGTATTATTTAAATGGCAAGAGATTGAAAAGCAATTAGGAACGTAATTGATATGTTGTCCTTTATCACCAGAGGTTTTAAGTATATGAGTAAATACATTTTACTAAGACTACACCTGGAACATTGGTTACTCTCCCTACCCCAAGAAAGAACGTACTTGTGAAAGAGGCAGGGATTGTAAAGAAAGTAAGACTGGGGGAAAAGATTAGCTATCACCTTATTGAACGGTAGAGCAGGTTTGAGAGTTGAATTTCATAGCCTTGTTTCTGTTTGGCCAGATAGTCTGGTTTTTGTAATGCTACTTGGGGGATATATTGGCCAGGACACTGGAAGAGCATTTCTCCCTCTCACTGGACTGCGTCATAGGACCTTATCCACCCAAAAGTACAGTTTAACTTCCTCTTAGAAAAATGGTACCCGTGACATTGCAGCAGTTCCTCAGTGGACATGGGAGCTTCAGCCAGCAACTTGTTTGGAACTTGACCTCCTGACTGGCTATAATATTGCAACTGTTCAACTCCAGGACTTACAAAAACCATATAGCTCTGGGGCTGAAAGTAACACTGCCATTGCAAGATTGACGCCAGTATGCCATTCTGGTGCTGACTGCAACTTGTATGTGGTCAGTCCCAGGCTGCAATGTTGCTATCAGCCCCAGAGTTGCAGCATTGCTATCAATCCAACTACTGCAAGTTTCCAAGAAAGTTATAGCTGTCCGTGGCAGCTGAAAAAGTGCAACTGGGACTACTTCTGTGTTCCAGCTCTAGGTCCATAGCCTGTTGTTCATCCAGCTGCTTCTTAACTGCAATGATTTCTCCTCCCAGAGTCCCTTAGCTCCCCTTTAATCATGCCTATTATTTCAAAACTGCACATCAATTATTGACCTCCCTGCTAAGAGAAATAGGTCCTTTCCACTAACCCAGTCTGCTATAATTTTACAAATCTCAGGTTAAATCTCTGCTTTGTTCGAAAATGAGCACACACAGTCCATCTTTCTTTATAACTGGCAACATCCTTGATCTAATGCTATCGCATCCTTCCTGCAGTGTGGTGTCCAGAACAGGATGCAGGCTTCTGGGTGTGGGCTAACTAATGTTTTATGTAGTAATCCTGATATTCTTCCTTCAGTGTGGTGGCATTCTGGGACATGGGACAAAATGAAGGCCCCCAGAGTGCAGAAGGGATTACTAGAATCTGTCACCAAGGATGAAAGATTTTGATAATGTGTAGAGATTATAGAAAACAGATTACAGATAATGGGAGTAGTGCAGATTATGGAGTTTTGAGAGAATTCAGGATTATCCTTGTTCTGATAGACTCAGCAAGGTGAACCTGTTTCCAGTAGCAGTAGAGTTTAAAGTAATTGGCCTAAGAAGCAGCAACAGCAGAAAGGCAAAACCCAACAAGTTGCTGCTTGGAAGAGTTATGGAAGCAGATTCAAATGGTCAACACAAGGAGGGGTGAGGCTGTAGTTATGGAGAGAGAACAGGAGTTGGACTTGTTGGACAGCCTCTTTAAAGAGCAGGCAAAGGCACAATGTGCTGATTTAATATTGATCATTTCATGATTACTGGAGATCGTTTGAAGAGAGAGGAGCTTAATTTGTGTGCTGTTCGAGTGAGGTTTTCCTGGCAATAGTTCAGAATTAGTATCAGATACTATGTAAAAAAAAGAGGCGTAGAAATTCATTCAAATATGAAAGTGCTGCGGGGTGCTATACGATAGACCCACATACTATTACTCTTGAGTGTGTGATTGTCATGCACGGACCATGGCCCGGTAGTTACATAATTGGGAGGCCTGGGTTGCAGTGATTGACCTGTTTGCATGTGATAAGCACGAGAAGCTCCAGGAGGATCTCACAGCTGCAAGTTGCAAGCATCGGTAAAATTCAGGGTTCTGACCTGAAACATCAACAATTCCTTCCCACCTCCCCTCCAACACAGATGTTGCCTGACCTGCTGAGTTCCTCCAGCAGATTGTTTGTTGTCTCAGATTCTAGCACCTGCAATCTCTTGTGACTGCAAGACCTAACCTGCCCCAAAACACTGACCATCCCTTTGCCTCCACAGATGCTGGCCAACCTGTTGAGTTCCTCCAGCATTGCATTCTCTTGTGCTTCATTGGCCCGTCATGTTTGTACCTCTGATAGGTGGGGTGGGCACTCAGTCCGAACCACATTCAGGAAACATGGCATAGATTTGAGAGCACTGACAACAACAAAGGCATCACAGCCGTGGGAGCAGGGACCCAGGGACCCTGTTCCACTGACCCCCACCACCACCCCGGGGAAGTGGTGGCCACAAGGAAAGCTGTCTTGAATGTTTTGTGTCCCAGGGAATCATCAAATGCCACAAACAAATGCCAGAGAAAAGAAGTGCCCAGGGAAATCAATGTCACAGGTGATGTTCCATGACCTTGTATCCAGTGACATAAGCAGTTCAATGGTCTCACATATCCAGTCAGGCTCAGGAGAGGTAACAACAAATCCCATGAGCTAACACACTTGTGCACACACACACACACACACACACACACACACACACACACACACACACACACACACACACACACACACACACAAATACACACACACTCACACATGCACACACACATGCACACACACGCACACACACACACATGCACACACACATGCACACATGCACACACACATGCACACACATACACAAACACACACTCACACACACATGCACACATGCACACACACATGCACACACACATACACACACATGCACACACATACACAAACACACACACTCACACATACACACACACACACACAAACACACGCACATACACACACACATGCGCACACACACATACACACATGCGCACACACACACACATACACACATACGCACACACATATACACATGTACATACATACACATATACACATGTGTACACACACATATACACACACACATACTGTACACACACAAATACACACGTATATACATACACATACACATACACACATAAGTATCCTACCTTTGTAACTCTCACATCCATGGCAGGCACATCAAACATGCACACTGCAACAGACTCACTGACACACTTCTATCCCTTGCGGGAGAAAGTTTCTCACAGTTGAAGTGTATTATGGTAGACCACAGGGTGTGAGAGAGCTGGGCCACCATATCAGCAGTCATTTAGATGGTGACTATGGTTTAGATGTTACAGCCCCAGTGGCCATTGGTTAGAACCTCTCAGATTCAGCTTCAAGTTATCTACTGTCACATACCCCAGGGTGCAATGGAATTCATTTCTCGTGTGAAGCTCAGAGAGTAAACAGTGTACGTGGTAATAATAAGTACAACGACAAGCATAACACAACAGAATGGTGCAAAGTAGAGCAGTGCAAACTGAAGTAGGGCAAAAAGAATTGCTATACAGTATAACCAAGAGAGGCAGAACAGAGAGTCCAAGAGACCAAGAGTCCACTGGTAAAGAGATGTGACAGAAGTGACAAGTTCAGAAGTCTGACAGCAGTGGGGAAGAAGCTGTTCTTGAGTCTGGTCGTCCGGGCTTTCAAGCTCTTGTATCTTCTCCGAGAAGACAGAAGAGAGAAAAGGGAATGAGCAGGGTGGCAGGCATCCTTGACAATACTGTCAGCCTTCCTGGAGCAACGCACGGTGAAGATGGACTGGATGGAAAGAAGTGAGGAGGCTGTGACAGACTGGGCAGTGTTTACCACTCTCTGCAGGTTCTGTCGGTCCAGAGCAGAGCAGTTACCATACCAGGCCGAGATGCAACCCAACAGGATACTTTCTATAGCACAACTGTAGAAGTCCAAGTGAATCCCTGTGGACAAGCCTAATCTTCTCAGATGCCTGAGAAAGTAGATACATTCATGTTGAAGCCTTCTGTCATTGTGTGAATCAAAAGGCGGTGAGGTTCACTCTGAAGCACATCCACAGAGAGCACTGTCTGCCACTGTCATTGTCCCCTTCTTTTTTTCTTATCTCCTTCCTCTTGTTACTGTGCAGCAGGCAAGGGCTATGGTCTCTAGGTGGCCGAACTGTGGCCGATGATGTTGAAGCCTTAGATGTGTTCGGCAACAACACCTCATCTTGATGAACCCAGAAGCACTGTCCGCTCAGCTCCAAGGCTTCTGCTGGCTTTGGTTATAATTGTGATTTCCAGTCTGATCAAGAGCCCAGACCAGAATAAATCAAGAGGAGAAGGGGAAGGGGTTGGGTGGTATAACCTTTGCCTCCAAAAAGCCATCTGTCTGTCTGGGACAGGTAAAGTATGGTGGGAGCAGTGAACTGTCGAGGATGAATGCATCAGGTGAGCTTCCCAGACCAAGTGTTGGCCATGAAGGTCTTTTGTCGGTGGTTGCACACCCTCTGTACTTTGATGTGGTGACGTTTTGTGTGCTTCATGGAGAGATCTGTTTTTTGTGGTGAAGGCTGCTACACAGGTGCAGTCTCTCAATTGTTGAACCTCTGAGAACCTGCGTGTCAGAACATCAGGTGCTGTCTACTGAAGGTGGTGAATTCCCCTCTTTGTCATATCAGGGATGGTGTGTTGAAGATACAAAATCTGTGGACCATTCATCAACCTACGTGCCTGTGGTGATCTGAGGGCTCAGGATGACAGTGGCCTTCATCTTGTCAGACAGAGTGGACAAGTACGGGTTGTACCTGCATCTCTGCCTGGTGAATCCCTTGTCACCCCTGCTAGTAGTAAAGCCCCAGGATGCAGGACTCCTTAGGTACCTGGAGGTAGTACCATGCCTCCCACAAGACCAGTTCCCTTCTCCCCTTCCTACCCTAGGTCTCTAGGTGGTGGTGGGACAGAGAGAGAGAGAAACAAAACATGGAACATAGAACAATACAGCACAGTATAGGTCCTTCGGCCCACGATGTTGTGCTGACCTATATAAACCTACCCCATGATCAATCAAACCCTTCCCTCCTACACAGCCCATACCTCTCCATTTTTCTTACATCAATGTGCCTATCTAAGAGTCTTTTAAATGTTCCTATTGTATCAGCCTCTACCACCCCCGGCAGTGCGTTCCAGTCACCCACCACTCTCTGTGTAAAAAAATCTACCTCCGACATCTCCCCTAAACTTTCCTCCACTCACCTTAAACTGATGTCTTCTGGTATTGGCCATTACCACCCTGGGGAAAAGATGCTGGCTGTCCACTCTATGTATGCCCCTCATAATCTTATACACCTCTATCAAGTTGCCTCTCATCCTCTGTTGCTTCCAAAGAGAAAAGCCCAAGCATGCTCAACCTTTCCTCATAAGACATGTTCTCTAATCCAGGCAGTATCCTGGTAAATCTCCTCTGCACCCTCTCTAAAGCTTCCACATCCTTGCTATAATGAGGTGACCAGAACTGAACACAATGCTCCAAGTGTGGTCTAACCAGAGTTCTACAGAGCTGCAACATCACCTCGCGGCTCTTGAACCCAATCCCCCGACTAACGAAGGCCAGCACATCATACGCCTTCTTAACCACCCGATCACCTTGCACAGCAAAAAAGAGAGAGACAGAGAGAGAGAGACCTTCTCCTCCTGCCAGTCATGCTAAAAACCCAATGGGACCACATCTAAATAAATTATTTTTTTGATTTTTACCTCTGCAACAGCCTCAAGTTTCAGCATCTTGACTCCAATAAACTCCAGAACAAACATCCAAGTAGTTGACGATCCCATTAAATATCCCAGGCGCAGACCTGGACCTGCTGTTCAAATGTCCTGCCCTGTGCGTGGCTCCCACTGAGAACCAGGAATCACTTCATGGCAGAGGGCTCAAGTGCACTGTGTGAGGACTGGCGCTGAAGGTTCTGAGCGTTTTGTGTTGTGCAGCACTCACGTGGAGGCCTGTGTTTGAAATTTGCATTCTGCGCTCTGCACACGATCAGATCGAGATTGAGTTTTGCGATAGACATTGTAGTACAATTCGATCATGCAGCACATCGTAACATGTACTGCTGAGCCAGCAAACAGTTCCATTCCCCTCAACAGCATCTCAACTGCCAAGCATAAGCCATCTGAAGTTTTTGATATATTGTCTTGAGTCTTTTAAGGAGCAAGTGCTGTACCGTCTTCAATTTATTTTTGCCCCATGTCAGCTGCAGGTAGCTAATGTTTGGGCCTTGATTTGAACCTGTGTCCTTGAGGTGACAGTATGCTAATCAGTGAATACATGATCCCTGTCCATTTCTCTGTGCCAACAAAGTATTTTATTTTACTCTTAAATTGGCTCTCTTCCACAGAGGTGACATCACTAATTCAAGTTTTCTTCTGTCAGGGAAATAAAACTGATGGGGCAGCACAGTGACACAGCAGTTAGTGCGACTGCCATACAGCTCCAGTGAACTAGGTTCGATCCTGAATTCGGGTGCTGTCTGTGTGGTGTTTGCTTGATCTTCATGTGACCACTTGGGTTTCCCCCGGGTGCTCTGGTTCCCTCCCACAGCCTAAAGGCATGCTGGTGGGTTAATTGGCTGCTGTAAATTATTCCTAGTGTAGGTGGCTGGTAGGGACATCGGAGGGTTGGCAGGAGGGGGAGGGGGAGGTGTGAGAGAATAGGTTGCAATAGATAAACAGATAACTGGGGCAATGAAGACTAGTGGAAAGATCTGAGAGCCAGCATACATTTGATCAGCTGAAGGGCCTGATTCTGTATGATAAGAAAGCTGAAAAGGAAAAATGTTATAAGTGAGGCCCTTTCTGACATTTGAACAAATTTTATTGTGTTTCAGTGACTGTAAAGTAACAGGGTACTGAGCTCACAAGTAACACCTGGGTTAGTTGGCCCACAAGTGCTCGTATTGGGGCTAAGACACGGGTGTTGTGTGGAAGTCACAGTGCTCGAGGCAGTGAGCACTGACTGTGAATCCTGTGTCTCAGCTTTGACTGTCCATGAGATCTGGAAGTTTTTGAAAGGCTACCTTAATAGCTTACTCACAATCTACCATGGAATATTTCACAGCAGTTGATGCTGATGTCCCTGTGGGTTTAATTAGACTCTTCCTTGACCTCAATAGACCAATGTCTCTGAATTTGACTTTTGCCTGACCAGTTCAGCTGAAATGGCAACAAAACCTTAAGCCCACATGGGAGTCTGGTTAGGCTGGAATTTTCTGCTTCATTAGATTCCTCTTAGGTTTTCCTTCATTTTCTCTCTGCTTGGTTTTCTCTAAGCTTCAGATCTCCTTGTTCCATAGCCTTTCCATGTGCAGTGCTGGGAAGATGTCAGGGTGGACTGATCCTACCCCCCCATCTGCTGGTTTAGGATTTCTGGCCGTCACCTTACCTTGCCACGATGTGCGCAACACCTTGACCTGACCCCCACTGTGAACTGACCCCAGCTTAACCTACTTCACTGTAGTCCAAACCCAGCTGGACCAGATATTGCCATTATTCTCACTGAAGCTATGAAAAGGTAGTAAGCTTACCACCTAATTTAGTTCCCTGCCCTTTCTTCCATTCTCCCGCTCAATGTTAACCCTTGGTATCACTAAGTCTGATCCTATTTTAAAATAGCCAGATAACCAGACACCAGACTGAGCTGATTGGCTGAGAATGGAGAATACAAGTTGCTGTCATGGGGCTAGAAATTCTTGTATGTTATTCTTTTGGCATTAAAACAGCATTGCGTATCTTGCTCAGTGCAAGTTCAAAAAGCTCTAACTAGTTTGAGGTTTTGCATGTACACAGTATTGGTATTGGTATTGGTTTATTATTGTCACTTGTACCGAGGTACAGTGAAAAACTTATCAGGCTCTCTTATGCCACATTATGTTGCCTTCTAACCAGTGGTCATTACAGAATTTCCCAGAGTTGTGGGACTTGGACATGCGGCTAAGAGCTCATCAGCCTATCCTTAAAGGTGCCCTGCACAACACCACCAGCACTCTTCCAGCTGTCAGAGACAGTGTTTACTGCTGCAAGGTTACACCAGTGATTCCTCATGGCAGAGACCATGCTTCCAGCTTCAGTGGAAGGAGCAATCTTTGTTTAAGGTGGCCACAGGCTGCCTGCAGATGACACTAGCCTTGGAGGTTCTTCACTGGGGGCATCATTGTCCACACTGGTGATCAGTGATGTTCTCACAACATTGGTCAAGGTGAGTCTTCAAAACTTAACTTCTTTATTCCAACAGCAGCTCTTCTGCTGTGCACTGTACTGCGGCCGCAAAACAACAAACTTCCCGACATATAAGTCAGTGATAATAAACCTGATTCTGATTCTGATTCAATGCTTTAGGAGAAGACATAAGCATGACAGAAACAAGACAGATAGATTGGAGAGAAGCAGACACTGAAGGACTGAAAACAGAACTTTGGAAGATAAAGTGGAAAGCAGTATGGGAAACAAGGATGTAGAGCAACAAAAAGAAGCTTTTAAAACCGTGTCAGGAAGAATATGTTGTGTTATCTGGAAAGAACTGTGTAAACAGTCTGGGACTCCATGATTGAATAACAACACAAAGCAACAACTGAGGTTAGGGAAAGAGGCAGACCTTATCTATATAGAACATGAACATAGAACTATAGCACAGGAACAGGCCTTTGACCTGTAATGTTGTGTCAGACTAATTCAACTAGTAATTAAATGCCTAACTAAACTAATCCCTTCTGCCCACAAAAGTCCGTATCTCTCCGTTCTCTGTATATTCATGTGTCTATCTAAGAGTCTCTTCAATGCCTCTATCATAAATTTGTAAATTGGTTTATTATTATCACATGTACAATGGAAAACTTTGTTTTGCATGCCATCCATACAAATCATTTCATTGTAACGGTGCATTGAGGTAGTACAAGGGAAAACAATAACAGAATGCAGAATAAAGTTTTACAGTTACAGAGAAAGTGCAGTGCAGGCAGACAATAAGGTGCAAGGCCATAATGAGGTAGATTGTGAGGCCAAGAGTCCATCTTATCATACTAGGGGACCATTCAATAGTCTTATAACAGCAGGATAGAAGCTGTTCTTGAACCTGGTGGTACGTGCTTTCAGGCTATTGTATCTTCTGCCTGATGGGAGATGGTATTTGCTTCCACTGCCACCCCTGGCAGCACATCCTAGGCACCCACTACTCTCTGTGTAAAGAACTTACCCCTCTCACCTTAAATGTATGCCCTCCAGCATTAGACATTTTGACCCTGGGATCAAGATACCGGCTGTCCACTCTATTAATGCCTCTCATAATCTTCTAAACTTCTATCAGGTCTCCCCTCAGCCTCTGCTGCTCCAGGGAGAACAACCCAAGTTTGTCCAACTTCTCCTCATAGCACATGCCCTCTGATCCAGGTAGCATCCTGTTGAAACTCTTCTGCACTTTCTCTAAAGCCTCCACATCCTTCCTGTAAAGGACACATACATGTGGACAAAATGCTGCTTCCTGAATCTCAGGGTGCATGGATCCCATCCATTTAGAGAAACAGTGGATGTGATTTTCACTGTGCAGGTGAAATCCAGGGAGAAGTACCATCACGATATCTGGCCTTTTTTGACAAGATAAAAGCTTTTGACTTCATCACTCAAGTGGGAGTGTGCAGCATCCTTCTATATATTGAATGAATCAGAAACTTGTGTCCATTCTGCATCTGATACATGATGATGTGAAGCTGTGATCTTAACCAATGTGTCCAAAGCAAACCCACTCCAAGTGCAGACTGGTGTCAGGCAAGATTGTATCATTGGCCCATCATCTGGCTTAGATCTCCTTGGGGCAGTAGTGTCGCTCCCCCGCAACAAACCTCTTGCTGGAGTGGAGCTAATCTGTAGGAAAAGCAAGAAACTGTTCAACCTCAACTCAAGTTCTCTTCAGCTTCAGTCCAAATTCAGAGGCTAAACCCTAAGTCAATAACTGAATCATGTGAGGGATTGAGCCTAGCTCTACACATCTATGAATCAAAGGTTCTCTACAAACCTGCTCCTGCTGTACTACACTGTCCAATGAAGGTCCACGACACTGGAAAATGTGGATCACTTTGCATATCTCAACAACCACCTCTCAACAAAGGAAGACACAATGAAATCACTGTCACCTTCCGTATTCCAGCACAGCCTTTGGATGACTGAGGACAAGAGGGAAGCATTGATCCCCACCTTCCCGTACATTTCTGAGACATGGACTACCTACAGCAGGCATTGCAAGACACTGGAGAGATACCACCAGCATTATGTCCACAAGATTCTTCAAATCCACTGACAATGTCATCATCCTCTCCCAGGACAGCATCCCAGCACTGAGGCGCCATGTACACTTGTCCGGTCTGACAGGAGGACCATGTTATTTACATGATTGACACCAGATTCTCCAAAAAGATCCACTTGAACTCTGCTAGGCCAAGAGATTATGAGGTGAACAGAGAAAGCAATCAAGGATATTCTCAAAGCCTTCTTGAATATGTGCAACATCTCCACTGTTTCTTAGGAATCCCTGGTCTGTCACCACTCAAGGTAGAGAAGGGGAAAGCAGGATAGCACGAAGGTTGAGTCTGTGCATAAGGAGCACACAGCAGCCCAGGGTATATGTCAGAAGGACCACACCATTCACCAAACTACCCACCAGCCTAGTGCATCAGGTAACTCCTGCCCGCAGGTGGCAGAGTTTACTCATCCCAAATCAGTCTCATTCACCACCTCAGGAGCCACAGAACTGGCAAAAGGAAGTCGTCCTTGACCCTAAGGGACCGCCTGAGAAGAAGACGTGACATGAAGAGGGAGTTGCACTTCAGGGAAGGCTGGACAATGAGGAAGAAGGGAATGGAGGGTTAGACCAATAGACTTAAATGAGGAAAGACAGTAGGAGGCACGAGTGCAGCAGAAACATGGCCATAGCTTGGCTGGGCTGGAAGACCAGCTTTCCTGCCATGTACCCTGTGTAATCCACACAGTCACTTACTGTCATTTCCAACCACAGCCCACAACACTTTCCTCACAGCACACAGTCTCACTCACAGTCTCGCCGACACTAGAGACTGCCGTTTCCTTTCTTCCTTCTCTCTCCCTTTGCCCTCTTTGCTGCTCTGAATCTGCCTCACCCTGCTCCCCCTCTCCCTGCCCACCTCTACCCCTCTTTCTACTGTTCTCCCTCCTCACTCTGTCCTACCTCTCCCTGCCCCACCTCTCCCTCCCTCTCTCTGCCCCACTTCTCCCTCTCTCTCTTTCTCTCTCTCACTTCTCTCTCTCTCACCCACTGCTGACGTTTCTTTCTCTGCATCGGACTTTCTATTCACTGTCAAGTCCTGGGATACAACATTCTAACCAGGTGGTGGTAGAGGCCAGAACACAAGACAGAGATGCATAGAGTCCTACAACACAGAAACAGACCCTTGGCCCAGCACTCCTGTGCCAACCATCAGGTACCCATCAACACTACACTAATCCCACTGAACATTGAAAGGGTTCTCCTGACAGCTGTGGCCATACTTCCTGATGGGACATAATGTGGCTCCACAGTGCTGAGGAATGTATTCCTTTCCTTATTCGGTTTCCCTGGAGAGGGAGGGAAGGAAGCTCTGAGCTGTGCCCCACCGCCCTCGAGGAACCACCAGACTCACCCAGAGAGCAGGAGGAGATGACAGTCAAGGAGCACTACATTGTGCCTGTCTCTGCAGACTACCAGTGCAGATACTGACACCCTGCACCCCCAGGGAAAAGAGGGATGTGTTTCACAAAGGGAGATATCTGGCACCAGTGGGGAGGGAGAGCATTGAATCAGAATCAGGTTTATTATCACTGACGTATGTCGTGAAATTTGCTGTTTTGTGGCAGCAGTGCAGCGCAAGACATAAAAATGACTGTAATTTACAAAAATAAATAAATAGTGTAAAAGAGGAATAACGAGATGGTGTTCATGGGTTCCTGGACTGTTCAGAAATCTGATGGTAGAGAAGAAGCTGTTCCTGAATTGTTGAGTGTGGGTCTTCAGGCTCCTGTACCTCCTCCCTGATGGTGGTAACATGAATAGGACATGTCCTGGATAGTGAGGTTCCTTAATGATGGATGCCACCACCTTGAGGCACCAACTCTTGAAGATGTCCTCGATGGCGGGGAGGGTTGTGCACATGATGGAGCTGACTGAGTCTACAACCCTCTGCAGCCTTTTACAATCCTGCACATTGGCGCCTCCATACCAGCTGGTGATACAACCAATCAGAATGCTCTCCACCATACATCTGTAGAAACTTGCAAGAGTCTGTGGTGACACACCAAATCTCAAACTCCTAATGAAGTAGAGCTGCTGGCATGCCTTATTCATGATTTCATCAATGTGTTGGGCTCAAGATAAATCCTCCGAGATGTTGTTGCCCAGGAACTTGAAGCTGCTCACCCTTTCCACTGCTGACCCCTCAATGAGGACTGGTGTGTGTTGTCCTGACTTCCCCTTCCTGAAGTCCACAATCAATTCCTTGGTCTTGCTGACGTTGAGTGTGAGGTCGTTGTTGCGACACCACTCAACCAGATGATCTAGCTCACTCCTGTACGCCTCCTCGTCGCCATCTGAGATCCTACCAACAACAGTGGTGTCACTGGCGAATTTATACATGGTGCTTGAGCTGTGCCGAGCCACACAGTCATGAGTGTAGAGAGAGTAGAGCAGTGGGCTAAGCACGCATCCCTGAGCTGCGCCTGTGTTGATAGTCAGCGAGGAGGAGATGTTAATTACCGATCCACACTGACTGTGGTCTCCCGATAAGGAAGTCGAGGATCCAGTTGTAGACGGAGGTACAGAGGCCCAGGTTTTGAAGCTTGTTGATTAGTACTGAGGGGATGATGGTGTTAAACGCTGAGCTGTAATCAATAAACAGCAGCCTGATGTATGTTTTGCTGTTATCTAAGTGCTCCAAAGCCAAGTGGGGAGCCAGTGAGATTGTGTTTGCTGTAGACCTATTGTGGCAGTAGGCAGATTGCAGTGGGTCCAGGTCCTTGCTCAGGCAGGAGTTAATTCTAGCCATGACCAACCTCTCAAAGCACTTCTTTAAGCTTCTCTTCTTGGGCACCAGTATGATTGCTGTCCTTTTGAAGCAGGTGGGAACCTCTGATGGCAGCAGTGAGAGATTGAAGATGTCCTTGAACACTTCAGCCAGTTGGTCAGCACAGATTTTCAGTACCCTGCCAGGTACACCATCGGGGCCTGACGCCTTGCAAGGGTTCACCCTCATGAAGGATGTTCTGACATTGGCCTCCGAGACAGAGATTGCAGGGTCGCTGGATGCTGGATGCATTGAACCTAGTGATTAGTGCCAACTTGGAGGGGTTGGACAATAGAGAGTTGTTTAGGAGAAGGGTCTTGAATGGGCCCTCTCAATGCTTGGAGCAGTGTATGGCCTGTCAAACAAGGTCTATGGAGAAGGCTGTGTCCACATTCACTAGTAGACAGTTAAGTAAATGGGTGAGGAAGAGGCAGGTAGAAAATAATGAAGGAAAGTATGAAGTCATCCACTTGGATAGAAAAATAAAAAGGCAGATCATTTTGTAATTGGTGAGAGATTGAAACCTGTTGGGTATTCAGAGGGTTGTGGGTGTCTTTGCACATGAATCATTGACTGTCAGCATGCAGTTACACCAGGCAATTAAAGATGGCAAACATGTTGGCCTTCGTGCAAGAAGGTTTAAGTACAAGAGTAGAGTTGCCTACTGCAACTAAGTAAGGCCCTGGTGAGACAGTGCCCAGAATGTTGAGTTCAGATCTGGTCTCCATTCCTAAAGGAGAGAATGCTTATAAAACATAGAACATAGAACACTACAGCACAGTACAGGCCCTTCGGCCCACAATGTTGTGCCAACATTTTATCCCGCTCTAAGATCTAGCTAACCCTTCCCTCCCACATCGCCCTCCATTTCCCTGTCATTCATGTGGCTATTTAAAAGTCTCTTAAATGTCGCTAAAGTATCTGCCCCCACAACCCCTGCCGGCAGTGCGTTCCATGCACCCACCACTCTCTGTGTAAAAAACTTACCCCCGACATCCCCCTTATATCTTCCTCCAATCACCTTAAAATGATGTCCCCTCGTGTTAGCCATTGTTGCCCTGGGAAAAAGTCTCTGACTGTCCACTCGACCTATGCCTCTTATCATCTTGTACACCTCGATCAAGTCACCTCTCATCCTCCTTCTCTCCAAAGAGAAAAGGGCGAGTTCAACAAAGGTTCATCAAATTGATTCTGGGGTCGGCAGTCTTGCCATATGAGGAGGGATTAAGCAGAATGGGTCTATAGTCTCCAGAGTTCAGAACTTTTTCAGGTGATCTCAGTGAAATGTACAAAATTCTTAAAAGTTTTGAAAGGCTAGATGCAGGGATCGTGTTTCCATTGGCAATGCATTGCCTGGTCACTGTCTCAAAATAAAGGTTGGCTGGGGGTGCAGAGTCTTTAGAATTGACCATCAAAGATGTCTCAGGAGACTTAGTTGTTAAGCATTTATTCAATACAAATATTAATAGATTTTTAGATATTAAGGGAATTAAGGAATATGGATTTAGTTCAGGAAAATGCTGCTGAGGTGAAATATCAGCTATGACCTTATTGAATGGCAGAGCAGTCTTGTGGGGCTGAATGGCCTGCTCCTAATTAATTCACCTCCCCCCATCCTGACCCTCTGCATTTACTCTTCTCCAACTCTTTCAGGCCATGCCCTCTCATCCACAAGGATATATCTCTGGTGGAGGAGTAAACCCAAGCCTCCCACTGGATGACCTGCCTGCCTGTTCCAGTGGAGGTAAAACTCAGCCCAAGGGAGTGGTAATAATATCTCCAGCATGTGGAAACGGAGGGAGAGATGGACATTCATTTCATGCACCTCTCTTACATATGGATGTTCTGGGACTTGGCCAATGCCTTCTGTAGGAAGGCATTATTTAGTCCATAATTTAGTCCATTATTTAGTCCATATTTGGTCCATTATTTAGTGTATTTAGATCCCTTTAACTTGGCTTGCCACCTCTCAGGTATTGCAGCAATGTTGCCACTGCTCACAGAGGTCATTCGTGGCTCTTGCTGGCAGTGATGGTATTGGGAACGCCATGAAAATGTAACAACCTGAATCAAAGCAGATTGGCCCAGGCCAGATCTGTGGCAGGATCAGGCCATAAGAAGATGACCAGCCTCCTTGCTGCATGGGTAGGGAAAAGGAAAGCCTAATGCACAGGGTGCCTATGCAGAGGGAGAAGCATGGTTCTCTTATGCAATAAATGCATGGAAGTTGTGCTAGGTAGCTTTACTTCGAAGCAGTATGATCAACCTTATCCACACTGAATAGAGCAAGAGGTGGCAAAAATAAATCATAAAATGTTTTAAATACATGCACCCATTTAAAGTGTTCCCGTGTGTTTTAGTGCTTTAATATTGTTGCTGTAATGAGATAGTATTGTAAAGATCATAAACTTTAGATAAAGACTGTAAAGCAAATACAAGTCAGTATTACGATAAAGGTCAAGAAACAATGCACATTGTTTAGTGAGTCAAAAATAATGTTAACTGCAAAGGACGTACTGAAGCAGAATTATGTTTAAAACTTGTAGAGTGTGAATGTTCAGGACAGTAGTTTAGACAGTTTTGTGAGTCTGGTGTTATATGTGAAGCACAGACATAGTCTGAGACAGAATAAGTACATTGAATCTACCAGGAACACGCTGATGAAGTATGGTACTGCAGGCAAGTAAATTGAGGCCAGAAAACTAATTAGGAGAGATACCAAACGAGGGTTTGAAATATCTGATAGGCTATATGTCACTGAAAGAAGCGACATGCAGAATTCCAGACGATTAATATGAGCGCATTCTCCAAGGAGAAGCTCGGTCTGCGGGAGAGTAAACAAGGATGATAAGGAATGGCTCAACCTGCAAAAGAAGAGACAGAGTCAGTAATTAATGAAGTAATGAAGTATAAAATGTATTTTTGAAAGGAAGGGGCTGGATAGCTCTGGAAATCGATAGTTGGAAAGATCAAAGAGAAAAGCATATGGTGTATGGAGGTAGAGAGAGAGAGAGAGCGAGAGAGAGAGAGGGAGAGAGAGAGGGAGAGAGAGAGAGGGAGAGAGAGAGAGAGGGAGAGAGAGAGGGAGAGAGAGGGAGAGAGAGAGAGGGAGAGAGAGAGAGGGAGAGAGGGAGAGAGAGAGAGAGAGAGAGAGAGAGAGAGAGAGAGAGAGGGAGAGAGAGAGAGTAGTACAAATGGAACCAGAGGAGAATGTGTGGATGACAGAACACTGCAGTCTTTCTTCTTTGTACAGGATGCAACTTATTTAATATATCCAATGTTCTTATAACTAACATACCTGTACACATAGTGGCTTGTTTTAGTCACAAACAATTCTCTTCAGTTAGTTTAAATTAACTATTGAAAGTATAACAGCCACAAACTGGAGAATCTTATTTTGGAGGAAACAGAGGTGGTCTCAACATTCACTGGCACTGTGTACCCTCTTCCCAATCCTCTTATTTGCAGTGTGAAGGGGAAATTCTTTTTAAAATCTCTTCCTGGGCACTTTATTGGTTGATCTGTCGCTGTTTAGACATCTACCCAGTCGTTAATGATAAATGACCATCCGAACTTTAAGGCTCCTACCAAAGTTACCTGCATGGTTATCCAGTTTCCTCTCAAATCACGCTAATCCAATGTTCCCAGGGCTCTGTTTCCTCTTCCACTCTGGGACAGACCCTGTCCATTAGTCCTCCAACATCAGCCAATTTCTGGTGAACGTTTACCTCTTATATTTATCAAGCTCCTCCAGAACACAGCTTCAGAACTTGTTACCTTCAGTCCTTTTATGGCGCACTACCAGAATCATTAATCTTGATCTCCCATTTGCAGTTCAACAAAAGGAAACCAAAACAACAGTATTTTTTAATGATTATGGAACTTGTAATGAAGACAAACACCCTCAGGTACTTCACAGAGGAGTGAACGAAGGAAAGAGGAACTGAACAAGAACAGATTTCAAGCTGTGTACGACAGAAATAAATTGTTTTCTCTGTGCAGGGAGTTCAGCTCATGGAGGCATGAAACTAACAATTAGAGCTCAAGAACTTCATGATGATGGTAGGCAGTATTTTTTACACAGGTTTGGTAGAAATCTGACAACCCCTTTCCCTCTCTTTCTGTGTAAAAAAAACAATGTAGCTTTAGTGGGGCATTTTAACTGGGGAAAGCAGAACAGATCTTTTTTTATATTTCATGATGGGTACAGGACAGTCTGTCTGAGATTCAACAAGGAGGCAGACTTTATTGCATTCAGGGGCACCTAATGAGCCAGTTGTTGTTAACAGCCTAACAGTGTGTGAACATTTACCTAATTACAATCATAATGTGAATGAATTCGATGCTGTGCTGGAAAGGGAGAAATATTAGACAGCTATGAATATTTTAAAACAAAAAAAAACCTTCAGATGCTGGAATCTAAAATAAAACCAAAAAGTACTGGAAATACTCAGTGGGCCAGACAGCAACTATGGAGAGAGAAAAATAAGTTAACGTTTCAGGTCAGTGACCTTTTTTTAGAGCTGATTTGTTCTGATGAAAGATCATCAAGCTGAAGCAGTAGCTCTCTTCCTTTCTCCACAGATACTCCATGAACTGCAGAGTACCGTGTTTCTATGAAGGTATTAGATTTAGATAAGGCTGTTGTCTATGTGATGAGACAGAGCTCTGTGAATGGGTAAAAGAAAAGAATTTAATGAGTTACTGATCCAGTTTATACCACTGAGGAAGAAGAGCACTAAATGCACTAAGTGCCAAGAAAAATTTGTAAACCACTGAAGAGGTGAAGACAACATCAAATGGCGAGATAAAGAACAAGAAGGGGCTGGTGAGGATCCTGGCAATTGGGAGAGAGTCAAAGGAGAACAAAAAGAGATGAAGCTGATAAAGAGGGAGCATAAAACAAAACTGAAAAATGATTTCAAAATCCATACCATTTTCATGTTGCAGGGTAGTCAAAGCAATGTGGTGCCTTCAAAACTGAGGGTGGTGATTTTATAAATGAAAGGGACGAAATAAAAGACCACTTCCATTACTTGCAAAAAAGGAATACAGATATCTTACTTAAACTAATATTGATTAAGGATGCAGAATCAACAAAATTGTAAGCAAAAAAACAGTAAGAATGAAAATAACAGAAGTAACAAATTCCCAGCTCTGGATAGTTTCCTTTCTAATAAATAATGGGGGTAGAAAAAATACATATGTCTGAACAATAATCTTTCAAAGCTCTTGATTTGGGGAATGTTGCTCCAGGTGGAAAAAACTTTACATCATTCCATAATTTATGAAATGTGAGAATGGGGATCCAAGAAATTATAGATCCATGATCTCAAAATCCATCATCAGAAAATTAGTGGAGTGTCTAAGTAAGGACAGAATAATGGAATATATTGAATGTTATTAACTGATCAGAGAATGCCAGAGGGGATTTGCAAACTATGGAAAACTGTGAACAGTTCTGGCACCACACCAGGATACATTGGTCAGCATAGATGTACCAGTATGAATCAGGACTTCCACAGTTACATTACAAAGGATGAGTACATAATGCAGGACCGTGTTTTCTGGAAATTAACAGTTAGAACAATAGTTTGACTGCAGTTTTCAAGATATGAAATAGAACTGATTGAATAGATCGAGGAAAACTATTGCTGCTGGTTAAGAAATCCAGGACCATGGGCACAATCAAAAAATTGGAGCCAGGTTTATCAGAAGAAAAGTTTGGAAACATCTCTGTGTTGTATGAGTTTGGAGCTCTCCACTACAAATGATATCAAGTATACAGAGCAAAGAGTATCCAGAGACTACTCCTCCATAAGGCATAACAGTCTTAGGTCAGTTCTGATGTTACTGTGCTCACAGACCTATGAGGTAAGTGGGCCAATTGGTGTTTAGTTGGGCAGGAGCTGTGAAAACAGAGAGGAGGAAGATACGGATTGACCATAATCTGACTGTCAGAATGGAATCATGATAGTAATCAACCATAATCTAATTTAACAGCAGAACAGGCAAGGCTGAATGGCCTATTCCAATCCCATCTTTCTATAATAGACAGATTAGGATGTGTGACTGAAAGATGAGGAGAGGCAGAGGTTTTGGAAGGAAGTTCCAATGAACAGGGCCATCATGTCACCAATTAATATATAATGATTTTTAGGACACAATTTCTTCCCTGCAACCATTTCCACCTTTGATGCGATCATCCTTGGGTCTTCATTCATTGATTTCTGAGCCACCTTTACCTCACCGTGAGAGCTCTCACTCTCCCATCAGCTGGTGAATTTGCTTGACTTTCCTGCTATATTCTTCTCACCTCAATATTTCCTCTCCTCATAAAACCCAAGGGCGTTCAAGACAAGACAAAATCAACAGCTGGGAAGTACTTTCAGCACCCCCCTCCTACTCCAGGAAATGCTAGATATCAGTTATAATTTAACCCTTAATGATTTCATCAGCCTACTTTCCTCAGCTTGTCTTATGTTCTTTGTCCCTTTAAACAGCTCTCTTGCTTTCTCTGAGCTTTAAACACTATATTTCACACATTACTTTTTTTCCGTTACACACACTACATTTGTAGCCAACCCATTGCTTCCAGAAGCACATTGGATAGCCTTCTGCACAGCCTTTTCAACTTAATTTTAATCTCTCTTTGGAAATTGCCTTTTGACTTCCTTCATCTTCTCCCCGAGTTAATGATATGCATTGTGGATCTAGCCTCATGTATCTCAATTAAAACTGAAGCAGGCGCCTTTAAATTGTATATATTTTCCCTGCCTTCTTTAAATATGACCCATGTGGCTGTGAGCTGCTGTGCAAGGAATGACTCTGAAAATATCAAATATATCACTGTTTGCACTGGAACCTTGGAAGTACCTTTAAACTTGCATCTATAGGAAACCTTCAGGGAATAACCTCCATCAAAGCAAAATTCAATTTGAACACAGCTCAGTGTGAACAATAATTTACATATGTACAGTATGTAATGGATAGTCCATAAACCCTAGTCTCATGGCCCAAAGGCAGTGAGCTGGAGAGAAACATACTTCAAAGATCTTTGAATGGAATGCAGCACTGAAGAAATTAAGACACAACGATTAATAACAGTCTGAGCACTCAAGTGTTAGCAATTTGACTAACAGGTGATAGATTCCAAAGTGATTGCCACAAACAACATACTGTTAAATTAAAAGGTTTTCTGTTGTCCTGTCTGAATCAATGGCCTCTTGAGGTTTCAGTAACCTGTGCCTTTACACATTGATTTCTCTCATTTATCTGAAGAATTAACTGAGCTCAAAATAGCCGGCATGACAAAGTGTTCTTAAATGAAATATGCAGTGCATCAGCAGAACCAGAAGACCTGTCATATTGTTTTGATGGACAGATTAGGGATAAAGTTAGCGAGAGCAAACAGAAGCTTTACAAATATCGGTTACTGAAATGTGTTTGCTTTCTTAGAAATTAGAATAATCGATACTGCATTCATTTAATTCCAGTAACAACCTCTAATATTTGTTGCAGTTTCACAGTAAGTATGTAACTGTGTTGGTTTTATTCATGCAACCCAGCTTTCTGTTCTTTTCCTCTGCTGTATTTTGACGCCCATTGGGATATATATCCTATATACCCCGAGGTTTTTGCTCTCTCTCTCTCTCTCTCTCTCCCCCCCCATGCCCCCACCCCCCCAACCTCTGTGTCTCTGTCTCTGTCTCTCTCATAAGAACCAAAGCCAGATCACCTATCATTTCAGTTCACCTTCACCTACATTTCCTCCTCATTTGATTTTGATTTTAAAGCCTTGATTTAAAAAACCCAGCATATTTTTGTCCCTCTGTATCTTTGTAACTTCCTTCAGCCGTACAATTGTTGTCCATTTCTGGTCTCTTATGCATGCCTGATTTCCTTCATCCATTAGAACCCATGCTTTCTCCTGTCCCTGCTCTTCGTCCCACCATAAGCCCAGCAGCCTGACCAGCACTCTCCTCCTCTTAAGATACTTTTTAAAACTACCACTTAGCCCAAGCATTTGTTCTGCTGTGCTAATAACTCCTTATGTGGCTAAGTGTCAGATTTCATCAGATAAAGATCCTGTAAAGCACTTTAGGGCAGTTTACAACAATGTAACCTCTACATGAATGCACATAGCTGTTGTAGGAAGGTCAGTTGTTGCTTACAACAGCCGCAGTGGTGCATCTGAGATTGAGTGAGGGAGTGGGAAATCAGATCAGAGCCTCCATAGCCTCCCGATGGACAACAAAGGTCCTCGTGATTTATTAAAGTAATCGAAATAATTGTAACGTCACTGTCCATCTCTGTGACTGACCAGATGCTAACATGAGTGGGGAGCCTGCCAGACCTCAGCCAATGGGCATTCCTCTCTGCTGTTACTTTTTGCCCTCACTAAACAGACAGTCCACTCAGAGCTCTGCCATGGGGAGAGATTACCAGGGGACCAGAGGAAATGCGCTCAAAACCTCCTTGAAGAAATGAAGCATCCCACTGACTCATAGGAATCTCTGGCCCTTGATCGCTCGAGATGGAGAAGGAGCCTTCCGGATGAGATTGGGAACCTTGAGGCCATACATCAGGAGTTGACAAAGGCCTGGTGTAGGTTGTGGAAGGAGTGCGCCACCTCACTAACTACCCGCCTGCCCCATCTGAGGAACACTCTGCACTTCCCACATTGAGCTCATCAATTACTTCAATACCCACTGATCCAGAGTGGAAGTAAACCAGTAATCCTGAGGGATTGCCTGAAAAGAAAGTTCATGAGGTCTAGTTGATGTCCTTCACTTGAATAGAAGAGCCAAGGGCAGCTCTAAACCCTGAAGACCTGATAAATATTCCACTCTAGGCAAATATTTATCCCTCGGTCAATATAGCTAAAAGGATTATCAGGTCATTTATTCTGTTACAGTTGTAGATCCTGCTTTGTGTTTCCTATCTTACAACCGTGACAACACTTCCAAAGGACTTCACTGCTTGTAAGACTCCTCTACCAGCCTGGTCATCAAAGACGTCACAGAATTGCACAGTCCCTTTTCACTTTCCTAAGGCACATGTGGCACGGTAGTGTAGCGGTTAGTGTAACGTTATTACTGCGCCAGCGACTCGGATTCAATTCCGGCCGCTGTCTGTAAGGAGTTTGTATGTTCTCCCCGTGTCTGTGTGGGTTTCCTCCAGGTGCTCCGGATTCCTCCCACATTCCAAAGACGTATGGGTTAGGAAGTTGTGGGCATGCTATGTTGGCGCCAGACGTGTGGCGACACTTGCGGGCTGCCCCCAGAACACTACGCAAAGGATGCATTTCACTGTGTGTTTCGATGTACATGTGACTAATAAAGATATCTTATTTTGTCTTATCTTATCCTAACTTGTCAGAAGGCAGCAGAGGGAGTATTGTGCAGTAACCACTGTCTTTGTACTGAAGGTATTTTGGAATGTGACTTTCAACAATTCTCAGGAAATTTACTAAACCAATAATACAACAGGCAGCAGAGGTACCATGGATCTGGGCAGTTTTATCCACCATAACGTTTTCTGGAATGCAAAAGAAACCTATTTTCTCACTGACATAATCTAAGATTCTTATCATCTTACTACCACACAGAAGGAAGTCATTTGGTCACTGGGTCCATGCTAGCTCCCAGGGTAGCAAGCCCATTACTCCCATTCCCCCTCTCCTGTAGTTCCATGTAATTTATTCTCTCTCATGTATGCCCATTAATTCTCTTTGATCCTTCTTGCCATTAACCTACATGAGGGGATAATTTATGGAAGCTAATTAATCCAGCAGCATCAAGGAGAAAACCTCAGAGCCCGCATTTTTGGTGAAATCGTAGCAGCAGAATGGAGGCAGATCAGAGATCATCCTCAATCAAGTCTTTACTCCAATACAAACTTTTCCACGATAGCAAAACCTCACAGCCTGCTCCAAAATGAACATAAGGGCAAACAATTAGGAGGTTGCACTAACTATTGATTTTTCAGATGAAATACGGTAGCATTAGAAAACTAAACACAGAATATTCAGGCAGGAGCTCGACCTCAATCACTGAGTGAGACTGCCAATTTAGTGTCAGTTTGAGACACACTATGTGATTGTGCCAACAAAGAACGGGATTAATGCTGCTTCTGTCTCATTTCACCCAGGTTCCTTATGGGAGAGGATGCAACTTTCAGCCCCTGCGGTCAGAAGTCCATAACCCAAAGGTGAAAGGTCATGCCCAGAGTTCTCAGCCCCTTCTATTGCTCGGTGATGAGATTCAGGTTGGTGGAGAATTCAGTACACCAGAGCTTGTGCTCAGCCAAAACAGCAGCTATAAACCCACGAACAAGTGTTGAGCTGCCAATCAAGGAGAAAAGAGCCCTTTTACTCTTCATAATCTACCTTTGGTGCACAATACAGAACAGAGCATAAATGCTACCCCTTAACACTCACAACATGGCCAATACAGTATTGAATTTACAGTTGGCTTCTAACATAAAACAAGAAGATTTTTAGAATTCCTTACAGAGGGCTTTCTTTCATTGAGTATGTTCTAGATAGAGATAAATTCTTGACCAACAAAGGAATCAAGGTGATAAATCAAGGTGAGTTCAGCCTTAATTATGATACATGGTGGAACTGACATGAAGGATATGTAAGCCACACCTACTCCTACTTCTTACCTAAGGATAAAATATGCATTGGTGTTTGACCATAAAATGAATTTCTAATCACCTATCTTGTCCATCACCAAGTCTGGCTTGTTCCATCTCTCTATCATTGACTGTTTCTGGATCCTTTGCATGTTACTGGAACTCTCAACCAAGCTTCATGTAGCTTTAGGCTTGACTATGACAATCCTGTCCTGGTCAGTGTTCCATCTACAACTCTATTTCAACTTTGCTTTATACTAACACTTGTCATTCATTACTTAAGAACATAAAAAAGAAAACTATCAGCCCCCTCACCTAGATCCACCTATCACCCACCAGCTCTTGCTCCACCCCTTCCTCCAACTTTTTATGCTGGTTATCTCCCCTCTATATTTCGGTCCAGATGAAGGGCCTCGAACCAAAAAATCGACTGTCTATTTCTCTCCATAGGTGCTGCCTGACCCGCTGGGTTCCTCCAGCACTTTGTGCGTAGGTCCATTCACCCCTTGGCTCCCGATCCACTGTTCAATAAGACCATGGTTGATCTTTTGTCTCAGTATTACTTTCATGCACTAATTCCAAATCCTTGATTCCCTAAGTATTTCAAAATCTATTAACTTCTGCCATGAATGTGTTCAAGGACTTGTGGGTAGAGAATTCTAGAAATGCACTACATTAGCTCTGTTTCTCTTTCCATATATGCTGCCTGACCTGCTGATCATTTCACCATTTTCTGTTTTTATTTAGTGCAAAAGATTTCAGTAGTGGGGTCAACACATCCGACTGAAACTATACAGGACTGGAGTCCCTGAATATTGTGTATAAGTCTGGTCTCCCTTTCTAAGAAACTTCTCATTTCTTTCTTGAATAGCTGACCATTTATTTTGAAACTGTGACCCCTGCTTCTAGACACTTCAGCCAGGGGAAATATCACCCCTGCAATTAATGCTGTCAGGCCCTGTGACTTTTTTTGTATGTTTCAAGAACAGAACCTCTCATTCTTCTACAAGCTACAGAGTAAAGGCACAGTCGACTGTATCCCTTTTCATAAGACAAAGTATCAATTCCAAAGTTAATCTGGTGAACCTTTATTACACTTGGCCTGCTGGAGGTATATATTTTCTTAAGTAGGGAGGCCGGATCTGCACACAATATTGCAGGGGCCATCACATCAGGACCCTGCACTATCCATCACTATCCTTGTACTGAAATCTTCCTGGACTAAATAAAAACAGAAGCTCATGAGGGATATGGGTCATGTGCAGGCAGATGGGATGAGTTTAGATCGGCATCGTGGTCAGCACAGACATTGTGGGCTGAAGGGCCTGTCCTGCATTGAACTGTCCTATGCTCAATGTTGAGAAAACGCTAGGATCACTCAGCAGGTCAAACAACATCTGTGGGAAGAGAAACACAGTTAATATTTCAGCTTGAAAACGCTTCGCCAGAACTGATGAGCATTTCTCTTTCTGTTCAACTCTGTGAACGTTTCAGATTTCCAGCATCTACAGTTTTCTTTGTTATTCCTCTTATAATAAAGGCCAAGATATTGTTTGTTTTCCTAATTCTTCATTTTACCTGTACACTCGCTTTTAGTGCTTTGTATACAGGAACACCCAGTTCCTCTCAACATTAACACTTCTCAATCTCTCAGCATTCAGAAATATTCTGCTTTTCAAGTGGATGACCTAATGTTTTCCACAATATACTCCATCTGTTTGTCCTTGCCCTTTTACGTAGCCCAACAATATCCCCTTGAAGTCTCTGTGCATCTCCTTACAACTCACACAACCACCCAGCTTTGTATTATCGTCAAACTAGGATACATTATAATAGGTCCTTTCATCAAAATCATTGTTATAAATTGTGAACAGCTGTGGGCTCAGCACTGGTTCCTGTGGCCGGAGACTAGTCACAGCCCCTCACAACCTGAAAATGACTTGTTTAGTTGAACTGTTTTTTTGTCTGTTAATCAGTCCTCAATACACACCAGTATATTACCCTCAATCTCATGTGCTCTAACTTTGTTCCCGAACTTCTAGTGCAACATGTTCTCAAAAGTCTTCTGAATGTTCAAATTTACCACATCCATCAGTTCTTTCTTATTGTGCTAATTATGATCTCAAAGATGTTTACAGTCTTCAAACATGATTTCCCTTTCATAAATCCATGTTACTCTGATTGCTCCTATTGTTATTTTAATGAGTGTCTTGTTATTACTTTATCAACAATAAATTCTAGCATTCTTCCTATGACTGATACCAGGTTGACTGGTGTATCATTGCTTTTTCTCTCTGTTTTCTTAAATACATTTGTGTTCTTCCAGTCTGTGGGACCTGTTCTTGGATCTATGGAATTTTGGAAGGTGTGATTGATAACCTATACTGCTTTTGAAAAGCTGTTATTTTAAAATTCTAATCCTTCTGAAATTACTCAGTGGTCTTGCTCCTTCCCCTCACCCCAACAACCATGCCTCGTACATCTTTGTAGCCTCTTGCAGCTCCAGAAGCCTGAGAGATCTTTGTACTTGTCCAATTCTACCCCTGGGGTTTCCTGGATTTTAATCATTTTATTAGTTCCAACTGCACTGACCTATGTAGTTTCCTCTTCTGATCCTTTACCTCTCTAGCTCTCTCTCTGCTGTGAACTTACTATGTGACCAAACTTTTTGTTATCTGTTCCAACATATCTTATAACTTGCAGTTAAGGATATGATCTTTTGTTAATAATGCTCTTGTTCAACACCCTTGGGATTTTAAGGGTGTCGTACTGCATGCTGTAGCTTTGACTGTGGTTGGTTCAAAAGTGTCCCTCTTGAACAGTATGGACAGAAGAGCATATTACCTGCTTCCTTCCGATAACATTTCCACCTCTGGAACCACCTATCTCTGCAGGTGGGTCTGCTATGCAGCTTTTCATCACTCTGTTCCCTCTCAGTCATTACAGGCAGCTTCCCTGGACTAATCTCAGTTATGGCTGTGCCGTGTTGGTTTAGTGTACTGAGTACACCTGGTAATAGAACGTACAACATAGAACATTACAGCACAGTACAGGCCCTTCAGCCCATGACGTTGTGCCGACATTTTATCCTGCTCTGAGATCTATCTATCCCTTCCCTCCCACATAGCCCTCCATTTCTCTTTCATTCATGTGGCTATCTAAGAGTATCTTAAATGTCCCTAATGTATCTGCCCCCACAACCTCTGCCAGCAGTGCGTTCCACGCACCCACCACTCTCTGTGTAAAAAAAACTTACCTCTGACATCCCTCCAATCACCTTAAAATTATGTCCCCTTGTGTTAGCCATTGTTGCACTGGGAAAAAGTCTCTGACTGCCCACTCGATCTGTGTCTCTTATCATCTTGTACACCTCTATCAAGTCCCCTCTCATCCTCCTTCTCTCCAAAGAGAAAAGCCCTAGCTCACTCAACCTATCCTCATAAGACATGCTCTCCAATCCAGGCAGCATCCTGGTAAATCTCCTCTGCACCCTCTCTAAAGCTTCCACATCTTTCTGACAATCTGTCCCTTTTTATAAGTGTATTAAACTCAGATTTTCCCACTTTGTGATGATTGTCCCCAACACCAGCATCCTAGTATATTCATATTGCTGCTTACATACTTATACTACATAGGTGACCACTCATACCATCGGATCCCTGCTAGCTCTCAGAAGAGTAATCCCTTTAGTCTCATTCCCACCTTATTTCCGCTGTAACCCTACAACTTATTCTCTTTCACATGCCCATAACACCCATTTGATTATTTAGCCAATTACCCACATTAATGAGTGATTTACAATACTCAATGAGGGAGAAAACTGGAGCACCCCGAGGAAGCCCATGTGGTCACAGAGGGAACATGCAAAGTCCACACACACTGCACTAGATGACAGGATAAATCTTGGGTGCCTGGGACTGTGAGACAACAGCACGAACTGCTATGTCACTGCGTCACCCTGTTTGTCCCTGAACTTTCAGCTTTCTTGTTTGTTGGTGTTCTGCTGCTTCCACCTGTCCCTTTTATACTCATGAAGTTGGACCTCTTTAAATCAAGTGAAACCTTTGCCTGTCAAGTGATGTGCTGGACAACCATCTCCAGAGATGTGAAACTCTTGAGGAAAAGCTTTCAAAATGAACCAGAACCAATGAAAACAACCTCTATTTATATCATACCTTTACAATACTGAAATGTCTTAAGGCTTAATTTCTCAAACAAGTTCTGACTGGGACACGTATTAGGGTCTTGCCCAAAGAGACAGAAGTTAAAGGATGTCAGAGGAGAAAAATCTGACAGGGTGGTAAGGGATCAAAGGGAATTTCACCTCATTAACGTCACCAATACCACTCAACTGACTCCACTCTGCCTAACTCCTCCACATTCAAAGGCACAAAACCTCTTTGGGGCAGTGTTCAGACTCCCCCTGTTGCTTGGGAGAGGAATCATACCCTGACATCTTCCAAATGGTTCAGCAACAATTTTCATTTCAAGAACTAGATTAATTACAATCTTCCTCAATATTTTTCCACAGATGAAAGGGTTCTTCATTTTCCACCCTGTCAAATCCTTCCTCAAATACCTTATGTAGAACATACTTCTCAATACTCAAAGAACTGCTAACCTGTAGTAGGCGATCTATCATAGTTTGAATGCTTTATCGCCAGCACCATTCTGGTGAAATATCTGAAGTTAAACACCAGTATGGCAATGGGACTAACTGCTAACTGTCCAGTCACGGGCAGGAGTAAACATGCGAAGGAGTTCAGAAAAACATCATTGCAAAAAACATACTTCATTTGAAGATATTCTGGAAAACCCTCTGACAGGCATGATGTGACATTCCTTCTAATGACCAAAATTGAAGCTGCCAGTCATAGCAACTGATGACTTCATCTTGATTATGGAAAGATTGGATTACAGAATTAACCGGGATTGGAAGAACGTGTTCAGTCTAAGTTGTTCAGCCACATCTAGGTAAGCTTCAAGTATAATACCTAAAGTTATTCAAAGAATCATAGCAGATATTAAAGGGCAGAAGACCCACATCCATATTAAATGAGAGGCCAAGCCAGTTTACTGCAGACCCAGACTGCTACCACATGCATTGAAGTGCAGGCAGTCACTGGGCTACAACAGGGTGCCACTCCTGAGAACTGTTTGAAGTCTGAATTTTTTCTAAATCATAAATAAGCAACAACAGTGCATGGGAGAGGAACACAGAAAGAGCTCTGAGGGGAGAGCGAGTGGGCGCAGGAAGATCGGTGAGACGGCCGGCCTCACTGACTCAGTGAGTGAGCGAGTGTGTCTGCTCAGTGCTCCCAGCTCAGCTCAGCTCAACACAGCCCAGGAAGGGTGGAGGTGGAGATGGCGAGAGAAGGCACACACAAATGCCCCTGTTCCCACCCGGCAGAAGATGTCTGCAGCCCCAGAACTGCCAGCAAATCCATTCCGCCAGACTCCCAAATGTTTGTACGGGTGTCTAGAAGTCAGGCATTTGCAACCCTGGAAGGGCCTGTAGAGCAAGAGGTGGACAAACCCAAGACACGGAGCGTTGGTAATTTTTACACTAAGTGGTTGGGCAACGGTTCTTGCCGTTCCATCAAATGTAGAAAGAACTGTCCTGTCTTGGGGGTGGGGAGGGGGGTGGGGTGTGGAGACACAAATTAACTTCAGCTAAGTTGTAGATAAGGAACAACCTTGACGTCCACATTACAGGACCTGCAGGCTGAGTTGGTTTGAACCTTGACCAGGTTAAACCTATTTCATGCTTACATGTAATCAAATAGGATTGAAGAATGCTGATCCTATCAAATAATCAGCACCCATAGAGGGCTTTCTACACACATCAAACTGTCTTAGAGCATGAAGTCATTACACAAAATATTTAAGACCACCATGGGATCAATGATGATGACACTGAGGAGGAAGTTCCCCAAACACTTGAAGATGCTTTCTGGAGTTAAGATCTAAGAGGTAAGAGTTATTAAGAGTTACCTCATTAAGTGTAATGACGTCTTTGTGAAGAAAGCAATAAAAACAGAAAATCCTGGAAATAGTAGATCTGTGGAGAGAGAAACTTGGTATACATCAATTTTGATGAAAAGTCATAGACCTGAACCATCAACTTTATTTCTTTCTCCGCACATACTGCCTCTCCTGCTGAACATTTCCAGTATTCTCTGTTTTTTTTTGCGTCAGATTTCCAGCATCTGCAACATTTTGCCTTTGGATTTGCCAAGAAAGTCAGAGTTGAGGGTGGATGGACGTGGTCAACAACTGGCCAGGGAGAAGACTGGGAGCACTGTCAAAGTCGACAAACTGAAAACGTCACTGAACTTTGATTCTTCCTGGGCCTGGTCCAATAATGTCCCAGTTTTCTGCCTGACTTTGCCCCACTGTAGACACCACTGGATCAACTGTTGAAGAAGGAGTGGGTGACAACCACAGAAGGTAAACAGCCTCCGCAAGAGACGTTTCACTGTTGGTGATATCGGTGGACAGCTTCGTCACCATGAACTGAAGAGCATGTGTGAAGTCTTCAGTTGTGGAGTTGGGACAGTGAGAAACCACATGATGGACAACAGCAGGAAAACCCCAGAGCTCGAGCTCCTCCACCTCATGACACTTCCCTGCGGTTGTGGCTGTGCCGGATGTGGGAAGCTCTCCAGAGTTGCCATAAAGTACAAGATGTACATTCCACAAGTCTGTGGTGCCCTGCCATACCTCTATTTCTTATATTAACAGCAAAATCAAATGGTGTGTACAAGTAGAATATTACCAGTCCTCGCTGTGTGCTAACTTCATCAAGCCAGGGACCTCCTCCCCTTCCTATAATGTCAGGCTGATTTTCCAAAATACTCCTTTTTTCTTATCTTTTTTAAACCAATATCCTTTATCCTTGCTTTCATCATGCTAGGGCCACGCCGCCTTTTAAAAAATCAGAGCAGGACCCACTACCCTACTGCATCAAGTTGCCCCCCTCACCAATTTAGTATGCTCCAGATGTAATACTGCATGCTGCTTGCCCTATTTGCTAGTAAAAATCCTTCTGTACTTATGCAAGCAAAAAGTCCATAAGTCTGAGCCAGCTCCTGCTGACTATAATTGCCTGTTAACCAGTTCTACTAACCTCATAATTAATTGCACATCTGCCACTAAAAGGCAGCCTTCTTACCATACACTGTGGACTGTGCTACAAGTCAAGATTAAGTTAAATGTTAACTGCAGAACTTATTTAAACATAAAAAAATTCAACCTCTCTAACCCTTAAAATTCCCTCATTCGCCAAAATAATTTTTTGTACTCTGTAGACCTGGACCATGCAAGTTAACCTGGTTTTCCACAGTCTTATGGTCTGCCTGCTTGACTTGGTACACTGGTTCAGGTGACAAGGTTGGAACTGAGCTCTAAGTCATGGTAGACTTGTTCACTGAGGCAGAACAGAGAACGGGCTTTACGCTCAATATTCCCCAAACCAAATTCTTCAACCAACCTGTTTCTGTGTCACACACAAGCCCTGGAAAATGTGGACCACTTCTCATATCTCAGGAGCCACATCTCAGTGAAGACAGTAATGAAGTTTACCATCACCTTCAGCATACCAGTGCAATTCCTGGGAGGCTGAGGAAATGGGTGTTTGATAACAAGGACCTCAAACCCAGCACAAAATTCATGAACTTATCAGGAAGAGATGATCTCTGTCCTACGATATGATTCAGAGAGTTGAAACACCTACAGCAGGCATCTCAAGGAAATAGAGAGATACCAGCAACATTTTCTACATAAAATCCTTCAATTCCACTGGCAGGATCAATGTACCATAGCAGTGGCCTCTCCCAGTACAACATCCCCAGTATTGAGATCTTGATTACACTCGGGCACCTCCAATGAGCAAGCCAAGTTAATCACGTAGCTGAAACAGACACTCTACTCCAAACTGCTTCACAGCAAGAGATTGTCAGTTTGAACAGGAGAGGATTCAAAGATGTTCTCAAAGCTTCCTTGAAAATGTGTAACATTCCCACCGACTTAGAGAAGTCCCTGGCCCATGACCACTCAGAGTGGATAAGGAGATAAGGAGGTTAGCACTGAGAACCTCAGGTCCATGTGCTGAGAGTATACAGAAGGCCAGTGTAAGTGGTGGAAGGAATGCACTGCCTCCCAAACCTCATAACAACCCATCCTATCACATTGCCATCCCTCTGTAGAAGTGTCTGTGGGTCCCACAATGGCCTCATCAACGACCTCAGAACTAGAGAATTGGACTGGAAGCAATTTATCCTTGCCCATGAGGGACAACCTAACAAGAGCACGTTCACATATTCTGTAAAACTTGTGCTAAGATAAATGCTTTTTGAAGTCCATAAGCCTGGTTTACACAATCATTCATGCTAGCCCAAGCAGTGGGAAACATATGAACATATAATCTAGGAACAGGAGCAGACCACTGGGCTCCTCAAGCCTGCTCCCTATTAGGGAGATCACAGCTGATCTGATTGTAACCATAAATCTTCATCCCCACCTACCCCTGGTATCCTTTCACCTCCTTGATTCTTAAGAATCTATTGACCTCTGCCTTAAAATTATTAAGACTTTGCTTCCGCTACTCTTAGGAGAAGAAATCAAAAGAGTCACAATCCTCTGAGGGGAAAAGCGCTTCATCCATGTCTTAAGTGAGTGACCCATTATTTTCAAATCATGATCCCCGGTTGGAGAAAAAATTCTCTCGACACACACCCTGTCTGGAACACTCAGAATCATATATGTTCCAATCAAGTCGCCTCTCACTCCCCTGTCCAGCAGCTGGGCTGCATTGTGGTTTGTGAGTCTCCATTCAAGTTAATACTTAACCCCAGTTAAGAGCCGTACAAATAACAAAAATCAGTGAGATGGAGAGCCAATGCAATAATAAGTGTATTATTAAAGCATCTTTTGTACGTCAACAGTCAAACAAAATAAAACTAAACAAAAATCAATGGCTGAACAATTCAATTCTAACATCATCCATTCAGTGGAAGCTATGAGAGGTAGCAAAATAGGAAGTTTATGACTATAATTCACTCAAAACTTCATTCCACTTGAGTTAGTGATTCTGCCTCAATCGATGAATGATCATATTTCACTCCTCCTCACAGCCAGGCTACAATTTATTAAAATATAATTTTTGGAAAACCAGCCATGCAGGAAGATTATATATTTAAAACAAATACCAAAAAGTAATTTGTTGTTTGATTGTTTAAAATCTATTACTCACAGTACAGTGTCAGAATAAATTAAGGGCCTTTACAGTTACACGTATTACATTATTCCTTATTATGAATGATTTTAGATTTGGTCTTCTCTCTCACCATTGCTGCAGTTTAAGTATCCAATCAGCAAGCTGGCATTTCCTCTACATGTTAACTTGTATTGTGAGATATGACGATCTTAAATAGGCTAACCTCTCTGTTAAAATTGGAAAAGGAAAAAGGAACTTAAAGCAAAAGCATTGAGTGTTGACATACTGATATCACGGAAAAAAATTAATACATTTAAAAAAAATTACATTCATGAGTTTTTAACATAAGGATATGTTCTCTTTCCTCTTTGTTCTGCATGGGCTATTTCTAGATTGCCTAGGCTGACGTCCTGGTTAGGATCAACAAGCTTGGTACATGACGATCTTCAACACACTGAATGAATCACAAAGGCCATGAATGTAGAATCCGTCACCAGTGTTGAGTCGGTGACACAAAGCGACCGCAGATACTGGAATCTGGAGCAACAAACAGTTTGTTGGAGGAACTCAGCTGGCTGAGCAGTATCTGTGGGGGAAAAGGAATTGTCGATATTTTGGGTTGAATCCCTGAATCAGGTCTGCATCAGTGTTGAGTTTGTTGATCTCTCCCAGAGGGTGAAAACTGCAGGATAATATTTGAAGCCCACAACTTTGACGGTTAATCGATGTTGTTCCCACTCCCAGCTGGTGTGGAGGTTCACCCAGCATGGAGAGTCAACCCATGGCAGCTGGTGAACATTGTCCCATGGTGGCCTATGCACAGTCACGACCACTGGCAGCCAGTGAAGTCTCACCCAGCACATCTCGTGTGGTACACTGGTAGCCAGTGGAGCTTCACCAAATGGCAGCTAAGGTGGAGTCCCAGCCACTCTCAACTAGTGTGGAGCTTCACATAATGGCAGACAGCTTGGGGCCTCACCTACTAACAGTCAATATTAGAGCCTCACCCATTTGTTGTGCAGCCAGTGCAATACCTCAGTCATTGGCAGGCAGTGACGAGTCTCCTCCACATGGCCATTATGGAGCCTTTTTTTCCACTGGCGGTCAGTGTGGACTTCATCAGTGTTGAGCCTTTTACACACTGACAGCCAGTGTACTGGTTTGGTCACTGGTAATCAGTGTGTCGCCTCTCCCACTGGATGTCAGCCAGGAGCTTTGCAAACTGGCAGCCAGTGTGCAGCCTTACTGACTGGCTGCCAGTGCAGAGTCTTATCTACTGGCAACTAGTATATGGCCTCACTCACTGGTTGTCAGTGGCGTGTTTTGCCCTTGCAACATGTAAAACATCCCTTGGTAGCACCTGGTGTGGAGTCTCACCCACTGGCAGCCAGTGTGAAGCATCACCTGGTAGCAGCCAGTGGAGCATCATCCACTGGTGGTCCACGTGGAGCCTCATCTAGTAGCATCCATTGTGGCATCTTACTCAATGGCAGTCAACTAAAAGCCTCTTCCACCGGCAGTTGGTGTGGAGCCTCTTTCACTGGCATTCAGTGTAGAACCTCTACCACTGGCATGCAGTAGAGCTTCCCCCACTGCATTCAGTTTGAAGCCTCTCCATGTGGCAATCTGTGTGGAGCCTGTCCCACTGGTAGTCAGTGTGGAACCTCTTCCACTGGCAGGCAGTGGAGCCTCTTCTGCTGGCAGGCAGTGGAGCCTCTTCCACTGGCAGCCAGTGGAACTTCTTCCACTGGCAGCCAGAGCAGAGTCTCATAATTTCCATTCCTCTAATTTGTATTCTGGAAACTGCCTCTGCTCTCAGCACCAGTGGAATTGGGTCAAACTGCAAGAATAATCAGTGCTTTTACGATGAGGAGGAGTGGGAGAAAAATCAATAGGGAAGTGAAAGCCAAGCTGTATGCTGTGATAACATGTTGTTTATGGAATGGATCGCACTAATAGAAAAATGTTCTGCAATCCTCTGCTGCTCCTTTCCATGACATTCATCCAAGGAAAAGCATCGTTTCACAACATAAAAGGAAGACTTCAAGGATTTTCAGTGACTGCTGCAGTGAGGCTTGTCCTTCAGCCAAGATTCACCTGTCAGCAGGTCACCCATCAACGGATGATTTCACTTAAAGAAACAGCACAAAGTGTGCTGTTAGCAATTGCGTTACATTTGTTAGCAGACATCTTGCACTTAAGTAGCACTTTTACTGAAATAGATCATAAAGAAATAGAATCAGGAAAAATCTACAACACTGAAGGAGGCCTCTTGGGCCATCATGTCTATGCTGGCCAAAACAAAGCTACTGACCAATCGCACTCTCCAGCATTGGGTCTGTGGCCATGCAGTGACAGCTCTTCAAATCCACATCCAAGTAAATTGGTTTATTGGTCATCACTTGTACCGGGTTATAAAGTGAAAACTTGCCTTGCATACCGCTTATACAGATCGATTCAATACACAGTGTATTGAGGCAGCATAAGGTTAAACAACAGAATGCAGAATAAAGTGTAACAGCTACAGAGAAAGTGCAGTGCAGGCAGACAATAAGGTAGATTGTGAGGTCAAGAGTCCATCTTATCGTACTAGGGGACTGTTCAATAGTCTTATAACAGTGGGATAGGTTATTTAAATAGTACTACTAAAATAGTACTATTTAAATGTAATGTTTTCCCCTGCATCACTGTTTTAGGCAGCAGGTTCTAAATCCAATTCTTCCTCAACTCCTTTCTAATCCTTCTGTCATTTACTTTAATTCCATGCTCCCTGGTTTTTTGCCCTTTGGCGAGGGAAATAGGTCCTTCCTATCTACTCTATCTGAAGCACTGATTAGAATATATACATTATTCAGTCTGTGACCTAACTAGTGTGTATAGAGTTCCAGCATCACTTCTCTGCTCTTATATATAATGCTTCAGCTACTGAAGAAAACAACTGACATGCCTTTTTAACCACTTCATTGACCTGTTCTGCTACCTTCACATATCTGTGGACATATACTACAAGAATAATACACGCAGATCCATTCTGCTGCCTACTCTCCATGGCTCAGGCAATGGCTTTTGAATGCCACGACAACATTGGTATTGGTACTGGTTTATTATTGTCACTTGCACCGAGGTACAGTGAAAAACTTGTCTTGCATACCGATTGTACAGATCAATTCATTACACAGTGTGCAGTTACATTGAGTTAGTACTGAGTACATTGAGGTAGTACAGGTAAAAACAATAACAGAACAGAATAAAGTGTCACAGCTACAGAGGAAGTGCAGTGCAGGTAGACAATAAGGTGCAAGGTCACAACAAGGTTGCAGACAGGTGGATAGGATGAGGAGGGATACATCACAATTGTCACAGGCACACAGAATGTCATTCTGTGAAGTCACACAGAAGGGCAGGCACGGTAGTGTAGCCGTTGGTGTAACGCCATTGCAGCACCAGTGACCTGGGTTCAATTCCGGCCGTTGTCTATAAGGAGTCTGCATGTTCTCCCTGTGTCTGCTTGGGTTTCCTTCGGGTGCTCCAGTTTCCTCCTACGTTCCAAAGATGTATGGCTTAGCAAGCTGTGGGCATGCTATGTTGGAGCCGGAAGCGTGGCAGCACTTGTGGGCTGCCCCCAGAACACTCTACGCAAAAGATACATTTCACTGTGTGTTTCGATGCACATGTGACTAATAAAGATATCGTATTTTATCATTGGTGACTTTTATCAGAATCATTTTGATGCTATAACAGAGGCAGAACCCTGACTGAGGGATTCAGGCAAGGTAGGTTGGATAAAACTTGTTGAAGGACTTAGAAGCAGAGAGGAAGGCCAAAGATGGGATACCAGTCTGAAGGTTCAGTGGTTGGATTGGAGGAATGGAGGAGAATTCCTGAGGAGAGAGAACAGTGGATATATTGCAAAGATCTATGTCAATGGAAGTGCTTTCCTTTTTCTTGGGACCAAGGTCAGTTTCAGTTGCAAAAGGGAGAAGAGGAAAACGAGAAGAAAATGTTGCCCGTAGGTGAGGAGAAAGCATGTTGCCTGTGCATTGCACTTGCTCATAATGTTTGATGTTCTGGACAGTTAAGTTTAAATAGAGTTTTAATGAAAGCGACAACATTTCATGTTACAAAACTAGACTTTATTTGTGTTTCACAATAACATAAAAAAATGGGGATAGAAGATGGAGTCAGCCACAGTCTCTGGAGCTTGCCTCACTAGTTAATAACAATTGACCTCAACTCCATGTCCCTGTCTGTGCCCCATTACCCTTGATTCACCTGCCAATCCTGTCTATCTCTGCCTTGAAGATAACCAATGACTCAGCATCCTCAGCTCCCTGCAATAGAGAATTCCAAGAAGTCATAATCCTTTGAGAGAAGAAAGTCCTCCTTCTTTTGTGAGCTTGGGTCTGACTAAATTCAATTAGTTGTTTGTGGGATGATGCCAACATAGCACGCCCACAACTTCCTAACCTGTCCACCTTTTGGAATGTGGGAGGAAACCGGAGCACCCGGAGGAAGCCCATGCAGACACAAGGAGAACGTACAAACTCCTTACAGACAGCGGCCGGAGTTGAACCCGGGTCGCTGGTGCCATAAAGCGTTATGCTAACTGCTACACTACCGTGCCTGCAAATGATTCCATTCAGAACATTGTAAATGTGAGATCCATCAAAATATTATATCGGAGAAGCAAAGGACTGCAGATGCTGGGATCTGGATGAAAAAAACAATAAGATGCTGGAGGAACTCAGCAGGCCAGGCAGCATCCATGGAGCAAAGCAGGCGGTCAACGTTTCAGGTCAGGACCCCTTCTTCAGGACTGAAGATAGGAAAGGGGAAGCCCAATATATAGGAGGGAAAAGCAGAGCAGTGATAGGTGGATAAAAGAGGGGAAGCGGGGTGGGCACAAGGTGTTGATAGGTAGATGCAGGTAAGAGATAATGATAGACAGGTGTGGGGGAGGAGGGGAGAGCAGATCCACCGGGGGACAGGTCAAAGGTATGGAGGCAGGCACCCCATGGGGGGAGGGGAGGAGAGGGAAAAAATAGGAAAGGAGAAAAAAGAGAGATAGGCCAGGAAAAGGAGGAAAAGAAAACAAGAGGCATGGTGGAGAGGTGGGGATCTACTTAAAGTGGGAGAATTCGATGTTCATGCTGTTAGCCTGTAAAGTCCCAAGACGGAAGATGAGGTGTTGTTCCTCCAGCTTGCATTTGGACTTCTCCTGGCAGTGGAGGAGGCTGAGGACTGACATATCAGTGATGGAGTGGGAAGGGGAATTGAAGTGACAGACAACGGGGAGATGTAGATCGCTGTTACGGATGGAGCGCAGGTGTTCTGTGAAACAGTCAACTAGCCTGCGTTTGGTCTCACCAACGTAGAGGAGACCACACTTGGAGCACCGAATGCAGTAGATGATATTAAGGGAGGGGCAGGTAAATCTCTGTCTCACCTGGAAGGACTGTTTGGGTCCCTGGATGGAGGTGATGGAGGTGGTGTAGGGGCAGGTGTTACACCTGTGGCAGGGGTAGTGGAAAGTCCCCGGGATGGAAGTGGGATGGGTGGGGAGGGAGGAGTGAACTAGGGAGTCACGGAGACAGCGGTCCCTGTAAAAGGCAGAAAGGGGTGGGAAGCAGAAGATATGCTTGGTGGTGGGGTCCCATTGGAGATGGTGGAAGTGGCGGAGAATGATGCGTTGGATATATAGGCTGGTGGGATGAAATGTGAGGACAAGAAGGACCCTATCCCTGTAGGGTCTGGGAGGGGTGGGGGTGAGATCAGAGGTGCGGGAAATGGCAGAGATGTGGGTGCGAGCTCTCTTGACCACAGTAGGGGGGATGCCATAGTTCATAAAGAAGTTGGACATCTTGGAGTGGGAAGCCTCATCATGGGAGCAGATGCGGCAGAGGCAGAGAAATTGAGAAAAAGGGATAGCGTCCTTGCAAGAGCCAGGGTGGGAGGAGCTGTAATCGAGGTAGCTGTGGGCATCAATGGGTTTGTGGAAGATGTCGGTGGATAAAGAATCTCCTGAGATGGAGATGGAGAGATCAAGAAAGGAGAGAGAGAGGGGTATCAGAGATCATCCAAGTGGATTAGAGAGCTGTGAAAATTTCTATATCAATTTTTTTGGCTTTGTGCCAGTGTTGGTCAATTTGCCCTGAGAGGAATTCCCAAATGCATTACTAAAATACTGGAGCTAAAGTAGTTATTTCTGATGATGTGAATTTACCACCTCATTAATTTACTTTGGAAATATCTTCATCACTCTGTGGTTATAATCATCAGAAAGTCCCTTGAATCTGTGCTATTTTCACTTGCCATAACAGCATTCGGCCTTTGATCGTGATTGATTGGCAGCTCCATTTTAAGAGCGAATAAGGATATGAAATACCAAGGCTGCCAGGTTTTTATTGCTTGATTTCCATCAAAAGTAGACCTATTTCCCCTTAGGATGTGGCACAGTAGTAATTCTCTTGTTGCACTTCTGCCACAAGCCATGAGGTCACACTGTGCAGCACGGACAGAGGTGAGGAGGTTTCAATGTGTGGAAGGGCACCTGACGCCTTCGAAGGACAAATGTCCGTTGCCAGTTCATGAGTGTGTCACAATCACGGGGTAAACTCTTGGGGCAGATTAGGTCAGCCACACAGTGCCCCTTTACCCTGCTCCATTTTCTATTCTATTCCCTCCAGTGGAGGCAAAAATCAGGGCAGATGATGGAGAACTGCCACAAATAAAGATTAAAATATCTGTTTTATTGTTTTGCAGCAGCAATACAGTGCAAAAAATTACAGAGATAAAATTACTATGAATTAGAAAAATATATAGTCCAAAAAGAAGGAATAACAAGGCAGTGTTCATGGGTTTGTGAACCATCTTCTGTTGCTGGGAATGCCTGGCAGAACACGGCTGGTCCCATTCTAGTACGTGTTGACCTCACCCCAGTTCCTGACAAAGGAATGTGCCCTTCCATTTAATTATTTCTCTCTATTACAAACCTTCCTTTCTCTCCACCATTGCTTTCTCTCTTTCGCCATTCTGATGAAGAGTCCTTGACCTGAAACATTAACTGTTCTCTTTCCACAGATGCTGCCTGACCTGCTGAGATCTTCCAGCATTTTCTGCTTCTCTTACAATTCCTGAGGCCACATCATTTCGCTGAGATAAGCAAGTCCCTTGCCTCTGATTAGGACCAGACCACGTGCAGTAGTGGGAGTCGGGAGCCAGCAGGGGCAGATTAGAATGGGGAGGACTCAGACAGTTCAAATGGCTGCAGAAAACAAGCGAGATCTTTCCTGTACAGCGCCTTCACTACCCCATCTTCAGCCCAGATGGACAGATTCAGGGAATCAGGGCTGGTTATTTTCTTCAGGTCAGGCAATAGATGCAGGGAGAAATTGCAGAGAGAACCTCCCATAGGAGAAGGCATGAACAACTCCTGCTACAGCCCGGCTGCCTCTCCCCCTCTCTCACCAACCTGCCACACTCCATTTGTCCGCAGCTTCCATTTTTCTCAAAGGCTTCAAGCTGCAGACACAGCCGTGGTTTTTGTGAGCTGGACCGGACACTAGGAGCTGGATAGGGCTTGCAGTCTGGGGTCAGGCGCGCATTGAGAGAATGGGATCTTTGTGAGGTCATTTCCGAGGGCCATTTAGGGTCAGCACCATTTCATTGGAGCTGAAGTCACATATAGGCCAGCTCAAGTGAAGAAGCAGAGCTCTTTCCCCAAAGGACTTTGGGATGTTCATGGCCACTTTCACCAAGAGCGGCTCTTTACTCCAAATATTTACTTAAATTCCCCCGCTCCAGATCAATAATTCATGCTTCCTGATTAGAATCCAGTGGCACTGATCAAGTGAGCTTGTAAGGGGCATCCATAACACACCGGTCCTTGGCTCATTTGTAGTCTGCCTGTCATGAGACCACCTGCTGATCTTGGATACATGACTGGAACGGTTAACTTTCACAAGCAACTCAACAATTTGCTAAGTATGCAATTGATTGGCTGACATTAGTGAGAGGTCCCAGCCCCATCCTAGCAGTGTAGATAGACCCTGATGCATTATCGGGCAGTTGTGACACTTCACCCAGTACGAATCAGCTGCAAGAACCCTCCTGTGTGAGCCAAGTTTGTCTCATCATTTGTATGGAATTGCACAATACAGTAAAACTCTGGTTATCCAGCACACTCGGGACTTTGGCGTTGCCAAAGATTTTCTGGATTATTGGATGTCAAGTTTATTAATATCCTAACACATTTTGAATTTACTACTTTTAGATGTTGCACAGTCATATCAAATTTTCCTGTGAACGGAGTAAGTTTAAAGGGAGAATGGGAACTGCTGCTGGAATTGGTGAGTTTACAGGAAGGGTGGGAACTGGGGCCTCAGTGAGTTTACAGGGAGCACAGCAAACATTGCCCTGTGAACTAGATGCCAACCATTGAGACTGCTAAATCATCAAATAGTAAATTATCAGAGCTTTATTGTTATGGCTCTATTCATCCCTGACAGAAATGAGCAGAAAACATGGTGGATCTTAAAGTGGGAAGAGTTCAGGCATAACCAGACCTCAACCAGAGTCCTACATCCCCTACCAGGCACACTGTGAAACCCACTCCTCCGTCAATATACACAGAGGCCTTCAAATTATTGCTTTACGTTGGTTCACCTCATGTCTTTGGTCAAAGGGCAACAGGCTTTGTAATTTGTTAATGAAACCTTGTTTCATTAACAAATTAAATGCTGCCAAACTCAATAAGCGTTTTGTGACTGAAATTGAATTTGAAGTGCTTCTGCAAGCAATCCTGATCCACCAGTCTTGCCAGGAGATAACTCAAGTCGCTGTGCTGTCTGGAGTAGTTGGGCTGGATTACTGATGGGGTAATTATTTATCGAACTCTGTCCACCCAAGCCCCTTCTTGCTATCCCACACAGTTGTCTAAGAAGGAAGATTTACTCAGGGTTTCAGAACAATGCATTCCTGACTTCGAGATTTTTCTGGTTAGAGAACATAACTATTTTCTCTCCAATTGCCACTCATTGCTGAATGTAAACACAACAAAGCATGTACCTCAGACTGTGCTCTAGAGATGCAGACCTACAAACTGCTGCATGAACCAGGGCTTGCCTTAAAACCGTACCCTTGCACATGTCTGGGGAGAGATTTTCCACTGTATTTGACATGCAATATGTTGCATGGGTTGGAATTGTAACCCTGTGTGCAGAAACTGCACACTAGCTGCACGGTTACATGTGAAACAGGAACTTTGCAGAGCGGTAACCTGTAGTGGCAGGAAGCAGCCGAGCTACAGTGGAGCAAATTGGTCCTCGTGGGAGATGGGTGATGGACTGCACACCACAAAACTGCAAGCTGATGGGATGTTGTGCGATCAGAGGTGGGCCCTTGGGGCAGGGATTGCTGTGGTCAGATCCCTCACAGAATAAGATGAGGATTCCAGGCCTGGCTTTACTCCCCAAGAGCAGTTTGGATAGGTTCAGGTCCTTTACTTTCAACTGAAGCAGACCTTCACCCTTCAGTCAAGGTCTGTCTCTGCAACCAAGGTCTGTGCCACTTCCTAATCACATGTTGGCCAATGTCTCCTCAGTACAGCCAATGGCTGCAGTACATGGTTCATCTATGAGGAGAAGCCGGTTACATCTTCCCAAATCACTCGAGCAATATCATGCTTCCCCTGATTCTCTGACCAAATCTTTACAGAGGTTTAGGGAGTGGTGTTTGGAGTGTGTGGTGGTCCTGAGAGAACCTCTGGTTCAGTTACTCAATGCCAAAACAAAATGTGCTTTGGCCTTTTGGTCCCTAAAAATTGCAATCAGGTTCTAAGCTACATGTTACATAGTAAGGATGCCTGTATACTCAGGGAAGGCCTCTATAATGGTGGCTATGATGGATCTTGGCAGTAGCGTGACCATTAGTGTGACATTGATCCTGATTTTCTTAAATCCCAGATCCACAAGAAACAAAGTGTTCCAGAAGTAGTGAGGTGATCCAATTTGTATTTTCCTTTACATCTTGCAGTTTTTTTCCCTTCAGTTACTCTTCCAGGCCTGAGCCTGTTTTCACTCAAAGCAATTTCATGATCCAGGTGATTCATATTGGTACATCCTGAAATACATGGAAGGCACTGAAGGGAATCATTTGTAAATGGTAACTTACATCAGAGGCTACGTCGTCATCTCACTGAGGAGAATCCACACAGCAACCAAATGGAATTTACCAGCGGTCAGAATATAACTTTCTGTCAAATGATTGATAGTGTTGTAGCTGCCCATGGACTTTTCCCTGCCACAGCTGTTGCTACTTTTCCTTACAGTTTCATTTAATACTATGTCATTGAGTAGTGGATCTAACTGCTCTGTACCACAGAGCACATTCTGAGTGCTGCCAACCCTCTTGAACTGGCTGAAACCTTTGGGAATTGAGAACGAATCTGTGAGCAACTGGGAGAAAGATCAAAAGGTTGGAGAATTTTTCCGCTTTGTTTGAACATTTCCATTTAATAGTTGTGAAAGAAGTTGGGGAATAAAAGGCTGTGGATTGACAACCAAGCACCATCCAATGGGGATTTTCAAACTGAAGCTGTGTGGATTTAGAGGTGTTGGGGGAAATGTGGCAAATTATGTGACAGAGGCAGAGATGACATTCTTGCTGTAATGGGAGAGTGGCCCTGTAATATTCCTGCCTGTTATGGATGTGTGGCCCTGTAATAAAGATGACATCCCTACTTGTAATGGGTGGGTGCCCCCCATAAATGAAACTCTGGACTTTCACACATACCCACATACTGGGCTAGGCAGTCACACTGAACTGCATTCACCATGTGTCTCTCATACAGCATGGAAACAGTTCCTTTGGCCCAACTCGTCCATGCTGACTGTGTTGTCCAGTGTGCTACTCCCCTCTGCCCATGTTTGGCTCATAACCTCCTAACTCCCTCCTATCCATGTACGTATCTAGATAGCTCTCAGCTGGGCTAATCTTGTCAGGAAGGACATAAAGACCTCTGGACACCACCAAAGGTATAAGCATATATATGACCACTCTTAGTGCTTTAATAATACAGTAATACATAAAATTACTAACTTATCTGAGGCTTGTTTACTCTCCCTGGATCATGTTCTTTTATCTAATGGAACAATCCTCAGCTCACACCTCATTGTCACATTCATTCAAATTTTCAGTCACAACTTCACCCGCCCAAGTTTTGAGTTTGCACGTCCCCATTAGCTTTTACAGTCTCTGCAGTCCAAGCTCTCTAACGTACTCAGCCCTCTGTGCCTAACATTAGCCACTCCCTGTAGCCAAAGAAATCAACTTCATGGTTTGGAGATACCCATGGAGAGGCAAAGGGTTGGTTTATGAAACTAGGCTGATAACTGGCAGATGACACCTAATATCGATAACGTGAAGTGATGGGTGTGAGGAAGAAAAGCAAAGGATGGCAGAGTTATTAGTCCACAGCAGGCAGCCCAGAAGAAGGATTTTGTAGATACTCTACTGGGATAATCATTAAAGAACTCAGCACAGTGTGAGCTGGTAGTTACAGCAACAATCCACTTCAGGACTGAGTATCAGAGGATAGATTACCAGTCCAAGAATATTGTTCAAGACACAACATTTTTGAAGTAAAATAACATAAAATTCCAGAAATACTCGGCAGGTCAGGCAGGATGTGTGGGAGAGTAACAGAACTGCATTTGTCCAACGATCTTTTTGAAGTCTGAACAAAGGGGTGCTGATCTGAAACACAGTCTGTTTCTCATTGCACAGAGGTTTCCAGATTACAACAACACAGCAGAGGGCTATTCAGTCCACCACAGCTGCACCAGCTCTCTGACTGAGCAATTCAATCAGCTCTTCACCTTGGTCTTTCTCCATAGATCTCCAGCTTTTTCTTTTCTATCCAACTACCTTTTTTAAAGTCATCACTGATGCTGCTCCCCCTGTCCATTCAGACTGGGCATTCTGGATCACAACTCACTGTAAGATCACATCCTCTTTGTTTCCTCTCTGGTAATGTTACCAATTACCATTAGTCTTTGTTTCCTGAACTTCCTTCCAGTGTTAGCAGTGCTTCCTCCATTGTCCAAATCCAAACACTTGGAATGTTGAACTCCCCTGTTAGTTCACCTCCTAACTTCTGTGCTTTTAGGAAGAACAATCCCAATTTCTTCAGGAATGCCCTCATCCCCAGAATAACTCTTCCCAAGTCCTTCAAATCCTCCCTGTAACCACATCTGTGTTCGTTTCAGATTTCCAGCACCCACTTTATCTCTTTCCTTTCATGGCCATTCATGGTCTGGTTTCCTTACTGTGTACGTTCCAATCGGTACTCTGCAGCTTAGACGCACAACAGCATCAGCCTTTCCTACAATGTAAAGCAAACTAAGCTTTCAGGAGTAGCTGTGGAAACAGAGAACTTTTATCCTTGGACAAGGAAGACTCAGGAGCATTGCAGCATCAGGGGGCATGTAGGAACATGGTTAATTGAGCTCCAGGAACTTGTCTGACATTCAATTAGATCACAGCTGATTTCTATCTTAATTCTATCTACCCCCCTTGGTTCCATATCCCTAGTTTAACAAGGAGTTGCAGCTTTGACATTTTTAATTAACCTCAGCATCGCCAGCTTTAAGGAGTAAACTCTAGATTACCACAGTCCTTTGGTTGATAAGGTACATCTCAGCAGCAAGTCAGAACAGCCGAGCTTGAATTTCCAGTTTCTTCCACCTCCATCCCCATAATTACCCTTCACCGTCGGATGAAAGAAATGTTAATACAAGTTTATCAAATCCTTTAATCACCTTAAACACCTTAATTAGGTCACCGCTTTAAGGGACTCTCTCAGGAAGATTTAGAATTACAAGGGATAAAGGTCAGAGATACCACAGTGATCTGTTGTACGCAATTTCCAGCTCTACAGCTGGAGCAATAGACTCATGCGCATCAACAGCCAGGTCTTCTGCCAGCTTTCATATAATTGCTTTATGCAGAGAGTGGAGGCATGTAAAAAAACAGGTGGCAGCACTGCAGGTGACAGTACCAACATTGCAATAGAATCCAAGTGTTTGGAGCAAAGAAAGGGGGAAAAGTGTAAAACAAAATATGTCTGAACGTTTACACCACACCTGGTAGACACGGATGTATGTTTCCAAGTTCCCCACATCCTTCCCTCACCCAACTGCTCGCCCGTCCCTAAATGGACAGGACACCTGTCCACTACCCCAGGCACCTCCACGTCACTGTCACAGACACTCCCCTGGAACACACGTGTTCGTCTTTCAGAGGGGAATTTTCCAGAGGAATAGCAGCACCAACTGATCCAATGGAACTAGGTTCAGGGCATGCCGACCTGTAGTTAATTACATTGGTTTCTGAGTGAGGGAGGGTGCCAACACACTATGTTGAGAACAGGGGGGTGGGGACCCAGTCTTGCCTGTATCCCAGTTGGGAAAGTGTGTCTCTGACCTGGCTTTTATTTCTATGGGATTTCTCGGCTACAGATTCAGAAGCAAAGGATAGAAGTAATTTTTAGCCTTTGGAAGTATTTTTGAAGAAAAAGTAATACTTTTTATCTTTTTTTTCATTATTGAACATGGCATTTAAAAACACTTCCAATCAATTACAAGCTTTCACTGAAGGCAAAGCTCTGTCCCCAGATCTGCCCTCTGCAAATGTCAGTCAGCACTATTGCGGGAGCAAGACATCCTCACTACACAGCTGATGCCTAGATGACACTCAGCCCTCATTGCCGAACTACAGGGTGGAATGGCTTGCAAGATGTGCCCTCCACATCTGGAATTGCATGTAGACATTAGATTTGAACTGAGCATTTTCTAATTTAAAAATATAGCCTCTATCATTAAAACTGGCCACCTAATGGTTTCATGGTTGATGAGCAGGATTTAAACTTCCTTCGAGCCCCACCTCACTGCCCAAGCCATTTAATCCATATAGCCTGAAAACAGTTGTGTGATCTAAATAGGGTTTTACAATATGTGCAGGTTACATCCTTATGCTGATACCAAACCAGGCATCATAGGCATATGAAAAACACACCAATTAACACAGCTGCAGTACCTGACAAGATAGAATAGGGCTGATTCTGGCAGATCCCAAGATTGATGGACAGACTGAAGTCAGTATTTGAGAACATGTAACACAATTTAACAAAAAAGACTTCAAACAAAATCTTCCAGTCTTTTTCCATCTTGTTATCGTTCCTGGTTTCTTTTATTTCTGGTGGAATCCATCAGTAATTGGCATTACCTCAGGCAACCAGAGGGGAGGTGGAAAAGAAAGGATTTGCATGAATGTAATGTCTTCCATTGTTTTAAAAAAAGTTTATTTACAGCACTGCTAACAGGCCCTTCCGGCCCGTACGTCTTTGGCAAACATTGCAATACAAAGAAAGACTTGCAAACCATCCCTTCATTTGGGTAGAAGTACTGACTTTTACTCAGGCAAAAGGTTTTACACAAATCAGCATCCCCACAAACAGCAATGAGATGACTATATACGATAGTGTGATTTTTGGTCATGTTGATTGGAGGACCAATATTGACCCAAGCTGAGAGAACCCCTTCCTGCTCCTGCCAAGATTGCAAACATTCTTGCCCACTATCCAGATGCCCACAGGGTAAACCGTGGACAATGTTCTAAGACGGGCCCTTCCATGTCATTAGAATGTGACATCTTTTGCATAGAAAATGTTTTTGGAGCTAGAAAAATGGGCAACACAGCAGCTCCTACTAAGCTTTTATGTACCCTTAAATGGGAATGCAGGCATGGTAGTGTAGCGGTTAGCATAATGCTTTACAGCACCAGTGACCTGGGTTCAATTCTGGCCACTGCCTGTAAGGAGTTTGTATGTTCTCTCTGTGTCTGCGTGGGTTTTCTCTGGGTGCTCCGGTTTCCTCCCACATTCCAAAGACGTACGGGTTAGGAAGTTGTGGGCGTGCTACGTTGGCGCCGGAAACACGGTGACTCTTGCGGGCTGCCCCCAGAACATTCTACGCAAAAGGTGCATTTCACTGTGGGTTTCGATGTACATGTGACTAATAAAGAAATCTTATCTATGTTCTATGAAAGGGAAGAATGAAAGGATGGAGCTTGGGTCTCCATAGAAGGCAGAGCCAAATGCGCTTGCTTTCTCATATTTTTCATTTTTTCTGTGTCATAGCAGGAATTCATTTGACCCATTCACCCAAGCTTCCTTGTAACCCCTTCTCTCACATGCCCATCAACTGCCCCCCAGATTCTCCTGCTACCCACCTACACTAATAGCCTATCACCTACCAGTGTGACTTTGGGATGCAGGAGGAAACAAAAGTACCTGAGGGCTCCACCTTAGTGTAAATCTTCCCCTGAGACTTTGTTATAGGAAGTGCAGTAATGCAGGGCACTCCTCTTTGATGCTGAAGGGTACACATCTGTAAAATAGGGGGACAAGCTGCATGCAAGAGGATAGTGGACAGGTTAGCCTGCAGTATGCCTCAATGGTATGTTCAATGCATTGAAGATCTACTCAGCCCACTTACATATGGGGACGAATGCAGCGGCAAGAAGAACATAGGAAATAGGAGCAAGAGTCAGCCACACGCCCCCTTGAGCCCGCATGCCACTCAACAAGATCTAAGCTTATCTTATCTTGGTCTCAGCTTCATTTTCATGTCTGGTCCTCAAATCATTTAACTGCCCTGACATCTAACAATTTGTCTTGGATGCCTGGTATGGGTGAGAAAATTGCAAAGATTCACAACCATCTGGTGGAAGAAATTCCTCCTCATCTCCAGCTTAAATGGGTGACCCAACTTTCTGAAGAATTTGCCACGTTCTTTGGCAACTGTGATGTTTCAGCACACCTATGGGGCAGTTTAATTCAAATGCTCAGTCACACAGATAGAGGGGCAGCTCATGATCATCCACAGAGAACCTGACTGCACAGGAACTTCACAGATACCCAGCTTTTCCACTGAGACTCAGCTCAGCAAAGAGACTGGTCACTACTGCCTGAGTTTACTTGCATATTTGTTTCAATACATGCTGATAGATTCAAGAAAAATCATTGTGGTGTTTTTGAAACTGGAGGAGATTTGCTACATTTCCGTCTGAACTGCCTGAGCAGTAGTCTGAGAGAACTGATTGAGCGTGGAATAAAAATTGGACAGGTTGACGCCATCAAATTACTGGGTAGGAACTGACAGTTGAATCAGTAGCATCAGAGCTGATTAGTTGCTCTGTTGTCTCTAATTCAGGAGGCCTATGCTTTAGATGTGGGGTTGCCATAATTCTGCTGTACTGAGGGAGGACTGGGAGGTACTGAGTTCCATCTGGTCAACAAAATATCCCACAGGTCGGGCAGCTTCTGTGGGGACAGAGAAAAACAGTCAACATTACAGTTTGGTGACCATTCACGTCTGTTCTGATGAAAGGTCATTGACTTGTAAGTTAACATTTTTCTCTCTCCACAGATGCTGCTTGACCCATTGGTTATTTCTAGTATTGCCTTTTACTTAAGATAAGATAAGAGATGAGATATCTTTATTAGTCACATGTACATCAAAACACACAGTGAAATGCATCTTTTGCGTAGAGTGTTCTGGGGGCAGCCCGCAAATGTCGCCACGCTTCCAGTGCCAACATAGCATGCCCAGAACTTCCTAACCTGTACGTCTTTGGAATGTGGGAGGGAACCGGAGCACCCGGAGAAAACCCATGCAGACACAGGGAGAACGTACAAACTCCTTACAGACAGTGGCCGGAATTGAACTGGCACTGTAAAGCGTTACGCTAACTGCTGCACTACCGTGCCGTTATCCCATGGTTCCTCATAATTTCCATTTTCTCTTTCATCAGCTCCTTCCGTTTACATCCTTGCCAGACAGCTCAGGTATGATTGACAAGCCTTCAGCACCCTCCCTCAGCCAACAACACCCCCACTTGTAATGTTCAGTGTCTCTTGGTCTCCACCTGATCACAGATGTCCCCTTTGTTCTCTCCACCTCCCTCCTCTGTAACTTAAAACCTGCTTGATTTCTTCATTTTCCAGTTCTGATGAAGGATCATTGACCTGAAATGTTAACTCCGTTCCTCTCTCCACAGATGCTGCCTGACCTGCTGAGTATTTCCAGCAGTTTCCATTTTCCAGGCTTTACAGTATTTCGCTTTTTGACGGATCCCATGGTATCATTAAAAGAGCTGAGAAGCTGTCACCACCCTGAAACAGCAATACTGAACATTCTGGGGCCAGTACCACATCGCAGATCCTGGGTTCCTGCTTTGGGCTCACTAGCTATTGGTCCCCCTGCATTAAAACACTTCAAGACCTCTTCATTGACTGGGATGGTCTAAAGTCATGTAAAGCATTGGTCCTATCGACTGGCAACATCAGAGCACAGGGCAAAATCACGTGATCACTCTCTGATTTACTTCTGTCTCCATTGATACTCTGCCACTGGCCAAGCCTCAGCTAATCTGGAATTTTATGCTGCTATGAACCAGTGAATAGTATCTCACCCAGCCTACATCGGCCGTGACAATGCAGTACTTCCTCAGTGCTAGAAACGGCAAGTACTGGAAACACTCAGCAGATCAAGCTCGTCTATGGAAAGGGAAATGCTGTCAGTGCTTCAGGTTGAAGCCGATGGGTGTTCCTACCATCTTCTATTTCTATTTTGGATTTCCAGCCTTGGCAGTATTTTTGATTTTCATGTTCTTGGTGCTCGACTGCTACCCCAGACTACACTGCAAAGAGGCTTGAATACAGAACCTCCCACTTCTGAGGCAACAACCAACCTCAAAAGTAAATTAAGTGCTCTGCTACCCAAAACTGACAGTCTTTTCCACAACCTGTGATGGCTGGTATGAGTTGCAAAACAAGCATTCATTGAGTAAGGGTACAGTCAGATTCAGATCTGAGCTCACACCCTGTCCAGTGCTATCTTAACAGTCTCTACAGTTAAAGCCTGGACCAGAAAGGAGAGTAACCAGCTTCTGCTCCTTAGAGCATCATTTTAACCAGCCTGTGGATCAGACAGGCTGCTCTTCTACAACTCAATCCTGCTTATTTCCTCCTGACTCTGATATGGATTGGTAATATTTCTCAGTTCAGTTGAGATTTTCTTCAAAGTTAAATAGCCAGCCTGTGGGAGACACAAAGTGAAGAGTTCTGTGCCTTCCTTTGGTACAAGTCTGGATGAACCCAGTTCTGTGCAGCTGAAAATTATTTCAACTTGGAAGAGGGATATATTGGCCCCTGCTGGGAAATTTGACTCCTGACTTTTTGGTGGGATTTATGTTTGCTCTAGCAATGTTTTCTGGTGTAAACTTTCCCCAGGTGACATCAACAGAACTGCAGTGCCAAAGTTCATGTAGTTCAGGATTTACAACTCCACTGCTCTGAAAACTGGTGGTTCTATTTGTTCATGGAACAACGAAAGGTTACTCACCTGACTTCCCCTGAAACACCACTGTTCAATGGGCCAACACTCAAACTGCAGTCTGTATCCTCACTGTGAACTGCAACCTCCTGTTGACATCAAACCTGCACCTGGACTGCTTTGACATGGGGTCAGAGTCACAGTCACTCTCTCAGCTTCCTAGCCTCAGGACCATCCCTGGCTGCTGCTGATCTCTGCCACACATCACAGTTTGCAGCTCACTGCTGCATTAGGGAGATCACTCAGACTCTGCACTGGAGGACGGGTTTTCATACACTTTCCCTTCAGTCCACAGCAGCAGGTAGAGTGGCAACAGATGTCTGCCTCCACTGCAGGCTCTGTCAAACTGCAGCCATTCATAGACAACACTCATGTCTTTACAGAGATCTCCCTGGCACTTCCTGCTTGGATGCTATGGCTGTAGGGTCTGTATGGCCTCCTGTACAAAGACCATTCCTCCCCCAGCACTGTTCCTCACCAGCCTGTTGGGTCTCTTTGTTTCCCTATTATTGTAACATCTGTTTCCCCAAGTAGCAACACACCCTTTGGCTGGAAGAGTGCTTCTGGTACAGTGGTATGGCACTTTAAGAACTGGCTGCAGAGAATACACTGCATGGCAAAATGATGGCAGCTGCAAGAACTTGTAGATGAGTAGAGTTCCCTGTACCGAAACCAACACAGCATTCCAAGGGAAATCCAAAGACACCGTCTGAACCTCACAACTGAAATGTTTTGATGTCTGTCGGGCTTTCACAAACAGAATCAGAATGACACCTTTAATTTCTAGGTCCCTTCTCTCTTCTTTAACGATTTGTACCAGGTGCAATGACTGTCTGAGAGGCGTGCCTTGGCCAAAGGCTCCTGTTGATGACCCTCTCTGAGAGCTGATCCACCCTCAAGCAGAGCTCCTCCCCACTCCCATCTCTCCGCAGAGGCCAGACTCAGCTTTGTCTGGCTTTTGACTAGCAATGGTTAGTCACCTGAACCATCTGAGTACTAATCTGACAACACTGACTGGGTAGTCACTGTAGACCACAGAAGCTGAAGATCAGGCATAGAGTCATACAGCAGCGAAACAGATGCTTCGGTCCACCAAAGTTTGCACTGACCATCAACCACCCATTTACATGAATCCCATTTCATTCTCTCCACATTCCCAACAACTCCTCCCAGATTCTGCCACTCACATACACACTAGGGGTAATTTACAATGGCCAATTAACCTACCAACCAGCATGACATTGGGATTTGGGAGGAAGCTGGAACACCTGGGGGAAACCCACACAGTCATAGGGAGAACATGCAAACTCCATGCAGATAGCACCAGACATCAGGATTGAACCTGGGTCACTGGAGCTGTGAGGCAGTAGCTCTGCTAGCTGGTCCACTGTTCCATCTCCCCTTTCCCCATCCCTAGGTTCACAGCATAGGGCGGTCTGCTCTGTCAGAGTATCATCCAGCGGTCGCTGTAAATAAGTGGCAGCAATGTTCTTTCATGGCTCTCCTGCCCATGAATTAGAATCAATGCACAAAAAGTGCTGGAGGAACTCAGCAGGTCAGGCAGCATCCACGGAGGGAAATAAGCAGTTGACGTTTTGGGTTGCAATCCTTCATCAGGACTGGAAAGGAAGAGGGCAGAAACCGGAATAAGAAGGTGGGGGAAGGGGAAGGAGAACACGCAGGCAGGTAAGTTCAGGTAAATAGGTGAGTTCAGGTGATAAGTGAGCCCAGGTGAGAGAGGGATGGTAGGTGGGTGGGGGGTGGGAGGGGTGAAGATGAAATAAGCTGAGAGGTGATAGATAGAAGAGGCAAAGGATTGAAGACGAAGGAATACGGTAGGAGAGGGCAGTGGATCATGGAATAAAGGATGGGGGAGAAGAGGAGATGGGCAGGTCATCAAGGCGGGTGAAGGGAGCTACAGGCATAAGGGAAGACAAAGGAGTGGGGGGGGATGTTACCGGAGGTTACAGAAATCAATTTTGAGGCCATCGGGTTGGAGACTCTCAAGGCAGAATATAAGGTGTTGTTCCTCCAACCTGTGTCCAAAGCAGAATATGCCACCTGTCTACCTTCCCCCTCTCACCTGGACTCACCTATCCCCTACCTGCGTGTGCTCCTACCCTTCCCCCCACCTTCTTCTTCTAGCTTCTGCCCTCTTCCTTTCCAGTCCTGATGTAGGGTCTCGGACCGAAACGTCGACAGTTTATTTCCCTCCGTGGATGCTGCCTGACCTGCTGAGTTCCTCCAGCACCTTTTGTGTATTGTTCCAGGTTCCAACATCTGTAAAATTTTTTGTGTCTCCACGAATTAGAATATTGTGAGTTCAAATCCCACACCAGAAACTTTGTCTGATAAGGTTGAATTTTTCATGTTCATTTGTCAGATGTGACATGTTTCCAAAGATACACTGAATCCAGTCATGTCTTCTCTCTGCAACGGACTTAAAACACTCCACAAGGTTATGACTGGGCCCCATAGACTGACAGCTACTCGTTTCTAGATGTCCTCTTTGGGACTGGGTCAGTAGTTCCCGTTCCACATGCTCACATTAACGTGTCTCCCTCTGAACACAGAGCACCTTGTTCTCTCTGCTCTAACCCAACATCGGCATAACTTCTGAAATGTCCTCCTTCTTCAGAAAATGTGGCTTCCCCCCCACCACAACTGATGGAGCCATCACACTCATTTCCTCCATTTCCCACTCATCTGCTCTTACCCTCTTGTCTCCTCAGCCAGAACAGAATTAAGAGTTCACCTGGTCCTCACCTGTCACCTCACTAGCCTCCTCACCCAGCACATCATCCTTTGCCAGTTCCGTCAACTGCAATGTGATCTCACCACCAGCCGCATCTTTCCTCCCCTCCCCCCGCCCCCTTTCCGTTATCCTAGGGGAACACTGTCTCTGTGACTTCCTGGTCTGCTCGTCCCTCCCCACCCATCTGTTCCTGTCTCCTGCTACTTTCCCCTGCAACCATAGGAGGTGCAATATCTGTCCCTACACCTCCACCCTCACCACCATCCAGGGGCATAAACAGCCTCCAGGTGAGGCAGAGATTCACATGCACCTCCTCCAACCTGATCTATTGCATTTGGTACTCGCGATATGGCCTCCTCCATATTGGCGAGACCAAGCGTATACTGGGTGACTGTTTTGCGGAACACCTGGGCTCTGTCTGCAGTGGTCATCCTGAGCTCCTTGTTGCTTGTCATTTCAACCTCCCTTCCCATTCCCACACCAGCCTATCCGTCCTCAGCTTACTCCACTGCCAGGGTGAGGCCAAGTGCAAACTAGAAGGTCAACACCTCATATTTCACTTGGGTAGCCTACAGCCCAATGGTATGAACAGTGAATTTTCCAAACCCCGGCCATTCTCTCTTCTCCCCACTCCCATCAGGCAGAAGACACAAAAGCCTGAAAGCACGTACCACCAGGCTCAAGGACAGCTTCTAACCCGCTGTTATAAAATTATTGAACGATTCCCTAGTGCGATAAGATGAACTCTCAGCCTCATAATCTACCTTGTTATGACCTTGCACCTTATTGTCTACCTGTATTGCACTTTCTTTGTAACTGTTACACTTTATTCTGCATTCTGTTATTGTTTTACCTTATACTACCTCAATGCACTGTGTAATGAATTGACCTGCATGAACGGTATGCAAGACAAGTTTTTCACTGTACCTCGCTACAAGTGACAATAATAAACTAATTTCCCAATTTACCAATTTACCAAATTCCGATAACTCAGTTCCGCTGCATTCCTTTCCAACTCCCATCAGTCCACCAGGTTCTCTCTCCCTTTTCCATCCCTCCCCCTCTCGTTACCTTGACTCATTACCTTACCCCACCTGGTTCCATCTGCCTATCACCCACACACCTATCTACCTGGGTTTCTTCTCCCTTGGTTCACTTATCCTATCCCCTTCCCTCTCTTATCTGGTTCCAACTATCACCTCCCAGCCTCTGGAACTGCAAACGTCGGAACATGGAGCAAAAAACAAACTGCTGGAGGAACTCAGCGGGTCGAGCAGCATCTATGAAGGCAAAGGGGTGGTCGACATTTCAGGATGAGCCTCTGCATCAGGACTGAGAGTGTAGAGGGAGGAGATCCAGTGTTAAGAGGTGAGAGGGAGGCTGGAAGCAGGAGATAATGGGAAGATGGAGAGGAAGGAGACGTGGCAGTAGGACTGAAGCCTTGATGAGAATGTTAAAGAGAAAAAGAGCAGTAGGAGTAATAGTGTTGGCCACTTCCCTCATTTCTGCTCTTTCCACAAATCAGAGCAGAGTTGCCCGACTCCATACCTTCCCCTCAGCCAGCCTCCACTTTCAGCATTTCGCTGTGCCTGCTTAACATCACCACTGCCACTCATCCCTGCCCTTTCAACGTTCCAGAGGGATCAGTCTCTCTGTAACCCCATGATTCATATTTCAATCACTCCAACCAGCATCACCCACCCTCCTTCCCATCGCACTTGCTTGTGAAGTAACATCCACCATTTTCCACTCGTTCCACCCTCCAGGGTTTCAAACACCTTTTCAAGGTGAAATAATCACTTATTAGTTCTTCTTTCAATTTCTCCACAGTATTCGCCGGTCAAGATGTACTCTACACAGGGGAGACCAAATGTACACCCATTCATTGCTTTGCCAAACACCCCCATTCAGTCCACAAGTGTAATTCTGAGTTCCCTTAACCTGTCGCTTTAACTCTCTGCCCCACAACACTGCTTGATTACAGTTCAATATAAAGAGTAGACTTGCTTATATCTCCATAGATGCTGTTTTATCTGCTGTGTATTTCCATCATGTCATGGAACAGGGCCTTCGGCCCACCATGTTGTGCCAAACTAATTAAATTAGCGATTACATGCCCAACTAAACTAATCCCTTCTACCTACATAGAGTCGATGTCCATCCATTCTCTGCACATTCATGTGCCTATCTAAGATCCTCAAATGCCAGGGGTGGAGGTGGTATTTATCTCCACCACCATTCCTGGCAGTGCATTGCAAGCACCCAACACTCTCTGTGTAAAAAGCTTGCCCTGTACATTTCCTTTGAACTTACCCCCTCTCACTTCAAATGCATGCCCTCTAATACTAGATATTTTGACCATGAGAAAAAAATACAAGCTGTCTATTCTATCTATGCCTCTCATAATCTTGTAAACTTCTGTCAGATTTCCCCTCAACCTTCACTCCTCCAGTGAAAGCAACTCGAGTTTGTCCAACCTCTCCTTATAGTGCATGCCCTCTAATCCATGCAGCATTCTGGTAAACCACTTCTACACCCTCTCCAAAGCATCCGCATCCTTGTTATAATGGGGCAACCAGAATTGAATGCAGTACTCCAGATGTGGCCTAAACAGAGTTTTATAAAGCTGCAATATAACTTCCTGACTCTTGAAATCAGTACCTTGACTAATAAAGGCAAGCATGTCATATGCCTTCTTTACCACTCTATCAATCCGTACAGCCAGTTTCAGGGAGCTATGGACTTGGTCCCAAGATCCCTCTGTACATCAATGCTGTTAAGGGTCCTGCCATTAACTGTGTACTGTCCCTTTATACTTGAACTCCCAAAGTAAATCATCTCTCACTTGGCTGAAGGAACTGCCATCTGCCTTCTGCCATTTCTCTGCCCATATCGGCAACTGATATATATCCCACTGTATCTTCTGGCAATCTTCTACACTGTCCACAACACCACTAATCTTTGTATCATCTGTGAACTTACTAACCCACCTATCCAACTTTTCATTCAGGTCATTTAAATATATATATATCACAAACAGCAGAGGTCCCTGTACAGATGACTTGTTTTAAGTTGGCCTCTACCTACGGTCCTGCCAATATTTATCATTCGATCAGCAACAACTGAACGTTTAACCTGACTTTTATCTCAGGCCTGTTTGTGAAGATTGTTGTAGCACATGAACATACAAATTAGGAGCTGGGCTGGGCCACTCACCTCCCACCACCCCCCCCCCCCCCCCCACCGGCCTGTTCCCCCATTCATGACTGATCCGACTGTAACCTCAGCTCCACATTCCTATCGACCCCAGTAACCTTTCACCCTTTGCTTATCAACATCTGTTTATATCTGCCTTAATAATATCCAAAAGCTTTGCTACCGCTGTCCTTTGAGGAAGGGGAGTCCAAAGCCGCCTCCAAAAGACAAAAATAATAACCTCATCTCTGGATGATTCATTATACAAGTCATGACCCCTGGTTCTAGGTTCTTCCAAAAGAGGTAACATCCTCTCCACATCCACCCTGTCAAGATCCCTCAGGATCTTATGTGGTTCAATCAGGTCCCTTTTTGCTTCTCCCTAACCCCTAACCCTAACCCTAAAGCACAGCCTGTCCTACTTTTAGCTGCAGCTGTTTATTCTGGCTGTTATACAACAGAGTTGCCCATAATATCCAGGAAATATTCTTGAAGAAGTTTTAATGGAAAGGAAAAGACATTTGGAACTTCCTGTGATTGTCACTGGAAAACAAAACACCACCGAAGAGTCCTGATGAAGGGTCTCGACCCAAAACGTCCACTGTTTATTTCCCTCCATAGATGCTGCCTGACCTGCTGAGTTCCTCCAGCATTTTGTGTGTATTGCTCCAGATTCCAGCATCTGCAGAATTTCTTGTGTCTCCGAAGAGAAGCATCTATTTGCTGCCAGTACGCAGGAGAACACTTGTATACTCATGTTTTGACCTTTTAAAGCTGAAAACTGCAGCCAGAACTACGACAGTAAGAAATGGGCTTTTAAGCCATTTAAACGCTTGACTGGTTGCATCACAGCCTGGTATGGCAATTCCAACACACAGGAACACAAGAGGCTGCAGAGAATAGTGGACACAACCCAGTCCATCATGGGCACATCCTTCCCCACCATCGGAAGCATCTACATAAGGCGTTACCTCAAGAAGGTAGCGTCTATCGTCAAAGATCCCCATCATCCAGGTCATGCCCTCTTCATCCTGCTACTGTCAGGCAGGAGGTACAGAAGCCTGAAGTCCCACACCACCAGGTTCAGGAACAACAACTTTCCTACAATCATCAAGTTCTTGAACTGACCTGCACAAACCTCACCCAACCTCAGCAATGAAACATTATGGACTGCCTTTCACACTACCATGGACTTGTTTCTAATTGTGTTTTTCCACTAGTGTCTCATTTTGCACTGTGTTTTCTTCACTGTCTGGTATAATTTATGTACAATTTATATATAATTTATGTTTTGAATGTTGTCTGAACCTATATGCCTATGATGCTGCTGCAAGCAAGTTTTTCATTGTACCTGTACCTCACTGTACTTGTACACATGACAATAAACTCAACTTGGACTTGGATTAAAGACTTGAAACTCTCTAGTTAAACAGTACTGCACACAGACTGCAAAAGGTCATTCAGAAGGCTTGGTATGAAGCAAAGAAAGACAGGCAGAGAAAGAGATAGAGAGTAACTAATAACAGGGGGTGTAGTTAATACAAACCACTAATGATATACAAGAGTAAGCAACCACTAATAATACGCACGCATCAGCCTTCAACCTATTCTATTGTATTCACATTGATATGTTCTGCTATATTACCAGCAATAATTGACAGTTCAATTCACCAGGACACACCTGTGTCAACAGAGACTGCTCTTCATTACAATGACAACTGCACGATATTTACAGACTGCAACCACTTGTCATAATCGATTAAAACTGGAGCCAGAAAAATCCTGATCTTCATTATGTTCTCAGATAGATATTTATTCAGTATTGGGACAGACAAAAAAAATGACATGACTATGAGGTATTTTAGGATATGGTCACATGTCCATGGACAATAGCAGTCCATTTTAATACAACTGAGATAAGAGGCTGAGCTTACTGGAATCCACATTAACGGTTTGAGAGATGCATCAAATCTGAACCAGGAAACACTGATAAGATAGGATATCTTTATTAGTCACATGTACATCAAAACACACCGTGAAATGCATCTTTTGCCTAGAGTGTTCTGGGGGCAGCCCGCAAGTGTCGCCACGCTTCCGGCGCCAACATAGCATGCCCACAACTTCCCAACCCGTACGTCTTTGGAATGTGGGAGGAAACCGGAGCACCCGGAGGAAACCCACACAGACATGGGAAGAACGTACAAACTCCTTTCAGACAGTGGCCGGAATTGAACCCGGGTCGCTGGCACTGTAAAACATTACACTAACTGCTACACTACTGTGCCCTATAACTACGTGTGAAATTTACTTGATGGCTAAGAACAGCAATCTTAGAAGCAGTCAAGGTATGAATGGATCACGCACTGAGAGCATAATATGTTTGAGAAATGGAGCCACGGAGAATCAAACCATCATAGGCACAAAAACAAATCCTACATGTTCCACTTAGTAGAACCACAGCAAAGTAATTGCCTCCTTTTTGAGCCTAACATTTGAAAAGCCTTCTGGGGTAGCCTCCTTCATTGTTGCAGTACTGGACTGCTTGATTAATAATTGCAATTCTAGCCCCTCTTTAATATGCCCCCTCTTTGTGATTCGATGCCCTTGTATGTTGCATTGCCAGACCTGCTCTTTCTTCAATTATGTCTCTTTGACAGCAGCAATATCATATTCCCATGTGTTAATCAACACTCTCTGTTCATTTGCTTTTCAAATCAGACTCCTTGCATTAACAAGAGGAACCCTCTGTTTCAAGTGTATGCATTGGATCACGGGAGTGTTCGGGATTATTCAGGAGTTATGAAATTATGGATAGCAGATACTAATTAAAATGAAAACCAGTCTTCAGAAAATAAAACCTGTTCACAATTTAACTCTAACTGAAGCTTTTGGGTCATTGAAGCCAATCACTGGGTGTGGGACATTCTGATTCTGTCCACTTGAAACTATACAGAAGAGGACAATGGATGAAGGACAATCAGTGGTCATTGAAATGTTCAGGATGAGATCAAGGAAGGCAGTAAGTGGTCATCTCCTGTATTAGCACATTGTTAAAGGCATGTCCCTGCCACTTAATGCACAGTTCAGGACAGGTCTGTTTGTCACTTAACATTCTGGCTAGTTGTATGTTCAGGGAGTCATTCATCAACACTGACAAAAGAGGTATATCTTGCGTGACTGGAGTTTGTGCTCAGAGGCTTTTGGAACAGACTCCAGTATTGAATATTCAAAGAGGTTCTGCTAGTTGGGACGTGCCACCATTGTAAATATGTAATTCTGTAAAGTTACCTGATTATATTCAAAATGTTAAAGTTAAGTAGGTGATTATAGCCATTGAAACTGTAGTTAATCGTTTATTGTTATCTTTGTGTTTCAACAGTATAAAACATCGTGTCAGGAGAGTGAGATTCTCCTAGACTTTCTCCAGAAGATCTGCTGTGTGAATAAAGACTTTTATATCTCCCAATTACAGGTTCCATGTGGCTCAGTTCAGTCATTCACAACAGGAGGTTCCAGATAAGCTACCTGAACACCTAAAAATGTTAATGGTCAGATCTATTAGTTACCTGGACACCTCAGCATTTTATCCAAAAGTATAAAACACAATATACTTTGCAATTCTGGGAAAACTCTCCCACCCAATTCTCCCTTGTATGTGTGCTTGCATTGAGACTGAATAAAGGCTTGTTGCATGCATTGCCACAGTTTCTGAATGGTTCCTCACCCACAGTACCGCCAGCTTTTCAGAGCAGCTGGGACATGCAGCGAATACCAGCCACACAGCCTACACCCTCAGCCCAAGACTGCATCAAAAGCCATTTACAGAAGTCCACCTTGTTCCCTTAAAAGCAACTTCTTCAAAGTAGTACAGTGTTTCTAACTGTTGCTGCATTACATCAGGGAAACCAAAACTTGACAAACTGTTATGAGGACAATGTCACCACACAAGGGTTTTCCTTGCATCCATGAATTTATTATTATGTCTTGTAATGTCTTCAGAAATGCTTAAAGACGCATAGTTTAACTATTTACATGTTGAGACTCTCAGTTCCCACTGCTACTGATTGTCTGTGACATTGTTACTTTGCTAAGAAAAGTCCAATCAGGATCACCAGATAAACTCACATAGATATGGACCTAACTGTGTTCCTGCATAAAGATATACAAGAGGACCTCAAGTGATAGATTCTGAGAAAAGGATATTGTCATTTCTGGTTTTAAATGTGAATGAAATAACAGGAGAAATGATGGAACGGAGAATACAAACAGGCTGCGGGTCCATCTTATGGCATGGGATTCCATCTGCCAGACCCACCCGAATCTGAACTTGCAAACATGAGGCTGATGCACTTCCTCGGAAGGCTAAGGAAATTCGGCGTGTCCCCGATGACCCTCACCAATTTTTTTTCAGGTGCATCAAAGGAAGCACCCTATCCGGATGCACCACAGCTTGGTATGTTAACTGCTCTGCCCAAGACCGCAAGCGTTTGCAGAGATTTGTGAACACAGCCCAGTCTATCATGAAAACCAGCCTCCCCTCCACTGACACTGTCTACACTTCCTGTTGCCTCAGGAAAGCAGCCATTATAATCAATGGCCCTTGCCACCTTGATCATTCTCTCTTCTCCTCACTTCCATCAAGCAGAAGATACACGTACCATCAGGCTCAAGGACAGCTTCTATCCCACTGCTAGAAGACTCTAGAATGGACCTCTTATACGATGAAAATGAACTCTTGATCTCACAATCTACCTCGTCATGTTCCTTTCACCTTATTTTCTGCCTTCACTGCACTTTCTCTGTAACTGTAGCACTATATTCTGCATTCTGTTAATGGTTTCCTTTTGTACTACCTCAACGTACTTATGTGTAGAATGACCTGTCTGGATGGTATGCAAGCTTTTCACTGTATCTCAGTACATGTGACAATAATAAAACCAATGACCACTCTGAGAGAACCTTCGCCACCTGTCCTGCAGCTGTTCAGGAAGGCAGTTCACCACTGCCAGCTGGGACACCCAGGACTGGCAGCCAATGAAGGCTTTGATCCAGTTGCCCACATTTTGGGAGCAGTTTTTTTTGGAAATTTGGCAATCCCCTGTGCAGATTTGTGGGCGACAAGGAAAGGTCGGAATTTACAGGAGGGCCAGAGGTTTCTTAAGACAAAATTGTAGGACTGTTGCTGGGGGCCGCAGAGACTGGTCCTAACTAGGAGATGCAATTGCACAGAATGTGATCGGAGAAGGTTTGATGTTCACATCACCAGTATGCTGGCCACGGTGGGTAACCACTGCCGTACCTCTGTATTTACATGGCACTTGATTCAAACAGGTCTGCACAAGAAACTTCCTGACCAACAGACCACAATTAGTAAGGCAACAACAGTTCTGCCATGATTATCCTCAACACTGGTGCCCCACAAGGCTGCGTCCTCAGCCCCGTACTTTACACCTTATACACTCATGACTGTGTGGCCAGATTCTGCTCTAACTCCACTGCTGCAGTCGGCACAAGAAACTTCCCAGTGGAAGTACTGTACAGCCAACAAATGGACCAGTCACTCTGTAAGCCGCAGAGGTAAAGGACTGTGAACAGCAGAGGCTTTGTGGCCGTGGACTTGGCCGCAGCATTGAGGGCAGCAAGTGAAGGCATTATAAGTTCTTACAGACAGACAACAGCAATGTCAATAGGAGGTTATTCAGCTCCTTTGACTGACTGCATCATTCAGTTGGATGATGGTTGACGTACTCCTCAAACCCACTGACTTGTGTCGTCCCTAAGCCTTGCTGCCTCTACGCAACAAAATATCTGGAGAGCTTAGTCATGAAAGCTTGGTTTTCCTCCCAGCATCCGTATCCTTTGAAGACAGCAGTAATAATAACTTATGTTAGGCTGAGCTTTCATTATCACTTCACACTCAAGCAATAAATAAGGGCATTTCATCAACTGCCAAACCTTCCATACCTGCAGGTCAACACGGCTAGAATTTGAACTTTTTATTTAATGAAGCATTTGTCTGACTTTCAGCTGAGCTGAAACTTTATCAGGATCACATTTCTTGACTCTAACACCAATGTTTCTGAAGAGATTCTGACAGGATAATAAGCACCCTCACATGAATCTTGATTAGTACTGCTTGTTGTAGAGGTTACATCATTCCACTGTATAATGTGGAATACCCAACACAGCTACCACATCCTCTTATCGGCACCTAAAATGTGTTGTTTTCTTCATTCAGGGAGCAGAGAAAATATCCTATTTATAAATTTATTTGCATAAATTTGATAAATATGTTGATTGATGCAAATGTATGTGCATAATGATATTTTGTGTTAACTATAATTTGACAATAGTTGGTCTCATTTGATTTCCTTTCCCTCTTGTTTTACCTTCTGCCTTATGAAGTAAGATTCATCTTTCCCCTTACCTACTTGATGCAGTAACACACCGGGGACAAGAAATTATTTAAAAGGGCAACATAGATAGGTAAGTTTATAGTAAGATAAGTTAGCGATAATGTCCTGAAGTTTACCGATGGAAATTATGGACACTGCTTGTGGGCCCATCCGTAGCTGTCAGCAACAGTGCAGTTGGTGACATGTAACAAAAGGGCAAGATTATAATACAGTCACAAAGAGGATTTGGGGGAGTGTTGGAAAGATAATTCTGCATAAAGAAATCTGGAACCAGCACAGTGTTGGTTTCTAGACGTACATCGATAATACCTCTGTCACATCACTAGCTCTCTTGACTGTCTCACATCTCCAAACTGTCAGACCTTATCACACACAGCACTGGAGGAGCAGAACTTTCCTCCAGATATGAACTTTCCTCAGTGTTTCAAAAGGGATGGGGGGGCGGGAAGAAGAGGAGGAGGGGTGGCGATACTGGTCAGGGATACTATTACAGATACAGAAAGGGTGGATAATGTAGAAGGATCCTCTCTAAAGTCAGTATGGGTAGAAGTTAGGAACAAGAAAGGAGCAGTTACTGTACTGGGAGTATTCTATAGGCACCCCAGTAGCAACAGGGATACTGAGGAGCAGATTGGGAGGCAGATTTTGGAAAGATGCAAAAATAACAGGGTTATTATCATGGGAGACTTCAACTTCCCAAATATTGATTGGCACCTGCTTAGTGCCAAAGGTTTAGATGGGGCAGAATTTGTTAAGTGTGTCCAGGACGGATTCCTGTCACAGTATGTTGACAGACTGACTAGAGGGAATGCCATATTAGATCTAGTATTAGGTAATGAACCAGGTCAGGTGACAGATCACTCGGTGGGTGAGCATTTGGGGGGCAGCGACCACTGCTCCATAACCTTTAGCATTGTCATGGACAGGGATAGGAGCAAAGAGGATGGGAAGATATTTAATTGGGAAAAGGCAAATTATGAGGCTATAAGGCGAGAACTTGAGAGTTTAAATTGGGATGACATTTTTGAAGGGAAATGTACTATGGAGATGTGGTGGATATTCAGGGACCTCTTGCAGGATGCTAGGGATAAATTTGTCCCAGTGAGGCAGAGAAGGAATGGCAGGGTGAAGGAACCGTGGGTGACGAGAGAGGTGGAACAACTAGTTAGGAAGAAGAAGGCAGCATACGTAAGGTGTAAGCAGCAAGGATCAGATAGGGCTTGTGAGGAATATAGAGTAGCAAGGAAGGAACTTAAGAAGGGGCTGAGGAGAGCAAGAAGGGGACATGAAAAGGCTTTGGCGAGTAGGGTTAAGGAGAATCCCAAGGCCTTTTTCTTGTATGTGAAGAGCAGAAGGATGACGAGAGTAAAGGTAGGTCCGATTAGAGGCAAAGGTGGGAGGATGTGCCTGGAAGCTGTGGAAGTGGGTGAGGTTCTCAATGAATACTTCTCTTCAGTGTTCACCAAGGAGAGGGGTCTTGATGATGCTGAGGACAGTGCTGGTAAGGTTAATGTTCTAGAGTATGTAGATATCAAGAGAGAGGATGTGTTGGAGCTGTTAGAAAATATTAGGACAGATAAGTCCCTGGGGCCTGACGGAATATTCCCTAGGCTGCTTCGCGACGTGAGGGAGGAGATTGCTGAACCATTGGCTAGGACATTTGAGTCCTCATTGTCCACGGGAATGGCACCAGAGGATTGGAGGGTGGCAAATGTTGTTCCCTTACTCAAAAAAGGTAGTAGGAATAGTCCAGGGAATTACAGACCGGTGAGCCTTACGTCTGTGGTGGGTAAGCTGCTAGAAAGGATTCTAAGAAATAGGATCTATGAGCATTTAGATAATCATGGACTAATTAGGCACAGCCAGCATCGCTTTGTGAAGGGAAGATCTTGCCTCACAAGCCTGATAGGGTTCTTTGAGGAGGTGACCAGGAAGATTGATGAGGGTAGTGCAGTAGATGTGGTCTACATGGATTTTAGTAAGGCGTTTGACAAGGTTCCATATGGTAAGCTTCTTCAGAAGGTCAGAGGGCAAGGGATGCAGGGAGGCTTGGCCATGTGGATTCAGAATTGGCTTGCCTGTAGAAAGCAGAGGGTTGTGGTAGAGGGAGTGCCTTCAGATTGGAGGGCTGTAACTAGTGGTGTCCCACAGGGATCGGTTCTGGGACCTCTGCTTTTTGTGATATTTATTAATGCCTTGGGTGAGGGGGTGGAAGGCTGGGTTAGCAAGTTTGCAGACAGTGTTGTGGTCAGTGGTGTTGTGGATAGTGTAGAGGCCTGTTGAAGCTTACAGAGGGATATTGATAGCATGCAGAGCTGGGCTGAGAGGTGGCAGATGGAGTTCAATCCAGAGAAGTATGAGGTGGTACACTTTGGAGGGACAAACTCCAAGGCGGAGTACAAAGTTAATGGCAGGATTCTGGGCAGTGTGGACGAGCAGAGGGATCTGGGGGTTCATATCCACAGATCACTAAAAGTTGCCTCACAGGTGGACAGGGTAGTTAAGAAAGCTTATGGGATGTTAGCTTTCATAAATCGTGGGATTGAGTTTAAGAACTGAGAGGTAATGATGCAGCTCTACAAAGCTCTGGTTAGACCACACTTTGAGTACTGTGTCCAATTCTGGTCACCTCATTATAGGAAGGATGCGGAGGCGTTGGAAAGGGTGCAGAGGAGATTTACCATGATGCTGCCTGGATTAGAGAGTATGGATTATGAGGAGAGACTAAAGGAGCTAAGGCTTTACTCATTGGAGAGAAGGAGGCTGAGGGGAGACATGATAGAGGTATACAGAATATTAAGAGCAATAGATAGAGTGGACAGCCAGCGCCTCTTTCCCAGGGCACCAATGCTCCAAACAAGAGGACATGGCTTTAAGGTAATGGAGGGGAAGTTCAAGGGAGATGTCAGAGGGAGGTTTTTCACCCAGAGTAGTTGGGGCATGGAATGCGCTGCCTGGGGTGGTGGTGGAGGCTGATACGTTGGTCAAGTTCAAGAGGTTGTTAGATTAGCATATGGAGGAATCTAAAATAGAGGGATATGTGGGAGGAAGGGGTTAGGTAGCCTTAGGCGTGGTTTAAAGGTTGGCATAACATGGTGGGCCAAAGGGCCTGTATTGTGCTGTATTGTTCTATGGTTTTAATATATAATGGGAAGACTTTCAGCCTTTAAATCCTACCTTTCCCTGTCAAAAGTTGGAAGACACAGCCTGTTAACTTGTTGTCACATTTGAGCTTAGGATGAGATTTGGACCACTGTTCTATCAGTCAGCACATCTTTTTATGCCTCTGTGAAATTATCTGACTCTGCTGCACCTCAGCTCACCTGTTGCCGAAGCCCGCAAATGTGCTTCTGTTGGCCTTGACGATCCCAATGCATGCTGGCTATCTCTCTTGTTCCACCCTACTTAAGCCCTACCGCACACCCAGTCCTGGTCATCATTTACTCACATACCCAATGAGATATATTGACTCCTCGTTAAACAGTGACTTTTAAATCCTCATTCTTATTTCCGTGGCCTCACTGATCTTTATTCCAACCATGTCCGACTCTACAACTCCCAGAGATATCAACACTTTGATCACCCCTAAACTTAATTACATTAAGGATGCAGCCTTTACCAACCAAGGCCCAAAGCTCTGGATTTCCCTCCCCAAACATTTTTGTGCCTCATTTCTCCTTCCTCCTTCAAAGTGCTCTATATAACCTTGTCCAAGCTTTCACTTGTCTACGCTGATATCTCCTTCCATGGCTGAGGGACCTCTGCAGAACACTCTGCTGCATTAAGGCCACTAAGTAATTTATTACCACTGTAGAAATCATTAAAAGGAGGTAGCTTCTTGAACTGTTAAGAAAGTGGGATGAGATAGATCGCTCACAAAGAGAATTACTGGGCCAAGTTATTTACCTCAGTGCCAGAACCAGAACCAGAATCAGGTTTATTATTACTGACTTATATGTCGTGAAATTTGTTGTTTTGCAGCAGCAGTGCAGTGCAAAGACATAAAATTACTATAAATTACAAAATAAATAAATAGTGCAAAAGAAAGGAATAATGAGGTAGTGTTAATGGGTTTATTAACTGTTCAGAAATCCGATAGCGGAGGAGAAGAAGCTGTTCTTAAATCATTGAGTGTGGGTCTTCAGGCTCCTGTACCTCCTCCCTGATGGTAGGAACGAGAAGAGGGCATGTCCCAGATGGTAAGGGTCCTTAGCGATGGATGCCGTCTTCTTGAAAGATGTCCTCAATGGCGGAGAGGGTTGTGCCCGTGATGGAGCTGGCTGAGTCTACAACCCTCTGCAGCCTCTTTCGATTTTGCACATTGGAGCCTCAGTACCAGGTGGTGATGCAACCAGTCAGAATGCTTTCCACCGTAGAAATTTGCAAGAGTCTTTGGTGACCTACCAAATCTCCTCAAACTCCTAATGAAGTAGAGCCGCTGGCGTGCCTTCTTCGTGATTGCGTCAATGTGTTAAACCCAGGATAGATCCTCCGAGATGTCGATGCCCAGGAACTTGAAGCTGTTCACCCTTTCCACCACTGACCCCTCTATGAGAACGGGTGTGTGTTCTCCTGACTTCCCCTTCCTGAAGTCCACAATCAATTCCTTGGTCTTATTGACATTGAGTGCGAGGTTGTTGTTGTGACACCACTCACCAGCAGAACTTGTGAATCAATCTAAAACCATCAGATCATGTACAAGGTAACTGAACCTGGATGCTGGTGAGGCTTTACTTACTTATTACAGCGCAGGAAGAAGCCATTTGGTCCATCAGATTCATACTGGCTCCCAGCTGAGCAATCCCACCAGTCCAGTTCCCCTTTCCTTTGTCCCTATAGTCCCACACATTAGTCTCTCTTACACATGCTCATTAACTCCACGAAAGTTCCATTTGCTGTTAACCTACACTCGGGGGTAATTTACTTAAGTCAATAAACCTACCGACACGACTTTGGGATTTGGGAGAAAATCTGAGCACCCAGGGGAAACACACACAGTCATCAAACTCTATACAGATAGTACCCAAGGTTCTGATTGAACCGGTGTCCCTGGAACTGCAAGACAGCAGCAATAACTACTGCACCAGCCTGCCATCCCAGTTGGAAGCTTCTCTGCAGCTCGAGTGATTCTGTGTTCGATTTTGTGGAAACCGATGGGATTGGGATAGATTCCGTGTGCCACATCCCAGTTCAAGGGCAATGGACAGTAAAGGCAGATGGGCAACTGATTTGGTCCTGCTAACGTCCTGCCACCAGATCAGGTTTAAATTGCCCCCACTGTCTAAAAAATGAATGGTTGCCTTGAGAGATTTCGAGGAGAGGTGAAATGGTTCCAGACATGAATCAGTCACACAGACCCGAGCTTGTTTTCTTTGGAGGTGAGCAGATTAAAAGAGAACATGATCCAGATTATCAAAGTGGATGCAAGCAGAGTGCTTATCCTGTTCAGGAAGTACCTCACTAGGGGACCCTGAAATGATTCGAATGGAGAGAGGCAGACAGGGAAAAAGCCACAATTTGTGTAACAGGTAAATACACAATGTGCTTTAGAAGAGGTTTGTAATTCTTTTGGAAGCCTATTGCATTATTCTGAAAAACGTCAGAGTCTCAGATATTACAAAGGACCTTTACAGAGGAGAAACAATGCTCTTAGAAGCAAGGAGAGAGAGGGGAGGGACAAAGGGAGAAAAACAGGGAGGGTAGGGCGGGGGAAAGATGGAAAGAGATCTAATTAATCTAAAACTTCAACCTTGAGCGCTGGTTAAACTCTGAGCAAAGATAATTCCTACTACAAAATAACTTAAGCACACTCAAACACACACACACACCCATACACACATGCATCACACACAAATGTGCACCTCCACACATGTATACACCCACACACTTATACTCATGCACATACATGTACATTGCACACACACCTACACATATATACACTTACACACATATGCACATGCATGCACACATACATGCATCATTGGTATTAGTATTGGTTTATTATTGTCACTTGTACCGAGGTACAGTGAAAAACTTGTCTTACAAACCAATCTTACAGGTCAATTCATCACACAGTGCAGTTACATTGAGTTAGTACAGAGTGCATTGATGTAGTACAGGTAAAAACAATAACAGTACAGAGTAAAGTGTCACAGCTACAGAGAAAGTGCAGTGCAATAAGGTGCAAGGTCACAACAAGGTAGATCGTGAGGTCATGAGGTCATAGGTCATAGTCCATCTCATTGTATAAGGGAACTGTTCAATAGTCTTATCACAGTGGGGTAGAAGCTGTCCTTAAGTCTGGTGGTACATGCCCTCAGGCTCCTGTATCTTCTACCCGATGGAAGAGGAGAGAAGAGAGAATATCCCGGGTGGGTGGGGTCTTTGATTATGCTGGCTGCTTCACCAAGACAATGAGAGGTAAAGACAGAGTCCAAGGAGGGGAGGCTGGTGTCCGTGATGCGCTGGGCTGTGTCCACAACTCTCTGCAGCTCCTTGCGGTCTTGGGCAGAGCAGTTGCCATACCAAGCCATGATACATCCTGATAGGATGCTTTCTATGGTGCATCGGTAAAAGTTGGTGAGAGTTAAAGGGGACAAACCAAATTTCTTTAGCCTCCTGAGGAAGTAGAGGGGCTGGTGAGCTTTCTTGGCCATGGCATCCACGTGGTTTGTCCAGGATAGGCTGTTGGTGATGTTCACTCCCAGGAAGTTGAAGCAGTCAACCATGTCGACCTCAGCACCATTGATGTAGACAGGTGTATGTACACCGCCTCCTTTCCTAAAGTCAATGACACCATTCCACTAAGCTCTCTATCTCCTTCCTGTAGTCCGATTCGTCACTGTTTGAGACACGGCCTACAACGGTAGTATCATCTGCAAACTTGTAGATGGAGTTAGAGCAGAATCTGGCCACACAGTCGTGAGTGTATAGGGAGTAGAGTAGAGGGCTGAGGACACAGCCTTGAGGTGCACCAGTGTTGAGAATAATCGTGCCGGAGGTATTGCTGCCTATCGTCACTGATTGCGGTCTGTTTGTTATAAGGTCAAGGATCCAGTTACAGAGGGATGCACAGACGCACACGTACACGCACTCACACATGCATATACATGGTCACGCTTTCTCTCTCTCTTTTCTATATCTCCCTCCCTCTCCACCACTGATGATGTAATACATATCTTCCTCCAAACATCCTCTCAAAGCTCCAGTGTTCAATAGCCAGGACCCAAGCCTATGGTAGAGCAGCGATAAGGTTGTTGAAGTCCATGATGGAGAGGAGGAAGTTGGAGCACTGCCTGAAATCACCTGCTACTGATCGCTCTTGTGTGCTACCAGCAGCCAGTAAGCACATGGGATTGTATGTGAAACCCAGGATGAAACTACAAACCCTGGAAATCTGAAATAAAAGCAAAACTGTTGGATATCCTCTGAAGGAGCATCTTCTAACTGAAATGTTAACTCTGTTTCCCTCTCTACAGATGCTGCCTAACCTGCTGAGTATCTCCAGCATTTTCTGTTTTTATTTCAGATTTTATGGTGATGCCTAAGCAGTCGACCAGCCAGTGGAGCCTGGGTAAATTGGGAGCACAAAGCTTCTTGTACCAACATATTTGTAACTCAGCCTGTGTGAGTGCAGGGAGGAGAGAAGGGAGACAGAAAACAGAATCACAATAAAGGAGATCAAATCCACAGCAGCGTACTGGCAAAGTGGCTTGTATCCAGAGGACAGGAAAACAAAGTTACAAATAAGCCATCCAACCAGCAGGTGAAACATACCACTGGAATGACACGAGGTCTAAAAATGTATTATTTATACAGATACAGATATATTCACATTATCATTAGGAAAACAGCAGGTAATGATTTGTGAAAACTTTAAATACAGTATTTATGAGTCTACAAAAAGAGAAGTGTCTTTTAAAAAGCCTCCTTTTCAAAAATCTGAAGGCTTGTCACAAAGCTCCAATGCATCTCGTATATATTTATCCAAACGCTCCAGTAAAACATAATAGCAGGTTGTGGGTAAGTGCTGGAGAGCAAGCTCACTGGGCTGTCAGTGGAGGGCTGAAAATAGTGCTGCAAATGAGCAGGGAGCTGGAATTGGTGCTTTGGAGCTCCAGTTCTGAGCTGTCATTGTGTCGCAATTGAGCTCAGAGCTGCACTTCACAAAGGAGAATTTGCAGAATAGATGCTAGCTGTTTCTTTCAACGGGTTTTCATTTCCTGGAGGCTTGTGATCGATTTTATTTAATGTGACTCCCTTTCCCTTCAAGGTTTCTTTTATTTCTTTCCTCCAATTTCCACCCTTATTCACTTGGGTCTAATTCCATTAACGCCACTCATCCTCACAAGCATGAGCGGGCTTTGTCAGTGAACACTCGCAGGCTATTCAACTGCGTAGTGCGCCACTACCATCGGAATAGACCTCAGCCAGAGAGATGGTTGTTTGAATGAGATGGGTGAGGAAAGACTGGGGGTGTTAATAAGTTCTGGAGTTCAAACCAGGCTACGACTTATATAGTGAATGGTAGGGCCCTGGGAAGTGTTATGGAACAGAGGGGCTTCGGAGTGCCAGTGCATAGTTCGCTGAAAGCGGCATCACAGGCAGATAGGGCGGTGAAGAAAGTATTTGGCACACTGGCCTTCATAGGTCAGGGCACTGAGTATAGGAGTTGGGAAGTTATATTGCAGTTACATAAGACATTGCTGAGGCCGAACTTGGAGTATTGGGTACAGTTTTGGTCACCCTGTTATAGGAAAGATGTTATTAAACTGGAAAGAGTGCAGAACGGATGTTGTCTGGACTTGGGGGCCTGAGTTACAAGGAGAAGTTGCGTAGACTAGGACTTTATTCCCTGGAACGTAGGAGATTGAGGGGTGACCTGCTAGAGGTATATAAGATCATGAGGGACATAGACAGGGTGAAAGCACGTAGCCTTTTTCCCAGGGAAGGAGTGCTAAAAGCAAGCGGGGTTAGGATTAAGATCGGAGACAAGAAATGTAAAAGGGACACCAGGGGCAGCTTCTTCACTCAAAGGATGGTGCGTATTTGGAATGAGGTGCCAGAAATAGTGGTTGAGGCGGGCACATATGAAGACATCTGGATAAGTACATGGATAGGAGAGGGTTAGAGGGCTATGGGCCAAACGCGGGCAGATGGGACTAGCTCAGTGGGCAACACAAGTCAGCGTAGATGAGTTGGGCTGAAGGGCCTGTTTCCATGTTGTATATCTCTATGACTCTATGACTCTAGACATGAGCAGCCAATGAGCAGAACAATGGGCCAAGGTCCTGAATTGGTCGTTAATGCTGCTTTATTCCCATGACAGGTGGGCACACTTTTATAGTCCCAGGAATGTGGCAATGTCAAAGTTGCCATCTTTTGGATGAAATGTTAAACTGATCTCGTTTGACAAATGTAAAATGTCCCTCGGCACAAGCAGAGAGTGCTCCTGGTGCCTGGAGACTGTGTGGATCAATGAGAAACTGTTAGTTTGTTTAATAACTGCTTGACTGATTTTGTATTTGCAGTTGCTCCTACCACACAAGTGTGTGGTGTTAACCTAACGTCAACCATCGACCTCAACGGGAGGTGAAGTTTCCTCTCCTAGAGAAACAAAGGACTGCAGATGCTGGAATCTAGATGAAAAACACTCTGATGCTGGAGGAACTCAGCAGGCCAGGCAGCGTCCGTGGAGAAAAGCAGGCGGTCAACGCTTCAGGTCAGGACCTTTCTTCGGAACTGAAGATAGGAAAAGGGGAAGCCCAATATACAGGAGGGAAAAGCAGAGCAGTGATAGGTGGACAAAAGAGGGGAGGCGGGGTGGGCACAAGGTGGTGATAGGTAGATGCAGGTAAGAGATAGTGATAGGCAGGTGTGGGGGAGGAGGGGAGAGCAGATCCACCGGGGGAGGGGGCAAAGGTAAGGAGGAAAAAAGGGGGTAGAAGAAAGAGAGTTAGGCTAAGAAAGGAAAGAAAATCATGCCTCTTCTTTTCTTCCCTCTTTTGTCCACCTATAACTGGTCTGTTTCCCCCCTCCCCTATATATTGGGCTTCCCCTTTTCCTATCTTCAGTCCTAAAGAAGGGTCCTGACCCGAAATGTCGACCGCCTGCTTTATTCCACGGATGCTGCCTGGCCTGCTGAGTCCCTCCAGCATCGTTGTGTTTTGCATCAAGTTTCCTCTCCTGTTCTTCCTGCAATAAACATCTGTCCACAGTAAATTTCTAGTCCAAGTCATAGGAAAATGGGGGTAAGCGAGGAGAGTGGTAATTTGCATTTTATACAAGAGAGCCAATTAAGTGGTGGTGATCCCTCATTGTTTTCACATAGAAAATTGGCACAGCAGTTGGTGCTGATGCCTCACAGCTCCAGTGATCCAGGTTCGATCCTGACCTCCAGCATTGTCTGCATGGAGTGTGCACGTTCTTCCTGTGACTGCATGGGTTTTACCCGGGAACTTTGGTTTCCTCTCACATCTCAAAGACGTGCAGTCCCTGGTGTAGGAAAGTGGCGAAAGGAATCAAAGAATTGATGAGTGTGAGGGAGAATAAGTTACAGAGTTACAGGGAAATAAAGAGAGAAAGGAACTGTGGGGTGATCTGTTGGAAGTGTATAAGATTATGAGGGGCAGAGGTAGGGTGGACAAGCAATATCTTTTTCCCATTATTGGGCGATCCAATACCAGAGGACATGCATTTAAGGTGAGAGGGGGTAGGCTCAGAAGAGAAGTGAGGGGTAAGTTTTTTACTCAGAGAATGGTGGATGCCTGGAATGCATTGTCTGATAGGGTGGTGGAGGCAAACTCATTGGGGACTTTTAAGAGGGGCTTGGATGGGCACATGAATGAGAGGAAAGTGGAGGGATATGGGCAATCTGTAAGTAGGAGGGATTAGCTATGTCAGCACAACATTGTGGGCCGAAGGGCTTGTTCTGTGCTGGACTGTTCTGTGTAAACTATTAGTATTGTTCTCCTGAAAGCTGGCATGGATCTGATGAGCTGAACAGCCTCCATAAGTCCAGAAGTGAATTGAAATAAAAATAGAGAAAGGATTCAAATTGAGCTTCAGCACCTTAACATCACACAAGTCCGAGTTATTCCCACCACATCGGACACTCCCTGTACCTCCCACACTCAGTCCTTCCCCACAGTTTCACCCTCTACCTCGCATGTCTCCAGTAGCTCGGAGAGTGGAGAACACAGGCCCGTAGTCTCCTCACTTCCTTTCTCACCTTTTTTTAATTCAAAAATAAACTTTATTCATAATAAAAGATATATATAAAAGAATAAGCAGTGCAAAAAACTTTTTACATTCTTAATGTCATATGGTCAATACATTCAGTAGTGTTAACCTTTCTTTTAATTGCCCCTCATGGCCCACTGGAGTGATGCACCATTTCAAGGGCATCCCCACCCGACTCAGCCGCTCCGAGTCTCACCTCCTGGCTCTCCTACAACAAGGATCTTTCCAGAAACAAAAGGACCCCTGAAGCTCTGTGTTTCCCTATTTACCCTGAGTGTGTTGGAAAGTTTGTGTCAGGTTTCATCGCCAGGGGAGGAGTCTTTCAATAGGTCAGCCTTCTCACAGCCTCAGCTGCCCCTGACTCTGACAATGTCTGATACATTTTTAGAATTCATTTTCCCCTCCTTCCCTGAGACACGTGGACCTGCTCTTCTGCAGTTACATCGTCATAATTTGTCGAAATAATAAATCAACTGAATGTCGGAACAGTCAATTTAATACTTAAATTTCCCAGCAAAATACTGCAGCCTCCCAGTGAGCATCAATAGGATTAGATGATGGAGAGTGTCCGGGGGCAGGGAAGCAGTGCATCACACTCCTTTTAACACCATATAAAAACCTTGGATCATTTCAGATCTTAATCACTCAAGGCAAGACTTTTATGAACATGCTTTGGAGCCTACATTTAAAGAAAGTTCATGAAAGGATGCGGATATAGACAGTGCCAGCCTCCCCTTCATTGACTCTGTCTACACTTCCCACTGCCTCAAGAAAGCAGCCAATATAATCAAAGACCCCTCCCACCCTGGTCATTCTCTCTTCTCTCCCCTCCCATTGGGTAGAAGATACAACACGTAACACCAAGGACAGTTTCCTTGCTGTTGTTATAAGACTCTTGAAGGGACCTCTTGTAGGATAAAAAAGATGAACTTGTGATCTCTCAATCTATCTCGTTGTGGCCCTTGCACTTTATTTGTCTACCTGCACTGTACTTTCTCTGAAACTGTAACACTATATTCTGCATTTTGTTTTGCTTTCCTTTTGAACTACCTCGATGTACTTATGTCTGGAATGATCTGTCTGGATGGCATGCAAACAAAGCTTCTCACCGTACCTCAGTACATGTGACAATAATAAACCAATTACCAGTATCTTTCACTATTCCAGGTTTTCAGCCAATGATGAAGTTCTGAATCTTGTCACTGTTCTAAGTACGAAAGATACCAGTCAAAATGAGCAGGTGGTGTTGTCATAGAGTCTCAGGAAAGCTCCCCTGTTCCTCTTGAAACGTGTATGACAAGACCCCAAGCAGTCAGATGTGGCTTCAGTTTCACACCAACATCGGGCAGACTGTTGGTTTGATAATGTTGCACTCATTCAGTGCTGTATGAAACGGGCAGGCAAGATTTCCTGCAAAATTGGACTTGAGCACATCGTCCTCGAAATTCTACCCCGTAGCAGAATGTTTGTGTCTGCTGTGCAAGTGAAGTTCCAAGAAAAGATTTTGATGAAGGTTTAACATGTGGATTAAATTTTTCTTCCAGCACCTCTGTACATATGGCATGTTAACTCTTGGAGGTTTTCAGATGTGTTCAGAGTGTGCAACAGTGTGCTACATACATGTGGATGCCACGTCTGATTTTCCATCAGACATGTGTGGGCTGAGGAAAAGCTTCTCATCGTCCATCCTGGCAAGCCCTCTATTCTGTGACACAAAAACCAAACAGAAGCTGGAAACCTGAAGCACCAAAAGGAAATGCTGGACATCCTCTGTCAGAGTCAGAGAGAGGGAACCTGAGGAAGGGTTGTTGACCTGAAACATTGACTCTGCTTCTCTCACCCCAGATCCCACTTGACTTGCTGACCATTTCCAGTCCAGGTGAAGGGTCTCGACCCGAAATGTTGACTGCCCATTTCCCTCCACAGATGCTGTCTGACCTGCTGAGTTCCCTCAGCAACTTATTTGTATTTACAGTATTCTCTGTCTTTATTAACTTCTATTCAATATCATCCTTCATTTATTGATACTTGAGACAATAAAAGGCCTGATCTATTCATTCATTCCTCATAGGACAATCTTCTCATTTCAGGAATGAATCAAGATAGCCTTTGTTTACCCCTCAGGGAAGTATATCCTTCCTTAAATAAGGAGACTAAAGGAACACCATGTATTCCAGGTCTGGTCTCCTCAACATCCTGTATGTCTGCATCAGGACTTCCTTATACTTAGAAAGCACCTTCCCGAGATCACTTATCTTGCGACCTCCTGCACATTAACTTGCCGTGGTTCATGTACAAGGACATTTGAATCTCCCTGAACATTTCCAGGTCTCTCACCTTTTATACTTTTCTGCCTTTCAATTCTTCCTATCGATAAAGACAATTTTACTCTTCTCCGCATTATTCTCATTCTGCCAACTTCTGACCCAATGTCTTAACTTTTCCTCCGAAAGTCCTCTTCACGATATTCTTTCCCATCAGGCTTACATCAACAGCATGTTTCAAGATTACACTCAGTTCCCTCGTCTAAGACATTGCTATGAGTTGAAAATACTTGAGGCCAACTGCTGATCTTTGCCAATCAGAAGATGACCTCTTGATTCCTCCTGGCTGGGTCCTGTCTGTAAACCAATCCACATTCCATTCAAATGCATTGCCCCCACAAGCATCGATAAAACCTTCACAGCAAAACCCACAGTTATTGGGAATAACAAACAATCTGCTGGAAGGACTCAGCGGGTCAGGCAGCATCTAGGGGCAAAAGGAATTGTTGATGTTTTGGGTCGAAACCCTTTCTCAGGATCCTGTTGCAGGGTTTCAGCCCAAAACATCGACAATTCCTTTCCTCCCCCGGATGCTGCTTGACCCACTGAGTTCCTCCAGCGGATGGTTTGTTGCTCCGGATCCCAACATCTGTGGAGTCTCTTGTCTTTCCTGACACGTTTGTCAGGATTGGGCATTGTGCTGCATCAATGCAGCCTTCGGTCTGGCTCCTGCACTTACAAATGCAATGCATGATCGTGCCTTAAACTACAGCAATATTACACATGGGACTGAGTTCTGCATAGAAAGAACTCAAGATATTGAACTGAGTCTGACACAAGCCTCTATTGTACACACAGGACTGGATTATACACACTGCTCCATTGTGTCCTTCATGAGATGTTTGTCTGGATTCTACTCAGCACCAATACTGCATATTTCTAGCACTCCTCATTTTAACTATATATGAATTGGCACCTAGCAGCAGCAATGCAGCAGGTGATTGGGTACCGCACAACACGAAACTCTACATTTCTACATTTCACAAAACTCTACATTTTCTACAAATCCACACTCTCCTTTTCAGAGGGTGTTCCCGGAGCAGCTGGACTGGGCTCCATTTGTCTGGGACACAGGTAGGCCCAGTATAAGCAGCAGAAGGTGCACCCCTACTCACAAACCACCCACCCGTCCTCCCATCAGGCACCTTCTACCCCATCAGTGGAAGAGTCTGTGGTTCCCACATTGGTCTCATCAGCCACCTCCAAACCCACAGAAGCAGAGGGTTAACAAACCATCCTCAATCGTGAAGGATTGCTGAAGGAAAAGAGTACAATGGTATGGTCTGCTTCTGGCACTGCAACCACACAACAAAGACAACTTGCTCCCGCACTGCACTAATCCAGGACACGTGACCAGGCTCTACACTCGAGCACTAACACACACTAAGATAAGTACAACAGATGCCTCTTGTTCACTGCACCAACAGTACATTTGACAACTCATATCAATGTCTTCGATGAGGGAACCGTGTGTAATCTTGGAAATTGCTGTTGATGTGACCTTACATTACACCAGTGTAACATATTTTATTCATGCACAGGATGTGGGCACCTCTGACAAGACAAGAGTTATCATCCATTCCTGATGGTCTTTAAATTTAATGGTTACATCTCCCACTGCAAAGGCAAGTTCAGAAGCAAGCACATTGTTTCTGAGTCACATATTGACCACATGGATCAGGATGGCAAACAACCAGCACAATTCTGGAGATCAAATTCTGCACTGCACTCCCCACCAGACTGGGTGTTATACTCCAGTGATGTAGCATGATAACTAAGTCTGTGCTGCATCAAATACAGCATGCAGATCTGGACGCTGTACTGTACTAATGTGACAGGTGGGACTGGGTTCAACACTGGACGAATACATTAGATGAGGCTGTTTCACAATGCGTCACACAAGGGCATGGGTCTAATATTGTACCAATAGAACATCAGTACTGGATACAGACCTACATCAATACACACTTCACACTTTTCCAGCTTTTTGGAATTTGAGGGCATATGGGATTAAGGTGCAATCAGAGGATATGGAGTTAGTACAGGAAAGTGACATTGAATGAGAAGATCAGGATGGTCTGAATGGTGAAGCAGCACGAGGGGCAGAGTAACCCATCCTGGTTCCACTTCTTACACTCTCAGATTCACACAATGTTCTGTTGTGCATTAAGGGAACACAGGGGACAAGTAATACACCATACCAATCAACAGTTGGGGCTGTAGTACACTGCACCAATCAACAGTTGGGGCTGTAGTACACCGCACCAATCAACAGTCGGGGCTGTAGTACACCGCACCAGTCAACAGTCGGGGCTGTAGTACACTGCACCAATCAACAGTTGGGGCTGTAGTACACTGCACCAATCAACAGTCGGGGCTGTAGTACACTGCACCAATCAACAGTTGGGGTTGTAGTACACTGCACCAGTCAACAGTTGGGGCTGTAGTACACTGCACCAGTCAACAGTTGGGGCTGTAGTACACTGCACCAATCAACAGTTGGGGTTGTAGTACACTGCACCAGTCAACAGTTGGGGCTGTAGTACACTGCACCAGTCAACAGTTGGGGCTGTAGTACACTGCACCAGTCAACAGTTGGGGCTGTAGTACACTGCACCAGTCAACAGTTGGGGCTGTAGTACACTGCACCAGTCAACAGTTGGGGCTGTAGTACACTGCACCAATCAACAGTTGGGGCTGTAGTACACTGCACCAGTCAACAGTTGGGGCTGTAGTACACTGCACCAATCAACAGTTGGGGTTGTAGTACACTGCACCAATCAACAGTTGGGGTTGTAGTACACTGTACCATTCAACAGTTGGGGCTGTAGTACACTGTACCAATCAACAGTTGGATTCATACTACACTGTACCAATCAATAGTTTGCTCTGTAGTACGCTGTACCAAACAACAATTGAATTGGTGGTACACTGTACTGTACCAATTAATAGTTGGGGCTATATTACACTGCATCAGTGAATAGTAAAAAAAAGTTGTTTTTGATAAATCTGCACTGACAGGAAACTTGAATTAATCCTACGTTCTGTCTAAATCATTGATATACCAGGGATTAGAAAACAACTTATTTGATTTAACATGTTAAAGAACGAGAACATAAGCCTTGATTGGTTCTCCCCGTTTTAAGCAATGACCTCTTTAGTGTTTTTTTCTCATTCCTTCTGTTTATCAGCTATTGTATTTCATTTGGAACATAGAAAATGCAGGAAAAGGCCCTTCAGCCCATGATGTCTGTGCTGAACATGATGCCACATTGAACTCATCCCATCTGCCTGCAATGATCCATATCCCTCCATCCCTGCATATTCATGTGCCTAATTCCTTTTATTTGTTGCTATCATATCTGCTTCCACCACTCCCCTGGCAGCGTGTTCCAGCCACCTACTACCCTCTGTGTAAACAACTTACCCCGCACATCTCCTCTGAACCTCCCCCTCTCACCTTAAGCCTATGTCCTTCAGTATATGAAACTTACACCCTGGGAAAAAGACTCCAACTATCTACCCTAACTATGCCTCTCATAACTTTACATACGTCTATCAGGTCTCCCCTCAGCCTCCAAAACTCTGAAGAAAACAATCCAAGTTTGTCCAACCCCTCCTTCTGTACCATCTCCAGAGTTTCCACATCCTTCCTGTAATGTGGCAACCAGAACGGCACACAACACTCCAAATGTGGCCCAACCACAATTTTATACAGCTGCAACGTGACTTCCCTACTTTTAGACTCAACGCCCTGATCAATGAAGGTAAAGGACACCTTCTTTACCAACCTATCTATTTGTGTTGCCACTTTCAGGGAGCTATGGACTTGCACTCTAAGATCCCTCCGTACAGCACTGCTCCAAAGGGACCTGCCATTTACTGTGTACTTTCCTTTGGCATTTAACCTCACAAAATGCAACACCTCACATTTTTCCAGATTAAACTCCATTTGTTGTTTTCCACCCAAATTTCCAACTGATCTGTATCCTGCTGTATTCTTTGGCAATTTATCCACCAATTTTCCTGTCATCTGCAAACTTACTAATCAGACCAACTACATTTTTATTAAAATCATTAATAACATTTTTGATCTTGGAAGGAATGATTTCCTGAATTACATAAAGTTCATGCATAATTCCAATTAATGTTGTGAATTATGTGAGAATGACTAATTCTGGATATGAAATTTTCACACACTAAAAGCTGGTAATTCTAAATTGGTATTTTAGGAAGCATTTGAGACATTTGGGAGTCACCTCAAATGTTGATTTCCTTATTGTGGATACTATTTTTCGAATAGCTAATCCAAATGTCTTTTTTAAAGACTGTTGCAGTTCCAACTGATATTCTGGTTCTTAATGTTAAAGTTTGTGTGAACTTCAAAAAGTTCCTCGTAAAATCTGTAAAAGATGCACAGGATGAAAGCAAAGGCATTTTCATATTTCTATGACTCTGATATTAGCTTGAATATAATAGGGTAAGAATAGGATGATTTGGCAGATGAATGTGTGGCTGAGAAATTGGTGCAGTGGACAGGGTTTCAGATTTGTTGATCATTGGGATATCTTCTGGGCAAGGTATGACCTGTACAAAAGGGACGGGTTACACCTGAACTGGAGGGGGACAGATAATCTTGCGGGCAGGTTTGCTAGAACTGTTTAAACTAGTTTGGCAGGGGGATGGGAAGCAGAGTGATAGGTCAGAGGTTGGTGCATTTCGTGTACAAGTAGATGCCGAGTGTAGAAAGATTGTGAGGAAGGATAGGCAGTTGGAAGGGCAAAATCGCAGTCAGTTGGATAGGTTGAAGTGTGTCTACTTTAATGCAAGAAATATCAGGAACAAGGCTGATGAACTTAGAGCATGGGTAAGTACGTGGAACTATGACGTGGTGGCCAATACAGAGACTTGGCTGTTGCAAGGGCAGGAATGGCTGCTGGATATTCCGGGGTTTCGATGTTTCAAAAGGGACAGGGACGGAAGTACAAGAGGTGGGGGAGTGGCTTTGCTGAGCAGGGACAGTGTCACAGCTGTACAAAGGGAAGATGTCCTGGAGGGGTTGACCACTGAGTCAGTGTGGGTGGAAGTCAGAAACAGGAAGGGAGCGATCACTCTATTGGGAGTATTCTACAGACCCCCCCAAATAGCAGCAGAAATGCTGAGGGGCAGATTGGGAGGCAGATTTTGGAAAGGTGCAAAAATAACACGGTTGTTGTTATGGGTGATTTCAACTTCCCTAATATTGATTGGCACCTCCTTAGTGTAAAGAGGATAGATGGGGCAGAGTTTGTTAGTTGAGTACAGGAAGGATTCCTGACACAGTATGTGGACAGGCCGACTAGAGGAGAGACCGTACTGGACCTGGTACTAGACAATGAGCCTGATCAGGTTTCAGATCTCTTGGTGGGAGAGCATTTTGGAGATAGCGACCATAACTCTTTGACCTTTACCATAGCCTTGGAGAGGAATAGGAGCAGATGATATGGGAAAGTATTTAACTGTGGGAGGGGGAATTATGATGCTAATAGGCAGGAACTTGGGAGCGTAAATTGGGAACAGATGTTCTTGGGGAAGTGCACAATGGAAATGTGGAGGTTGTTTAAGGAAGACTTGCATGGGGTTCTGGATAGGTTTGTCCCATTGAGGCAGGGTAAGGATGGTAGAGTGAAGGAACTGTGGTTGACAAGAGATGTGGAATATCTTGTCAAGAGGAAGAAAGGTTGTTAAGAAGGTGTATGGTGTGTTGGCCTTCATTAGTCAGGGTATTGAGTTCAAGAGTCATGAGGTAATGTTACAGCTCTATAGAACTCTGGTTAGACCACACCTGGAGTATTATATTCAGTTCTGGTCACCTCATTATAGAAAGGATGTAGAAGCTTTAGAGAGGGTGCAGAGGAGATTTACCAGGATGCTGCCTGGATTGGAGAGCATGTCTCATGAGGATAGGTTGAGCAAGCTAGGGCTTTTCTCTTTGGAGAGAAGGAGGATGAGAGGTGACTTGATAGGGGTGTACAAGATGATAAGGGGCATAGATCGAGTGGACAGTCAGAGACTTTTTCCCAGAGCGACAATGGCTAACACAAGGGGACATAATTTTAAGGTGATTGGAAGAAGATATAAGGGGGATGTCAAGGGTAGGTTTTTCACACAGAGAGTGGTGGGTGCGTGGAACGCACTGCTGGCAGAGGTGGTGGGGGCAGATACATTAGGGACACTTAAGAGGCTCTTAGACACATGAATGATGGAGAAATGGGGGGCAATGTGGGAGGCAAGTGTTAGGTAGATCTTAGAGCTGGATAAAATGTCAGCACAACATTGTGGGCCGAAGGGCCTGTACTGTGCTGCAATGTTCTATGTTCTATGTTCTGTACCCTGTGTTGGAAAAAAAATCACATTTGAAATGAAAGACAAGGGCATGTTTTATTTTGACTAGAGTATTTTTTTGTTAACTACGTAAAAAATGTGTTTATATTCCAAATATCAGTTTTAAACCTTAGAGAATTGAAAGACATACATGCAATCAATTGAGTTTTCTTTAATAAATGTTTTGTTTTGATTCAGTTGCTGTTAAGAACTGTTTTTGTCTCATATAATGTAAATTAAAATGAATGGTTCTGCTTAGTACCAATTGAAACATCCATTAAAACACAGTTTAATTTGGTCAATGAGCTTTTGCCCAGTAAGAGTAATCAGCTTTGTTGACTGGTTTGAGAGCAAAAATTAGTTTGCAATGGAATAAAATACAGGTGAATGCAGAGAGTGGTGAAAGCTTGTTGGAGATGCTGGGGGTGGCAGGGTTTAAGGTTAACTGCTCCGGCTCTATTTCGTTTTAAACCTTGACCCTCATCCAAAAGGGTCAGTTTACAATCTGTGATCAGGGGGGCATACTGTATGCATCTCAGAAAGGGACAGTTTGAGTTGTGCAATCCTAAACTCTGCATCACAAAAAAGAAAACTGAAAGTGGTAATAGAACCACAGTCTTCCTCGTTTGTAGATAAAGTGACCTCAAGGACGTGTGGGGATTTTTTTTTTAATTTTAATTTTTTTTTTATTTACAGCGTGGTAACAGGCCCTTCTGGCCCAACGAGTCCACACTGCCCATTTTAAACCCCAAATTAACCTACCTGTATGTCTTTAGAATGTGGGACGAAACTGGAGCACCCGGCGGAAACCCATGCAGACACGGGAGAACGTACAAACTCCTGACAGACAGCGACGGGAATCGAACCCCGATCGCTGGCGCTGTAATAGATTCTTGACCAACACACATAATATGCTGGAGGAACTCAGCAGATCAGGCAGCATCTATGTTGTGGGGATTCTCACTCTGCTGGTGAAACAACCTACGTAGAACATTGTAAATCAAACACTCACAAATGTAGGAAATGTTCTATGGTGGACTAAACAAGCACCATATACAGTATATTGAGTGGGAATAACATAACTGGTGAAGATTTTTGAGACGAGGACTGGAAAAATAATGTGTATTACGTGTAGTGCAGAAGCTAATGTTGCAAGATATTCAGGAAAGTTTCTTATTTGACAAACCTAGTAGGGGTGTTAACACTGGATGGGAGACACAAGAGATTCTGCAGATGCTGGATGTATCTGGAGCGATACACAAAAAGTTCTGGAGGAACTCGGCAGGTCAGGCAGCATCTGTGGAGGGAAATAAACAGTCGACGTTTCGGGCTGAGACCCTTCATCAGGACTGGAAAAGCCAGAATAAGAAGGTGGGGGGAGGGGGAGGAGCACAGGCAGGCAGGGGATAGGTGAGTCCAGGTGAGGGGGGAAGGTAGGTGGGTGGGGGAGGGGGGGAAGATGCAATAATCTGAGAGGCGATAGGTAGAAGAGGCTGAGGGCTGAAGAAGGAGGAATCCGGTAGGAGAGGACAGTGGACCATGGGGGAGGGGAGGAGATGAGATGAGATGGGCAAGTCATCAAGGCAGGGGAAGGGAACCACAGGAATAAGGGAAAACACAGGAGTGGGGGGGGGGGGGGGGCGGGGAAAGAAAATGAAGGGTATTTGCTCAGTCTGACATGTGGACTGTGTCTTTAGGGTCATGTGATCTGAAGGGGGAGGAGGGAGAAATAGAATCCCTCAATCCCAGCTGCGATACATGGGAAATCTGCATCAATACACAGCAGAAGGGGAGTGGGAAACAGAAGGAGGATTTAAAAAGGACCTTACATGCAGGGGAGGGACATATTTGTAGAGGGAAGAGAGGGAAGGAAGAAAGGAGATGTGAAGTGGAATATGGGTTCAAGTAATTAAATAGCCAACCTACTGGAAGTAGTGTAGCGGTTAGTGTAACACTATTACAGCGCCAGTGACCCGGGTTCAATTCCTGCCACTGTCTGCAAGGAGTTTGCACGTTCTCCCCGTGTCTGCGTGGGTTTCCTCCGGGTGCTCCGGTTTCCTCCCACATTCCAAAGACGTACGGGTTAGGAAGTTGTGGGCGTGCTATGTTGGCGCCGGAAGCGTGGCGACACTTGTGGGCTGCCCCCAGAGCACTCTATGCAAAAGGTGCATTTCACTGTGTGTTTCGATGTACATGTGACCAATAAAGATCTTATCTATTATTTCTATTTCATGGTATTGTCAGAGACAGCAGCAAGCAGGTGTGAATCAGAATCAGGTTTATTATCACTGACATATGTCGTGAAATGTGTTGTTTTGCGGCAGCAGTACAGTGCAAGACATAAAGACATAAAAATTACTATAAGTTACAAAAATAAATAAATAGTGCAAAGAGGAACCATCTTAGAATTAGAGGGTACCGGTTTAAAACAGAGATGAGGAGAAATTTCTTTAGCCAGAGGGCAGTGAAATTATGGAATTCTTTGCCACGTACAGCTGTGGAGGCCTGACATTGGAGGCATTTAAGGAGGAGATAGATAGGTATCTAATTAGTCATGGTATCAAGGGATATGGGGATAAGGCCGGGAACTGGGGAGAGAAAGGAATAGATGTTTTTCCATTTCTCATTTCTTCTTTTCTTTTTCCATTTCTTTTCTCTTTTTCTTTTTTCTTTTCCTTAGTTCACAGAGCAGACTAGATGGGCCGAATGGCCTTCCTTCTGCTCCCTTGTCTTGTGCGACCTCTTGTGAGGTAGTTTTCATGGGTTCATGGACTGTTCAGAAATCTGACGCCGAGGGGAAGAAGCTGTTCCTGAATCGTTGAGTGTGGGTCTTCAGGCTCCTGTACCTCCTCCCTGATGGCAGTAACATGAAGAGGGTATGTCCCGAGTGGTGAGGGTCCTTAATAATGGATGCCACCTTCCTGAGGCACCATGTCTTGAAGTGGCTGCTATTGCAGATGTGCTAACTGTACAGCTGTGTTCCTACTGCCTTAAACTGTCCATTCAGATTATGTGTTTGCTTGTAATTCAGATCCAGAGTTTAAAGGGCAATGCTTGAGATCAATAGACAGGAACCAGTCTTAAATGTTCATGTACTGAGGGCAATCTGATAGGGCATCCTATCTGGATTAGTATGGCAACTGCTCTGCCCATGACTGCAAGAAACTGCAGAGCATTGTGGACACACAGAAACCAGCCTCCCTTCCATGGACTCTGTCTACACTTCTCGCTGCCTCGGCAAAGCAGCCAGCATAATCAAAGACCCCACCCATCCCGGACATTCTCTCTTTTCCCCTCTCCCAGCAGGCAGAAGATACAAAAGCCTGAAAGCACGTACCACCAGGCTCAATGATAACTTCTATCCCACTGTTATGAGACTATTGTACAGTTCCATTGTAGGGCAGGCACAGTAACGTAGCAGTAAGTGTAACGTTATTACAGCGCCAGCGACCCAGGTTCAATTCCCGCTGCTGTCTGTAAGGAGTTTGTATGTCCTCTCCGTTTCTTTGTGAGTTTCCTCTGGGTGCTCCAGTTTCCTCCCACATTCCAAAGACGTATGGGTTAGGAAGTCGTAGGCATGCTATGTTGCCACCAGAAGCATGGTGACACTTGCAGGCTGCCCCCAGAACACTCTACGCAAAAGATGCATTTCACTGTGTGTTTCGATGCACATGTGACGAATAAAGAAATCTTATCTTACATAAGAGGAACCCTTGACCTCACAATCTACCTCATTGTGACCTTGCACCTTACTGCCTACCCGCACTGCACTTTCTCTGTAACTGTAACTCTTTATTCTGCATTCTGTTATTGTTTTCACCTTGTACTACCTCAATGCACTGTTGTAATGAGCTGATCTGTATGGACAGTATGCAAGACAAGTTTTTCACTGTACCTCAGTACATGTGACAATAATAAACTAATTTACCAGTTTAGGGTGTCAGAGGAAATTTGCCCCTACAGACTGCATGGCCATGCAGGATCAACATGTGAGTTGTATGAGAGAAGGGCAAATAATACCATGTGGTCTACATCAGGACAGATATGGAGCTGTTAACTTTTCTATAAGGAGAATGGAATGTGTCGTATAACCACAACTGTAAAATCTTTAATTTATCGTAGCAACTTGGCATGTCCAATTATACAATCAATCAACAAGAACAGGAGAAGTTGGTTTGAAAATGATTGATTCCCTGGTGTGTATCCCTCAGGGGGCGAACTCCTGTAGCCAGACTTGCAGCAAGACCACGCTCAACTCAAAGAAAACCAACATTAAAGTGATCAGGCGGCTGCACTATGAAGGCAGCTTCGTGGTCTTTAGGCATAAAAATTGACCAAGCTTCACATACGCAGTATGTCACTAGGAACCAATGGGAATTTTAAATGAGCTTTTAAAACAGGCTGTGAGATGAATGAAAAGCAGGAGGAACTATTCATTTAGAGTAACCTAAGGAATTACATAGAGTAATCAGACCACACAATATTTGCTTAAATTTAATAGTTTACTTTCTTCTCTGGACCCCTGTGTTCCCTCTCCCAAAATACAAATAACTAGAAACTGCCTTGGTTGTACAGAATTTGGATCTGTCTACAAAGACCTTTGGAAATGTTCATGCCCAAGCTGTTGCTGGAATAAATCCCATTCACCAGATATTCAAAGTGCTGCCAAAACCAGAAATTTCCCGTCTAAACACTTTTGTGTGATAGTGGTCAGAACAACAAACAGGTGATTCGAAGCCATCCGTGGGGAAGGCAGTGGACTAATTCACTGGCCGGGGCTGAGAAAGGGCCATTTCACGGACTAACAGCAAAGACACAGGATTAAGGCATTACAATCAGAGGGTGTGATTATGTCCACCAGTTATCACAAGCATAAATTAAAATGCATTCCATGGCAAATTTTAGCAAATTACAAATTACAAATTTGTCTGCTGTACATATGGAAATAAGTGAATGGTATTTGAAATCGAAGAAGGCTAAAGACAACTGTGCATGTGAGAAGTGTTTGAAGTTAAAAAGAATGTTGTGCAAAAGGGGACAACAGATTAGTGCTCCTGAATACAAACAACTGTTTGGGGTTCATTTAGTTGTACTGCCGGTGAGCCTTGACTCAATTTACAGATTGAATGCGTTCAGGTCGAATTCAGGAATGAAGGTACCAAGGGAGGGTGAAGGGGCACTAGTTACAATCCAAGGTATGGGGGATTCTGATAATCCTAGGAATAAGCAGAAATGTTCTCAGCTAGCTCCTCTTCACTGAGTGATCACCTGGACTGAGTTCTGAATATGAGAGAACTTGTGAATTCAACCAAGAAGAAGCCGGATGGTGAGTTAGGTTCCGGCAGGCATCTGTGGTGGAATTCACTAGACGGCTTTGCTTATCTCTATTGGTCTTTGTGATTTTTGTGCCACGTATGTCAAAGCTGTTGAATCTACTGCAAGCAATAAACAATCTGCCGGAGGAACTCAGCAGGTTGAGCAGCATCTGTGGGAGGAAAAGAATTGTCAACGTTTTGGGTCAAAAACTGTCCCGATGCAGGGTTTCGACCCAAAACCTTGACAATTCCTTTCCTCCCACGGACGCTGCTCGACCCACTGAGTTCCTCCAGCAGATTGTTTGTTGCTCCAGATTCCAGCTTCTGCAGTCTCTTGTGTCTCTCTGTTGAAGCTACTGTTGTCCAGCCAACTTCTCTTTTCCTAAAGGAGCCAAATCACACCTGCTCATCTGCTTCTGGATGGTATGAACAATCTTAACCACAGAATCAGAATCTCCTCCTGCAATGTCTACACATACGTGCTTTCCAGCTGAGGCTGGTCCATATGAAAAGGTACAACATTGGATGTCTTCCCAATTATGCAGTGTTACAGAGCCATTCATGAGGTCACACTTTGATTACCCCTTTGTATTTGGGCAGTCTCTCTCTGGCTCCAGTTGGGACTACTGCTAGTTGCTGGAATAAGAGTAATAGATAAGAGCAATAGGGTAGCATGTTAGTGTAGCAGTTAGCGTAATGCTATTGCAGCGCCAGCGACCCAGGTTCAATTCCAGCCACTGTCTGTAAGCAGTTCATATGCTCTCCCCGTGTCTGCATGGGTTTCCTCTGGGTGCTCCGGTTTCTTCCCATATTCCAAAGGCGTACAGGTTAGGAAGTTGTGGGCATGCTATGTTGGCGCCGGATGCGTGGTGAAATGCGTGGAGACACTTGCGGGCTGTCCCCAGAACACTCGATGCAAAAGACGCATTTCACTGTGTGTTTCGATGTACATGTGACTAATAAAAATATCTTATCTTATCTTAGATAGAAGATTTCTTTATTAGTCACATGTGTTCTGGGGGCAGCCCACAAGTGTCGCCACGCTTCTGGCGCCAACGTAGCATGCCCACAACTTCCTAACCCGTACGTCTTTGGAATGTGGGAGGAAACTGGAGCACCCGGAGGAAACCCACACAGACATGGGGAGAACGTACAAATTTCTTACAGACAGCGGCCGGAATTGAACCTGGGTCGCTGGCGCTGTAATAGCGTTACTCTAACCGCTACACTACTGTGCCTGCCCTACACAACTAGAAAATGCGCTGAAGGGAACTTTGGCAAACATCCCTCGCAGAAACAACAGAGTTAAAAACTAATAACTTGTTCTTCAATGACGAGGTGTTCCCTTTGGTGTCCAGACAGCAGTTACTTCTCATCCTATATCTTCCAGCCAACAACAGGCAATAATAATTTATATCAAGTTTAATGTGGAAAACAATCCAAGGTGCTTCACAGGCAGGTGATGACGTCATGCTAGAGGAGGCATTATATGGGGTAGTGAATAATTGCTAATGAGGTTTTAAGGGAAGTCAAAGAGGAGAGTGAGAACGTGCTCAGATGATAAATAGGATGGTTTTGCTTCCACTACAGTTTTGTTCACCTGAGAAGTAATTTGTAGCTGATGGCAATCAAGGTCCAACAGTGTTCACACTCAGCATTTATCAGATTCTGTTAAATCACACTGTATCTGGAGCATGGGCTGAAGTCACTAACGGAACTGTAGAGAGTTTAACAGTTTGTTAATCAAACAGCTTTAAGCCAAAGGAATCACTCTGGAAAGACTCATTGAAATTGGTGATTTTAGCTCCCACTAAGCAAACAAAAGGGAGTCCGTCACTCTGTTGCTGTGAATTGCCTGTTTTGTTTCTTGTAGTTGTTGCTGGTGTGATCTAGAGGCTTGGAAGTCAACATATTACAACAGGGCCTGGAGCTTTCTTCTCCTTTCCCAAGGACAAGTGCTTTCCTGAGTCAGCCTGAGTCAGTGCCTCATCCAGGTGGTCAGGTACGAGCCATCTCCTTCCTTGGCGGAGGCACTTTGACCAACTCTAACCTGCTCAGCCCGAATCTTTACAGATGGAATTTGTTCGGTTTCCTGTAGGTCAGGTGGTAGTTACTCTGTCTGTCATCAGCTTCAAAGCTGAAATCATACCGTTCATCACACTCCACACTGTCTCTGAACTGTTCACATGGAATCAAGCTTTCTGCATCTTTGATATTTGCATATTTGATATAAATTTTGACTATCAGATCTCTCCTATTGATAACATCAGTATCTCTGTGACAGCTGACTCACCATCTGACACCCCAAAGCCTTCCCACCATCTTCAAAGCAGAAGTCTGACATGTGATGGAATTCTTGCCATTTGCATCTCCAATAACTCTCAAGAGGATCAACACTATCCAGTTCACAACAGCCCATGTGATTTGCACCCCACCCACCATCCGAGATATTCATTCCATCCACCACTGGCAGACAGTGGCTGCTGTGTGCACCGTCTACAAAATACACAGCAGTCACTCGCCCAGGAACTCTGACTAAAGCGTGTCCTCTACCACCAAGAAGGACACAGGCAGTAGATGTAGGGGAACACCACCACCTGCAGATTCCCCTCCAAGATGCACACCATTTTGGCTTGGTAATAAGTCACTGGCCCTTCATTGTCACTGGGTCTAAATCCTGGAACTCCCTCTGCATGAGCACTGTGGGAGCATTTTCACCAAAGTGGTTCAATAGGCAGTATACCTTTACCTTCTAAAGGGGCAGCTGGGGATGGGCATTAAATGCAATGACCATATCAGCAACAATGAAAAGATTTTGAAAAATTCTTCAATGAATATATACTGCAACACTGCAGAGAGATGTGGCCACAGCTGGGCCCATCACGGAAACTGGCCTCTCCTCCTTAGACTCTGTCTATACCTCTCGCTGCCTTGGCAAGACAGACAGCAGAATCAAAGACCCCACCCACCCGGGACATTCTCTCTTCTCTCTTCTCCCATCAGGTAGAAGATACAGGAGCCTGAGGGTACGTACCACCAGGCTCAAGGACAGCTTCTATCCCACGGTGATAAGACTATTGAATGGTTCCCTTATACGATGAGATGGACTCTGACCTCACGATCTACCTTGTTGTGACCTTGCACCTTATTGCACTGCACTTTCTCTGTAGCTGTGACACTTTACTCTGTACTGTTATTGTTTTTACCTGTACTACCTCAATGCACTCTGTACTAACTCAATGTAACTGCACTGTGTAATGAATTGACCTGTACGATCTGTATGCAAGACAAGTTTTTCACTGTACCTCGGTACAAGTGACAATAATAACCCAATACCAATACCAATATACTCTAATTGTTATCACATTGCTGTTTGTGAGATTTTGCTGTGTGTGAACTGTTGCTTTTCCCACAGAGATATTTCATTGGGTGTAAAGGTTGCTGAGGTTATGAGGAATGTTATGTATGTTGGTTTGCCCTGTTTCTTCCCCCCTTCCTTTCTGAATACTACAAGGTAGCAAAGTGGCTTCTTAAACGCAATTGCCTAACTGTCTGTGGCCTTACTTCCAGTCAAGTCACTGCCTCAGTGTTTGAGCCCTTCGCCCTGTTGCTAGATGCCAGTGCAGCTGTGGGAAGGGTGCAAATGTCCTTGGAATTGTAGACTCAGGGAAGAGGCTGGGCTCACTTCGAAGTTACAACTGACCTCTTTCTGCTGTGCAGCACACATAAGAGTAGGGACAGAACAAAGAGGGTGGGTCAAAAATCAGAGAATCGGTATCAGCACCATGCTTCCCCTGAAGACACTTCACCAGGCCTGACACGATCCAAGTTAGCTGTGATGACCTCACCTCTATATCACCGTTGCCACTCAGATGCCAGGCTGACACATGGCGGTTGAGTGAGCTGGTGCAGAGACTGGTGTGGCCTCTTCCTGTGCATGCAAGATTCCTTGCACAGCGAAGGCTGCATTACCTGGTATTGCTGAAGATCTCAAACTGTTCTTCCTACTCTGTTGGCAATTGAACCTCAGAGTATGGGAGGGAAAAATGTGTTTCCAATAAATTTCCTGGATATTAGGAATCTAGAATCCTTTGGAAGAATTCCTTGCTCCTGAGATTCCAAAATGTTAGGGAAGGGAGGGGCAACAGAAGATATGTTTAAGGACACTGGCTGGAGGTCTAATCACACCATGCTTCAATCATTTCACTGCAGAGCTCTGTACAGATTCTTTCAACTGTTGTTAGCAATAAATAAATCAGTCTGCCCTCCAGTGGGGCTGGCAGGCAAAGCATCAATCTGAATTCATCCTCAGCACTGCCTGTGCAAAACAGATTAGTTGAATTTTATAGAGATTGGGAGGAAGTTGGCACAAGGTTACTGTGGGGGAGGTGTCACCTCAACAATGGGCTTCTTCTTTATTTTATGCAATAGTGTGAAATGAAATATCACGTCATAAAGCCTGTCTTCATCTCATCCTCATTTCAACTAAAGTCAATTCAAATACATATCAGGAGAGATGCAAAGTGGATTGCCAAATCTCTATCAACCTATTTACAAGCCAAAACAAAGCCATGATTTACCCCAATCAGTGCCTGGACAATAACGCATCGAGCAACCTCAGAATAGTTCATCAGTTCAAGGGGGTGGGGAGTTATCTGTGAACGTGAAGTAAAGCTGTAATAACAGTCAACATCTTGTCACAGTGTTTAATGGAGAAATAGATTTTTGCACCCTTGCCTCTCCACTCGTTTCTTTCTTCATCCAACCTTTGCCGATGTCTCTACTTGATCAATGCAACTTACCTCTGAACTTCCCTGTGATACTTTACTTGGGAAGTAATCGTGTTGAAAGAGTGGTTGGCTGGAATCAGGAGGATGAAAAGCTCTATATACATGTTCCATAGCTGAATGAATGATTCCTATTCTTATAATCTGCTGTTTTTCCTTCTTCCTGAGACGTAGATTTATTCCTGCAACCTTCAACAGGGTATCATTAAGACTATATAATTCTAATCCACACCCAAGATGCCACTTTACCTATGCTGTCAAACCTTCTTCAAGCTTCCAGAATGCTTATTATGTATTTTAGATTTCCACTATTTGGAATATGCCCACATTCCGACTGAAGTCAGGCACTTTAAAAATTTTTAAGCGTATTGAGCAAATTGCCTGTCCTGTACCTAAAGGAATACAAGCCAGGTTTATGCAACTTCATGCAAAATACCTGTTTTTGTGCTTTCCAAGAAGAATATAGGATTCACTGTTACTCTGGGATAACATTGGTTCAGAAAAGTCCTGAGTATCCAGGTCATGCCCTCTTCTCGCTACTACCATCAGGCAAAGGGTACAGAAGCCTGAAGTCCCACACATCCAGGTTCACCAGCAGCTACTTTCCTACAACAATCAGATTCTTGAACTGATCTGCACACCCTCACCCAACCTCAACAATGGAACATGATAGACCACCTCTTGCACTACCATGGACTTTTTTCAGACTTTTTTTGCACTGATGTCTTGTTTTGCACGGTCTTTTCCTTCACTGTCTTGTATAATTTATGCATAATTTATGTTCTGTGTGTTGTCTGAATCCATGTGCCTGTGATGCTGCTGCAAGCAAGTTTTTCATTACACCTGTACCTCACCACACTTGTGCATATGACAATAAACTTGACTTGACTTGAATGGATGATTGAAGAAAGGACAAAGCTTCTTCACCAACATTATCCCAGAATTACAGTCAAACCTACTTTCCTTTTAGAAAGCACAAAAACAGGAATTTTGCAAATACTTTAAAACCACTTTACTGCCACCAAATCCCAAATGAATAAACACTCTCTGCTCATCTCAACCATGCTGATTTGTAAATGCCATAATGAGTTCCTACATTATAGCAGTGGCTACACTTCAGAAACACTTAATTTGCTCTGAAGCACTTTGGGACATCCTGAGGTTATGAAGAACTCTGTAATAATGCAAATCTTTCATTCCTCACAACAGTTGACTATGGCACTGTCTAAGAGGAAACAGAAAATACCAGAAACTCTCAGCAGGTCAGGCAGCACCTGCAGAAAGAGAAGAAGTTAACGTTTCATGTCAGAGACCCTTCGTCAGAAGTGGGGAAGGACCTTTGACTTGAAACTTTAACTTTACTTCTCTTTCCACAGATACTGCCTGACTTGCTGAGTGTTTCCAGCATTTTCTGTTCTGAGATTTCCAACAGTTTATAGATTTTCATTGCCTGGAAGCACTATTTGTAACCATTCTGAGGTATCTCACATGGGCAAGGACCCACCATGGTGACTGCTCCTTCCCAGTCACACTGAGGAAGAAGTATCTTTGCCAATTAAATGAACATCAATCAGGTTAGCAACAAAGGAGTGAAGAACTAAGCCTAATATATGTTGGCCAACAGCATGAGTTCCAGATCCTCTTGGCTTCCCACTTTTATTGGAAGGTGGATAACTAAACCAGGAAAGATAAAGTGGGTATAAGGAACAGGAGGAACAGAAACAAAGAAGGACAGGTTCTTTGCCTAAACTCATGAAGATTACTCACTTGATCACATTGTCATTGCTAACAATTGTCAAACATTGGATCTCACATTATGAACGGATGCTATTTTTGGCCATGTTTTCCCATGTTACTTCATCACAAGAGCTGACCAATTACTTCTGACGAAAAAGTGATGGTTTCTCTCCACAGATGCTAACTTACCTGCTGAGCATTTCTAGCATTTTCTGTTATTACTTCAGATTTCCAGCATCTGCAATACTTTGCTTTTGTGCCCATTTTAGTCTGACTTCAATTATTCTTTCCTGGTAGCAATGAAAACGTATTGTTTTAAAAGACTTATCCCATTGCCTTCTCAAAGTTGTTACTAAACATACCACCGGTCTCCAGGCAGAGCAATCCAGGCCACATCAACTCACCATGTATAAAAAAAATCTCCTTTTTCACTGTGTCCAGTTCTTGGTAACTACCTTAACTCTGCATCCTTTGATTGCAGGGGGTGTAGCAGTTAGTGTAACGCTATTACAGCACCAGCAACCCGTGTTCAATTCCAGCCACTGTCTGTAAGGAGTTTGTACGTTCTCCCTGTGCCTGAATGGGTTTCCTCCCGATGCTCCGGTTTCCTCCTACATTCCAAAGACGTACGGGCTAGGAAGTTGTGGGCATGCTATGTTGGCGCTGGAAGTGTGGCGACACTTGTGGGCAGCCCCCAGAACACTCGACACAAAAGATGCATTTCACTGTGTGTTTTGATGTACATGTGACTAATAAAGATATCTTATCTTATCTGTCTATCTATCTATCTTGATCAGCTGTGTAAGTGAGCCAAGGAAGGGCAAATGAAATGGCAAATGAAGTTTAATTCGGACAAGTGCAAGGTGTTGTATTTTGTAAAGTCAAATCCAGGTAGGACTTTCACAGTGAATGGCAGGGCCCTGGGGAGTGTTTAGAACAGAGGGACCTTGGAGTACAGGTATATGGTTCCCTGAAAGTGGAGTCACAGGCAGACAGGGTGGTGAAAAAGGCTTTTTGGCTGCCAGACTTCAGGGTTTGAGAATAAAAGTTGGGAGGTCATGGTGCAGATGTACAGGCCACTGGTGAGGACGCACGGAGTATTGTGTGCTCAGTTTTGGTAGCCCTGCTGTAGGAAAGATGTTATTAAACTGGAAAGAGTGTAGAAAAGATTTACAAGGATGTTGGCAGGACTTGAGGGACTGAGTTATAGGGAGAGGTTGGACAGGCTAGGACTTTATTCCTTGGAGCGTAGGAGACTGAGAAGTGATCTTACAGAGGTGTATAAAATCATGAGGGGCATAGACAGGGTAAATGCACTCAGTCTTTTTCCCAGGGTTTGGGAATCAAGAACTAGAGGGCACAGGTTTAAGGTGGGAGGGGAAAGATTTAAGAGGAACTTAAGGGGCAACTTTTTTTACACAAAGGGTGGTATGTATATGGAATGAGCTGCCAGATTAAGTGGTTGAGGCAGGTACAATAACAACTTTTAAAAGTTGGACAGGTACATGGATTGGAAAGGTTTAGAAGGTTATGGGCCAAACGCTGGCAAATGGGACGAGCTTGGAAGGGGTATCTTCGTCAGCATAGACCAGTTGGGCAGAAGGGCCTGTTTCTGTGCTGTGTAACTATGACTCTATGACTCTTTGACTCTATGATTACTGATACACTTGCCAGAGGAAATACCTTCTCCCCGACAGAGGGGGAGAGTGGAGACTTTCAATTGCCCAGCTTCAGTTGTTTTTGCTGGCAGTCAAAGACTCTTTTCTCACATATCTAATATTGTTTGGGATTCTTCTGGGATTACTCACACCAGTGTCCAGTGTGACTAATTTGAAGAAATTCCAGGATGTAAACCCCGCAAAAAAGTAAAAGAGCAAATGCCCATCCAGTTCATATTCTTCCTTCCCAGCAGGTGTAGGATATAATAACAGCAGAATTTTTACTTAATTAGAGCAATTAATTTTTCCAACTTATTCTACAGCAGCACTGATAAAAGGGGAGGAAGCAGAAGAACTGATACCACATGAAGAATAGATTACAGGGGAAGGTTACACTATTTTCCCTGTGGGAAATATAATGCAATAAACCATGAATGTAGCTTCCAGCTGTTACAGGGTGTGGGGTAACAGGCCCAGACTACGAGGGACAAGTTGCAGGTTTAAGTCAGCAGGTACGTTTTTACACATAGGGCCAATTGACTGTGAATTTCATCGTGAAGGAGGGCAGTTGGGTTCAAGGCAATCGGCAGAGATAGTTGCTGCAGGAAAGAAGGGCAATGTAGATGAATGGGATCATGGAATTATATGGATAGACATTTCCTTTAAATTCCAATTAGCCTTGTGATGAGTGAGAAGTTATATTCAAATGGTAGGGGGGGTGGTGGGGAGGGAGGGGGTGGGGGAGGATTGGAATGCTCTGTGAGACAGCATGAAATCAGTGGACCAAATGGTCTCCTTCACTGTCATAAGGAAATTTGAAAACTGCTCAAGAAGAAAGAAGAAAGAAACTGGATGTATCTGCCCAAAACCAGCGAGTTGTACAGCACAGAAATGGGCCCTTCAACCCAACATGCCCATGTCAGCATTTTCTCCAACCTACACTAATCCCATTTGTCTGCATTAGGACTATATGCCTCTCTGCTTTGCCTATTTAAGTGTCTGTTTAAATGCCTTTTAAACGTGGTAATTGTATCTGATTCTACCACTTCCTCTGGCAGTTCCAGCATAGCAACCTCTTGCTGAATCTCAAGTTATTTGACCAGATTTATTTTCGGTGTGCAATATTCAGCTGACCAACACCACTTGATGTGCAAATCTGAACACAACAGTTTACTCATGGTGTGTACATCACATCCCATTTAAAACTCTCCCCTGTCTGATAATCTCCCATTAAAAGCATTACATTTGGATGAAAATAAATCCTACTGTAACTTTTTTCCTCCTCATTCATACACAGGAAAAAAGCCCCCAAGGATTCAGCACTGAGCAACGTAAATTCAGCTGATTAATTTAATACAGTGATTCTCTTCAGGGGTCTGGGGTCTGAGGGAAGATGGCAAGGGAACCATTAGCACTGGGTGGTAGCATCTGTCAACGTGTTCTGAGTGAACACCAGGCTGCCATAAACAGTGAGGTCATGGATGAGTCATTGAAAGAGGCTGGTGAGAAGGAACTGTTACCTGGAAAGAAGGATTACCTTTAGAAAGAGAGAGGGAAGGGTTACAGATGTTATCAAATGCTACTCAGCCACCATAGATCCACTACTAACACAGAAATGGACTCAAATTTTATCCAGAAGGACATGCAGGAGGACATGCAGACCAGGTTCACCAGAAGATCAGAATGACACCAGGACAGTGTTTAAATTAGGAGGGAAGGTTGCATAAGATGTCTAAAATTTCCTTGAAACAGATTAAACTGTAATCTGATTGAGATCCTTACAATGACCAAAAATATTGAATTTGGTCAATAAGGAAAGTTTTTTTCCACAGGGAAGGAACTTAGAAACAAGGGGGCAACGCTGCTAGGCCACTTTGGAATACAAATCAGGAAGCACTAACACAAGGGTAGGTGAAATCTGGAGCTCTCTCCCAGTAGCTGACACTCCTGGGTCAATTGATACACAACTCAGCCCAAGATTCTACCACCCATCTACACACCAGGGGTAATTTACAGCATCTCATTAGCCCAACAACTTTCACGTCTTTGGGTTTTTGGAGGAAATCAGTGCGCCCGGGAGAAGGTCATGTGGTCACTGGGCGAACTTGCAAACTCCATGCAGACAGTGGCAGAAGGCAGGATTGAACCTGGATCTCTGGAGCTGTGAGGCAGCAGCTCGATCAGCTGTGTCACTCTGCAGCTTTTCGTGTTAGTGCAGTTTTGAAAGGTCAGTTGTTTGATTTTGTTAACGGTTAGTTAATTATGGAGAAATACTGATGCTGTTTGGTTCCCCAGTAGAAGATAAACCACACCTTTTAATTAAAATGAAGCTGCTTGTTCTTTACTCACTCGAGATTTTTCGATCAGCACTGCACAATGCTGCAGAGTATGGAGAAGTCTTGTCTGGAGAAGCAAGCGTGTGGAGTTAATCATCCTTTCCACACTCTCACTCTCACTCCTCGTGTAGGCTTCCTGTGAGGAATGTTTGCATTCAGATTCTGACTTCTTCATTAATCAAAGCAATTAAGGGCATAGTGAAGGTGGGCAGCGTACAAAATAAAAGGCATAATTGTAGATTTGGAAACTTTACAGTAATAAATGGATTGCGACAGATGAGTATGCTGCCAAAGTGATATTTCAGTGCAAATCTCTGCTCACTGACTCTTCTTAATAGCTAAGGAAAGATGAAAAAAAAAGATAAGCCGCACACTTGACGGGAACTGACTGTGTTGGCAGATAGAATCAGCCAGAAATTAGTCCTAATTTCACAGCCCCTTGCATTAGTACACCACAGCAGTCACCTCAGTTTACAGTCCCACCTTATTCATGTTGACACAGTATTCCCCTGTCTAATCTCACTCTCAGTATTTAGCTCTGGAGGGCACCACAGCCCTTACATCATGTCAAGTAGCATTCAGAGTCAATGGGCCAGCCTGTCTGGGGTTCATTTCATCTTCCATTCATCTACTCACTCATCACAGACTGACAACTTCGGCCAGTGGGAAATTTGCAGTGTCCGTGACACAATGTTGCACTCTAACTCTGGGTCCTCATTAGCACCAACACAGAGCTACTGCTGTATTAAAAGTCGCAGCATGACATAATAAAGCCTCCTCCTTAAGATGAATAGTCCTTAATGATTGTGATTCAGAACCATGCCAAAATAAAATTTGCTTTGGAGAATTATAACTTCCTTTGTGTACACACTTCTAATGTAATTGAGATGTTTTCTTGCAAATTAATGTCACCTACTGCCTTGAACTTTAATCTCTCTCATTAAATCAGGTTAGATCACTTGATAAAACTGCATCAGTGTTTAATTACCATAAACAATTTATACTCTGGCCTGCACCACTTAACCCATCAGTACTAGTCACTCGGCACTACCAAGACAGTCATGTAATTGGGATCAAACCAAATCAGTTCTGTGCTCACTTCAGGACACTGTCCCTCTCGCAGGATATAATGGCCTTGGAATGGGTGAAGTACAGATCCATCAGAATCACACCAGAGAGTTAGGGTATGAGGAGAGGTTGCAGAAGCTTGCCTTAGACAGTGGAAGCTTCAGAAATGATCTGTTCATTGTATTAAAAGCCCTTAAAGGATGCGTTAAAGTAGTTAAAGTAAAATTATTTCCTCTGCAGGGTAAATTATGAACAGGGGGACATAATCTCTGAAGTAGGGAAAATGAATGAGGGAGCATCCTCTGCACACAAGGTGGAGCGGGAATATATGATACCTTCCTCCTCTAGGCTGAGGTATTGGGGAGTGTCACAGTTTTCAAAGATTAGAAGGCTTTTGTTAGTTTTGGGCACAGTAAGAAATGGAAGCTGGAGTTGTTCACATTCCCTTGACATTATTCTGTCAAAGTCAATGACAACTTGTATTCCCATAGCACCTCCAACATAGTAAAAGGCCACAAGGTGCATCACAGAAGCATTATCAAACAAAGCGTGACTCAACATTACGGACGAGATATTAGAGTAGATCATCAAAAAATGAGGTTTAAGAGGCATCTTAAAAGAGAGAAGCAAAAGGGAATCTTTGATATTTGAAGGCTGAATTTCAGGATGGGAGTTCTCAGAGCGTACTGAAGCTGGAAGGGATTTTGGCCATGGAGTGGGATGTAGTCTTGGAGTGATTTGAAAAAAGAGTTAAGAACTTTACAACTGGAATATTGCTGAAATGGGGACCAATATATGCCGAAATACTTCATTCTGCCCCATCACCATACCACTGGACCACTACACCAAGTTGTCAGATGCTCACTCGATGTCCAGTGCAGGATGAGTTTAGATGTGGGCAGCCTACTTTTGGATAACCTCATGTGTATAGACCCTCGAACAAGGAGGTCAGCTTACATTTGATTGGAGACACAGGGAATTCTGTAGATGTTGGAATCTGGAGCAATACAGAAAAAGTGCTGGAGGAACTCAGCAGGTCAGGCAGCATCTATGGAGGGAAATAAACAGTGGACGTTTCGGGCTGAGACCCTTCATCAGGACTGGAAAGGAAGAGGGCAGAAGCCGGAATAAGAAGGTGGGGGGAGGGGAAGGAGCACACGCAGGCAGGTGATAGGCGAGTCCAGGTGATAGGGGAGTCCAGCTGATAGGGGAGTCCAGGTTAGAGGGGGATGTTAGGTGGGTGGAGGAGGGGGGAAGATATAATAAGCTGAGAGGTGATAGGTAGAAGAGGCAAAGGGCTGAAGACGAAGGAATCCAGTGGAGAGGGCAGTGGACTGTGGAATAAAGGATGGGGAGGGGAGGAGAGGAGATGGGCAGGTCATCAAGCCAGGGGAAGGGAGCCACAGGAATAAGGGAAGACATTGAAGTGGGAGGGGCGGGAGAAAAAGAGGGGGTTGGGTTACCGGAAGTTAGAGAAATCGATATTGAGGCCATCAGATTTGAGACTCCCAAGGTGGAATACGAGGTGTTGTTCCTCCAACCTGTGTCTGGCCTCAACGTGGCAGTAGAGGAGGCCATGGGCAGACATGTCAGTATGGGAGTGGGATGTGGAATTGAAGTGGGTGGCCACCAGGAGGTCCTGGCTGTTGAGGCAGATGGAGCAACGGTACTTGACGAAGTGGTCACCCAATCTGCGTCGGGTCTCACCGATGTACAGGAGGCCGCACCAGGAGCACCGATGCAATAAATGACACCCTCGTACAAAATCTCCTAGTTAAGGCTAGATGTAAAAGAGGTACAGATGAAGGTTTCAGCCACAGTGGAGGTGTGGATGGGGTAGAGTCAGATGATGTTATAGAGATGGAAACAGAGGGCTTTAGTTAAGATATTGGTTTATGGTTGGAAACTTGACTCATGGTCAATTCTGGAAACCAGGTTTTATGTAGTCGAGTTCAGTGTTGGTTGGATACTCAGGTAAGGGATGGACCTTAAGGTTTGGTTTAGGACTTTGTGCAAAGGACTGAAAGCAGTGGGTTTAGTCTCCCCATTATTTTGCCAGAGGAAATTTCTGCTCCTCGACAATTGGATGTTGGAGGTCGAATAGTATAGTGGAGTGACAGAGCTGAGTATATTCAGAATACACATGGGATCTGTCACAGAGTCTTTAGATCATGTTGTTGAGGGGCAGTATGTAGATGAGAGGTGGGAGGATAATCCGTGGTGAAAGTACAGGAAGGGAAGCTGAAATGGAAAGCAGGAATAACGGTGCAAAAACAGTAAGATAGTACCAGAGAGAGAGATAGAGCGAATACAAGAACGATTGCTAAGAACGAACAGACTAAGAATGATTACAAGAATACAAAGGCAGCTTTATAATGCATGTATATAAATGAACAAACGTGGTGAATAAGGTTGGTAAGTGACATAACAAGGTGTGTGGGAATATGATGTAGAGGTAATAATGGAAACCCGGCTTAAAAAAGCTAGAAGTGAAAAAAGGCCCAGATGAAGGTTTCAGTGGACACTTTTGGTCTCTTTACCTTCGGAGGATATACTAACCTTGGAAAGAGTGGAACAAGGGTTCATTGGATTGATTCCTGGTATAAGAGGACAATCAGGAGAGGAGAGATTGAGTGAAATGTATTTATGTTCCCTGGAATTTAGAAGGATGAGAGGACATTCCTTTGAAACACATGGAAGTTGTTAGAGGGTGTGTCAGGATAGATACAGAGAAGTGTTACTTCCAACAGGAGATGTGAACTGTGGCTCATTGTTCCAAGATGTTTGATCCTTTAGGACTGAAACAATATCATTTTTCATCCAAAGGGTTATGGATCTTTTTGGGAATGTCTTCCTGAGTGGGTCGATAGCTCCTTGGAATTCAGGGGATATGGGAATAAGGTGAGAAAGGAGAACTGATTTCATAGTCATAATTTCATTAAATCGTTGGCCACCTCCCTCCCTCAGTTTTTGCCAATGCAATGATTGCTCCTGTCTCCGCAGGTACTGTCCGTTCCTTCAAATTTGCTTCTCCTTGAGAAAGTAACCCTTGACCCCTCTGTCACTGCAAACTTCCACTCATCCCTTAAACACAATCCCCACCCAATCTGTGCTCATCTTTTCTGGAGCTTCAATTTTGAATTTCACCAATCAGCTCACAGCCTTCTGTTTTCCATGGTGAATTGTTCAGTGTATACAAGTGTAAGTGTACCTTTAAGAACTGAGTCGATCATCTGCTGTCTCTTTTGATACTCTATAATTCCAGACACTGTTATTTAGTTAAGCGTTTATTGTCATCAATAAAGCATGTTCCATTGATTGCTCTTCCTTTGTACTCCAGACTCCACAGCTGCTACACTGGTAACGAAGATGAGATATTGTTGCTTGAGGGTGTGGCAGGACAGTGACTCAGTGTGAAGGACGCAGTGAATGGGGTTCTCTGGGTAAAGCGGTGACATAGAACATAGAACTGTACAGCCCAGCGAAAGGTCCTTTGGCCTGCAATACTCTGCCAAATTAATTAAACTAATGACACCAAATTAAACTAATTCCTTCCGCCTGCACATGGTCCATATCCTTAGATGCTCTGCATATTTCTGTGCTGATCTGAGAGCCTCTTAAATGCCTCAATTGTATCTGCCTCCACCACCACCCCGGGCAGCACATTCCAGGCACCCACCACTCTGTGTAAAAAAACCTGTCCTGCACAGCTCCTTTGAACTTAACGCCCTCACCTTAAATGCATGCTCTTTAGTATTAGACATTTCAACCCTGGAATGGGCAGATGGGTGTGTCAGGGAGCGTGTACTGTGAGCAAACTCATCCATTCTTGTATTGGGATTGTGTGAGAATGTCTTAGAGACCATGAAGGTCATACAGTCATACAGCATGGAAGCAGGTCCTTGGGGTCCCTGCCAACCATCAAACACCTATCTACTTTAAACTTACATCATCTCATTTTATTCTCCCTGCATTCCCATCAATTCCCTGTAGGTTACACTGCCTAGCTATACACTTGAGGCAATTTAGAGTGGCCACTTAACCTATCAACCAGCACACCTTAGGGACGTGGGAGGAAACTGGAGCACCTGGAGGAAACCCATACGGTCACTGGGAGAATGCACGAACTCCACACAGACAGAACCCGAGGTCAGGATTGAACTCAGATCGCTGGAGCTGTGAGGTGTCTAGCTAGGTTGCCCTTGAGGGAACACGCTTATCACTAAAGTAGTGGGGAGGACACAGAGTAGAGCAGCACAGAGGCGCATAGGAAGAGGAAGGTGGACTTCTGTTGGTGGTCAGGCTGGAGACACATGAGACGTTGGAGAGTCTACCAGTGGCATCAGCTACAGATGAGGTCTTGTACAAGGTTCTAGGGACAATCTGAAGGAAACCTTCAATCAGTCACCATTGGAGATTTTGGAGAGCTACAACTCAAGTATGTGCAACAAGAAGTCAGAGGAAGGAACTAACGAGTGGTTAGTTCTGAAGACACTGGTAAAGCCATAGGTGGACATTACTAGCAATGCCAGCATTTACTGTCTATCCCTAATTTCTCCTGTATAGGTGATGGCAGCTGCCTTCTTGAACCACTGAAATTCTCCTGGTGAAGGTACTCCTACAGTGCTGTGGGAAGGAGTTCCAGAATTTAGATGCAGCGATGATGAAAGACCAGTGATATATTTCCAAGTCAGGATGATGTGGACTTTGAGAGGAACCTGCAGTTGGTGGTGTACCCATGTGCCTGAAACCCTTGTCCTTCTTGGCAGTAGAGGCCTTGGGTTTGGGACGTCCATTTGGTACAGCCCAGGTAGGTAACTGCTGTGCATTATGTCGATGTTACACACTGCAGGTTCTATGTGCTGGTGGTGAAATGAATTAACATTTGGGTGGTTGACAGGGAGTCGACGGTGGGCTGCTTTGTCCTGGATGGTGCTGAGCTTCTGAAGTGTTGTTGGAGAGTATTACATCATACTCCTGATGTGTCTTGAGATGGTGGGAGGCGTTGGGGTGTCAGGAAGTGAACTACTTACCACAGAATACCCAGCCTCTAACCTACTTTCATAACCCACCGCAGTATTTGTGTGGCTGGTATGGTTGAGGTTCTCTCCATGTTGTTGATGGGAAGGGGAAAGGTGATGGCATGCAGAGCAGGTGGATTGCTGTGGCCTGTAACCCTGGTCTCCAGTGTCTGCTGGTTGCAGGTACCTCAGTGCCTCCTAAGCCCACCGAACCAGTGGTCTGTTTGCCACCCCCAACCCCCCCATATGTGAACGGCTCCTTAATCTGGTCGCTGTCAGAGACTACTATCCCTTTAAACATATGGTTTGGCTGAAGGGTCACTGTGCCGTATAAGAGGGAATCTAGAGAAACGGACCAGGGCAGGTGTCCTTGAGTTGTGAGTTCTCGGTGACTGGAACACCATCCGTTATGAAAATCCCGAATCAAAGGCATCACCTTGACAATAAATTGGCAACATCAGAACAATGAGATAATTCACAAACCTCGATGGCAGATATTCCAGAATAAGAGTCTGTAATCAGAGAGAGCCAGTTTGGAGGAAATCATTGCAAGAGCCAACAATCAAGGTGAAAAGCCAAAGGCTCAGTCTAAGGCACACCAGGGAGGTGTCTGGTACAGACGATATTGATGGACAAGTGCATGAGTTCTGGGAAAAGGGTTAGCATCTATAAGATGCTTTTGTGTGCAGAATTATTGCATGGACTGAATCAACAAGAGTTGGATGCTTTAAGAAAGGCTGCAAAAATACTTTAAAAAAGACTGTGGCAATAGTTCTAAAGCTATGAGGAACCAATACAGGATGACATAGTAAGTACAGACTTGCTAACATCAGTCCAATAGAGTGTAGCCAGACAGTGACAGACTGGAAACAGTCATGACATGGTAGAAAGCCTTTTAGACAACTCAGAAAGGCCATCAGGGGAGATAAATTTGTCATTTAAAAATGGAGAACAGGAAGGAGGCTGCAGAAAGATGGAGGGAGAGACAGATTGCAAAACAGCCACAAAGAAGAAAACCCAAGTAGACACCGTTGTGACTGAGTTCACAGCATCCAGTGATATACCAGATATGATAGATAACTGTAACTACAAACATTATTGGTACTATTCCCATGTTAAATTTTATATAGACAGTATAGTGAATGCAGTCAACGTCAGGAAGACAGTGGACAAGAATGTGTAAGACAACATACTCACTGTTAGGGAAACAATTATGTTGACAACTGGAGGAGTGGTGAAGGCAGAGATTCTCACATACTTAAAAAGTATCTGGGCAAGCACTTGAATTGCCAAGGCCCAGAAAACATTCCAAGTGCCGGAAAATGGGATTAATACAAGTGGGTACTTGATGGTCAGAATGGGCATCTTGGGCTGAAGGGCCCACTCCTGTGCTGTATGACTCTGCGACTCATTGAGGATGTGGGACCAGCTGTGAATGAGGTCCACCTGGGGAAGTGATCACTAGATTCACTGTTCCTGGAGGGAACACCTCACAGATGGTTACGTGCAACTTGTCATGAAGAGTTCACTTAACAGAGATACCAAATAATTGAGTGAATTTATATTAGTGGAATTCCCAACTGTGTATTGCTCCAAAGAGTTGATGGATTATATAATATTTTATAGTTGATGGTCCAAATAGGTTTTTTTATTTAGTTAAAGGGAAGGCATTGCAATGTATATGTGTAAATGTACCTCAGTGTACCATTTGGTAAGACCCTTGACCCATTGTTGAACCAGTCACTGGTATTAGTTGAGAGGAACAATAAAAGATCAGTTGATCATTCTACCCCTGTTATCTGCCTTTGCAAACAGCAGCACCAAGGATCCTATGGGTTACAGAGGGTGACAAACAGACATTTGAAACAATACCACTTCTATGATATAGTGATCGCAAAAAAACAAATGAAAACTTGACCAACTACCCTGTTGCAGTGATGTTGGTTGAGGGTAATTTTGGGGAGGGGGAGCTCTCCTGTTCTTCCACAGCAACCTGAGGGGCAGACAGGGTCTCAGTTTTACATACCCCCAAAGAAATGGCTCTGTCAGTGCAACAGTCCCTCAGCACTGGACTGTGTGATTGGCTCTGGGATGGGTTATGGACCCATGATTTTAGGAGACATAGATTGATGATATTAGCACTGAGCCGAGCCTGACACATTTTCCAGGACAGTGTGCTTCAGCCGCTAACTGTGGGGGGAAGTTTGACTGTGATTCGAATCTTCCCCCAACAGTAACTGCTGTTGCATTGCTGCCACAGCTCTCACAAGTAAAGATTTTATAACCTCAGGCATGTGCTCACCAAAGGACAGCCTCAGGCTCTTAGCATGACCTTGCTGAACTAGCCAACAGATCAGCAAATAAAACAAGGAAAAAAGTTTGTATTTGCTTCAGTTTACTGATAGGATCAGGGAATTGTTCATGCCCAGGGTGTTTGATAGTCTGACTGACTAAATATTTGGGAACGTTGTGAGATAGATCATAGCCCGCAAAAGAGTCCACCCAAGCAGCTCTGTGGGGAAACCTGGGTATTCAAAGAATCATCCAATCAAGTGTCCCTAGCCCAAACCCAGAAACATTTCCCTTCATGTTTAACACAGCGAAGTTGATGACCAACCCTTACACCAGAATATGTTCAGTAAAAATAGCATGCAGAGGAATCTGACCAGGATTGTATCTATGAAAACACAGCAGTATGGTTGGTTGTTCACCTTTTCTCAAAGAACATGACCCTCTGTCTACAATGTCAGGTGGATTGGTGGGTTCCAATTCTCCTGACATCTTCAACCCCTTCACCGGGAAGGGGACACTGAGAGGGACAGAGATGCCATTATTTGGAAGGTGGGTGGCTTTTTGAATAATAGCTGGTCAATGTGATCACTGGGGCTGGTTTCAATTGCTTGAGAGGAATTTTACCATAGTATTTCCTCCAGTTAATGGCCAGAGACTTCACTGTGTTCTTTTTCGCTTTTCACAGTTGGTTAGTAGCTGATTTGGAAAGTGATGGGGAATGATAGGTGTGATGGGAAGTATCTGGACACCATGCTCCAGGCACATCCATCATGGGGGCGCTGTTCCTTTCCAGCCTGTTAGTTTTGTCTATCCTGAAAACTACAAAAAAGCAACACTACAAAGTAGATGGAGATTTCCATTCTGAGCATTGTTTTCTTTTAAAAAGGTTAATTTTGACCGACAGAAGCCGCAATGTTTTACACAGCAGCGGATGACTGTTTTGGGTGGAGGTGAGTGATGTTGCTAAGTTACCACAGCACAACTCTAAAGTTTTTCAAAATAACCACGATCACCAAATGTTTTACTTCCAAGGTACAGAGGTATTTGAATCATGATTAAATTTTCTCAACCCGATCACTAAGCAAAACAGCTCAGTTTTGTCAGGTTTTTGATCTGTGACAGACTGAATCAGATTACAGAAGACAATGTAAAGTATATTTGCAATAATGAGTCCCTCTATTTTCAATTGGTGTAATGCCAGAATCACTGAAATGCTGAACATCTCTGATGTTTCTTCTCAGTGCAGTGCAGTTCTCAAAGGGCAGAGACATGAGGAAGGAGATCTTCCTCTTGGCAGCACTCTGTGCTCTGCTGGCTTCTGATCCTTAGTACCAACCTGCAATGTGACAGCTGTCATGTGGGCCTCATCAGAATAATCACACACTCAGACAGTAGTAAACGCAGGCTTTCACACAAGGCATTACTTCAACAGCCAGAATATACAACACACGCAGAGTCTGGTCAGGAAGTAAACCTCATAGACTCTAATAACAATAATAAACAAGTCATCTACGTTTCCCAAAAACACCAGCCAGGATCGCTGTAGGAATGATATGTTGGAACACTGCCCACCATCCAGGCTCTGTAATTCTGTCCAGTGTTTAACGTAGGAGTGGGGTTGGAGGAGAGTTGGACCTGTCAAGTTTCTCACAAGCATCAACCAAAGCAGAAAGGTGTTAGAGGAATGGAAGCAGGTCAAAGCCGCTCCCCTGCTAAACCAGAAAAACGTCCAGATAACACCAATAACGATCGACTTGTTGTCACCTTGTTATTATCCATTGGAAGAGAATCCTTCTGGCCTGATTCTCATGAAAGCATGAACTAGCCTTCTCAGAAACTCATGGGATCAAACTGAGGTGTCAGCCAAAGACTCTGTAAACAACCAATTTTGACCTTGTGCACTCAATGGCAGAGGCTGCGTTCCTAATGGGTGGATAGTTAACACATGGAGATAGTGGATGTGCAAATAAACATGATCACGTCTACCTTACTGAAGCACTGAAGTCAACTGGTTCTCAACACGGGTGAACATTACCTCCCAGAAACAGTGAACATTGACTTCTGACACCAGTGAACATTGGTTCCTGACTGGCAGACACTGGTTCCTGATACTGGTGAATGCAAGCTCCCAACATTGATGAACATCTGTTCCTGACACCCATAGAACCATAGAACCATAGAACCATACAGCACAAAACAGGCCCTTCGGCCCACCATGTTGTGCCATCCATCAAACCACCCTCACACTACATAACCCCTTCCTCCCGTATATCCCCCCATCCCACACTCCTCCATATGCCTATCCAACAAGCTCTTGAACGTGTTCAATGTATCTGCCTCCACCACCACCCCAGGCAGTGCATTCCATGCACCAACCACTCTCTGGGTGAAAAACCTGCCCCTGACGTCTCCCCTGAACCTCCCACCCATAACCTTAAAGCCATGACGTCTCGTCTTGAGCATTGGTGCCCTGGGAAGGAGGCGCTGACTGTCTACTCTATCTATTCCTCTCAGTATTTTATATACCCCTATCATGTCTCCTCTCATCCTCCTCCTTTCCAGTGAATAAAGCCCTACCACCTTAAGCATCTCCTCATATTCAATACTCTCCAATCCAGGCAGCATCCTGGTAAATCTCCTCTGCACCCTCTCCGACGCCTCCACATCCTTCCTATAATGAGGTGATCAGAACTGAACACAGTACTCTAAGTGTGGCCTAACTAGAGTTTTGTAAAGCTGCATCATCACCTGGCGGCTCTTAAACTCAATCCCACGATTTATGAAAACCAACATCCATTGGCCTTCTTAACTGCTCTTTCCACCTGTGAGGCAACTTTCAATGAACTGTGAATATGAACTCCCAGATCCCTCTGCTCCTCCACACTGCCAAGTACCTTGCCATTCACCCAGTACTCTGCCCTGGAGTTTGTCCTTCCAAAGTGTACCACCACACACTTCTCCGGATTGAACTCCATCTGCCACTTGTCAGCCCAGCTCTGCATCCTATCAATATCCCTCTGTAAGCTCCGACAGCCCTCCACACTATCCACAACACTGCCTATCTTAGTGTCGTCCGCAAACTTACTAACCCAGCCCTCCACCCCCTCATCTAAGTCATCTATAAATATCACAAAAAGTAGAGGTCCCAGAACCGATCCCTGCGGGATACCACTAGCCACTGCCCTCCAGTCCGAGGCACTTCTTCCACCACAACCCTCTGCTTTCTACATGCAAGCCAATTCCTAATCCACACAGCCAAGCTTCCTTGGATCCCTTGGCCTCTGACCATCTGAAGAAGCCTACCATGAGGAACCTTATCAAATGCCTTACTAAAATCCATGTAAACCACATCCACCGCACTGCCCTCATCAATCTTCCTGGTCACCTCCTCAAAGAACTCTATCAGGCTTGTGAGGCAAGATCTTCCCTTCACAAAGCCATGCTGGCTGTCCCTAATCAGTCCATGATTCTCAAGGTGTTCATAAATCCTATCTCTTAGAATCCTTTCTAACAGCTTACCCACCACAGACATGAGACTCACCGGTCTATAATTCCCTGGCCTATCCCTATTACCTTTTTTGAACAAGGGGACAATATTCGCAACCCTCCAGTCCTCCGGCACCACCCCCGTAGACAACGAGGACTCAAAGATCCTTACCAGCGGTTCAACAATCTCCTCCCTCGCTTCTCGAAGCAACCTGGGGAAAATCCCGTCAGACCCCGGAGATTTATCTGTCTTAATATTATTTAACAACTTCAACACATCCTCTCTCTTGATATCTACAACCTCGAGAACATTACCCCTACCAGCACTCCCTTCCGCGTCATCAAGACCCCTCTCCCTGGTGAATACTGAAGAGAAGTACTCATTGAGAACTTCTCCCACTTCCGCCACCTCCAGGCAAATTCTCCCACCTTTGTCCTTAATCGGACCTACCTTTACCCTAGCCATCCTCCTACCCTTCACGTACTTGAAAAATGCTTTGGGATTTTCCTTAACCCTACTAGCCAAAGCCTTTTCATGTTCCCTTCTAGCTCTCCTCAGCCCTTTCTTAAGTTCCTTCCTCGCTACACTATATTCCTCACGGGCCCTGTCTGAACCTTGCTGCTTATACCTCACGTATGCTACCTTCTTCTCCCTAACAAGTCGTTCCACCTCTCTCGTCACCCACAGTTCCTTCACCCTGCCATTCCTTCTCTGCCTCACTGGGACATATTTATCCCTAACATCCTGCATAAGATCCCTGAACATCGACCACATCTCCATGGTACATTTTCCTTCAAAAAGGACATCCCAATTTACACTCCCAAGTTCTCTCCTTATAACCTCGTAGTTAGCCCTTCCCCAATTGAAAAACCTCTTGTCCTCTCTGCGCCTGTCCCTGTCCATGACAATTTTAAAGGTTATGGAGCAATGGTCACTGTCCCCCAAATGGTCACCCACCAATAGATCCTTCACCTGTCCCGTTTCATTTCCTAAAACTAGATCTAACATGGCATTCCCTCTAGTCGGCCTGTCAACATACTGCGTCAGGAATCCCTCCTGGACACATTTAACAAATTCCGTCCCATCTAAACCTTTGGCACTAAGCAGGTTCCAGTCTATATTTGGGAAGTAGAAGTCTCCCATTATAACAACCCTGTTATTTCTGCTTCTCTCCAAACACTGCCTGCCAATCTGCTCCTCTATATCTCTACTGCTACCGGGGGGCCTATAGAATACTCCTAGTAGAGTAACTTTCTTGTTCCTTAATTCCACCCATACGGACTCTAGAGATGATCCATGGACATAGCTTTCCAACACCAGTGAACGGTTTGTTCCACCAATGGTGAAACATTGGCTCCTGACACCAATGAGGTGAAGCAAGGCCTCAGGAGCTCAGCCCTGAACTCTCTGGTGCCATTGGCTATGAAGCAAGGCTGCGAATGGCCTCTTGTCCACTTCCAAAGTTGTTAGGAATCTATAAAAGCTTGTAAACATCTCTGATATACAGGGACATCTAAAAACTGCTTTAAAAATTAGAAAGGTTTTACATTTTTTAACAAAAATTGGAAAATAGAATGTATTAAAACACCTTTCCAACACTAATGAATAAGTAAAAACATTAAAATGAAATAACATCAGAAATAAAAATAAATAAGTCACCATCTGTTTCTCTACCTCACCTTCAGGTCAGGAATACACATTCAAGTGCTCAGGAATTCTGAAGCTACCCAAGATCCAGGTGCTGCAGAATTGCTGTGATGGACGCCCCAGGGAGAGCTGGGGAATTTTCACACGATTTTGCTCTGCTGTTGGGCTCCATGCAGAGACCAGTGACAGGGTGGAGTGACGGGTGCCGCTGTCACTCAGCTTGGTCACACTTGCAGCCGGGCTATGAAGGTCTGGCATCAGATCACTCCTCAGCCTCCTTCGCTCCAGGGAAAACAAGTCCGACCTATCCAATCTCTGCCCATAACTGAAGTCCTCCAATCCAGGTGACATCCTGGTGAACCTCCTCTGCACTCTCTCCAGTGCAATCGTGTCCTTCCTATAGTGTGGCAACCAGAAACATACACGATGTTCCAAGTACAGCCTAACCAGTGTTTTGTAAAGTTGCAACATAATGTCCCAACTCTTACACTCTATGCCTGAATTTATGAAGGCAAGTATGCCAAACGCCTTCTATACCACACTGTCTTTTGTACAGCCACTTTCAGGGAACAAGGAACTTGGAGCCCAAGGTCCCTCTGTTCATCAACACACCCTGGTGCCCTGCCATTTACTGTATTTGTCCTACCCCTATGTGACTTCCCAAGATGCATCACCTCACACTCGTCAAGATTAAATTCTATCTGTCAATGCTCTGTTTAATTTTCCATCTGATCTATGTCTCAGACAACCTTCCTCGTGATCTACAACACCTCAGTTTTTGTGTCATCTGCAAAGTTACTGATCATACCTTTCACATTCCCATCCAAGTCATTAATATATTTGACAAACAGCAAGGGTCCCAGCACTGATCTGTGCTATACACCACTGGTCACACTTCCAGTCAGAAAAATATCCAACCACCATTACCCTCTGTTTCCTATCACCAAGCCAGTTTTGGATCCAATCAGCCAGCTCGCAATGGATCTCCTGTGCCTTAACCTTCTGGCCCAGCTCACCATGTGGGACTTAGTCAAGTGCTTTATTAAAGTTCATATCGACAATATCTACTGCCCTGCTTTCATCAATCTCCTTTGTTACCTTCTCATAAAACTAGTTATTGAGGCAGGACTTCCCCTGCACAACACCAAACTGATTATCCCTAACTTTCTGCCTTTCCAAATATACATAAATCCTGTTCCTTAGAATTTTTTCCAATAATTTCCCTACCACTGACTTAAAGCTCACTGGCCTGTAGTTGCCAGGCTTATAACCACTGCCCTTCTCAAATAAAGGTACAATGTTAGCTATCCTCCAGTTTTCTGCAACTTTACCTATAGCTAACGAAGATACAAAAATCTCCGTCAGGGCCCCAGCTACCTCTGTCCTTGTTACCCATAGCATTCTGGGATAGATCTCATCCAGCCCTGAAGATTTATCCACCCTTTTGTGAACCAAGATATCAATACCTCCACCTTCTTACGACTGACATGCTCCAGACTGTCAACAAGTCCCTCCCTGAACTCACTATCTGCCATGTCCTTCTCCTTGGTTAATATAGTTGAGAAGTATTCAGCTAGAACCTCGCTTGACTCCACACATAGATTACCCCTTTGGTTCCTGAGGGGACCCACCCTTCCTCCAGTGACCCTCTTGCTCCGAATATATTTAGAACCATAGAACCATACAGCACGATACAGGCCCTTCGGTCCTCCATGTTGTGCCGACCTTCAAACCACATCTAAGACTATCTAACCCCTTCCTCCTACATATCCCTCTATTTTAAATTCCTCCATATGCTTATCTAATAATCTCTTGAACTTGACCAACGCATCAGCCTCCACCACCACCCCAGGCAGCGCATTCCATGAACCTACCACTCTCTGGGTGAAAAACCTCCCTGACGTCTTCCTTGAACTTCCCACCCATTATCTTAAAGCCATGCCCTCTTGTATTGAGCATTGGTGCCCTGGGAAAGAGGCACTAGCTGTCCACTCTATCTATTCCTCTTAATATTCTGTATACCTCTATCATGTCTCCCCTCATCCTCCTTCTCTCCAATGAGTAAAGCCTTAGCTCCTTTAGTCTCTCCTCATAATCCATACTCTCTAATCCAGGCAGCGTCCTGGTAAATCTCCTCTGCACCCTTTCCAACGCCTCCATATCCTTCCTATAATGAGGCGACCAGAACTGGACGCAGTACTCTAAGTGTGGCCTAACTAGAGTTTTGTAAAACTGCATCATTACTTCGCGGCTCTTAAACTCGATCCCACAACTTATGAAAGCTAACATCCCATAAGCTTTCTTAACTACACTATCCACCTGTGAGGCAACTTTCAGTGATCTGTGGATATGAACCCCCAGATTCCTCTGTTCCTCTACACTGTCCAGAATCCTGCCATTTACCTTGTATTCTGCCTTGGAGTTAGTCCTTCCAAAGTGTACCACCTCACACTTCTCTGGATTGAACTCCATCTGCCACTTGTCAGCCCAGCTCTGCATCCTATCAATATCCCTCTGTAAGCTTCGACAGCCCTCCACACTATTCACAACACTACCGATCTTTGTGTCATCTGCAAAGTTGCTAACCCAGCCTTCCACCCCCTCATCTAAGTCGTTAATAAATATCATAAAAAGTAGAGGTCCCAGAACCGATCCCTGTGGGACACCACTAGTCACAACCCTCCAATCCGAATGCACTCCCTCCACCACAACCCTTTGCTTTCTACAGGCAAGCCAATTCTGAATCCAATTTTATATTAAGATTCTCCTTAATCTTATCTGCCAAGGATATTTCATGGCCTTTTTGTGCCCTCCAATTTTTTTTGTTAAGTTCTCTTCTACACACTCTCTATTCCTCAAGGTATTTGCTTGATTCCAGTTACCTACACTTGTCAAATGCTTCATTTTTTTTCTTGATCAAAGAACTCAGGAAGGAAACTAGGAGAACCAGGAGGAGCCATGTAAAAGTCATTTTTAAGTACAATTAAAGAGAGTCCAAAGGCATTCTATGCATGCATCAAGAGCAAGAGAATAACGAGGGAGAGGGTAGGACTACTCAAGGATAAAGGAGGGAACATGTGCTTGGAGGTGGAGGATGTGGGCGAGGTCCTGAGTACTCTGCATTGGTATTTACCAGGGAGAAGGCATGGAGGATAGGGAGATCAGTGTAGAACATACTAATATGCTAGGGCATTTTGAGATGGAGAAAGAGGTAGTATTGGATCTTGAAGACCATTAAGCTGGATAATTCCCCAGGACCTGATGGAATATAACACAAGTGGAGAGAGGTAAGAGATGAGATTGCAGAGGCCTTGACCAAGATCTTTGTGTCCTCTCTAGCCTCAGGTGAGATCTCAGATGTCTGGTGAGTAGCTCATGTTGTTCCATTATTCAAGAAGGGCAATGGGAATAATCCTGGAAACTATAGACCAGTGAGTCTCATGTCAGTGGTCAGGAAGCTGTTGGAGAGGAGTCTTAGGGATAGGATTTCTGACCATTTGGAAAAACTTGGCCTAATTAGGGACAGTCAGCATGGCTTTGTGTGGGGCAAGTCATGTCTTACTAATTTGATTTAGTTTTTTGAGGAGGTTCATTAATCTTGCCACCTTTGTCTTTCAGATATAGGAGACACAAGAGACTGCAGATGCTGAAAATCTGGAACAATACATAAAGGAGCTGGAGGAACTCAGCTGGGCAGGCAGCATCCGTGGAGGGAAATGGACAGTTGACGTTTTGGGTCAAGACCCTTCATCAGGAGGGGAGATACCCAGTATATAAAGGCGGGGGAAGGCGTGGAGCAGGAGCTGATGGGTAATAGGTGCATCCAGGTGAGGGGGGGGTGATAGGCAGGTGTGGGATGGGGAGATCAAGAATGATGTAAGAAGCTGGGAGGTGATAGGTGGAAATGACAAAGAGCTGAAGAAGATGGAATCTAATAGGAGAGGACAGTGACCCCTTTGTCTTTAGTCCTTATTGGAGCATGCTGGTCTCTTGAACTCTTGTTTACTCTCCTCTAAAGGATTCCCACATGTCAGATGTTGTTTTACCCGCAAGTATCTGCTCTCAATCTGCTTTTACCACGTCCTCTCTTGCGCTATCGAAATCAGCCTTCCCCGGTTTAGGACCTTACCTTGAGGACCATCCTTATCCCTTTTCATAACTTCCTTGAAACTTACAGAATTTCTCAACCAATACTTCTGCCACCTGCCCAGTTTCATTTCTTCATGTCAGGTTCTACAAAGTAACCATTTGGAGTGATTAGCATTGTCTAGTGTAAGAAACAGTAGGCCAACATATGGTATTGTTCTTTATCTTTGGACATGGGATGTCAAAGCACCAATGCCCATTAGCATATAGTACTGAGTGTGCTCATTGAAAGATCTTTTCAGTTCATCCCCCTTCCCTGCTCCTAGGTATTCCCTATTCCTGCAGGCCCTTTCCCCATTTGAGTGTGTCCATTGTTCCTTTGTGAGAATTTTGCTGGATGTACTTCCACTACTCTTTCACACAGAACAGTCTCGATCAGCACAACCAGCTACATTCATATTTCCAATTCTTTTGTCTCTGTTCTTTTGACAAATGTCTTAAATCTGGTTTTCAGCCTTTCAAGAAATTGACTCTTCTTATCTGCTGAAATCCTTCAAGGCATCTATTAAATCTTTCCTTAACCTTTTCTGCTCTAAATAATAAGCCTACTCTCTGTATTCTCTCCACATAAGTTCTTTCATCTCTCATAACATGCCAGTCCACAATAATTGGGCTCTCGCTTTCTCCTTCTCTTGAAATCTTTGCTGAAGTCTGGTTCCTAAAACTGAACAAAACTTTCCAGCTGAGATCCACCAAATGATTATAAAAGTTCAGCACAACTGTTGTGCCTTTGTACCCAGTGCCTCTATTTCTAAAAACCTTCCAAATTTACACTGCAACCTTCAGTGATTTGTACACACACCCTTGGGTCCTCTGTTCTTGACATCATATGAAATTACATAATTTACTTTATATTGGCTCACTTCATTGTTCCTATCAAAGTGAATCTCTTCATACTTTTCTCCATTAAATGTTATCTGCCATATATGTGTCAAATTTACCAGCAATTTACCAGTCTGTCTGTCTTCCTTCATCTAATCAACTAATCTAATCTTGAAGTATGACATAGTTTTAGCCTCAGCCATTAACTCTGGAAGTGTTTTCTACAACCTGCTGCTCTCTGGGTGCAGAAGTTTCTGCTGCCCATTGCTCAAAAGTTAAGTTTGCATTTGGATGTCATGGTCTTGACCTTGCAACAAGGCTGCTTCTATCTCCCTGTTCCATCTTTTCATAATTTTACAGAGTGGGTGAACATTGATTTAAAACCCCTGACAATGTCAGGCAGTGTTGAGGGAGAACATGACGTAGAGGTGCAGAGAGCTGTGCACACACATACTGTAAGTATACAGACATGATGGAGAGCTATGTTATTGTGTAACTGTGTATCATTGCACTTAGAGCACTTGGCCAATTGAATTCAATAATATAAAAGTTACAGGGCTGGATTTCCAACAGGAGCAATGGAGAGATAACATTCTGGACACTTCACAAGAGTCATAGAACATAGAACATAGAACAATTACAGCACAATTCAGGCCCTTCGGCCCACAAAGCTGTGCCGAACATGCCCCTACCCTTGAAATTACTAGGCTTACCCATAGCCCTCTATTTTACTCAGCTCCATGTACCGATCTAACAGTCTCTTGAAAGACCCTGTCATATCAGCCTCCACCACCATTTCCGGCAGCCCATTCCATGCACTCACCACTCTCTGAGTAAAAAACTTAACCCTGACATCTCCTCTATATCTACTCCCCAGCTCCTAAAACCTATGTCCTCTTGTGGCCACCAATTCAGCCCTGGGGAAAAGCCTCCAACTATCTACCCTTTCAATACCTCTCATCATCTTATACACTTCTATCAGGTCCCCCCTCATCCTCCATCTCTCCAAGGAGAAAAGGCCGAGTTCCCTCAACCTGCTTTCATAAGGCATGCTCCGCATCCCAGGCAGCATCCTTGTAAATCTCCTCTACACCCTCTCTATGGCTTCCACATCTTTCCTTTGCAAACAAGACTTCACCAAACCATATGAAGCGATATTAGGAAAAGAGCAGTAATGCTTGACCAGGAGTCAGGTTTTTGGGAATGTTTTAAAGGAACAGAGAGCGATTGAGCAAAATGCTGGCGGGGTGGGGGGTGGGGAGGGAATTCCAGGGCTGGAGCAGCTGAAACTGTGGCTACAATGGTGAAGCAATTAAAAATTGGGGTTGCTCAGAAGGTCAGAATTGGAGGAGGCCAAGTATCCAGAAGGCTGACAGTTGGAGAATTTCATACATTAAATGTAGGATTAGCAGGTTGTACAGTGGTGAAAACAAGACACAGAGATTAGGAGGTCCTTGGGGAACTCAAAAGAGAAATGGGAAAGTTTAAAGCTTCCAGAATCACTATCAGCACCTGATACATCTTGTACCTAGGAAAGTGTAAAGATATCCTCTTTGGATCTAGGAAAGATAGCTTGGAGTAATTTCCAGAAGGCAAGAAGCTCGTATCTGAGAGGATCAAAGAAACACCTGGGTCAAAAGTCAGAAGCCAATAAGATTATAAAATCTGGTGGGCAGGTACTGGATGAGAAATGGAGAAGATTCCACACAGTGAGTGACATCAAGTAAGGGGTTCCCGTGTGTTTCTTTGATTTTTGTCTTGCCTTCTAATCTATTTTTTTCAGTTCCTCAGAGACCTTCTTTATCTCTGCGCCTTGTGTTGTCAACAGTGAACATCCCACTCCTGACCTTGCAATGAGGAAAGTTTGTTTATGGTGCATATGGCTGGGCACAGGACACTGCTCTGAGCAACTCCTGCAGTATTGCCCTGAGACTGAGACAATTTGCTTCCAACAACCCTGAAGAGGTTGTGCCAGAGGAGGTGATGGAAACCGATGCAATTGGTATGTTTCAGAGGAATTTAGACACTTTAAGGTTCTAATACAGGCTACTAGGATTAGTGTAGATGGACAAAAAGGTCGGCATGGAAGTGGTGGGCCGAAGGGCCTGTTTCCACGCTGTACAACTCTGACTATTGCATCTTGTGCAAGATATGACTACAGCCATTGGATGTTTTGTCTTTGATGCACATTGGCTTCAAGTTAACCAGTGCTCCTTGACGCCACTCTTGGTTAAATGCTGTCTCGATGTCAAGGACCTCAGTTCTGGAAGTCCGCTCCTTTGCCCTTGCTTGATCGAGACATTGAAGTCTGGAGCGGATGGTCTTGTTGAAACCCTGACGTAGTACGCTATTGTTGATTGTGCTGCTTAAAAACCTGCTAATAATTGAGAAGACAGGTGGAGCAGTTCTCATCCCTCCTTATGACTCAGCTCCATCCCAAACAGCTTTGTTGGGCTAAAGCCAGTACTGCTGTTACACTGGAAGAGCTTGGTTGTAGGCACAGCCAGTCTTGAAACATGGCTCTTTAGTGCTGCAGCCAGTGTGTTGTCATAGTGCTCTATTCAATGTACTCGGACATCTCTTATCACCTGATGAAGGAAGAAAGTTGGCTGGAGATTGACTTCCGTTATGGTCAGGACCTCAAGAGGAAACTGAGATGCATCATTCATTGGATGTTTCTGGCTGAAAGTATCTGCAAACTCTCCAGCCTTGTCTTTTGCATTCATAGGCTGGGCCCCATCACTGTTGATAAAGGAGTCTCGTTCTGCTGTTCATTGTTGAGTTGTCCATCAGCATTTGCAAATAGCTGTGGGAGGGCAGTGGTCTGAGGTGATCCATTGGTTTCTGGAATCTTGAGAGTTCCATCTATTCCTGCTTCCACTGTTTAGCAAAGACTTACTCCTGATTGTAGGACATCTAAGTTATTGTCTCATCCTCAGTGCACTTACTGCTTCCCCTGGCATTGTCTCCTTTGGTCTTTATGGAACCAGGTTTGGCTTGTTTGGGATTGCTATGTGCTGAGCTATGAGATTGCAGATCATTATAGAACACAATTCTCACAGAGGCTTATGAGCGTTTTGGAACTGTCTCTCTTAAGGGGCAATAGAAGCAGAGTGCTTGAAAATTTCTAAGGCAGAAGTGTATAGATCCTGGGCAAACAAGGAGGTGAAAGGTTACGAGGAATTAGAAGGAATGATGAACTGAGGTTACAATCAGATCAGCCATGATCTTATTGAAGGGTAGAGCATGTTCAAGGAGCTGAGTAGCCTGTTCCTTTTCCTAAGTCTTAGGTTTGTACATCGTTATTGTTGAATATACTGCTTAAAGTTTAGAGTCCTAGGTATGTTTTCACTCTATATCAACAACCAAATTCAGAATTTGCATTAATACAGTATATTCAATGTAGAATGACATCTCAGAATTTCACAGAGGGATTGGAAATTTAAATGCAGCATGAATGGAAAGACTGGGGCGAGACGCTCAATGTTTGGCCAAAAAGATGGATTTTATGAAGGATCAGAGGAAGACGGTGAAGGAACTATGAACTGTTGAGCCTTGGTGCTTGAATACGTGACTAACCATAGTGGGGCCAGGAGAGGAGGGTTGCTCATGGTTACAGCATGTAAAGGGTTCCGGGACCGAATGTTAGATTGGACAGGATCCAGGGATATGGAGAGGGTCCAGACACAGGGGTGAACATTTTACATTTCAGGCATCATTGCATTGTGAGCCCTCAGGATTGAGCAAGGGAAGTGGTAATTGGAGATGAGATGCAGAAAAACTTCGGAAGCTGCAGATCAAAGTAAATTTGCTGCTGCCCCTGGCCTCAGAATTCCTTCAGGCTTGGTTGCCGTGGGATTTTCTTCACTGGTGACAACAAATCAAAAAATGCACATACACAGGAATTGCTGACTGTGAATCCCAAACAATGGCACATCCTTTTCTTTATATAAGCGCTTATAATAAAATAAATTCGCTTTCACAGCTCATAGTCAAATATTCCACATCAACAACAAAGCAAAAGGGTAAATGTAAACCCACTCCATGATCTACACTCCTTGTGGGTGCAACTCCTCACCAACAGATCACATTCACTGTTTTTATACAGCTTACAGGCAATGTGCATGTTAATATGCATGTTTTCTTTTAAAATGTAGTAATGCAGATTTAGGATCAGAACCCACAGTGAAGACATCTATCTGGAAATTGTAGAAGGAAAGAGAAGACACATCAAGAGGCAATGATTACTAAGGTGGGCCAGATTATCTTGAGAAAGAAAAATCAAAATGGGAGAAGTATTCATTCAGGTATTGGGAAAGGTGAGGTAAAATAGTTTTGCTACATTTTGATTTAATGTGGCTGTAATAAAGATTTGAGCTTAACTGTCATGTGCTGCAAAATGTTACCCAGAGCACCTTTTAGATTATGTGTTCCTTGTCAAATTCTGTTGGTTGTTGGTGAGTTATGTTTTTAAAAATTATTTCTGAGCTACTGACATCTTGTGTAGTGTGTGGGATGTGGCAGTCTCCTGACCTGGAAATGCTTGATTTTTACAACTGTTGCAGCTTAGCATCAATTTCTCTAACTTCTAGTAACTCCACCCCTTCTGTTTCTCCACCCCCCCCCCCCCCCCCACCGCCCTGTGATAAGACTATTGAACAGTTCCCTTATACAATGAGATGGACTATGACCTCACAATCTATCTTGTTGTGTCCTTGCACCTTATTGCACTGCACTTTCTCTGGAGCTGTGACACTTTACTCTGTACTGTTATTGTTTTTACCTGTACTTAACCTCAATGCAACCCTGTACTAACTCAATGTAACTGCACTGTGTGATGAATTGACCTGTACGATCGGTATGCACGACGAGCTTTTCACTGTACCTCGGTACAAGTGACAATAATAAACCAATACCAATACCCTTGTCTTCCCTTATTCCTGTGGCTCCCTTCCCCTGCCTTGATGACCTGCCCATCTTCTCTCCTCTCCTCCCCCATCCTTTATTCCATGGTCCACTGCCCTCTCCTACTGGATTCCTTCTTCTTCAGCCCTCTGCCTCTTCTACCCATCACCTCTCAGCTCATTACATCTTACCCCCCCTCCCCCACCACTACCTTCCCCCTCTCACGTGAACCTCGCCTGGTGTGTGCTCCTACCCCCTCCCTCCGCCTTTATTATTCTTGGAGTCTGTCCTCCTCCTTTCCAGTCCTGATGAGGGGTCGCAGCCTAAAACTCAACTGTTTATTTCCTCCATAGATGCTGCCTGACCTGCTGAGTTCCTCCAGCACTTTTTGTTCATGCTCCAGATTCAGCATCTGCAGAATTTCTTGGTCTGCAGATTCCTCAAAGTCTCTTCAGCATATTCACTTGCTCCTCTTCCATGTTCACAATCCTTCTACTCTGTAGGAGGGTCTGTGTGATTAATTGTGTGAGGAATGTTCTTCTCACTGCCTGGATGGCAGACAATCTGAGTATCACTTGTCTGTATGCGTAGACTCAGTCACTGTTGTCTCTCTGGAACTGATGGTAATTCTTCATCATGCTCCTACAAGGGCTTGTGATCAGTCTGCACATATGCACGCCCTCTCCCCTTCTATCCCACCACCCCTCCCTGTTACCGGCCAGCACCCCCCCCTCTAGTGGGAAGCCCAAATCTCACAGCCAATAGCTCCTTTTCAGCCTGAGTCAGTGTGTCTCAATGTTTGTCGCCGGTTGGCCATTTTGCGTGTTAGCTGCTCCCTGACCCTTTGCGCGTAATGTCAGCATCTTTTCTGTCATTGAAGTAGTGTAGCACTGCTATGTTGTGGCATGCCTTGATATGCTGGGCTGTGAACTTGTGGATGTCTACCAACGAATGCAACACCTTTCCTTGTTAGTAGCCATTTCTTTATGCCGCACTTCAGCTGCCTGTCTCTGCATTCGGACTTCATTCCTGCGTCCAGCACAATGAAGAACTTTGCTCTGCTCAGATATGACACAAACCCTTCAATCATCTCCATTTGATAATGGTTCACCATTAGAGCCTTACCCACACCATGTACATCCAAATAAAGTGTCAGCCTGCTTGTTTCACCCCCATCCCCTCCTCTCCCCCACACATACCAACTTGACACCCTGGGTCGAGTGCTTAACTGATGCAATAATTGTTGCTTCCAGCAGTCTTCCAAGCTCAGCTTTCAGTTTCTCTTGACAGCTACCGAGCCCCTCTCTCAGGGGTGTTCCACAGATTGTTTACCTCCCATCCAGCTCCAGACGATATTTTCCCTATGCCTTTCCAATTCCTGAAACATATCTGCAAATTCATCCACCAGCTGCTTCTTATTGCATCTGCAGGAGGTCTGCACTCAGCAAGTTCCTTGTGCTGTTAGCAGTTCCATTTATTGGACTGCATAGTTACCAAGGATCAGCACTAGTTTTCAAATGCAATAAACTCTGCCTTATTCTTCTTTCCATTCTTTGCAGTTTCATTTCAGCTTGCGTTTGCACCAGTGTTTCTACCGTTGTACATTACTAATAGCTCTTTTGTCTGTTTTAAGTTTCATTGCCAACTTAGGAATGTATGACCGGTTGCACCCATGTGTATCTGGCACTGCTCCCTCTTCCTTTGCTTCCGTACTACCAAAGGTGTGCGCTGAGTATTGGGCCTCCTCCACTCTGTTCACTGGTTCTACCTCCACCCTGCCTTGGTTCATATCATGACCTTGACCTTGTCTTTCTTTCTCTCAAACTGCATGTTACCTCTGGACTCTTCATTGTGACTTGGTCTTCTCCCTCTCCTAGTCCTTTTCAGTTTGCATGGGAATAAAAAGTCAATTGCCTTAATGTTCCTGTGGCATTCTTTCCTATAAACTGGGCATTTCTCCTTCTGGCAACTATGCTGTACACCACAGTGCTTCAGTATTTTACACTATTACTGTTCTTTTGCATTTCTGTTTTACCCAGATTTTTGTCGTTCACTATGACATGCATCATCTCCAGCTGTGGACACCTCCAAGGCCCAACAGAATTTGACACACTTTGCTCAGCTTCTCATAGCATTTGCTCAACCATTATTTTCCTAACTGTTATTCCAGGCATATTGGGCACCTATGGGCCCAGCAGCTTCCTATCATTGGTGCCGAAAACATGCTGTGGAACTAGTCACCATTATTGCAGACGTCGTTCCATCTACCACCACATCCATGGCCATGGCACCAGAGGTTACAGTCGGCTACTCCAGGTCCCATTATCCCAAGTGTTGGCCCATCTGTCATCACTACCATGAAACGGAGGAAATTAATGGGACAGACAAGAAGTGTCAATAATGTTGATATATTGTAGAATGATACATTTTTATTCTGATATTCCTGGTAAGTTGTTCACTGTGATAAAGGGTTCAGTAAGAGGGTATAATTAAACATCAAAGTTGAGTTTATGCACAAGTACATGTAGGCAGAGAAGCAATGAAAAAATTACTTGCAGCAGCATCACAGGCACACAGCATCTGATGCACAACATTCACAAGAAAAACATAAATTAAACATAAATTATACAAAATGTTAAATCAGTGATATCTTGAAAGACATACAAGAAAGAGCACAAGTGGAACAAAAACAAATCAGGAGGCATCAGGCCGCAGAAGAAACATCGGGAATTTTTTTTTCGCAACCCGGGAGTTTGTGGAATGACTCATGAGGAACTTCTGCAGGTGGATCTAAATGTGCTGGGAGGTTGGATCAAACTGACAGATGGCCCTTCGCTTGGATAAATGCAGTGCAATGTACCTGGGAAGGATCAATACCAAAGGGACTTAGATACAAGATATTACTGATTTAAAATCAGTTGAGAGGGAACAGGATCTTGTGATATTGTTTATAACTCTTTAGAAAGATATTGTTGACAACTGTCAGCTGTGGCCCAGTGTCTCAGTCTCATCTCTGTGCTCAGGAGATTGTACAAATTCTACTCTGCACAAGCACAAAATCTCACCTGATGTGTTTACTCAGCACTAGGGCAGTGTCACAACATCTTCCAGTTAAAGTGTTAAATTGAGGTCCCTCCTGGACATTCAGGTTGTTGTGAATGATCCCGTGAGGCTGTGCTTAAGATGAACGGGAGAAGTTTCCCCAGAATACCCTGCACAATGTCCAGACCATTGCCTATGGGTGAACCTGCTGTACTTGCCTTCTTCCTTCCTTGATCATGTCCATGAGTACTCGTTAAAATGTATTTAATTCACTGCAGTACAGCTTGTAGTGTCTCAGGCTTCTGAAAGGTCTGAAATACATGCCTGTTCTTACTTATCGATATTTGTGACCGATGCTGAGAGTCTATCCCCAGAGCAGCTGTGTGTATTACAGGACCCTCCACAAATGAACAGAGGTCAACACCTGGTCCTTAAACTCTCAGTTAGGCCATGTTTAAATGCTTGCTCCAGTTTTGGCCCCTTCAAATGTTGGCCAATGAAGATAAAGCCAGTGGAAGATCAGGAATATGATCTCTGGTTTAAAAGACGATCGTTATTTAGAAAGGCTTCATACCCTTTCAATGTCATGACTTTTTCTTGTAATGTCCAGAATTGGGGTCACAGAGCTGCTCTGAATTGTATTTATATTGCAGTAGCAATCTGTAGTATCTGAGCGAAATCCCCACTAGCATGGGTTCAGTTCTCACTGCACAAGAATGAGCTGAGAGTTGTGTATCCAAGCTCACAGATGATACAGTAAATAAATGGGAACAGAAAGTTATTAAGGGATGTTGGGTGGGAAAAATTATCATAAATGGACTTCAGTGTGGGGAAATATGAGATCATCCATTCTCATTATACTGGATTCAAGGACAGTTCATTTTTTTAAAGGTGAGAGGTTGGAAAGTGTGGAGGAACAAACAATTTGGATATCGATGCAAGTCATGGAAAGCTGCAGCATGTAAAAAAAATCAAAAGGCAATTGGAACATCAGTCTTTTTCCCCACAGGTTGGAAAAAAAAAGTGAAGTTATCCTTCACCTGGACAAGCTTTGATCAGACCACATGGGAATGTCATTCACACTGCTGGTGCTGTAGGAAGCAAGGTACAGGTACAAACACAGGTTCACCGTGTGTGTGTGTGTGTGTGTGTGTGTGTGTGTGTGTGTGTGTGTGTGTGTGTGTGTGTGTGTGTGTGTGTGTGTGTGTGTGTGAGAGTAAGGGTTTGTTTGTGTGTGTGTGGGGAGTGTGTGTGTGGGGGGAGTGTGTATTTGCATTTTTGTGTTGTGTTTGTGTGTGTGTGTGTGTGATTGTGTAAGGAGTGTGTGTGTGTGGGGGGGGGGAAGTGTGCATGGGTGTTTTTGTGTGTGTTTGTGTGCAAACTGTGTGGAGAGGCCCTGGATGAACACTGCTGCCCAGAATCATTGTGGGGCTGAGAGGTTCAGGGTGACAATGATCTCTACCGCTGGTGTAGTCCGGGCAGTTGGAGCTCTGTGTGTCAAAGATTACAGGCTACTTTGACAGCCGCAGCCTCTAATTATATTGTTCCTCAAGGAACTGGAGGTAGAAATGTGGCAACTTGCAAACAGCTGCGGTGGAGCTTCTGCACAAGCTCTTCTTTTCCTCTTCATTGGGGGTCCTCTGGCAACTTAATAAAGGAGGGAGAGAGAAAACAGGGGACTCCTGAATTGTCCAGATGAAGGGTCTCGATGAAATGTCAACTGTCCATTTCCCTCCACAGATGCTGCCTGACCCGCTGAGTTCCTCCAACAGTTTGTTTCTTTGCTTCAGATGCCAGTATCTAAAGTCTCTTGTGTCTCCTGAACTGTTAGCCTAGTGTCAATACCAGGGAAAATTCCAGAATCTATAATCAGGAGGCAATTAAAGAGCATTTTGAAAAGAGTAATAGAATCAAGCAAAATCAGTTTGGAATTATGAAAGAAAAATCATGTTTGATTAATCAGCTGGAGTTCTTTGCAGATATGACTAGTTGAATAGATAAGGAAGGAGATGAGTATTTAGATTTTCAGAAGTCTTACACAAGAAGAATAGAGTCTTACACAGGAAGTTGGTGAATGATTAGAGCACATGGAATTTGGGGCAATATACTGGATAGAAGCTTGGTTATAAAACAGAAAGCAAAGTCTCTGATGGCTTGTGGGTTACCTCAGGGATTAATGCTTGGGGCCCATCTACTTACTATCTGTATAAATGATTTGGCCGAGGGGATCATACATCATTTTTCTTTGTTTACTGGATACTGGGATTATGAGTTTGGTGGGGACATGGAGGCTTCAGGGGGATGTGAACAAGTTGGATGTGTGGGCAAGAACATGGCAGAAGGAATACAATGTGGAAAAATGGGAGGTAATCCTCTCTGGTGAACATTACAGAACAGCAGAGTATTTGCAAAATGGTGAGTGATTGAGTGGAATTGATGTTCACATAGACCCAGGTGTGCTTGTGCACGAGTCACTGAAAGCCCACAGGCAGGTATGTTAGTCTTTAAAACTAGAGGGTCTGAATAAAGGATAATCAAGTCTTGCTGAAGTTGTACAGGGCCTTGGTGAGACGGCACCTAAAATACTGTGTACACTTTTGGTCTCATCACTAAGAAAGGATGTACGTGTCATAGAAGGAAGAGAGGAGAAAGGAAAGAGGGTGTGAGGAGAGATTAAATAGATTTTAGAAGAATGAGAGAGGATCTCCTTGGGAAGTCATACTGCAAAGGATGTTCCCTGAGTCTAAAGCCAGGGGCACAGTTGCGGAACAAGGGGCGGGATGTTTGCGATGGAGATGAGGAGAAATTTTTTCAAGAGAGTGGTGAACCTTTGGAATTCTCTATCTTGGAGGTTTCTGGAGGCTTATTCATTGTGATCAGTCAGAACAGGGATAGATAGATTTCTAGATATTGAGGGAATCAAGGGATATGTTGATAGTGCAGGAAAATGGCACTGAGGTGGAAGATCAGCCATGATGTTGATGAATGTTGGAGCAGGCTTGAAGGCCTGGATGGCTGACCCTGCTCCTGTTTTGAATGCTCTGTGTCCTGCAACTCCTGCACTTGCTATTAGCAGCTATATCCCTGCCAGTGGCTCATGCAGTTCCCTAATCAATCAAACATGATGTTATTTCAGCATAGGAGGCTTGCACAAATGTTGTGTTAATTGTGGGCAATCTATGTTGCTTGCATAAGCACTTTGAGTGTGGAAGTACCAGACAGTATTTTACGTGCTGCACAGATATGTAGTTTCATGACATCGACATAATGTCCTATCAGGAGCATTCAAATGGAATTGCATTGTGGTTCAACTTGTCACTAAATACTGTCATAAACTTCTACAGGTGTACTGTTGAAAGCACCCTGACTGGTTGCATCAAGGTCTGGTATGGCAATTCAAATGCACAGGATCATGAGAAGCTGCAGAGAGCAGTGAACTCTGCCCAATACATCGCGGGCACATTCCTCCCCACCATCAGTAGTATCTACATGAGGCACTGCCTCAAGAAGGCAACATCCATCATCAAAGATCACCATCTGGGCCATGCCATCTTCTCGCAGCTATTACTGGGCAGGAGATAAAGAAGCCTGAAGTCCCACACCACCAGGTTCAAGAACAGCTACTTCCCTTCAACCATTCAGTTCTTGAACCAACCAGCACAACCCTAATCACTACCTCAGTATAGCAACACTCTGATCACTGCGCTAAGATGAACCTTGTTTTTTTTGTTTTAATTGTGTTCTTTCTTGTAAAAATTGTGTATTTTACATGCAATTTTTGTTTTTTTTTGTGTGAATGCTGCTTATGTGATGCCATGTGCCAGTGATGCTGCTGTAAGTAAGTTTTTCATTGCACCTGTGCACACATGTACTTGTGCAGATGACAATAAACTCAGCTTTGATTTTGACATAAACAAACCAGAAGATGGAGATTTCTGCCCTTAGTTTATTCTGGCATGGACATCTAAAACAAAGAGATTTGAATTTAAAATCTGAGCTGGGCTGCACTTGAAGTGAAATTGGGAAAATTTTTCCTTCTCAAAAGGTTGTAGAAGTCTAGTCTCGTCTCCCACCAGACACTGGACATGTGTAGACAACTGTAATTTTCAAAACGGAATCAATAGGTTTTTGTTAGTGAGTGTTTCAATGGGTATGGGTAAATAGAGCTAATGGACAGATCAGGCATTGTCCAACAGAATGGTGGGGCAGGCTGGACAGACATAATGGTCTCCATCTGTTCCAGTGTATTCTGTGAATGGCTGGACATGTAACCCAGTTGATGATTTTCACGTATTATGAGAGCCTTGCTGTTGGACAGAGACTGGAAACAATAAAATGAGAGAATTTCAGCTGTCACAGTACCTGTCACTGTACTCCAGACAAAATACTCTTTGAACTGTTGTTACTCTTGTCATCAAGACAATTTACCAGATTCAAAAAGAACACATGAACATCCTATATTGAACATACTCAGCACAGAAGGAGTTAAATAATCGTACTACCTTATTCCCAATTATTTTTTCAGGTCCCAAACCAACTTCTTTCAGGATTTAGGATTGACTTAAAACATTCAGGGGCAGTGAGGGGAGGTTCTGATTGATTATGTGGCTGCCACCTCTGCATTCTGATTCAAAGCAACATGCACAGTTTAAGAAACACACTTGTTTGGACGAGTGCAGTTTGAACAACAGTGAAGAAGTACAACACCATCTGGGACCACCACCATTCACCCTGCTCGTTCCGTCCTCCCCAGCACACAGTGACTGCAGTGGGACCCATCTACAAAATACACAGCAGTTACTCACCCAGGTTACTTCAACAGCACATCCCAAACCCCAGACCTCTATCACCATGAAGAACAAGAGCAGTAGGTCCAATGGGAAACCATCCCCTGCAGGTTCCCCTCCAATGCATGCACCATCCTGACTTGGAAACATACTGCTGTACCTTCACCATCACCGGCTCTATATCCTGAAGCTCTCTCCCCAGTCCCCAGTTGTGTAAGAACCTTCACCAGAAGGACTTTCACCACCACCTTCTCCAGGGCAAGATGATGGGCAATATATTCCACCCTTATGTGAACAAAGATATGCAGATTCAGCTGTATTACGAGCAATGTCATCCACCAACAAGTCTGCCAGCTGTTGAAGTAGTCGACTGGAATGTTAGTCTGCATCTATCACGTCTGTATCAACATAAAATGTTGTCCATCTGTGGTCACAACAGGAGCTCGATACAGGTCAAAGGAAGAGACTTATAAAGCTGTAGTAAGCCTGAGGACATTTTAGAATTCAGCAAAGGAGGACCAAGGAATTGAAAAAAGGAAGGGGAAGTAGAATACCTGAGTTTTCTAGCAAGAAATGTAAACCAGAATATAAAACCTTCCATAGAAGTGTGAACACCAAAAGATTAATGGAAGTTAATATGGGTTCCTGGCAGATAAGAGAAACTATATCTGAGAATAAGGAATTGTTAGAGAAGCTGAACAAATAATTGATGCCCATCTCCACAGAAGTTACAGGAAACCTCTCAGAAATGGTGGCTGAGAATATTCAAGATGAAGAACAATATTAAGGGAATCAAGAAATGCAGAGACAAGAAAGTAGTACTGAGGTAAAAGATCAGCCATGAAATGATTGAATGGCCGAGCAGGGCAAGAGGCTGAGTGACTAGCCTGCTCTTAGTTTTTTTCTACTTAGGATGCTAACTCCATTCATCTCCTGGAGTGGTTTAGATCACCTTAGGGGAGTTTTCACAGTGGTCCCGTCCTCTGTCCGGCTCGAATCTGTCCCCAGTTTTAGGTATCCCAATGGAATCACGTGGCTGGGCTGTAGGAGAGGTGGTGGGGCGAATGGGTGCTTTGGTGGGGAGAAGGGACAACGTTTTGAGTCATCCATCTGCCATCATGGTGTTGGGCACAGCAGGTCCTCTCCTGCCCATCAGCGCCAAATGTTCACAAACCGTCAGCTTTGAATTCAGTCCGAAGCTCCTGTTATTTGTGAAGGCTGCATCATATTGGGTTCCGATGAAAAGTCATCAACATCAAATGTTAACTCCAATTCTCCCTTCACTGACGCAGCCACCCTGCCAATTATTCCCAGTACTTTCCAATTTATTAATGAATGTTAGATGCCGGAGTGAACTATCAGTGTCAGAGCAATTACAACATCTTCTGCCTAATGCCCTGAGCTGTAATCACCACCAATAAAGCTTCTCAGCTGGAGCAGGGCCTTGCTGAAGTACTCCTGAAAACCTCAAATGAAGCACGCCCGTAGAGAGAATGCTGAATATTTTTTCCATGATTTCAATATTGCAGCTTTTTTCCCCTCTTTTTCTGAAATCAATGACTCTCAGCGGCACACAGATGAAAATGAGAAGATGCAATTTATTTGCCAATAATGCCTGCACATGATGTAAAGGGAAGGACTGAATGGAAAGCTGATCGATGTCTTAAAGTAAAGAAGGGGTTCGATTGACCAGGCATGGAGGAGCAGCTCCTACTTGTAGCTGCATCTAGAACCAGGAGCTGTCAATATAATGTTGCCATGAACAGGTCAAAGAAAGAATTTGGGAGAAATGTCTTCACTTCAGGCAATGAGAATGAGGAACTCACTGCTACAAGCAATGGTTGAAGCTGAGAGTGTCAATGTGTTTAATAGGAAGCTTGATGTGTAGATAACAGAAAGGAAGACAGTGTAATGTGCAGGAAGGGGCACATGGAAACACTAGCAGTCGGTGACCAGTGGTGTTCTGCAGGGATCTGTTCTGGGACCCCCTACTCTTTGTGATTTTTATGAATGACTTGGATGAGGATGTGGAAGTGTGGGTTAGTAAGTTTGCAGATGACACAAAGGTTGGTTGTGTTGTGGATAGTGTAGAAAGTTGCTGTAGGTTACAACAGGACATCGATCGGATGCAGAGCTGGGCTGAGAGGTGGCAGATGGAGTTCAACCCGGAAAAGTGTGAAGTAATATACTTTGAATTTGAAGGCAGAATACAAGGTTAATGGCAGGACTCTTAGCAGTGTGGAGGAACAGAGGGGCCTTGGGGTCTGCGTCCATAGATCCCTCAAGGCTGCTGCGCAGGTTGACAGGGTTGTTAAGAAGGCGTATCGTGTGTTGGCCTTCATGAGTTGGGGTATTGAGTTCAAGAGTCATGAGGTAATGTTGCAGCTTTATAGAACTCTGGTTAGACCACACTTGTAGTATTGTGTTCAGTTTTGGTCACCTCATTATAGGAAGGATGTGGAAGCTGCTTTAGAGAGGGTGCAGAGGAGATTTACCAGGATGCTGCCTGAATTGGAGAACATGTCTTATTAGGATAGGTAAGATATCTTTATTAGTCACATGTACATCACTAGGGCTTTTCTCTTTGGAGAGAAGGAGGATGAGAGGGGACTTGATAGAGGTGCACAAGATGATAAGAGGCATAGGTCGAGTGGACAGTCAGAGGCTTTTTCCCAGGGTGAAAATGATTATCACAAGGGGGCATAATTTTAAGGTGATTGGAGGAAGGTATAGGGGGATGTCAGAGGTAAGTTTTTTACACAGATAGTGGTGGGTGTGTGGAAGGCACTGCCGACAGAGGTGGTAGTGGCAGATACAATAGGGACATTTAAGAGACTCTTAGATAGACACATGAATGATAGAAAAATGGAGAGGTATGTGGGGGGGAAGGGTTAGATAGATCTCAGAGCAGGGTAATATGTCGGCACAACATTGTGGGCCGAAGGGACTGTACAGTGTTGTAATATTCCATGTTCTATGTTCTATGTTCACTCGCACAATGCATTTAGGATAAGCAACATATTTTCATGTTGTAGATTCCGTGTAGTTGACAGACTCCTTCCATCCTCCAGTATCTCATACAAGACCAAGTTTTCTTGTGAAAAAAATGTTGGAAAGGCACCGGCCAGTCCCATTCTGTGTTCACCCAAAGCTCCCTCAAAATCTGGAGATGAAGAACAGTGAAGATTGTGGGGAGTTACAAGGATTGTTCTCCCAGCTCTTCTGCTTCCCAACCCAGACTGTTGAGAAATGCACAACAGAGCCCAAGTCTCAGGGCTAGTGTTTATGGGAGAGAATATAAGGTAACCCAAGGGTCCAATTGATCTGCTCCTGTTACTATGCTCGTGTTTGTTATGGTTACTCCCAAAGTAAATGGCAGTTTGTAGATTAATTATAGACACTCACAGGATGTGATATTATTTATCTGACTGCACCCATGTGTGGCAACTGTAGATTGCATATTCTGCTGATTATTCTTGGAGATAAACCATTTGCGTGACACACCATCCTTGTTCTTGAATGATTATTAATTAATTTTGTTTTTAACAGTACTGATTTTACCGACACTGTAGTTAACTTTCCGTTGTAACTCTTGCAAGTGATGGATGTTCAATAAATCCAACAATTATCCTATGCAATTGGACTGTTTCATCTGGGCACACACAGCCTCTCAGATTAGACTTTGCCAATTAAGTCACTGTGCACTGAGCAATTACTCCCATCACACTGAGGACAATCTGTTGCCCGCTGTGGGGTAATATTTCCCAACTGGCCCCCAGAATGTTGGTTAAGGAGGAATGCTCATAAAGAAAGGTGGTGGAAACTCAGTCCATCATTCTGGTGTTGGAAATGAATGTTAAGACATTTCAGGAACTCCTCGCCATTTTATCTTTATACTTTTTTTCACCAGTCTTTATTGGATAATTAAGCTCCCCTTAATTTTTACTGTGAACTTCCTTGCCTGTAGATTCGATCCTCCACTTTCTTCCCACTACTTGATGTCATGTGGGATGCACCCAGCAGCATCTCTCTCCTTAATTTGAATCGGTTGGATACTGGGGAGTAATTGTTTGCTCACCAGCAGGCATTCGTCGCTGGTGTGCTCACCACAGCAATGTTTGGCTGCAGTGAAGCTGAGTGCACAGAGGTGAGTGCAAAGCAGCAGCCACCATTCTCAGACATCATAATTAGCAACCAAAGGCTGATTTCTCTCCTTTAGTCTTTGAAGCTTCAAGTACATCATCCCTTCCAAGAGCTGTAACAGGACCTTAGATCAATATTGCCACACCACTCATCATTTCCCACCTTTTCTGAATACGTTGCAGCCAGAAATATTAAGGGCGCTTGCTTGCTCCAGTGTTATAATCCCACATGGCTACTTGTGGCAGAAACTCATTAATCATGTTTGCCTTGTCTCTTGTGTCCTTTCATCATCTGGGTGGGATTCGCAATCTCTACCCTTATTCCTTGTTGACAAAATGAGGCAGGAGTCAGAGAGAGGGAAAGACAGAGAGACAGAGAGACAGAGAGGCAGGAGTCAGAGAGAGGGAAAGACAGAGAGACAGAGAGAGAGACTGAGGGAGAGGGAGAGATAGACAGATAGATAGAGAGGCAGAGAGAGAGACAGACAGACAGACAGAGAGAAACAGCCACAGAAACAGACTGACAGAAAAAGCCAGATAGGGAGGACTTATGTATGTCATTTTAGCCAAATTTAGCTGTTTATAATTGCTTTGAGGACTTGAATGAACAAAGCAGAATGCAGCTACTCAGAGGTTGAGTGTCTGAGATAACAGGAGCTTCACTCAGCAGCACAGGCAAATTAAACAAAGGCTTGCTTTGTTTGATATCTTACACTATTATAAATACTGCATAAAAATTTCACATCAAAAGGTATAAAAAGGGCAATGAAACACATGGAGACTATGACAATGCATTAATCTCATTAAGAGCACATGGTAGTTTAGTTGAACAGTCATAAATATTCATAAATGTACACAAAGTAACTTGAAGTGTTCCTGAAATTTCAGTTAGGACTTGACAGGAACAGTGTGTAGGATGGTGTTTATGCAGTTTAAGGAGAGTAAGTGAGGGAATTTCAGATCAGCTATTACTGCAGTACAATATATTCTCCGAGAGTATTAGATGGAGAGGAAGAGAGACAAAGTAACTGGCAGTGTCTTAACCAAGAAGCCAGAGATCAGTAGAAATTGGCTCACGTCCTGTCAGTGGACTCCAGGTGACCAGAAGGAGCTGCTCACCCCTTGATAGGCAGCTGGCACCACACTCACCTTGCCAGCTGTGATCTGGCGGAGGGGCTTGTTCGGACTCTGGAGGCATTGGGCGGATGGTACAGGGTAATGGGCGGATGGTACAATGCTGTGGACTGGAAGGACTTCTCCTACAGTTCCCGCCTCCACTGTTAGCTCTCTGATTTGAAATAAAGACCTTTACTGTTTACTGTTGGGGTGGCTGAAGAATTGGAGGGTAGGCACCCTGCAGAGTATGTTCCTAGAGAGTGTTCATTCAGACTCTTACTGACGCGTTGAAGGGAGCCAAATGCCAGGAGGCATAGGAAGGACGATTCCCACAAATTCAGCAGCGGGCTCTGTGTCTGGGCAGAGGGCCAACCACCCCTCCTCCCCCTGCCACAGCTAAGTCAGACCAATGTGCCACCTCAGATGGCCACAATGCAACCCTCCCTTGTCCCAGACAAAAGACACAGGAGGGAAGTGTCACATGCTTACAAGTGACGTACAGGTTAATGTAGCACGTTCTACCCTACCACAGTTTGTGGATAACACTATTTTCACTCATGGTAGCTTGTTTACCACATCCTTGCCAACAATATTCTCAGAGAGTGCAACACATATCAACATGGAGCCAGGCCCTTCGGTTCTCTCTGATCATACAGAGGTCACAGGAAGAACATTCAAACTCCACACAGGCAGCACCGGAGGTCGGAATTGAACCCAGGTCTCTGGAGCTGTGAGGCAGTTGCTCTACATGACGTACCATTATGTCTCCCAACATTTTCACTGCTTTTTCGAACCTGCATATTCGATAGTTGGATATTTTCTGGAGTAAACTGTCCAGGTGACCATTTCTGAGTCGGATCTCACCACTCTGGGTCTGGGATTTCTGGCCATGGTTCTGACACAGTCCCTGACAAAGACATGCGTCAGATGATACCATTCCAGGAGCAAGGTTGGTCAGAAAATTAATTTCAGGGGCACCTGGACTCCAACCCCAGCCTTTCCAATCCCTTTGTTTCCTAATCACTGACCCCACAAATCACTAATTTCTAATCACCCTTGACCCCAACCTCCAGTTCCCCAATATCCACTCCTGGCAAGGAGCCAAGTTCCTGTCAGCTATCCTCCTCACCCCAAACAGTCCCCTGACACGTGAACCCCTCTCCTTCCTAATCCCCAGAGCCCACCCTGACCCTGTTCGCTTTGTCTGCTCTGCATTCTGTCATATCCAAGATGAGTTTACAGCAACAGACCTGTGAATATTGGGTTTTACATTGAAAAATATCAAGAAGTGACTCTAGTGCAGTGTTTTAAAAGCAAATTTTGCTCCTCTGCACCTCCCCACCTCTGTTTACCTTCAGCCCCCCATTTCCGAAGAGCCTCAGGAAGCTTTATTATGTAAAAGTCATTTTAAATGCATGATTTATTTGAGAAAATGACAGAAGAAAATGTGTGAAAAATGCAACTGACAACAACTGGGTGCCAATAATGAATGTGACATGGTGGTCTGGATATGGGGGAATCCCATGAAACAAATCTATGGATGTCCGGGGGGTCAATCATCTGGAGTATTGGCGATCTGGGACATTAGTGATCTGGAATATTAGGGGTCCAGAGTATTGGAGATCTAGGGTATGAAGGGTCAGGAGGCTGGGGTCTGGGGTTTCAAGGGTCTGGAGATGGAGGTCCAGGGTATCAGAGAACTGGAGTCTTGGGCATCCTGTGTATCAGGTGTCAGAGTACTGGGTGTCCAGATCATCGGCAACATCCCAAGTGTGAGATGGCCAGCCCAGTTTTAGACCCAGGTGTTGGGGAAACGGTCAGCCAATAGGGGCAAGTCCAGTGGGGTGGGGGTTTCATGGAGGGGTGATGGTTCAGAGTGTGCTGGGGATGGCAGTGGGAAGGTAAAAGGTAAAGGCTGGGATTGGTATCTTGCTCACCACAGTGGTGCTCAGGGTACATTGAACTGGGCCTCAGCTCCTCTATTGAAGATAAGATAAGATTTCTTTATTGGTCACATGTACATTGAAATCCACAGTGAAAGGCACCTTTTGCGTAGAGTGCTCTGGGGGCAGCCCGCAAGTGTCGCCACACTTCTCGCACCAACATAGCATGTCCACAACTTCCTAACCTGTACGTCTGTGGAATGTGGGAGGAAACTGGAGCACCTGGAGGAAACCCACACAGACACGGGGAGAACATACAAACTCCTTACAGACAGTGATGGGAATTGAACCCGGGTCCCTGGTGTTGTAATAGCGTTGTGCTAACTGCTACACTGCCGTGGTGGCATTGGTTGAATGTCTATTGGATGCACTTTGAAACCTTGGCAGCTTCCATATGTCCATGAGTCACAGACAGAGGGAAGCCAGAGGTACCTGAAGACCACAGCATTCCAGTCCTTGTGAGCTCTGGTGGGATTAGAGGCTCCTCTCATGAAGGCAGACACCCCAACTGATGCTGTTCATTCAAATGTTTATCAAAGTAAATTCCATCTGTACTATTTTAGGCCACACGTTAACACAAATTAATAAGTACAAGCCAGCTCCAGGTGCAATTTGTGCACTGGTAAAATGCAAGTATCACAGTTATTTTGCAGGCAGCTTTTTTTGCAGGTTGCTGAATACTGGGATAATACATTTTTAAGAGGCCTCAGTGATCTCAGGGTCAGTTGAAGCCCATTAAGTTCCCAAGAAAAGCCAGTACAGCTCAGGGATTGATATATGGAGCTCCTAATTTAAGAGTGGAAATACCAAAATAAGATCCTTTCATCAATAGGAGTGTTTATTATACCGAATGGGTGTCAGGTGAAAGTTCCAGAGTAGTTGTTATGAGGAGAAAAGGAGCTTGCTGTTCGAGAGCTTTTCATCAAGTCCTCAGGACATCCTAGATCAGTTCCCAGTGGTTCAGTTGCTCTTGGAATGGGATCAATGCTATTTTTGGGCAAATGCAGCAGTTGCTGGAGGTTGTTGCATTTAATCCAGTTGTCATCTTACTTCATTTGGGAGCTTGTAGAGAAATACAATACAAAAATAACCCCTTCAGTCCTCTGACTCAACAATGCCCATCATGCATCTATTTCCACTAATCCTACACAAATGCATTTTATCAAAGACCCCACCCACCTGGGTCATTCTCTCTTCTCTCTTCTCCCATCAGGCAAAAGATACAAGAGCCTGAGGGTGTGTACCACCAGGCTTAAGGACAGCTTCTACCCCACTGTGATAAGACTATTGAACGGTTCCCTTATACGATGAGATGGACTCTGACCTCACGATCTACCTTGTGACCTTACACCTTATTGTCTACCTGCACACACTTTCTCTGTAGCTGTGACACTTTACTCTGTACTGTTACTGTTTTTACCTGTACTACCTCAATGCACTCTGTACTATTTTGGGCAACACGTTAACAGAAATTAATAAGTACAAGGCAGCTCCAGGTGCAATTTGTGCCCTAGTAAAATGCAAATATCACAGTTATTTTGCAGGCACTGTGCTGTGCACTGTGTAATGAATTGATCTGTACGATCTGTATGTAAGGCAAGTTTTTCACTGTACCTTGATACAAGTGACAATAATAAACCAATATCAATACCAATACCTATATTCTCCCCACATTCCCACCAACTCCCCCCAAGGAAGGGGCAAAACCCCACCGGAGGGGAAGGTTACTTAAAATTGGAAAACTCAAGTGTTTGTACCATTGGGCTGTGGACTCACCCTGGCAGCGGAGAAGGCCGAGGATGGACAGGTTAATGTGGGGGTGGAAGGGGAGTTGAAATGACATGCAACCCGGAGCTCGGGATGGCCATTGCAGACAGAGTGTAGGTGCTCTGCAAAAGAGTCGCCCAGTCTGAGCTTGGCCTCGCTGATGTAGAGAAAGCAACAATGGGAGCCAACACCTTGTATTCCATCTGGGTAATCTACAACCCATTCAGTTTTGCAATTTTAGGTAACCCTCCCCTCCAATGCTTTCTAATTTACCTCGTCCCCTCTCCCTTCCCCCCTTCTCTCTCTCTCCTCTCTCTCTCTCTCTCTCTCTCTCCTTCTGCTCCTCCTCCGCTCCTCCCATTTTTGTCCCTTTCCCAACCCCAACACCCCCCCCCCCCCCAATCACCCATCTTCATCCCTCTCCTGGTTCCATCCACCCCCTACACACACACACACACACACACACACACACACACACACACACACACACACACACACACAGAGTTCACCCACAGGCTTTTCCCCTCTTCCTCCACTATCTGGGTCTGGTTCCATCTGTCGTTCCCCTCTCACCTAATGATTCTCATTCTCTCCTCCTTTACTGCTCAGAGTCCAGCACTGGCAGTCCTTTTGTGTTCCTGCTTATCTCCCTCCACCAGCTGCCTCCAATCTTCACCTTTACTCTCCCCTCCCCTCACCTCACTCCATCCGCCTCTCATCATTTTTTTCCTCTTCGTCTGTTTCCATCTATTGTCCACTCGCCACTGTCTGCCAACTCCACCCACACCCCCCCCCCCCCCCCAGTCCCCTACCCAGCACAACCTGCCCATTGTCTTTCAGTCCTCCAACACTTCAGAGAAAACAACCCAAGTTTGTGCAACCTCTCCATATAGCCAATACTCTCTAATCCAGGCAACACTCTAGTGAACCTCTTCTGCACCCTCTCCAAAGCCTCCACATCTTTCCTATAATGCGGCGACCAGAACTGCTACTCCAAATGTGGCCTAACCAACACAGCTGCAGCATGACTTCCTGACTTTTATGCTCAACGCCCCAACTGATGGAGGCAAGCATGTCGCATCCCTTCTTTACCACCTGAACCATTTGTGCAGCCATGGATTTGCACCCCAGGATCCCTCCGTACATCAATGCTCCTAAGAATCCTGTCATTTATTGTAGACTTTTCTCTTGCACCTTACCTCCCAAACGCGAATGTAGGTCCACTACAGTCAGAAATGAAGGAAACTATAATTGAGAGCAAAGAAATGATGGAACAATTAAACACATATTTTGATTCTGTCTTTCTCAAAGGAGGTCATAGATAATCTTCCAGACATGCTGGGGAACTGAGGATGTAGAGGAAGGGAGGGAATGAAAGAAATCAATACTAATAAAGAAGCAATGTTCAGGAAATTAATGGATTTAAAGGTCAACAAATCTCCAGACTCTGTTAATCTACATTGCAAAGATTCCAGGGTATGCGAGAAATGGCCTCGGAAGTAGTGGATGCATTGGTGGTCATCTACCAAAATTCTTTAGACTTTGAATCAGTTCCCACAGATTGGAGGGTGTAATGAACAGAACATAACCCCATGATTTGAACAAATAGATGAAAAAAATAGAGGGAATTACAGACCAATAAGCCAAACGTCAGTCGTGGGGAAAATGTGAGAAATTATTATGAAAGTTGTAATAACAAAACACTAGGAGAACATTAATAGGACTGGACAAAACCAGAAAGGGTTTATGTAAGGGGAATCTTGCTTAACAAAACAGCTGGAAGTTTTGAGGGTGTAAGTGGAAGGATAGATAAATGTGGACCAGTGTATGTGGTGCATTTGGACTTCCTGAAGGCTTTTAATGAGGCCCCACAAAAGAAAAGCACATGGGAATGGGTAAAATATACTGTCATATATTGAAAATTGGTTGATAGACCAAAATCAGTAATTAGGAATAACCACGTCCTTTTCCAGATGGCAGGTAGTGATGAGTGAGGTGCTGCAGGGATCAGTGCTTGGCCCCCAGCTATTCACAATATATACCCAATAATTTGAGGGGACTAACTATAACATCCCCAAGTTTACATATAACACAAGGATAGGGGTCGGGGGGCATGGGGAGCTGTGAACCACATGCAAAGAGGCTTCAATGTAGTTTATGGAAATGGGATGATTGGGAAAATGCATGGGAGTTGCAGTTTAACATGGACAAATATGAGGTCATCCATTCAAACAGAACGACAGATTGTATCTGAATTGTGATGGATTGGGAAAAGGGGAGGTGCAATGTGACCTAGGTACCTTTGTGTATCAGTTGCTGAAAGCATGCGTGCAGGAGAAGCAAACAGCTCGTAAGGGAAATTGCACGTTGGCCTTCATTACATGAAAGGGCTTCGTGCACAATTTTGGTGTCATTATCGGCGGACGTGCTTTCTTCCTATGGAAGCAGTGCAAGAAAGGTTTACTGGGCTGATTCCTGGGATGGTAGGACTGACGTATGAGGAGAGGCTACGTCCATTAGGCTGAAATTCACTGGGGTATAAAAGAATTAGAGGGGGTCTCATGGAAACCTACCCCTGTGCCTATTTTCTGATCTGCTGTGTTTCACCACATGAAGCACAGCAACTCAAAGAGGGAGCTCACCACACCTTCCCAGGACAATTAGGGTTGGACAGAAAATTCTAGTGAATAAATGTAAGAAAAATATAATAAAGCATTTTTTGCAAGGACATAAGGATGTGATAAATGGTTCACCATCTTTATTTTTGTTGTGTGTTTAACCTTTGCTTTCTTTCCTGTCAACTCAGAGCACAATGATGATAGACTTGTCTCCACGAAGTTCCAGGCTATCCTTTGAATGCTGAATAGGCTTAATTTAATAACAAAACAGCCCCTGAATTCGCCTGAGCTTGAATGAAGGCTAATTTTGCAACAATATCTGAACAATTCAAAATGCTGCTTATGAATTGTTTGGTTTTGCTCCTAGGATGATACACTAAAAAAATTAGACAGTACCAAACTTGGCTGAGAGCACGATAATGGATGTGGTTGGTTTTAAACTCATGCAACTTGATAGCAGCTGTTCAAGTCTCAAATGGTAAGTAAAGCAAAAGATTCAAATATCTCCAAAGAAATGGTGATGTGAACTTGGTAGCGTCAGCTTTTCCCCAGGTGTTCACCTGGGGTCTTGCAATGGGAGACCCCAGAAACGCTCATGGACATTCAGCACCCTCAGATATTGGCTTGAACCTCAGAATCACAGCAACATCTCTGCCTGAACAACCGCAGATGTAATGTCATTTATCCAGCTGCTGTTTCTAGGGTCTTGATGTTCACAAAATGAAGGCAGCATTTAACTACCAGTGTTTCCACTCCAAATAATAATTCATTATTTTAATTCTATAGCTAATTAGTGGTGCTGAGATTTTAGAACACTGGTATACTCTCAAAATTCCACCTACGATAAGAGACACAGGATCAGGAGCAGACTGTTAAGCTTATGAAGCTTGTTCTGACAGAATGTCACTCTGTAATCAGCTCAGAGATACATAACAGCTGGATAGGGAGATGCTATCTTTGTTGAAGATCTTCATTCTTGTGGTAGGATTGATTATTTGGGGAGTCATGGGTGCAGTTGTGAAATAGGTGTGGCTAACATCAGTCAACCCCTCTCCATGCCCACACCATCTGTTGAGTTGCAAAATGAAACTGAAGTCAAAGCCTCCAAATTATTAGATTTAATATTAGGTGAAATACTTCCTCAGCATACTCATCGCTTGGTAATAGCTTCTGCTTAGGCAGTGCCTTAGGATCAAGGATGCCTTGCTTTAACTCGGTTTTTGTGTGTTCTGAGGTGGCTGACGAGGCCAGCATTGGAATGCGGACCCTAGCACGGATGGGCCAAGACGTGCCTTACAGGCAGGTGGGTGGGTATTTTATGAGGCAGCGTGCTTCTTCCACTGTCTTCCCCCTGACCCCTGTGTGCTGCTAACCCATGGGCTTCTGTTTCTCAATGACATGCAGAGCAGAAAGGATCAGGCATTCTCAGGGGATGTTGGTTCATTTTCCTCCATAGGTGCTGCCTGACCTACTGAGTTCCTCCAGCATTTTGTGTGTGTTGCTCCAGATTTCCAGCACCTGCAGTCTCTCTTGTGTCTCTATTCTCAGGGGACGTTGCACTTCTTCAAAAAGACTTTCAGCGCATTCTTGAATCTTTTTCTCTGTCACCCTAGTAATTTTCCTGGCACAACAGAGCTTGGAACTCTGTTTTGGGATCTGGCATCCAAACGATGTGGCCTGCCCAACATCTTTTAGCATACTAGAGGTCCATTTCAGAGTTTGATAACAGTGGGATGGAAGCTGTCCTTGTGTCTGGTGGTTCATGCTCTCAGGCTTTTTTACCTTCTGCCCAATGGGAGAGGGACGAAGAGAGAATGACCAGTGTGGGAGGGGGTCCTTGATTATTTTGGCTGCTTTCATGAGGCAGTGGGAGGTGTAGACAGTCAATGAAAGGCAGGTTAGTTTTTGCGATCAATGTTTGCCTTTGCCGAGAGGTGTTTTCAGGGAAATAGGAAGTGATCCACTTTGTGAGCCTTTACATTGCCGTAATCGTGCAAAACAATGTACAGATCTGGAGAAGTAAAGGAGATCCTTCACAGATTTAATAAAAGTTTGTGGATGATACAAAGATAGGTGGAGGGCAGGTGGTGTTGAGGATGCAGAGAGTCTGCAGAAGGACTTGGACAGGTTGGAAGAATGGGTAAAGACGTGGTAGATGGAATACAGTGTAGGGAAGTGTACAGTCATGCACTTTGGTAGAAGGAATAAAGGCACAGACTATTTTCTAAATAGGGAGCAAATTCAGAAATCAGAGCTGCAAAGGGACTTGGGAGTCCAAGTGTAGGATTCCCTAAAGGTTAACTTCCAGGTTGAGTCAGCAGTAAGGAAGGCAAATGCAATGTTAACATTCATTTTGCAAGGACTAGAATATAAAAGCAAGGATGTAATTGTGACGCTTTATAAGGCACTGGTCAGACCACATTTGGAGTATTGTGAGCAGTTTTGGGCCTCATATCTCAGGAAGGATGTGCTGGCATTGGAGGGGGCCCAGAGGAGGTTTACGAGAATGATCCCTGGAGTGAAAGGGTTAGCATATGAGGAGCATTCGATGGCTCTGGGTCTGTACTCACTGGAGTTTAGAAGGATGAGGGGGGATCTCATTGAAACCTACTGAATATTGAAAGGCCTGGATAGAGTGGATGTGGAGACGATGCATGTCCAGCTGTGAGAGAGTCTCGGACCAGAGGGCACAGCCTCAGAATAGAAGGACATCCCTTTAGAACTGAAATGAGGAGGAATCTCTTGAGCCAGAGGGTAGTGAATATGTGGAATTTATTGCCACAGATGGCTGTGGAGGCCAAGTCATTGGGTATATTTAAAGTGGAGGTTGATAGATTCTTGATTAGTAAGGGTGCCAAAGGTTGCAGGGAGATGGCAGGAGAATGGGTTTGAGAAGGAAAAATAAATCAGCTGTGATCGAATGGAGGAGTAGACTCAATGGGCCGAATGGTCTAATCCTGCTCCTGTGTTTTATGTGGTCTTCTGTTCTTATCCCAGACCCCAGGTGCTTGGGCTCTGGCCTTTAGTTCTGTGTCCAGGCTGGGCTGAGTTTGTTGATCTCAGCCTGTCGTGGGAGCAAAGTGTTTGGAATCAAAAACCCACCAGGATCCTGGTTCCTGATCACTGTTTGCTGATGCCTTCTCGGCAATGCACGTGCTGAGGTAGAGAATAGGTAGGTTTGAAAGTATGGTAAATTAAAAATATTATTGAAACACTTAAAGAATTAAAGGATGTGTTAAAATTAAAATCTATACAATTTACTTAAAGCTTGAAACCTTTTTAGGATTCGGAATAGATCTTAATAAATAAAATCACAGAAACCAGAGTGCAGCAGTATTTCCAATTTAGTAGAAATCCTTGAATTACTGCCAGAGCAACTTGGACAGATAGTACTGCAGTATTAAAGCCTTCCTCTGTCGAATAGTTACTAACTGGCTTGGTTTGTGAAGAATTGTTCCCCGGATGATGAATCAGATGGTTGATGGCCTTTTGCGATTTGACCGAACATGTGTTGGCCTCGCAAGAGGAGACAGTAAAATGGGAGAGATAAATCAAGTGTTCACCCTTTTCCCTCTCCCATAATGATGCAATAATGGGTTGCTTTTAATGTCAGTCAGTCTCTGTCAGGCATTTCAAAATGCAACAGTCAGATGTTGGTTTGGAGAACTAAGAAAGCTAACTTTAACTTTCTGGTTCATTGTCAGACACATTCACAGACTCCAGACACATCTACACACACACCCCCCCCCCCAACACACACTCACACAAACACACATATGCATAAACACACACTCCTCTCCGATCAGATTCCATTATCTTCAGGACATTCGTCACCTCTACCTATCACCTCCCAGCTTCTGGCATTATTTCCACCCTCCACCCCCCATCAGCCTATCAGCCCCTTCTCACTTGGATCCATCTGTCAACTGCCAGCTCTTGGCCCACCCCTTCCTCCCACCTTTTTATATCAGCAGTCTCCCCTCCCATCGAAATGAAGGGTCTCGACCCAAAACATTGACTGTCCATTTGTCTTCCTGGATTCTGAACTGCCGAGTTCCTCCAGCATTGTGTGTGTTGACCCAGACATACAAGCTGGAGTGTGGTTATTTGCATGAAGACAGATTCTGAGTTACACGATAATGCAAGAGCTTGCACTGTCTTGTCAAATAGAAGGTAAATTTAGAGCATTTAAGGAAATGTAATTCCTTGAAATTGACAGTCTGATTTGTTGAGGCATGGACGTTCAGCACCATCATTCCGACCAAACATATCTTGACTTTTAAACAGAGGAATTTACTGGCACAACCATTCCTCCTTCCTTCAGTGCCAACTGCAGTTCCTCCCACTCATTCTGCAGCCCTGACCCATTAAGAGCCTTCTCAGCTTTGCAGCAGCATCAACACCCGGTATTGAGGTAGGGCTGCATTGTCATTTGGGGCTACTTTAAACCAGGGCACCACCTGCCCTCCCAGTTTCATTAAACTACTTAGAGAGCAAGGGAGTTTTCCAGAGTGCTTGGACTAATATTCACTGCTCAACCAATGCTTAAAAAACTGATTAACTGGGTCATTTGTCATTTGTAGAGCTTTGCTAAATGTGAATTACATTGCAACAGTGACTATGCTTCCAAGATACTTCATTATAGTGTGCTTTGGGATGTCCTTCCTTTTGTTGGCATTTATAATTCAAATCTTCTTCACATCAGTAGGAAGGTATCCAACCCCAACTGTTCTTTGCAATTAAATAAGCAGCCACAACCTCCTCCTGCCAAAAATCTGTATATTTTTGGGGGGAAGGATAAATAAAATGGTAACAAAACTGTAGGCAAGTGGCCACCAAATAATTGATTATGGATACCCTGACATGATTTCACAAGAAGCCAATAAAAATAGCAGATCCATACATCCAAATAAGCCGTCAATCGATGTCAAGCTAAAATAATGGCTTAATTGGCACAGACAACTTCTTGGCTCTCAGTGCTTTAATGCTTTACCCTTTGTCCAAACAGAGTCAATGCCAGAAGACTTGCATTTATCTGGAATTGAAGATTGTCTTTCAGGAACGTCCGCAGTCATCACAGAGAGTGATTTGCTTTGAGCAGTGATGGTTGTTTTGCCATCTTAATGGCACAAGGCGCTGTCAGCAGCAGGATTCATCTCAGTTAGAGCAAGATTTGAAGAAGAAATGAGGAAAGAGAAGGATTCCAGCAGCAAACGGAGACTATTTCTCATTTTCCTTCCTGGGATGTTCAAGTCACTGGAATTCATTGCTCAGTCCTTCTCATAGTGATTGCTGCCTTTTTGAACACCTACGGGTGTGTAATGAAAGTGTTTCTGTGGTGCATTTACATGGGGGAATTCCAGGATTCTGACTCAGTGATGGTGAGCGAAAGATAATTTTTCACCCAAGCCACAATGGAGAGAAACTTATCATTCAGCTTTGCACACTGCTTGCTTTCAATCATAGTATTTTTCCCCGAGATCTAGTAGAAAGAGAGATAGCTTTATCGAGGTAAAATACAGCACTGTTGAGTATCACAGACTTCTGTGTTCATGATATCTACTGTCATTAAATTTCAAAGTAAAACAGTTCGGAGATATTGGACTTCAAAATCTCACTGACATCTTCCTCAACCTTTTAGGAATTAAGGCTAGCTCCATCTTCTAAAGTACAGATCTCACTCACTCAGAACTTCATAAAGACCGAACATGACAAAGTACTTTCTCCATCTGGAATTATATCAGCTCCTGAAAGTATTTCATGGAAACATCACAGTGCAGACAGGAAGGGACTGAGATTGAAACAAATTCCTGGTGATATCAAAAATGTGTGCATCAATATCATTTTAATTTAAAATGAATAATTACATCTAATTACCACTTACCTAATATCTGGTAAAAACACACTTGTTGAGGAGGTGTGGTATGTGATCAAACCATTTGACTTTAACTTGCAAGTCCACAGCCACTGCAGTCTGTGAAATCACAAGATGTACTGCAGCCATTCACTGAGTCTCCGGCAAGAGCTCCTCTGTTCATTGTGTCAGACCTAACTCAGAAAATAACACCAGTCTCTGACCTCAGGAGCCTATGGATTCAATGGCCCAGAAATTCAGTCATGCATTGGAATGGTTATGTGCACTATCTGGTTCAAATTCATGGGCAAAGCTATCTATAAGAGAAATCAGAAACTTGCAGGATGAATCACAGTCAGTGATTTAACACTTGGTGGTCCTCAGACATAGCAAGTGGCCTCGCCGGTATTGCATGCTTGGATGCCAGTTCTGTGTCCTTTGTCCACACATCCTTGGGCAGGGAATGGCACAAATCACAAACTGATGCATTCAGGATAATTCTGCTTCTGTGTGACTTACTGGAAGCCCCCACCCGAGAAAATCCAGCACCGGCATCCTGTTTTGGAGTCCATCGTTACGTTAAGTACTTGCTTCACCCAGATCCCCAATGCACCATGGAGTCTGGTCCCAGATGTGAGTTTGGATCCCCCTCCCCTGACTGAGGAGGCATAATTCCCAGCACTCAACATCTTCTCACATCCACCCCCACCCACTTCACCCTGACCTGACAGCTCTCTCATATGAAGGGACAATTTTGTTGTTGTTCATCAGATAAGGATATAACCTCTTGTCTATCAGGCAAAGGTTGCCCAATAGAGGCAGCAGACAAGAGGGAGGTGTCTTGTGCTCAGAGCTTGACCAGGTTAAAGGAGAGCCCCTGCCATTCAAACCCAACTTCCTCCCCACCCACCCCCATCATCAGAGGAATCCAAGACCCAAGCCAAAGGAAGTGACTAAACCAAGAGGTAAGCAGGTATTTCATGCATCCTCTTCATCCATCCCTCCAGGGAGACACAGGAGACTGCAGATACTGGAATCTGGTGCAACAAACAATCTGGTGGAGGAACTCAGTGGATTGAGCAGCATCTGTGGGGGGGAAGTGAATTGTCAGGTTGAAACCCTGCATTGATGTACAGGGATACCTTGGGGTGCAAGTCCATAGCTCCCTGAAAGTGGAGAAACAGGTGGATAGTGCAGTGAAAAAGGTATTCAGTGTACCTGTCTTCACAGGTCGAGGCATTGAGTATAAGAACAGGGAAGTCATGCAGCAGCTGTACAAAACATTGGTTAGACAACACTTCAAGTATTGTGTACAGTTCTGGTCACCAGACTATAGGAGGAATGTGGCAGCAATGGAGAGAATGCAGAAGAGATTCACCAGATGTTGCCCAGCTGGAGTGGAGGGCTGCAGTTATAGGAAGAGATTGAAAAGGCTGCGTTTGTTCTCACTTGAAAGTTGGGATGACCTTATGGAGGTTTATAGAATTATGAGAGCCATACATCAGATTGATTGTCAGAGTCTTTTTCCCAGGGCAGGGGAGTCTAGAACCAGGTTTAATAAGAGGGGAGAAATTTAAAGAAGATCTGATCGGTAAGTTTTTTACACAGAGGGTGGTGGTTATCTGGAATGAGCTGCCAGAGAAAGTAGTGGAGGCAGATGCAATTATAACGTATAGGATGGGCATACAGGCCTCATGTGAGCAAACAGGATCAGCATAGGTAGGCATCGGGGTCAGCATGGATGAGATAGACTGAAAAGGCAGTGTCTGTATTATATGGAGACACAAGAGGAACTGCAAATGCCGGAATCTGGAGCAACACACACAAAATGCTGGAGGAACTCAGCAGGTCAGGCAGCATCTATGGAGGGAAATGAACAGTCAACATTTCGGGCTGAGACCCTCCTACCTTCCCCCCCTCACCCAGATCACATCATTCCCACCTCCCCCCCTCCCCCACCTACCTATCTTCCCTCCTCACCCGCCAGTTCGTTCTCCTCTCCCTTCCCACACCCTTTTATTCCGGCTTCTGCCCTCTTCCTTCCCCGTCCTGATGAAGGGTCCCAGCCCAAAACGTCGACTGTTTATTTCTCTTCATAGATGCTGCCTGACCTGCTGAGTTCCCCAGCATTCTGTGTGTGTTGTTCTGTGTTATATTTTGTGCTGTATGATTCTATGATTCCATGTTGTTCCAGTTTATGTTGGGCCTCATGATGGCAGTGGAGAAGGTCAGAAAGGGATTGGGATTGAGAATAATTTATTTGTTTTCCTCTTCTGTTGGCTGTTGCCTTGTAATGGCTTTTTCTCCCCCAACACTTCATCCAGCCTTTATCACAGGAGAATTCCGAGCCTGCATTTGGAGTGATGCATGAATTCCACATTGCCCTTTGACGAAGATGCCTCATTTGAACTTGTTGCCTTTGGGAAGACGAGGTAATGTTTTTTGTTCCCTCGCGTTATGTGAAGTTAAGTAGCTCATTATCAGGAAATTAGCTGTAGCCATTCTGAAAGGCAACTTTTCAATTGAGGGAAGTTTTTCTTCTACCTTTAATTATATTGCTTTTAAATGAGGTTGATCACACACAGTGAATCAATGTATATATTAGTCAATTATATGGCTGACCATGTGAGTATAAAGATTATAGTTAACTTTGATTTCAAGAAAGAGTTCAGAGGAACACCTTATGCTTCCAGCTCATTACCAGCCTGGCATATTGATTGATCCTGCAGATGTTGAGGCTACTGCCTCAAAGGCTCATTAACTTGCACATTTTATTGCATTCTTAAAGGAGACTTATCAAAAGACCATTGATTAGAGCAATTGTTGCTGTGTTGTGGATAACTGGCCAGAAACACAGGAGCAACAGACCGAGGGTGACAGGCAAGATTGGACGGGAGATCTTGACCCATGGCTCAGTGGTGATGTTAACCAAGCTGAACGAGCATTGATGTTTCTGTGGCTCCTCCTTGAGTGAGTGGGCAGTATTTGAACGTGAGCAGAACACTGACCAAGTACACTTGTGGACACACCTGGAAGGCTTCTCTTGTGGCCAAAATGCTGTATTTCCCTGGCTTTGCTTGAATTAAAGCGAGAAGGGTGAAAATTTTAAATTTAAAATTTTTAAAATTTTTAAATTAAATTTTTTAAAAGATTTTATTTACAGCGTGGTAACAGGCCCTTCCGGCCCAACGAGTGCACACCGCCCATTTTAAACCCAAATTAACCTACCCGTACATCTTTGCAACGTGGGAGGAAACCGGAGCACCCGGAGGAAACCCACGCAGACACGGGAGAACGTACAAACTCCTTACAGACAGCGACGGGAATCGAAACCCAATCGCTGGCGCTGTAATAGCGTCATGCTAACCGCTACGCTACCGTGCCGTACAGTAGAAACAACACTTTATGGGTATGAGATTGTTCGAGGTGGGCTGGAACCTAAGCCTTTCAAGTCAAGTGGGAAAATAATGATTCCTAACAAGTAGCAGGATACATTTGCCAATACTCGATCACAATAAGCATCGCTGGTCTATGTGCTCTCCACCCCACACTGGAAGGGGTGGCATGGTCAAATATCTAATTCAGTTTTGATTCCAATATTCAATATCAGTGTGCATCAAAAACGTCTTACATAGTGTGTGAAAAAAATGCTAACCTCTGCAAACATAAGGTCAAATATTACAGTGTGAGTGAGCCATCTTGGCACCCTGAGATCCCACCCATCACAGATTGCAGTCCTCACTGATTAATTTAGTCCATATGAAATCAAGGAATTGCTGGGTACAGACACTGGAACACTCAGCAGGTCAGGTAAAGCAAAGGTCACAGTCATGTGATATCCTGGATGTAACCTTAGAGACCCACATTCAGAACTATCAATTCTGCCCCAGGCAAAGTGTTTAATAATAGTATCAACCTGATGACTGGGATATTGCCCTGGTATGCCTTGTCCCCTAAAAGCAGGCAGATTGCTTTCGGTCATTGAAAAATAAAGTACTCTCTAAATATTGAAATGTAGGAAATTGTGGAGGAGTGGAGAAGGGTAGGGATCCACGTATAAACAGTTCTGAGCGGTGGTGTGCAGCGACAAAAATCAAAATCAAAACTAATGGGATGTTAATAAAAATAGCAAATGCTGAACCACACAGCAGGTCAGGCAGCATCACTGGAAGGAGAAAATGACTTAATGTTTGATGTTGAAGACTGCCAGATCTGGGAAAGAGAGAACACAAGGGGGGTGGAGGGGGATGGTTAGGACAAAGGAATTGGGTGATTGGGTGAGGTCAGGGTTGTCGTGGTGATAAGTTGTAGAAGTTTTCAGGTTGATAGGTTAATGGGGACATAGAAAGAGAGAAAGAGGCAGGAGTGAGAGAGATAGAGGGATCTATGCAATGAGTGCAGTTGGAGAACGAGAATGGAAACAACAGAGCTTAAAACGTGAATTCGGGATTGCAGGACGTGTCCAGGCTGTGATGACGGGGAAAGAAAAACTGAGTCAATGCCACAGATGGCCGACTTACAACAGTTCTGATACAGGCAGAGAAAGGGAATTACCTGACATTGTAGAAACTGCAACATGCCCAGGCAGACATGAGGTGCTGTTCCTTAGGCTTACGTTGGACCTTGTTGTAACAGTGCATGAGACCACAGACAGAAAGGTCAGACTGGCAGTGGGATGGAGAGGTGACTCAGAGCTCTGCTGGCCTGCCACTTTAATTCCCCACCCTACTCCCATTGTGACCTACCTCTGTGGCCTACTGTGCTGCTGGAATGAGGCCCAATGTAAGCTTGAGGAGCAGCACTTTGCAAGCATTTGAACTCAAAATCAAATCGCACAACTTCAGGTAACTCCCTTTCTCTCTCTGTATCAGTATTGGCCATTTCTGCTGTAAGTCACCTCTCTATGATATTGGCTCCATTTTGTCTCTTTCCATTAGCACAACCTGGGTATGTCTCAAGCCCTGCTTTTTCCAACTTTTTATGTTCCTTTGTTTGGATTCGCATTCTCTAACTCCCTTTTGATCAAATTTCCTTTCTCCAGCTACCCCTCTTAATGCATCAACCTGACCTCTGCAATTTATCCCCAGGAGAATCCTGTCCTCACTCTCTCACAGATATTCCTTTTTTTCCTATCAATCCATCTCCCACTTAAAACTAACTTGTTTTCCCTCTTCACCGGATCTGATGAAGGGTCTTCAACCTGAAACATACACTGAGTTTCTCCTTCCACAGATGGTGCCTGGTCCACTGAGTGTTGCCAGTATTTTTTATTTGTTATTTCAGATTTCTGGTATCTGCATTTTTTTGTTTTTTATTTAATGGAATGTTAACCTCTATTTCAAGAGGTAACATGGTAACATGAAGGGTAAAAGTTTAGTTCCAGATGTACAAAAGCTATATCTTCGACATCTGGATGGAGTCAGGAAGGACATACTGGCCTTGGATGGGGTGCAGATATACCAGAATGGTAATGAACTGAAAAAGTGAAGTTGTGAGGAGAGGTTGTAAATATCTCTGAATTTCCTTAAATCCAGATGTGATCTAATTAACCTGATTAAGACAATTGAGAAGGGGGGCAGTAGAGAAATCATTAGTTTCAGTTAGAAATCCATAACAAAGGGGGGTAAAATCCTGAAATGAGAACTCAAAGCATTCAGGGATACTGTAAGAAAACTAAGCACAGGTGGGTCATACAACACTTTGGGCAAGCTCAGCCATTCATTAAGATCATAGCTCATGCTTTCACATTTTGGCCACTTACTTGTGTGGTCCCCAGAGCCTTGATTTCTCTCAAGTGCTCCAAAACCTATCAACGATGGCTTTGAATATCATCCCATGCTCTGGGATATAAAACTCTAAAGATTCACAATCTTCCAGGCAAAGGAATGCTTCCTCAACTCACTCCAAGATGGCTGACCCCATGTCCTTGAATTTAGACTGTAATTAGCTCCAACATTAATTTTTGTGGCAGTCCTGTTAACCTGAAAAAAGATCTGTTTATTTCTCACATCTGTTCTCTGATAACCAACCCTCAAACTGTGCTAATATATTTCAAGACTTGCAATCCCTTATCACATAGAAAAACAATGTGTGAAAACATTCGGAAAATCCATCATCAATGTCACTTCCTCTGCTTCTCCTCATCCACCCTGCCACTTACATCAAGTGGAATAAAACATTATTTGATTTGTATAAAGGATTTCACTAACATAAAACCCATTATACTAGGGATTCCTGTGACAAACCCCTTAATAATGGATTACACCAGGTTCTCTAAAGATGGTATCTGGTTAAATGGTCTACAGTTGGCTATTTTCTCTTGCCTTCTTTCTTGCAAAGTGTTGTTACATTTGCTGCCTTCCAATCTGCTGGGACTGTTGCAGAGTCTGGGGGATCCAGGGGATTTTGGAAGCTCATCGCCAATTCATCTACTATCTCTGCAACCACCTCTGTTGGAGCTCTGGAGTGCAGGACATCAGGTCTGTGGCTTTAAACCTTACTTATTTCTAGTTACTAACATTTACCTTATTTAGCCTTGTCTTTCTCATATCCTTTATTACTGTAGCCAAACATAAAATATCTGTTAATGCCTTAACCATCTCCTTGTTCCTGATTGTAATTTCTCCTGCCCCTGCCTCCAGGCAACCCATTTTTACTTTTGGTAATCTCTTCCTTTTTAACATGCTCGTAGAAACTGTTACATTTGTTAATCAACTCTCATAAACTATCTTTTGCATCATCATTAATTGATTTCGTCATGTTTTGCTGATTTCTGTAACTCCGTATCCATACTACTTTTCTTTCAACAGTAATCCCTTTTTTTTAATCTCACACCAAATGTAAATGTACATTGATTGATGCTCATTAAATATTTCCTCAAACATTTGCTGTTCATCTACCAACGAGCCATTTAGTTTCCAATCTACCTTGTAAAACGGACCACTCGTACCGAGCTAATTGGTTTTATTTAAGTTCATGCCTCTAGTTTCCAATTTAAGTACATCACTCTCAAAGTCAACATAAAGTGCTATCACATTATGATCACATCTTCTTATAGACAGGCTGCTAATTACCCCTGCCTTAGTGGCTGATTCAAGATGAGAAAAAGCATGTTCCCTGGTTGTTTCCCTCACATCTTGCTCCAGGAAACTGCACCAAGTGCATTTAATGAACTTGTCCTCCAAACAGCTCTTGTTAATTTACTTTTCTAGTCTAAGTGAAACAAAACTCCCTTACAATTTGATTTTACCTTTGGAACAAGCTCTTGGTATTTTTATTTATATTTCAACTGTACAGGAATCCTACAATCTACTTTTAACAACACTTCTTGTTATAGTTTATCTCCACCTATATTGATTTTATTTCCTGATCTTTCAACCAAGAACATTCCTCACTGCGGCCCTTTATCACCAGGGTTGGCCACATATCTCTTCTTCTATTTTTTTTAATACTTTCTAAAGATCAAAGACACGGGAATCTTTATTTTTCGGTCTTAGTCACCAGGCAATCATGTTTCCGTAATGGTCATTCCATCAAATCCATTTATCTCTATTTGATAAATGGGTTTGATCTAATCCATTTAGATAAAAAAAAATTCCTTTATATACTCAGATAATGTAGCTTTAATTTTAACTTTTTTTACCATTTTTCCTTGATCTGACCTTCTTCAGTGATGGACCAGAGTTGTTACATTTAGTGTCCCTTCCTGTCACACTCTGGTTATCTGTACCAAGATTGAAAACTTTACTGTGTAAGTGTGACTTTCCTTCACAAATGTATAACTCTCTCCTCAGATGAACCTTCCCAAAAAGCACGTTTTAGTTTCAAGGCCTACCTAGGGATTGGCTGACTGGCAGAAGGCAAAGAGTGGGAATAAAGGGGGCCTTTTCTGGTTGGCTGCTAGTGACTAGTGGTGTTCCACAGAGATTGGTGTTGGGTCCGCTACTTTTCACGTTATATGTTAATGATCTGGAATTGATGGTTTTGTGGCCAAGTTTGCGGAAGATACGAAGATAGGTGGAGGGGCAGATAGTGTTGAGGAAGCAGGGAGTCTGCAGAAGGATTTGGACAGGTTGGGACAATGGGCAAAGAAGTGGTAGATGGAATACACTGTAGGGAAGTATACCATCGTGCACTTTGGTAGAAGGAATAAAGGCGTAGACTATTTTCCAAATGGTGAGCAAATTCAGAAATTGCAGGTGCAAAGGGACTTGGGAGCCCCAGTGCAGGATTCCCTAAAGGTTAACTTGCAGGTTGAGTTGGTAATAAGGGAGGCAAATACGATGTTAGTATTCATTTCGAGAGGACTAGAATATAAAAGCAAGGATGTAATGCTATGGCTTTATAAGGCATTTATTCAGACCATATTTGTAGTACTGTGAGCAGTTTTGGGCCCCTTATCTAAGGTAGGATGTACTGGAATTGGAGAAGGTCCAGAGGAGGTTTACGAGAATGATCCCAGGAACGAAAGGGTTAACGCATGAGGTGTGTTTGATGGCTCTGGGCCTGTACTCACTGGAGCTTAGAAGGATGAGGGGGGAATGACATTGAAAAAAAGTATTGAAAGGCCTGGATAGAGTGGATGTGGAGAGGATGTATGTTCAGTTGTGAGAGAGTCTAAGACCAGAGGGCACAGCCTCAGAATAGAAGGATGTCTCTTTAGAACTGAAATGAGGAGGAATCTCTTGAGCCAGACGGTGGTGAATCTGTGGAATGCATTGCCACAGATGGCTGTGGAGGCCAAGTCATTGGATATATTTAAAGTGGAGGTTGATAGGTTCTAGATTCGTAAGGGTGTCAAAGGTTACGGGGAGATGGCAGGAGAATGGGGTTAAGAGGGCGAAATAAATCGGCGGAGCAGACTCGAAGGGCCGAATGGCCTAAGTACGCTCCTATGTCTTATGGTTACCCCATTCATTGGGATACAGGTTCCATTCCAGTTTAAATAGAACCCATCCCAATCCAACAGCCCTCAGTTTCCCTGAACTGTAATCAGAAGTTCATGAATCAAAGGAATGCTAATTCACAGAAATGACAGAAAAATGTAGAATAATTTCATTCAAAAAACTGCTGAGATTCTGTCAAAGCTGAACAATTGATCTTGGTCAGGTAACGGTAACTAGAGATATGGAACCAAGTGTACAAATGGATTTAAGGTACAAATCAACAGTGACCTGATTGAATAGTGACGTAGATCTCTCCTGTTCTCAAGTCTGAATGCTGTTAAACCAATTCCACTCTCAATGGACAGTGAAGAGATGGAAGGAGAACTAACAGTGTTATGAATAGGTATTTGCACATTCGTTGATGCTCAGCATGGCTTCCACACAACTTCAGAACTTATTATAACATTAGTCCAAGTGTGGACACAGGGACTGGATTCCAGAGTTGAGGTGAGAGTGACCGCATTTGACATCATGGTAGCACTTAACATTAACTGCTCAATGAACCTCAGTACAAGAGAAGTCGATATGGATGAGGGGGTCATATTCTTCATTGAGTGGAGTAATGGTTTTGGTCATAGGATGCCAATCACTTAAACCAGGAGGTTGCTGCAGGAGTTGTGTCCATGGACAGATCAGCCATGATCTTATTGAATGGCGGAGCAGGCTCGATGAGCCAGATGGCCGACTCCGGCTCCTATTTCTTACGTTCCTCAAGCTTGTGACTGTGGCTGAACTACCTTCAATTGCTTCACCAATGTATATCTAAGCCACAAGACATTGCTGCAGGAGTTCTGTGAGGTGGTATCTGAGGCCCATGGGGCCTTCATCAACAAGTGTACACCTTCAAAAGGCTGACGTTGAACTATTTGCTGATGAGCTTTTAAAGTGTATTAGTTAAGGCCAACACTTATTGCCCGTCTCCACCTGCCTGAAGCCGGTGGCTTTCCAGGTTGTTTCAAAGGTCAGGGAGGACACTTAAGAGTCAACCGCTTTGTTAATGGTCTTGGCTCATGTTTGGGCAAGACTAGATAAGGACAACAAGTCCCTCTGAAGACGAGAAGCAATCAGATGTGACCCTGCATGGTTAGCTGCATTCACACTTACTAAGATAATTGCCTCACCCAGCGACATGCGGACCAGATCCAAACTGGGGCTAATAAGTGGTAAGTAAAGTCCATGCCGGTGTCAGCCACTATCTCCAACAACCTCACCATTGACCGAACTTAACTGTCATGTGAGAAGTATTACAACTGCAGCAGATGTCAATCACCCATGAGGAATAAGTCAAGAGCATGCTGGATTTTTCCCCGACTTGTCTAGATGAATGATTGCTGCAATAATTTGAGCAGTGCTCCCAATCAGAACCAACCAATGTTTTAAATATCTACTCTCTCCACCAGCAGTGCAGAGTGTACAATCCACAGCGTGCGCTGCAGCAAGCTGCTAATGCTTGGTGAACCTCATTCACAATCCCGCAACCACTTACGATGGCCAAGCGGTGAGGTATGGGCAAAGGGCGATGGTGCTCTGATAGATCGTGGCAACAAAGGAACGTGATTTCATTTGTCGGAAAGTAAGCGAACAGTAAAATGCTGCAATCTTGTTTCACTCTGCTGAAGTGGTCCTTTGCCTAAAGCCCAGGGACTCAGCTGCAGAAACGTTCTCTCTTTCAGATTTGCTCAAAACAATAGACCAGTGTTCTAATCCGTCCTTTTACAGGAAGTGGATTTCAGCCTCATCAAAATTCTTTCACAGTTCTTGGAAAATGGAATGAGACAGTTCAATGTCATGGGGGTTATCTCTGTCACTGCTGGCTCTTATCTCTGACTATTAAAACAAATTTTTTAATAATTGTTAAATTTCCTCTTGATTCATTGCAATCTGTAATTCACTCATTGGATATCATTTGCCTGTGAAATAGATGGAGCCTTGTTCTTGTTATCTGAAGAATTGCAGTTTTTCTTTCACACTTAGTGTGATTTTTTTCCCCCTGCTAATAAAAGCAGTAGACATGAACGTTTATTAATGAGACACCTGTCAATAATAGAGCTGCAGGCAATCATATTGATGTGCTTCAAATGTCATGGCTGAGAGAATGCTCTGTGCCTCAAATGTATAAGGTGCCAGAGCATGTTTTGTGTGCAAGCCTCCTTCAGCAATAATCTCTAGTGCAGGTTTCTGCACAATCTACTGCTGTGCACAATGCATTTGATGCCGTACACAAAAACATGCAAATATCTCCCTGTCAGTCACCTGAATTCCCCAGCTAGTGGAGTAGCAGAGGTGGGGTTCATGGGTGTTGGCTATAGGGGCAAGGTCCTGCTGAGTGGGGCCCTGGGGATAGCAGAGTAGATCTGGCCTGGTTGGGAGATGTAGAGACCTTGAGTTTTCAGGCAGAAGGAGCCATCAATCCAAGGGACAGACAGGGGCTTTGGGTTTGCATACACAATCAGAAGGGAAGAGGGATTGGGGATGTGGATTTTTAGGACAGGGTGGGTGGGGGAGGGCTGAAAAACTCTGCATTAAGACGGAGATGGTGGGAGCAAGAGATAAGTATACATCTTAAGGGGGAACCTGGCCTATTTTCGGGCAAGTTTTTTACACAGAGAGTAAGATGATAAGTTCCTGGAATGCACTGTCAGGGATAGTGGCGGAAGCAGATACGATAGTGGCACTTAAGAGGCTGTTAGACAGACACACAAATATGCAGGGAATGGAAGTATGTGGGTCATGCACAGGCAGAAGAGATTTCATTTAATTCAGCATCATGTTCAGCGCAGACGTTGTGGACTGAAGGGCCTGTTCCTATGCGGTACTGTTCTATGTTCTGTGTTGTTCCAATAAAAAGGAATGTTTTTAAACGTCATTTACCCATATATGTAGTGAGGAAGAGTTGTCCCTCTCCAGCCCTCTTTTTCACCTTACACCTCACTCAGGCCCCAAGCCAACAAAACTGGTGTCTAAGATTCCATCTTCCTTGTTGATGAGCTGCCTGTAAAGGTCAGTAAGTGCTTGCAGCTCATTGATTACATGTAAATGGGGCTAAGGCCCATCATCAGTGGATCAATTTCCTGATCATTCACGTGTGAAATAGATAAAGGCTAGTTCTTGCATTCAGATTCTGATTTCAGGGGCTCTGTGAGTTTGATGTTTAAGGAATAACACCTGCGATAACATCTTTCATATTCCTGTAAAATAAAGCAGGGGAATGTGGAAGGTATAGCGCCCAATCCAAACACACAGTGGCATCCTGCAAGCAGCAGGAGTCAAACTGTCTGTTCTTAGAAAGGTTAACTGAGGATCCATACTGGCCAAGACATCAGGGACAGCTCTACTTTTATAGGACCATGAGATTCTTCACACTCTGCAGAGAAAGAGCAAAGAGGGCCTCAATTTGAGAGAACATCTGAAAGATGGCAGCTTTGTAAGTGTCACAGTGCTTTAGCACATCAAGCCTAGAATTTTGTGCTCCGGTCTTTGGAGGGGGACTTAAATCTATAACCCTTTCAGTCAGAAGTATGCCTGCTGCTAAATGAGCTATGTCTGACATTGCTAAGTGATAGACTGACGGAGTTAAGTGAATGGATTCTACAAGAGAGGGGGAGAACATCAGTCAGGTTGGAGGTTTGGGGCTAGATATTCAACCACTGGTGAAAGCACATGCTAAAATGGTGCTGTGCAAGGGGCTTGTGGCAGTTTTCCCCAACTCCACTCACACACAAGTTCTTTCTGCTCACTCCTCATGCAAAGATTTGTGCAGGTGAGCTGAGCAAACAATAGCCTCTCTTGCATTAGCACAGGCAGCTGCAAGTAACTTCAGGAGTCCCGTGCACCAGTGAAACAGACCTGTGCTGAAATATGTGATACCTCTGTCTCCTAAATGGGAGGAAATTGCTGGCTGTAACCATAGAAACAATGGAATTGTTACAGCACAGTGGAGGCCATTCAGCCATGTCCATCCCTCAAACCATCTTTTCCGTGGCCTCACTAGCTTCCCTACGTCCTTCTCAACATGGGATATCCAGAATTGGACACACAATGAAGTTGTGACTTAACCATTCTTTTAAAAAGGGTCAACATAATCGCGCTGCTTTTAAATTCCATGCCCAGAAGCCCAATCATATCTCAAAATGCCCTGCGAATTCTAAAGATTTATATACACATACACCCATGTCCCTCTGTAACTGCACACCCTTCCGATCTGTGACATTTAGCCAATCATCTCCCCTCACTCTTTCACCAAAATGTATCATGCCACACTTTTCTCTCACTTCTCTCCCCATTCTGTCAGGTTGAGGCCTGTTGAATACTCGACTACAAAACATGCACTTTTCTAAAAAACATGTCCTTGATCATTTGTTAATAGATAACAAAAATTCAGAAGCTCTGGCAAGGACCCTGAAGAACAGCACTGTTTGCCATTCTAGTGTGCAAACAACTCTTTCTCTCTTTAAGCCACATTTTTGTCCATGTTGCCACTGATCCTTTTATTGTAGGAACTGGGATTTTTCTAACAGCCTACTAATGTAAGACATTGTCAAACAGCTTCTGAAAATCCAAAAAGATAACATCTACTACACTCCCTTCATCAAGTATCTTTCACTCATCTTTTAAAATCTGTATCCCCTGCTCCTTGAATCACCTGTGAAAGGGAACAGCCTTTCTCTGATCACCCAATCCAAACCCATCGTGGTCATGCACACCTTCCACGAATTTTGTTTTTAAAAGCTTCTGAGCTTAAACTTCCCAGCTTGCAATAAAAACAGAAATATCATCAACCTGAAAAATTAAGCAGATTTTAAACAAATAAGTACTCTCTCTATGGACCCTGCCCGAGCTGCTGATTATTTCCAGTCATTTCTATTTTTATTTCAGATTTTCAGCATCTGTGGTATTTTGCTTTTGGTGGCCAGCCCATTGTTTCTGAGCAAGCTCTGCACAAAGGTGTTGCACTGGTAATGTTCCAGTCCTTCGGTACTCCAGGAAGTTATGATAAATCTTTTTGCAATTTCCACACCCTATTCCCTCAGCAGTCTAAGAAGCATTCCATCTGGACCTGGCAGGCTGCTAACTTTATCATCGTCAAGCTTTCTAACACATTCTCCTCCTCAGTTCTAACCTCTTCCATAATCTCCACTCCCTCCCTTTCAACTGAAATTTTGGTAGCATGCTGTTGCTTGTTCCAGACTGATGCAATGTTCATTAAGTAAGTCAGCCATGCCCTTCATCTCCATGATATCTGCAGTCCCACTCTTTCTTTTGCTCCTGTTTATTGGTTATGTGCCTACAGAAGAATTGTCAATCTCCTGTTGTCTTCTCGACTTCTCATGTTTTCTCTTTGCCCACTTCTCCCCTCTCAGCTTACAACATACAACTCAACTTATCCCCCAGACAAGTGTCTTACATGCCTTTTATGTTTCATCATTTCTCTGTGCCATGCAGGGAGTCCTGGTTTTGGTCCCCCTACCTTTCCCTCTTGCAGGAATGTTCCAAGCCTGTAACTGGAATAGTTCCTATCCAAAGACTATTCAGATGTTGTTACAACTTTTCCCTGCCAATCTTTGATTCCGTCTTATCCTTCACACATCTTTGAAGTTTGTCCTCTCTTCTCCTCTTTAGAAGATAAGAAGCAATTTAATCTACACCTCACGATATAATGACCACTGTTCCCTGGCTTCTCCCACTGACACCTGGTCCACGGTCCAGCTCATTCCCCAGCACTAGAACCAGCAATATCTCCTTCCCAGTTGTACCAGATTATACTGATCAAGAAAATTCTCTGGAACATAGCTCAGAGATTCTTTTCCTTTGGCCTTCACTCTGGTATAATTCCAACATTACTGAGGTGAAAGACATCCCCCATTTCACCACACCACAGCCCTTACACATTTCTGTAATTCCTTTGCAGATTTGCTCCTCTAATTCTGTTCGCTATCTCAGTGGCCCACGGAATATCCCTTTTCCTTCTTATCTCTATATAAATGGATTTTGTCCTTGAGCCCTCAATGACATTTCTTTCCAGCACTATACTATCATCCTTAATCAGTGTTTTCAACCTGCGTCCTTTCTTCCTGACCTATCTTTTCTCAGCATCTTTTATCCAGGAATAGTAAGTGCCTGATCCTGCCCTTACTTGAGCTGTGTTTCAGTTATCACCATAGTATCACATTCTCACACACCTACTCCTGCCTGCAGCTCACTACTCTCATTCACCACACGTTGTGAACGTACTAACATTCATTCTTAACCTGCCTTTGATGCGAAGTTCTTCTACGTTTAGTTCCTGTACTATCTAACAGTTGTATTTTGTGCACCTTTTCCACTTTTCTGCTGCTGAATCTTGGTTGCCATCTCCCTGCCAGTTTAGTTTAAGTGACCCCCACCCACCCTTCTGGACCTCCCCATGAGTACTTTGCTCCCACTACTTCTGAGGGGAAACCCAGCCTGAAATTATTCTTCAGTTTGTGCAGAATGGTGCGTGGACCAAGGAACAACACACTGGTTGCACCCACACTGGCCTTGTGATCTTGATAGGAATGGTGGGCACCTAGATGTCTAGCACTTCAGGGCTACTGAGAGGAGCTAGCCAGAGGTATCAACACACAAAGTCCTGTCCTAGGATATGGTCCTGGTGCAGAAAGAACTTTAATGACCTCGTACTTGTGGTGAGGGTCAGTGTAAGCAGCAACAGAGGTCACAACTACAAAACTGCACTCACACACTGATCCATGCATCCATGCAACATGCACCAATCATTCACCTAAGAATAAACACTCCTATCTAATATTCCAATGCACCAGCACATACAGCCCCCTATTTCACATCCACGTACATTTTACACATCATGTGCACCTCCAACTATTCTACCATGCCATGCATATCACACACTCTCACTGCAACAGAGCCACTAATGCACTTCATAAGGTAGAGACATTGCTGCAGATCATTGCACCAGACCACCAGCAGGCTTTACCTGGCACACAAACTCTGTTGTACTGAAAAGTGGGTATTGGCCTTGTGTTTGGTGACCAGGAGATGACTGAAGATGATGGTATGTTCATAGCTAATCCCTCTTCTCACAACCCAGTTCTCCCTCATCACACATTCTCTCTTAATTGACAAGATTCAGGTGTCTGACCCAGTTCCTTCCCCTCCCCATGGCCTTGACTTTGTGCAAAGTTGACTTCATATTTCCATGAGCTACCACCAGTAGGGGCCGCAGCTGAGGAACCATTGCTGACAGAAGGTCCAGTGACACCCGATCCAGAAGCTCAGAACCTGGCATGTCAGAGATTCTTTGTGTATGTGGCAAGTCACCAGATAAGGGTGGCTGTAACTAAGACAAGAGGAGAAGGCAGGAGAAAGGAGCAGTGACCTGGAGAGCAAAGTCGCACACAAGACACAGATGTGAACTACAGCTGGGTGGCCTATGGATAATGAGCTTGCACTTGGGAGATGCCTGGGACATTGTCTGGCCCGTTGGCACCCCCACATAAGATGAGGCAGTCCAAATCTAACCTTACACATGGTTTGACTTAGAGTTTAGAGACCGTCCTTTCCTATAGATTTCATCTCTCACAGATCCGTCATAGTCCAGCACCTGATGTGAAGGTGACAGCTTCATGGAGTACGCAGGCAGATGTTTCTCAATATGTGTGTTGCAGTGCAATTTCTGGCCCCTGTCATCGGCAATCAGCTTGCTGCAGTGCAGGTTCATCTGTGGCCATTGTGGCTCTGTATTCCATGTTTGAAGGGGCTCTATGGATATTTCAGCACTCCTGGAATCTCCCTCCAGCAGATTGGATTGGACAGCTGATATCCTACCCTGAGAAAGTGGCAGTGACTCTATGAGCTCAAGTCTCCATTCCTCCCTCAGGTTAACAGCTCCTCATTCAGGTTAACCATTCCCACCACTTCTAATCCAACGAAGCCTTTGCTGTGACACATCAGTCAGCTAGCTGGCACCTGTGGCCAGATGGTACAAAGTGAAACCGAGCCCTGGGCTGCTCTTGGTTGCCTTTCTGGTCATCTGCACCCTCGTCCACTGCAAGTGAGCAACCATCCACCATCTCCACAGAAGCCAATAGGACTTGTTATTGTGTAGGGACTGTGTAGAAGTGGGAGGCTAAGCAAGAGCATATGGAAGGCAGTCACCAAGGGAGAGGACAAAGGGCGATTGGTCTGCAGTTGTATGGTTTTTGATTGGATGCATAAATAATTTTGCACATTGATCTGCTTGGCTTTCACGATTTGTTGTGAAGAGATGACTGAGACGATCAGGGATGGAGGTAGAGCAGAAAGAAAATTGTGCCCCCTTGTGGATTCAGATTTTCTTTTATTCATTACATTTGTGTGGTGGGCACTGCTGGGGAGATCAGCAAGTGACAATAGCATGTGGCTCAGGGTTCACCTTCCAGATATCAGCTTACCCCAGTAACAGTTACCCCTGAATGTCCAGGTGCCGCGGTCTGAGGCTTTACACTGTGGTTGGGAGGAACTGTTACCATACAGTTTGCACAGACCACACACTGTAGAGATTACAAAAATATTGAGCAGCGGAGAAAGAGCAGGGTGATAAATGGGGGTGATTTAATGGAAGTGGGCTGATTCATGTCGAATTAAGTTGAATCTTTTCCATTGTTTCTGTACCTGCAGAGATACATAGCTTGCAGCTTGTATGTAGAGGTATGTTTCTGTGTGGTCTGGAGTTGAGTCCTGTGCTGTGGCCCATGAAGCTTCTGATGGGCTCTTCCTGTCTTAATAATTAAGCATTTGGTCCAGGTCTGTTTCTGGTCAATGATGGTTCCCCAGGATGCTGCAAAGTGGCAATATTTTTCATGTCACCAGGAACTGAACTGGAGTAGCCACAAGTGGCTACAATGTGGCTACAAGAGCAGGTCAGAGGCTAGGAACTCACTTTCTAACTCCCCAAACCCTGTCCACCATCTACAGGGATCAAGTCAGGAGTGCGATGGAACACTCTTCACTTACCTGGGTGAGTGCGGCTTCAACAACACCCAAGAACCTCAACACCATACGGGACATAGCAGCCCAGTTGATAGGCACCCCATCCACAACCATTCACTCAGTCCACCACCGACACAGGAGCAGCAGTTTGTACCATCTACAGGATGCACTGCAGCAACTCACCAAGACTCCTTGGACAGCGCCTTCCAAACCCACCACCTCTACCAACCAGAAGGACAAGGGCAGCAAAAGTACGGGGAGCACCACCCCTGGAAGTTGCCCTCCAAGTCACGCACCATCCTTACTTGGAAATAGATCGCTGTTCCTTCACCGTCGCTGGGTCAAAATCCTGGAACTCCCTACCTAACGGCACTGTGGGTGTACCCACACCTCGGATGCCAGTGATTCAAGAAGGCAGCTCACCACCAACTTCTCAAGGGCAACTCGGGATGGGCAATTAAATGCTGGGTCAGCCTGTGAAGCCCACATCCCTTGATCGAATTAAAAAGAGGTGACGCGACCTCCCATTGTCAGAAAGTGTCAGGCATTGGCATGGGTATGCAAGGGACGGCATGTGTTATTTATGCTTGTAAAGTCAATGAAAGGGAGGAGAACGTGCTCTGTTGGAAGTGGTGCTGTAGCTTTTCAATAAAGGGAAAGCTGAAGATTGTAATTAAATTCAGAGCAAGATGTGAGCAGAAGGACAACCTAGAGTGTGTAAACCAAAATAAAGTTTCTTTATGAAAACAGAGAGTGTTAGAAAGAAATTGAATGAATGGTAAAAGCAAATTCAGCTCGGAAGGTATGTCATGGCAGTCAGTACTACAACGTGGCTGCAGAATGGTCTGTACTGATGAAACTGGAGCCATGGAGATTCAGGATGAAATCAGGTGATCCCTGGGAGCAGAAAAAAAAACAAGATGAAAGCAGGGAAGAGAAACTTTATGTGCAGAATTAAGAAAGGAGATATATGCATGAATATATACCTGCAGTCTCATGTATCTCCATGTGCATGAATCTACTGGGGTTGTGCGTAAGCCCCTCCTGTCCCCTGGTAACAGGTGCAGAGTGAAAGAATGTGTAAATGCAGAATTTAGATAAGCACATTGTAAGGATTGTGTGGTTTTAATGGGTAATTTAAATTTTCATATCAAGTGGGATAAGCAGACCAGTGATATTTCTGGCGAATGCACTGTGTAGCTTTCTGCAAAATTATGTCCGAGAACGAACAAAGGAGCAGCCCATATTAGTCTGAGTGTTGAGTAATGAGCAGATTTCACTAACAACCAAATGATGCATGAACATTTATCTGATAGCAATCCTAATTGAGTTCAATGTTGCGTTTGAAAGGAACAACGTTGAACAGTTTCTAAGATTCTAGATTGGGTTAGGACTGGTTCCCACGAAATGGGAGAATGTCCCCAGTAAAGTGGGCAAATATAGCAACAGGTAAAATGACGGTAAAATACTGGGAGGGATTCGGTAAAGAATTTACTGTGCTACAGAGTCAGTTTATACCCTGAAGGTGCAAAAATAAAAAGCCAAAGGTAATTAAGGAGATAAGGAACAACACAAAACAAAAAGAGAACAAAAAGGCAAACACTGGTGCAGTCCTGGTGAGTGCGAGAGATACAAATCATAGAGAAAGAGTCAGGACAAAGACCAACACCTACAGATGGAGGCCAGTCAGCCCACAGCACCAGCCCCATTCCCCCCTCCTTATTTCTCTGAACCCCTGCAACTCCATCTCTCCCACATCCCTTTCAGCTCCCCTTCAGTTCTTTTGCCACCTACCTACGCCGAGGTAATTCACAGCAGTTAATTAGCCTACCGACACGTCTTTGGGATGCAGGGGGAAACTGAGGCACCTGATGGAATCCCACGCTGTCACAGAGAGAACGTGCAAACTCCACACAACCAGTGCCTGAGGTCAGGATTGAACCCGAGCTCCTGGAGCTGGGAGGCAACAGCACTACCTGCTGGAATGTTGTGGAACCCAACAGAGAGGTTCAATGAGTGCCGAAATCAAGCCAAAAGATTAAAATCATGTAAAGAATAAAAGGGTCACCCCAAGCATTGGAAACCCATAAAAAAATGAATGAAAGTGTAAATGAACATCAGAAAATGGCAGACCTACTGAATAACTGATTCACATTTCAATTTGTTAGAGAGAACTGATGTTAAGTCAGAGACCTGAGCTCACCAATTCGACATACGCAAATTGATAGATTTTTAAAACATGGCAAAAGAGTGACAAATGGCGAGAATCAGATGGTTTCCATCGTTGAATTACTGGAAGCAAGTGAGAGCAGTGCAGACAGCCCAAATATAGTTTTCCAAAGTCTCCTAATTTAGAAACTATTCCTCTTAACTGGAAAATTGCGCATGTTGTTCCTTCATACAAGAATGGAGAGAGAGGAAAGGCAGTGAACAATAGACCTGTCACAGGCCAGTTTGGAAAATCATGGTCTGTAACCAGGGGTCAAGTGATATAACACCTTGACATTTTTCAGTTGGTCAGAGGCCCAGCAGGGTTTTATAAAACAAACATGATTGTATATTTTGTTTCGAGGAGTTGAGGGAGCAGTATATTGTCTCCAGATGTTACCTACATCAACTTCTGAAAGGCATCTGATTAACTCTTTTATGATAGACTGTTGGAAAATGTTAAATTTTATGGAATTGAAGGCAATGTATTGATCCTGCTAGGAAATGGGCTGAATGGAATGACAGTCATGGAACAGTAATAGGCCGTGGCTGACCCTGAACTCATGCTGTATGTACACACTGTATTCCCCCATTCCCCAGCCCCCTCACCAACTAGTATGTGGCTTCAAGTTAAGGCGAGCTCTCTAGCTAGAAGCACTCCAGTTTTTACCAAGCTAAGAGCCGTCGGTGTGAAATCTCGCCCGCTGCAACGGTCTCCAATAAAAATCCAACCATTAAGATTCTCGGTTTCCATCTGAATATATCTTTTGGATTGCACCAAATCGCATTTGTATGGGACAAGGTAGGATGTACCTATTGTTCAAAAGGGGCATCATAGATTTGCCAACCTGTATTTGTGATGAAATTCAATCAATGAGAAACATTGCAAACTCCTCCATGAATATGGATATAATGGAGGAACTAAAACACACTTAGCCAATGCACAAGTCACCAGGTGATTATCAAACCTCGACATTCAACTGGAATTAATACAGCTATTCTGCCATTACTTGCTGAAGTAATATGAAGGAGGAACATGATTGGGTAGGTCCTCAAATTGGCAGGACGTAGCTAGATGATCTTGCAAGAATCTTTATTGGGGCTGCAACTCTTTATAAATGACTTTGATAATGGTTAGGAAGACATATACAACTTACTAAAAATACAAGTGAAAGTTGATTAAGAAATGTAGATGCAAGAGTGGGTGATTGGGTAAAATTGTGACAAATGGACTTCAATGTAAACAGATGCGGACAGCCAGTTTGGAACTAAAAAGGATGAAAAGGGAACTTTCCAAATGGTGAGAGCTGGAAACACTGGAATTCCCAAAAAATTTTAGTGTCAATGTACATTTATCATTAAAGTAGTGTGGACAGGCACAGGAAATAAGTAATAAGGTTAACACTGCAATGCTGGCCTTTATATCTTGAGAACTAGAATAAAAGGGGTTGTATGTTATGCTACAGCTGTACAAAACCCAAGTTAAGAAGAGCTGGAGTAGCTCTGGCCACCACACCTGAAGAAGAGATGTGGAGAGAATGCAGCATACATTTATCAGAAAAATACCTGAATTCTTGGAGGTTAAATTATTAGGAAAGAATAAGCAAACTCGATTTGTATTACAGCACCTGGAATTTAGAAGTTCAAGAGGGGAACTGAATGTTGTTTTTTACATTACTTGATGAGTTTAGGGTGAAGAATGCAAAAAGTAGAGCCAGATTTTTTAGAAGTGAGGTCAAGAAACACTTCTTTACACAAAAAGAGCCAGAAATTTGGTGTACTTCCACCTGCAAATTGCAATCAATGAAAGGTTCGGTTGTTAATTTTAAAGCTGGGATTACTGGACCTCCGATAACCAAAGGTATGGAAAAGAGGTGAGTGTATGAAGTTGGGTAACAGATCAGCCTCTGCGTCATTGATGCTAGAACAGGCTCATGGGCTAAATGGCCAACTGCTGTATCTATGTTCCATTGTGTCAAGGAGCAGCTGAGGATAAAGTGCCCTTCAGGTGACAAAGAGAGCTGATGACCCAAAAGATACAGGAGTCTATATCCATGTGTCTATGATTGTGACTCAGGCAAACTGACAGAACGACCAACATCACTACCTTCTCTCTGATCAATTTTTCTTTAAGGAGAGGATTGTGTGTGATAGAAACAAAAAGCACTGGAAACACTCAGCAGGTCAGGCAGCATCTGTGGATAGTGAAAGAGTTGACAATACAGGGTTGAGACCCTTTGTCAGAACTGGGAAAGAGAGAATGCATTAGCTTTCAATAGCAGAGAGGGTGGGGAGAGATGGGGAGAATAAAGAGGATATCTCTGACAGGATGAGACCAAATGAGGTTAGAAGACCAAATGAGGTTAGAATTACATTCTGTTTCTTTGTATGTATTGCTAATAGCAGGGCTGTGGCTCATGTCTAGCAGGTCAGGCTATACTAATAGAGAGAGAAATACAGGGCCAAAACACAAAAGGATGGCAAGCAGCAATGGCCAGTTCTGATACAGAGAGAAAGAAAAAGTGAGTTACCTAAAGTTGGAGGATTTGATATTGAGTCCTGCAGGGTGCAACGTATCCAGAAGGAAAATGAGGTCCTGTTCCTTCAGTCTGCGTTGGGCATTGTTCTAACAGTGCATGAAACCACAGACAGATACATCAGAGTGGAAGTGCTCTGGAGAATTAAAGAGGATGTGTGTGCCTTAATGTGGCTTGTCCCACTGGAATATCAGCTGTCTTGTTCTCCAGAAGGTATTGGCAGCGTTTGTGTTCCTGTTTTATTGCTCAGAGATATCTCCGCCCCATTCCCAATGGTATCCTCTTGAGGTGTCTCTTCTTGAATCGTATAAAATATGTCCAATATCTGAAAGGGACACTGGACACCAACAAGTCAATTCACAAGTAGAGAGATAGAGATACAATGCTTAATAGCAGCACTTCAGTACCGGCTCAATGGGTCTATTCTTTAGGTGAGCTTGGAGATTGAATGTATTATTTCCACAAGGGGAAGTGTTACAGTCAAGCCTTAATCCTCACCTGACTTCAAATCCATACATGTGCATTTGGTGGCGGGATTCGTGATGGATCCGTAGTCGGGATCCTGGCTAAATTCACTCCTTTATACCTACAATTGAGGACAATTGTGTTGCCACACCTGCTGCTTAGTTGTGATTAAATTAACTTCAGAACTTTTTATTTTCTTTTTCTCCTCTGCTCTCATTCACCTCCCTCTATTTACACCTCCTCCGGACAGATTAGCTGCAATTAACCAGCCTTCACCACCACCGTGTTATTCACTTTCTCCTGGATTCCCCTGTATCACAGACACCTCCTCTCCACCTCTCACCCTTCTCGCCAACTTAAAATATGTTTCTAACATCCACCTGGGTTGAAATGTTAACTTCATATTTTTCTCTCCATCGATGTTCCCTGATCCGCTGAGCATTTCCAGCAATCACTATGTTTGTTATCTTCTAGTCTCTGTGACTCAGTTTTAAGTTATTCATCCACTTACAGGTATCCTTGCACCTATTTTACAAGCCTTAAATAAGTCCTGTCTCAGACTTGAGAGGGAGTGTGGCATTGTTAGATCTGTCATCTGTTTTACTGCTCAGGCGAGCATGCGAGCGGGGTGTACTATGAAGCGGAGTTTCTGCAGTGTCCCGAACAAAAATATCTCAGCCAGAATATCTGATCATTTATCTCACTTGCTGTTTGTGGGACTTGCACCGTGCAAAATGGCTGTAATTTTTTGTCTGCGTAAAGTCAGTGAATATGCTTCAAAAAATTTAATGAATCCATTGCATGTTTCAGATTTGCTGAGCATGTAATGTGGCATTTTTTAAATACATTTTTCTTCTCCAGCACATTGGGTAATGCTGTCGTAGCTTTTTGATATAAATCAGTTTAGAAACATGCACTCAAGTGAACTGTTAAGTCAAACGCAATTAAGTTTTATCATTGTACAATCTTCAAAACTCAAATCAATTTTGATGAGTACATTTTAATGAGTCCTGAAATTAATTCACAAAAGATGAAATTAAAACACTATATAATGTTAGATTTACATCAAAAGTTTAAAAAATGTTACTTAAAATGCAGGGATTTGTGTATGATCCGAATAACATTTGTCCGTGTCTGATAAGCACATAAACAAGAAAGTATAAACAAGTGATTCACTACTATAGTGTGTGCTGATTATGAGTAGGGTACGCAGCCAGGGAAATAATGAACCTTCAGATGCAGTGATACCCCACTGAAGTGAGAACTAATGCTAACTTTATTGATCCGTACATCTGCAAATATCTCCTTAAAGTGTTAATGACATTCTGCGATATTGTCTGAAGAAAGTCATCAACCCTTTTGGAACCATGGAGCTGGAAAACGTGGTTATTGACACGCAGGACAGGAACAGCAAAAAGCTCTTCAGAACGGTTGAGTTTATTAGATTGTGGCTATTCTCTGTTCCCTGTGTACTTGCCTACTGTGCTCCATATCCCTCAGAACCCTTACCTAACAATAACTCCTTCAATCTCAGTCTGGAAGTTTCAATTGACTCCCATCCTTCACAACCTTTTGGTTTGGGAATTCCAGATTTCCATTACTCATTGGGGAAAGAAGTCTTAGTTTTGTTTAATTTCTAGCACTGAATGAAAATTAGGTCCTCTTGTCCTAGATTCCCCCATTAGAGGAACAATCTGTCTGTATCTATCCCATGGAATCCATTTATCACTTATAACACCTGGATTAGGTCATTCATTCCAACCTTCCTAAACTCAAGGGAGTGCCAAGTGTGTATACCAAACTCATTCTCATCATCCAGCCCTTTAAGATCTGCTGGC